>NC_141764.1:41244628-41869628 GCF_982258835.1 Parasteatoda tepidariorum
ACAAGCATTGTTGCTTCTAGTAAAATAGAAGAGAATAATTTTTAGAATTGGTCTTAGATTAAGGTCCTTGAAAATTTTGTTGAGGTTCTTGAAAAGTCCTTGAAAGTCCTTGAATTTCAATCTCATCATAGAGTGGGAACCCTGTAGTAAAATCCGTATTTATGAAAGTACTAAGTTTTTTTTATCTCTGAAGAGTATTTTAGTTCCTCCTATAATTGCATATATTCTTAAAATTTATTTCATTCAATAGTTTTTTTAAATGAAATTCACAATTACTGTACAAAATTTGTTAATAAGTTATATTTTATTTTTTTATGCATTTTTATATCTAGGCATGGAATTTATTTTATTATTTAATGTGAAAATAAAAAAGATAAAGAGCCAAGGGAAAAATAAGCATTTAAATGCAAAGAATTCATGTAAAAAATAATTTTTTAAGGAAATTTATATATTTATTACTTATGGATAAGCAGTTCAGAAAAGCATTTAAAAAACATTCAAACATAAAGTTAATTACTATAAAGATAAAACCATTAATATACATATGAAAGATTTCAGTAAAAAAATTGTCTTTTTAATTAATAAAACAGTTTTTTTTTTAAAAATTATATAGTGGTTAATTCTTTAAATAAGCCATTTAGAAAGATTAACATTGCCTGTACCTGATCTCAATCTTTTTCAATCAATAGATTTCAAGTTGATTTTGATTGTATTTTTAGTACTATGTAAAATATATGTAAGAAAAGTTTTGACAGTGGAGTAATTTTTCAGTATCCTTAAAAATTTATTAGACAATATAAATCTTTAAAAAAGAAAAGAAAAAAAAAATATTGAAAACTGAAAAATTGAGGGTTTGGAAAAAAAATTCATAACAGTCAGACAATATCAAAAATTGAGAAAGTTAACTTGTAATAGATAGAAATATGTATCTAATAATGATATAAAGCCCTTTTTAATGAGAAGGTATGTAATTGTACTTTCAGGAAGCTATTGCAGAAGAGGAAAGGATGGCAGCTAGATATCTCAATGACACAGAAATTGCTAAAGCACAGAGGGATTTTGAATTGAAGAAAGCTGCATATGATATGGAAGTTAACACCAAAGTAAATAGCTATAGTAATTCTTGAATACAGATTCTGTTTTTTTGGGAAAATTGCAAGGTTTAGATATATATGTTTTTTTAAATATTTTTATTTATAGAAAGCTGAATCAGATCTTGCTTATAATCTTCAAGCAGCAAAAACTCGCCAAAAAATTAAAGAAGAGCAGATGCAAGTAAAAGTTATTGAAAGAACTCAGGATATCCAAGTTCAAGAACAAGAAATTATGCGAAGGGAGAGGGAGTTAGAGGCCACTGTAAGACGCCCTGCTGAAGCTGAAAAGTATAAATTGGAAAAATTGGCAGAAGCCAACAGGTATTTTTAAAGGAATTCTTTTTACTCTTAATTTAGAATTATTCTATTTTATTTCTGGTATATTGAGCACAAATAATCATTATAAAATAGTTTTGTAGAAATAAGCATTGATTAAGCAGGGGTCTGTCCAGGCTGAATTTACTACCGTTTAGTGGTACCTTCACAAATTCAATTTTAGGTAAAACGGTAGTTTTACAAATTCAACTTAAGGAAAAACGGTAGTTTCACAAAATACTTTTTCTTAATATTTTATTTTTGTATCCCTTAAGAAACAATAACTCTATATTTTTACCATGTTTTTGTATTGATTTTTTTATATAATTTTTAATTTTTCACAAATTATATCAAAATTTTCACAAAATAGGTACCTTTCAGAAAAGCCTAGACAGACCCCTGTAAGTAAATACAGATCATTATTTTTTGTAAAGGAATTGTAAGTATTGTCGGCAAGTGTAACAGCAACAATGCCAGCACACAATCCTTCACCTATGCCCCATGAAAGGCATCTATCGGGAATGTGGTCGTGACCAGAAAGACAAGTTACGCAGAATATATTTTTTCTTCACTCGCCCTTCGCAGGACATCCATCCGTTTGCTATAACCTTAACAATGTTGGATGTACCTTGTAAAAAAAGAAAATCCAATTATCGTTTTTTTAAAAAAAACGAACTATTAAAACCTAAGAAAAAATAAAAAATAAATTATTAAATTAAAAAAAAAATATTGTTACTTGAAACCTTATAAGAAATGCTATTACTTAAAAACTTATGACTGTAATTAAAATAATAGATGTCAGAAAATCACATAATTTAAATTGGTGTTTTGAGGGGTAATGTAAGCATTGAGGCACAACGCTGCTAGTGAATGATTGTATTTAAGTAAGAAGTGAAAAGGTTGGTGTGAAAAGGAGGGCAGAATAAGTTTAGGCTAACAAGAAGAATAACAATCAGCTTACTATATGTTTTTTTTCTGGGGTTTTAGTTTGATATTTCTTTCTTTCTTTTTGGTGTGGGCAAGTACATGTTTTCAACCTACCTACTTCATTTCCTGCAAAACAACTAATGTTGAATTGCAATTGAGAATCAAAATTTTAAGCCTTTTACTCCATCAATTTTGTTCACATAAAGTTATTGGTTTTCTTAGCATGTGATTTTAAATTTAATTCATCACACTGATTCGCCTCTTGCAGGCAGATTCTGATTGAATATTGACAAGCTGGCTGGACATGTAAGGGTGAATAATAAATGTCTAATTAGAATTTTTACATGATCCAAGCTTGTTGTGCTACAAAAATTTCGCTTTTTTGTTACTAGCCTTGATCAATAAATCTTTAAAAGTAAATTCAAATTTGTGATATAATCTATTAACAACATTAAATGTGTTAAATTTTATTTTAGAAATCGTGTCATAATGGAGGCGGAAGCAGAAGCTGAAGCAATCAGGGTAAAATTATTTAATTTTTTATAAGCTAGAATAATTTTGTACATTTTGTTTGTAATACTTCAAAGAATTTTTTTTTATGTATGTAAATATGTGTATGTATTTGTCTTTCTTTTTAGTAAAAGAATATTCTATATTTTTTACTGATTTTTTTTTTCTTTATATTTTTTAACTATTACTTGAGAGAGCAGATACTGTTTGTCTTTAAATGATTTTTCAATTCTGAGAAGTTTAATAGTTAAAAATTTATTTAGTTCCTGCTTTTAAAATAATTTGGTAAACAATTTGAATTAAGGAATAGAAAAATTCCTGAATGAAACTCAATTTTAAAAATTTTAATTTCTTTTCTAAAATTCTTATGATTTATATTCTTTAGCTTAGAGGAGAAGCAGAGGCTTTTGCAGTGGAAGCCAAAGCGAAAGCTGAGGCAGAACAAATGGCTAAAAAAGCTGATGCATTTAGAGAATACAAAGATGCAGCAATGGTAGACATGTTTTTGGAAACTTTGCCCAAAGTAAGTGAACATGAAATAATTAATTCATATAAACTATATCATTGGTTTGTGAGCATATTTATTAATTTGATATGAATGGTTATCCTCCACTATAAAGAATTCTTTGCTTTTTTTATGATGCTAATTTCGTAACATTTTTAGTAAATAGCCTGGGTAGCTTGTCAAGAATTTTGAAACTGAGTAGTGTTAGCTGTCTTTTGTAGAAATAGTTGTCTGCTTTTTACTGTCTATTTCACTTTAAAAGTATTATTATTTATATGAAACCTGTGGGAATATATAAAATATTAAAATATTTTTCCAAATTGTAGAATGATCGACAAATTATGAAACAGAGTATATGTTGTAGGAAGCTAAAAAAAAAAATAATAAATAAATAAATGTATAGTTAATTTTAAAGGTATATGCATCAGGTTGAAGTTGAAAGAAGCTTATAGTTAATTATGTTCATGTAATGTAGCATGTAAATCTTCCTAAAATTTTTAGTTATGTTATTTTTAAGATTTATTCCTTCAAACTTAATATAAAATAAAAGTTCCTTGAAAATTTTGTATTATAAATTAACTTTTTTTTTTAACAAATGGGCAACTTGGTCAAATTTGCTTATGAATTTACTTACAGAGCTTTTTTTCCCTATAGATACCATAGAAAATTAGTGAATACTAAGAGTTGTGTATTGATGTGTATTCACAATGATTCTCTTCTTTCTTTTTTTTCCTTTTTATTATTATTACTTGAACAGTATTGCTGATTTGCTTTTACTTATCCATTTTCCTAAACTTTATCTAGATTTGAAATCAATTATCTATTCAATTATACTTGCATTTTTAAATCCATCTTTATTCTAATTAAATCTTTATTAAGAATATATAAGTCATAAAGTGTTTTACGTTCAACTAGCACTGTTACTAGCTTTCGACTTTATAAAAACCAATATGAAAAATTTAATTATTTATTTATTTATTTTAATGTATATATTTATTTGTAAGAAGTTTAACAAAGAAGAAATATTTTGGTCTCCTGTTATCACAAGATCCATATTGATAGCCTTAAAAGTTATGTTAAATTATTATTATATTTGCTCTAGGAAGAGAAATGGCCAATACATTTAACAGAATAGGCAAAAAACAGTGCAAACTACATACTATTGGTTGACTGGACAAATATACCTTTGACTATACAAAAATATATAAATATATCTATAAAAACTAACCTGTAGCTTCTAAATAAATAAAAATATAATTTTCTTTTATTTATTACAAACATTTATATAAATTGCGCAATGAATTAGTAGTTACTAGGATTACAAATACTAGAATTACATTATACAGTAATAACAGTAATAAAAGAAATACTAGGTTACTAATAGTAACCTAGTATCTCTTTTATGAAATAATTTCATTTCTTTTATGAAATAATTTAACACTATACTCTTGTAATATAACAAAAATTGAAAGTGTATCACGAACATTAACGGGAAAATGGCTGACCGCGCGGGCACCAGATTCGGGAAATTCGTTGTCCGTGGAAAATTTTTGACCGCCGAGGACAGGTGGTTTTTTGAGCCCTGATTCAGAGGGTTCCCCCTGAGTTCCGGGTTTTTCGTATTATTATTCTAAAAATTAAGAGTATGCATATGGTTTTTCTGGTAATATTGCGAAATTCCGTGTTTTACAAGGCTATTTGTTCTCGGACTTTCGCTGATCAAAAACTTATAATCTGGCAAAATTTTCACGGAAATCTTCATTCTAATATCAAAATTTGAATTTTTCTCTTATTCCTGATAAGGAGACTCTTACATTCACATGATTCTTCCGCCAATTGATTATTTTCTTTTGGTGGGTTTTCGCTATTTTGAGTATTTGGAATTGCATTGAAATCCGTTAGTATCGCAATTCCTATTCTTGCGGGTCGAATATTAAACACCGATTATTGTATTCACCTTTGTTTAAAAGTTACACATTACTGTTTGTATTAACATGGTTTAAAAATTCAATGTCGTGATTTATATTCACATGATTTTAAAATCCAATATCGTGATTCTTTTAAGTTTTTTCTTAAATTAGTTAATGTTAAGGTGTGATATTCTTCATTTTTATGTAATTTAATTAAAAATATTATTTAAAAAAATTATGTTAATTACAAAACATGTATGGTATATAAATTGATATCGATTTTTTGCACATTAATTCCAAAACAGATTATTTATTTTTTGAAAATTTCTGAAAACATCTACATAGCATGATATCTATGCATTTTCAACCGACTGAGTTTAAGGTTTTTGCATTTTGTGTAGATAAAATTGTGTGAAGTATGTAGTGTAAATGTTTAAAAAAATAAATTATTTGGATTATTTCATATTAAAGTATTAATATTGTAAGAATATGTTAGAATGAAATCATTTTAGGTCTGTTGTAACTATTTTGAGACTATTTTACATTTTTGAAGCAACTGAAGTTATTAATTTTGGAGTCTTACTCCAGTGGCAGCCTTGCCTTAAATAACAAAGGCATGTAATTTTTTTAGAAACTTTTATAACTTGTTTATATTCATACAAGTTCTCATTATTTATTAAAAAGAGTGCAGCTTGAAAAGAGACTTTTACGTGCAGTATCTTTAGAGTGTTAATGCTCTGATATGATTGCAATTTTAAAATTTAACTACTAATTTCAGAATTACTGACTTCCTTAGTGCAGTTTTTTCTTGAAACTTTATTTTTGTTTAGTCTGTAGTATCTATATGTATTTTATTTTAAAAATCTCAATATTTTTATTTAGGTTGCTGCTGAAGTTTCAGCTCCATTGTCTCAGTGCAGGAAGGTCACTATGGTTTCATCAGGTAAAGGTGACGTTGGGGCTAGTAAATTAACAGGTGAAGTTATGGATATAATTTCTAAAGTTCCACAAGTTGTAAGTCAGTTGACTGGGGTGAACATCACTCATGTAGGTATTTCAACTTTTACTTCCTCTTAACTACAGAATTATTTTCCTTCCCATTTAGCTTAACCAAATATAACTACTGATTTGAATAAATTAATTTTGTAATGAAAGTGCTTGGGAAAATGTAGTACTTAGCCATACTATTTCTTAAGGTGACATTTCCATATCTGTTACTTAGTACCTGATACAGAGAGGTTCTTACAAGTTTTATGAATTTTTTTTCTCCAAAAATTGGCACAATTCAGAGAAATATTTTGTTGTTTGCATGGAATTTGTGGTATTTTTTAACAAAACTGAACAATTCGAAAACGTGACTTCTCATTATATTGTCTCAAGCTCTTTAATTACATGAGAGACATAAATTATTTAATTTTATCATTTTAACAAATAATAAGCATTGTTATACGTATTGCCAAAATTGCTTTATTAGTTCATTTAGTTTTTAGTGGGATATTTACATATTTTATCAAAAAGATAAACTGGTAAAGATGAATTTATTATATACATTTGCAAATTTTTCACTTATACTTAAGTTATATTTTATAATATAATGTCTACAGATGTGACTAAAAATAGTTTCAAACAAAGATTACACTCTCCTTCATTGTTTTGTAGTTTTTAATGATGTAATTATAAATTGTTTAAATGAAATCATGAAGTCACATAATTTATTTGAAAAATTTATAATTACATCATTACAATAGTTGTAAGTTTGTAAAAACTATTTGGCAGTTTTAATACATAGTTATTAAAAAAAACTACTTTACTTGTTTTAAAAAAGTGGTATTTTAAACTTTATATAACTTCGGAGGTGATGAAAAGGACAAAATATTTGCCTTTGCAAACATTTCATAAATAGTTCATTTTCTAGTATTGCTTTTAGGTGTGTAGTGGCAGGTGAATTAATGTCTAATATGTAAACATATTTTTGCTGTGTAACTGATTTTTTAACTTTAGAGACTGTGCAATAAATTTTCTTTCTTGTTTCCAAATGGCAGAAAACTAAAGGAACCAAAAACAAGGAATTAAAACACGTAAAGCCAAGGAACTAAAAACACATTATCTAGAAATATAAATAATTATTATTATTTTTTTAACAAAGAATTTCATGTAGCTTCTTGTTATTTTGTAGAAAATAAACATGATGCAAAAAGACCCCTCATTTTCTCATCTTAACTCTTAAATACATCTATTTCATATATAACTCATTCACCATTGAACACTGTTAGCATCACCAACTTAACAGGTCACCATCACAATAACCTGTTCACACACATCCGTATCTGTTTCATAATGGTTTTTCTAAATATCCCCTTTTATTGCTTTTTAAAATTAAAATTTTAGCTCTATTTATATGTAGTATAATTGTGAAACATTGTGAAAATAATAATAATGTACTATGATGCAGTAAATGTTAGTTCTGAAACATACTGTAAATGAAATGGGCAAACAATAGCTTGTGATAAAGTTTTAAACATCAAAAAAGAACATTTTCCTTTAAAAATGTATACTCCATTACTCAAATACTATGATAATGTATACAATGTGCAAGAATAGTATTGAAAACCATAATTCTTTAATTATCAGCTGCATTCTCTAGGATAAAAACAAAGTTTAAACATTCAATTTTGTAAAGATAATTATTGAATATCTATAACTTTGGTATCAGACTGTTTAAGAATTCTTTGTAGTTTTCAAATATATATATATATTTACTATATTTCTGATTAACAAAAACTTATAAATATGGTTTGGGCTGAAAAAGATGAGAAATGATCGTTTGAGCTGAGAAAGATGCGAAATGATGAAGGGTTGCAGCATTAGAATGTTTAGAAAAAATGCAGATTATGTGCTTAGCTGACTTTCATTTTTATTAATGCATATTTATAAAGGTTTTTCTTAATATTTATTCTGATTCAAATCTTGTTATAATAGAATTTGTAGCTGCTTGTTGCTTGTCTTTTTACAAGATTGTAAACAATAAGTGCATGTCTGTCTTAATATAAACAACAATAAACGGTTAAGTTTGCCCCTAAAATATGTAGCATAAAATTTTTAAACTTTGTAGATTGAACGCTGCATACAGACAAAATGGATTGCATACATTTTTGCCATATTAGATTTTTTGTCTAAATGGACTTATAAATGAATAATTTTAATATTGAAAAGACTTGCATTTATTTGACTAATAAAAATACTTAAAAATTTCTTCTAATCCTTAAAATATATGTCAAATAATAATTATAAATTCCTAATATTCTTATGATTCCTAAATGTTTTTTAACACATTTGGTAAGTTTTTAAAAGAAATACTGTAATAAGTTTTTTGATTTCTTTAATTCATCTAAAAGTTTATAAAATATTTTTGCAATTTTTAACTTGTGGAAAATTTATTGTACGAAAAAGAAGGTACTCATAGCTTTTTAATATTTTTTAAATAAATTTGTTAAAAATATTTTTTTGTGTTATATTTTATAAAACTATCATTTTTAATTTTATCATTATATTAATTTAAAAATATAATAAATGTATGATCTAGATATGTGAAAACTTCCATTCTCTACATAAAAAAATTACGTATTGTTTTCTAAACTAGCAGTTACCAATCGCTCTCATCTATGGAGCCTTAAACAATCTACCTATTTTTAGCAGAACCCTGACTTAATAAATATAATTCAAATTATTTTGAAAATATGTAATGTTTTTAGAGATGTAGTTTTTACGTCAAACAATCTGGAGTGGTAATTAGTCTAGTTCTAAATTTACTTTTGGTGCATACATTAGCACATTATTATAAAGTTTAATTTTACTCTATCTTGAATTGTTATGTTCAAAGGGAAATTCTTTCTAAATGCATTTCATTATTTTTCAATATATAGTTATTAAAAATAAAGTACATTTCTGAATTTTGTAATCTTTTTGCTGGTATTTTACTTAAATGATCATGATCATAAAATATTATTTAAATTATAGATTTTTTAATGGATCTAAATATATTTGCAAATGTTAATAAGTCTACCAGTAGTAAAGTGTTCTAGTTCTTGGTACCCTTCAGACTCTTCCACGAAATCCTAGTGTTCCGCGAAACATTTTCTATTGAACTACTGTTCTAAATTTACAGTAAAATACTACGAACTATTAACTAGTGATAGTGCTTAAATTTTGTTTCATTGAAATTGATTATGTATTCATTAAATTATGCATTCTAACAATAACAATTTAAAGTAAAAAAATAAAAAATAAAAAAATAAAGGGTTATTCTGATATTACTTGGCTTACACAAAAGTGATTATCATAGTAATTTTGTTTATTTTTAAGTAAATCATCAATTTATACAAATTAAAATTTTCAGCTTTTTCAATATATAAATCATAGTTTTTTGTTTCAAGGGGTTAAACCCCCCTAAAAGAAGCCCATTTTAGGGGGTTTAAAAGCTCGTTTAAGCCCATGTATAAAAAGTAATATAGTAAAGCTGTAATTGAAGACATTTTTTTGGAAATTTTGAAAGATTATTTGAAACAAGGGATTTATTCCCTTCCAATGCCAGGATTATAAAGAATGTGACTCAATTTTTAAATTAAAACTAAGTTTCTCTACAAACATTAAAGTAGTTTTTATTTTATCTTACTTTAAAATATATTTTTTACATTTTGGCTTTATTACCCACTTTCAATCTAGTGTAAACTTAATTCCTATTTTTTATATATATATATATATTAAAAATTTGAAAGATACATTGTGCTCTGATATTATGTTATTTTATTTATAATTATTATTTTTTATTTCTATGAGAAAGAAAATTAAATCTAAATATAATAGGTTTTATTTGTATAATTCCATATTTGATAATTATAATTTAATTATAATGATTATTATATATTTTTATTCAGTTTTTGATTTAAATAGAAATGCAACTAAATATTTACAGATATTAGATAAAAATAAGATCTTAGAATATGCAGACTTTTTTTTTTTGTTGTATTTTAATTTTTGACCATCAAAATGTAGTTGTATTTGTAGCCAAAACATTTGCCACAATGTTAGTTCTTTGTAAATGAAGTTTGATTTTTGGTTATAGTTCTATATTTCAGAAAAGTAAATGTCTTTACTATTGTTCTTCCAATTTTCTGAAAAAGAACCTTCTTTTTTAGTCCATGAAGCTTGCTCAAGCGGCAATGTGAGTTTGTTTTCAAGCCCATTCTTCAGATATTACTCCACTGAAAAATCGCTTTAATTAATGTGTGAATTGATATTTGCGCTTTAAATTTTGTAAATATTCAAGTGATTGCAATTTTTGCTACTTTTGATCTTACAACTTTTATAAACGATTATTTGCTAATGCAATTTGACACTTTATATGTGTGTGATTTTTCAATATAAGAAATTTTTTCTGATTATAGTTTGTGCCTTTGTCATGTTGAATAAGTTCATAATTGCATGATGGCCCATTTTAGGATGGTCTAATTTTTTTCGCATTAATGAATTGTTTGATAAAATTGTATTATAAGAATTATTTTTACCACAACCAACTCATGCTTTTAATAAATGACCCAAAATATTTTTTTAAAATTATAATTAATTTTTTAAATTTTTTTTTAGGAAAAATAGTTTAAAATTTTAAATATTTTGTTTCCAAAACATTCTGGTTTTGTCAAATTAACGAAATTATTAAGATATGTTGATTTTACATCAGAGTTCTTATCAGACTGTACAGATGTATTTAATTAGAAGCATTACTTAAATATATATTTAGTTTTTATAAAAGTTGTTTCTTCTGATTTAAGTTAGCAGCATAATAAGAAAAAGACCAATCTCAGTGGGCTATTTTGTAACTTCATCACTCATGCTATATATTTTAACAATCCACATTTGTATATTTTAAAGTATCAACTTAACCAATGCAGCTTTTAAAATTTTATATAAATTTTGTACAGCTTAAACTTTATTTTGTTAATGACTTTTTATAATATATTTATAATTTATGGGCATTATTGCAAATACATTTATTTTGATTATGTTATGAATATTTAATGAAAATTTATTTTATACCATCTTGTTGAATCTCAAAGCAGAAATCATTTTATACGTCATCTAGTTGTTTTATTGTGCAAACTTTTCTTCATGTACTGAAAGCATATTACGAGGAAAAAATAAGCACAGTATATTGTATAATCTAATCATCATGCTTGATTTTATGTAGTGCCATTTTGTTTATTACTGTAATCTTATAATTTCGCTATTACATTTATTATGTGAGCTAACATTTTAAAGAAAAATTATATTTTTATAGTTCCTTTTTTCAGCTTTTATTTTTATGTGATAGTTTTTTTCCCACTCCATTCAGGAAAACAAGAAGTTGAGATTAAATACAGTTTATAGTGATGGTTATCACTTCATTTAGCTATGAAAATGAATTGAATGATGACAAATTTTTCTAATGCTTAAATTGAAAATTACTATTTAAAATTTATTAATTTTATTTAATGCTTTTTCATTATATATTTTGTTCAAAGTTTGCCATTTATGTATTCTATTTTATTCTTTCAGTATGTGTAAATTTTTGCATTGTGTTGAATTAATTATTCGAACAATAAGTTTATGTATAAAGGTTGGTATTGATGGCAGTTAACACTTCATTTAACCACAAAAATGAAGTGAATAATGCCGAATTATAATTGATAAATATATTTTTTTAAATTTTTTTTTTACACATAATGTAGTATCTTTATTAAATTTCACTGTCTAGTTTTCCTGAATGGATTATAGTCTATTCATATACTTATGTTTTTGAACTATTTGGTCAGTATTTGTCAAAATAATACGTTGTATTTTTTATTTTTGTTATATTTTATATATATATGTACTAGAATATTTTTTTTCATTAGCCTGTAATTAAAATTTTCAAAAGAATTTTTAAAACATTTCTTCATTAAAACAACATTATTTAGTTATTCACAAGCTTTATTAAACTTTCGTACAAACTTTATTATGTAAGATTATCTTTTTTTCTCTGTATCTGTTTAGTAACAAATTTTCTATGCCTGAGAATATTCTTAGTTGAATACTATACAATCAAATTTTGCTCAAAGATTATGACTTAACTTACAAACAAAAACTTACTGCACAGTTATAAATATTATTTTAAAAATATTTGTTAATTAAATTTGTTTAAAATGAATATGTTAATTTTCTTGACCCCATATTTATTTAAAAAATTTTTCTTCAGGGTAAAGCTTTTAACAATAGTTTGTTGAAATTTGTTTTTGATCATATTTTGTAGACTATTTTGAACCTTTTTTGTTTTGCATTTGCCACATAATCCTGATTGAATTAGGCAACTAATTTTATTGATTTTGAGCATCTTTTATCTTCTAATTTTTTAAAATTGTTTTTAAGTCTGATGGATGTTTCTATTGTTTTATTGTTTAAGGTAAGTTAATGTTAGTTTGGCTTAATTCATGTTATTATTAAATTCCCCTTTTTTGTTTTATTGTAAATTATTTTAAAGATAAGATCTAGTTTTTCCTTTTAATAATTAAAATATCCTATGTGTTGATACTTTTTTTATTTTTATTTTCTTGCTTTTGTAAATAAACAAGAATATTATTTTTGCACTCAATGTAGCTTTAGAATTTCTCGCAGCTCAAAGTGTGCTATAACCAATATTTCAATGGTTACCAAAGAAATTCTATTATACAACCATTTACAAACTTTATAAATGTGTTATTGTTATATTTTATAGGTAATTTTGAGTGAAAAAAAAAGTGTATTTTAGCAATAGAAATTGTATAGCTAACAAATTCAGTATACCTTATAGTTGCCCTCTGTAGATTATCTTGATTATTTGCATATTACTGAATGTAGTGTTAATAAAGTGTTTTATCTCTTCAAATGCATTCATTTTATGGAGCTGCTAAGTAATTTTTGCTGAACTTTTGTCAACATTTTTGTATTTTTTTATATTTAGAAGTCCCTAGACATTTGTGGTAATTTGGAATCAGTATTATGTCTTATAAGGTTATTATTTATTAAGTTTGAGTTATGAAACAATTGAGTGTAATGGAGCAGTGAACATAGTATATAAAATTAAAGTACTGTACGCCTGCAACAGCCGATCGTTGGTCAGAGGGTACATAGAGGTTGAGGCTCCACAATTTCGAATAGTCATGCCATTATAGGCCCTGAAATATTTTCTAGTTTTTGAATTTCCATTATTTTATAACATTTATATTCATATTTTATCATTATTCCTGATCCACTTTTAATTAAATAAAACAGTTACTTAATTTTTCATTCATTTTTATAAGGAGCAGAAGCAAATATTTAAATTTTTTCACATTTCTCAATAGGTTGTTTAAAAATGTAATTGCAATGCAATTATGTTTATTTAATTGAATCGATTAATGAATTATTCTTATCTAAGTATCAAAATCTATTTTCAATCTTTCTTTATTTCAGTTGCAATCTTTCTTTATTCAGTTGAAATCCCTTCCCCAAGCTTTGGGTTGGGGACTTCATGCTTGTTTGAATTTGGTACCTACAGCACATGGTGTGCCGTTGACCCTCAGTCAAATCATTGAAAATAAAACTTTTCAACCTTTTAAAATATGAGCAGTTTAAATCATGGCTTCTTAATCTTTATCTAATTCTCTCTCTTTTGGAAATCTTTCTTTTGAATTAATCTTTATCCAAATATCTCTTTTGATAGTGCTAGGAGTAGTATATGAAAAGCAAATTAGCTAGATATACAGAGTTAATTAAGGTTGGAACAATTTCCCATTGGGATTAAGGGAGTTTGACCAAACAAGTACAATCAGTTAAATAAGAGAAAGGCTTTATTGATGATGATATTGGGCACAAACGCTACTGTTCTTAACCTAATGTTTTTTAACTTTTACTTCCTTGCAACTTTTCAGTGACTCTACTTATGTCTTGTCCCTCTTTCTCTCTTCACTGGTCAATTTGTTTTCATACTAGACTCAAATAATTCTGTAGTATTTCTGTTCCTCCCCTCCCTCGCTTTATTTTATGCGCTGTAGCTTACGTCTCCCTCTCTTCTTTGTCAGATTTTGTTTTATCGTATAGATTCGAATGATTCGGTAGCTTTTCTTTTCTCTTTTTTCGCTAGCTTCATTTTATGTCATGGAGCTTATTATTGTATGCTCTTATTATCTGGTCCTAATTTCCCTCTTCATTGGTTAATTTTGTTTTTCATACTAAATTCAAATGACTTTGTAGTATTTCTTTTTCTTTCTTCCTTTTGTGTTCTGGAGCTGTCTGGTCTTGCTTTTTCCCTTAACTAGTTAATCTTTTGTTTTTTTAAATACTAATTTCAAGTGATTGTGTTGTACTATAGTTTCTTTTCCTGCTTCATTTTATATTCTGGAGCTTGTTGGAGTTATTTGTGCTGTTATTATACTAAAATCGGTATTATCGTTGGTTTACTTTTAAAATGTTGCACAAGGTTTCACAGGCGGATGTCCCTTTTTTAACTGGATATGCTTGCTCTATAAATTGTTCTCTACTTCATTATACAGAAACACCAAAAATAACCCCTCTTATGTAGTGAAATAATTATTATAAAATCTGGAGTAATAGTCAAAATAAAAACAATCATTGTCAATGGTTAATTAAATAAAACCAGGTAAAAGGCAACAGACACTTCAAAATTACTACAATATTAAACGATATTGATAAATTTTACGTCTTAAATTAAGAATTGGTAATATTTTAGGTAAAATGTGTAAAAAAAAATTTTTTTTCACAAGTCACTGAAAAGGAGTTTACAACTTAGATGTCGCATTTTTGCCATCACATCCTCAGAAAAAGGTAAGCAAAGGTGGAGTAAGTGTGTTTTCAAATGTAGGTATACGTAATTTATGAATTTACTATTTAAGAATTTATAAATGTTCTCATGTTTTCTTTTTAGAGTTGTACTGACAAATCTCATGTTTGTCAGTGCTCAAACATGAGATCTCGTGTTTGTCAGTGCTTATTCTTAAAGAGAATTTCTATTACTAAAAACTTTTTTTTTTACATACTTTTGTTTTTTATCAGTGGGAAAAAATGCAAGAAAGAAAAGAAGAAAAGGTTGTGGTATGTTTGTATGGCATTTACTTTTATAAATATTTTCTTTAGTGCCCCATGTATGAGGTTTCTCGCTTTTCAACTTCGATGCAAAACTTGATATAGGCATGCTAATTATTACAGATTTTTCGTATTATTTCAATGGGGCTTTTCATTTCTACGGAATGATGGGGAAAAAAAACTCATTTTTTGATTTTTCAGTTATTTTTATTTTTAGTTCTTTCTTTTTGTATTAAGTTTGCGGCATCTCATCCATTGCCATGTTTTTGCAATTTGGAGACAATATTTTATTTTTTGGGTTAGCGTTTTAACTGTTAGACTTGTTATCTTATTGTGATAGTGGTATTAAAAAATACTTTTTGTTAGGTCTAATATTTTCATTACATACTTGTTTGTATTAAATTAAATGAATTAAAGTTTTTTTTTCCGATTCATATAAGCAAAGATTTGTGAAAAGAATTTTGAGTTTAGTTAAAGGACCTTTTAATTTTTTTTTTAGTTGAATGTTTTTGCAATGTCTAGTGAGAAAGTTGGAATTTAATTTGGGAATTAAATTCTGATAACTTCATAGGAATTAAGTTTAATTTTCTATCAGTAGCAAATCTTAATAATTTTATATATATATATATATATTTATAATTTACTGAAATAAGTTAAAAACATTGATTTTGCTATGTTTCAAACTTGATTACGAAATTGCTGGGCAATAGCTTTTTGTTGGGGATTCGAATTCGTTGCAACAAAATCTACTTGAATCATCATATAGAATTGAAGGGCTTTGAGCAATAAATCAATCACATTGTTTTCGCAATTTTTATCAGATGTAAGCGCAATACATAGACACATTTTATTAGTGCAAGAACACCGTGTTATTTTTCACTGAAAATACCCAGAACAATATGGAAATGTGGCTTATCATTATACTGCACTAAGAATACTCCAAAGGATTTTTTCGATTCTAATTGACAACATGCAATCAACAGAGGCTCTTAACATTTCCAATGTTTCAATATTGTTGATTATGTTGTGTTACCTAATGAGTTATGCTCGAGGAAGGATATATGAGCCACATGCACTAATGTGTAGAGAAAATCTTTTTGATGCTTAATAAGAGAGAGGCGAATATTTATGTTTTGGCTATAAGGTCAGTAAGCAGTCAACACAAAATGAAAAAAAATAAAATCAAGCATTGTTAGAGATTTTTACTTATTGTATTGAAAGGTAAAATGTTTTAGGAGTAGTACAAAAATTATGTTAGTATATTTTGGTAATTCGGAACCCTCCATTTTCGTCTGGAAAAATCAGCAGATCACTATCATTAAGACCATAGGACTTTTATCGCCAATTTACAATGTATTTTAATATACTTTCTTTCGAATACAGGAGACAAGGTCTTGCTTAAACATCGCTCATAGCTCTTCTTGGCAGATCTCAAACCCTTTACTTTTTGTTTTCTTTAATATTTGAAGGACCTTTCTTTTTTTTATTTTTATGATCCGTGGTTATTTTGCGTGGTAAGACAAATGGCTACCTGCATTTCAAGAAGATCACAAATACCCACACATGTGACCTATGACGTCAGCACCAGCTGATCGTTTATAAGCAAAATAGCGTGTTAAAATTAAACTAATTTTCTCCACATTACTTAGAATGTTAATTAACTTGAAATTAATTAAATTCAGAGCCGTATCGCACATCAAATTAATTTAAATTTATTATTTATTTATGTCTTTTGTTGTAACCGTGATATAATTTTGCTTTGTGTAACTGGCAACTTCGATACATAATTAGTTTGTTTATATTCTACATGGCTTCGTGCCTGTCTTTGTGTTAAGTAAGAAATATCTAGTGAGTTTCGTAAGAGAATTAGTACTTTCCGGTTTGGCTTACTCGAAATTGAATTGAAAGAATAGTTGCTAACTTAAACAAATGCCACGTTTCAACAACCAATCAAGATCGAGATACTCACACTACGCCACTTGCGGGTGTCCCATTGTCGACTCGGGTAGTAAAAACTTGCAGATTTATGCTATGAAAAAAAAAGTAAAACCTAAATACTTTTCAATATCCTGCTAAGCCTTTTTGTCTGTTAGACAATTATCTTACTAAGTTGTTTTTTGTTTAAATAGGTTTGCACTGTTATTCTATCAAATACATATGCCTATCAAATATATATGATGGAGCGCTCTAAATGAGTTGACCAAGGTTCGAATCACAGCTGTTGCTGGTTGATTCGAATTCTGCTTCCGGTTCGCACCGACCACAGTGCTGACGTAAAATACCCTCAGTGATAGACGATTCATGGGCTAGAATTCCCCTTGTCACCGGGTTAACCGTGGGAGGTCTTTGTGGTTTCTTCTCCATATAACGCAAATGTGAGTTATTTCCATCAAAAGGTCCTCCAGAGAGGCTAGTATGTCCCAGTGCTTGACTCAGGAGCTCCCTTGTCTTCTGGGTTGGATTCTAAATTGCAAGACTATGGAGTTGAATATTGCTAGTCGCAAACTCAGAAATTTATTGGCTGCTCATAGCTGGTTATAAAATAATATAAAATATCCCAACTGATGACTAATAAATGTATGTTGCGCATAATTCGTTTTGTGTAGCAATAACAAATAATTGAAACCAGCAAATATAACGCCAAGCAAGTGTTGTAAATATATGTTGAGCATTTAGGATTTTTTTCCTCCCCTTTTTGTACAATCAAATGTTAAATAAAATACCGTGTATTTCTGTCCAAATTGCTTTTATTGCTCACCTTGCTAGTTTCGGATTGCTGAGCTTTAAATTCGTTTTGATGTTGAAATCTTCATATTTCAACATCAAAATCAATTTAAGTTATTAATTGATAATATCGTTAAATACTTCATATTGAGATGTAGAGTGTTTAAAAATAAATTTATTTTTTATCGAAAATCAATAAGTTGATATTAAGTTGAATATTTAAATGTTTTCATAATGAGATCGAATTCAAAATAAGCTCTTTTTGAGAAACAATTTTTTTTTTCCATTTAAAAGAGAGCGTGGAAATTCTCCAGTTTGAAACGAGATATCATTCTATTCTTTTATTTGATTTCAATTAACGAGTTCTGCATTTGACATGATTAATTGAATCTTTCTCAAAATTATTTTTAAATTGAATTGAAATAAAAATAGAACGTATCTTTAAAAAAAATTATTTCTCTTTTCTCCCATGCGTTTTAAAATTGTCACATTCCACGCTTGTGTTTTAAGAATGGTAAGTTAAGACACCCGGGGTAATTATGTTTGGTGTTAATTTGAAACGTTCTTATTTTTTAATTAAACTTCTGAATGCGGGTCAGTTTTGAGTTCAATCGTTTCGATTATCCTGCAATCACTAGAAATTGGCTAGATTTTTCAGACAAATTTTTAAACAGCTACAAATAGTTTCTCTTTATCCTTTTTAAATTAAGTTGGTGACAATTATTTTGCTATTTGTGGGAGGGGGAGAAAAGCTGCTTACTTTTGAACCTTTGGTGAAATTCAGTTAAAATTACGAGCAGCTAGGGCTTACAGCACCCATTGACTAACTCAGTTTTGGCGCACGTTTAAGTGATCGCAGATTTAAGGATGCTTTTTAGGACCATTTTAAGAGTATGCAAATTGTGATAAAATTGAAATCCTTTACACTTGACATTAGATTATTAAATTTTACAATGAATAAGATATTGAAATTTTAAATAATGTTTTTTTAAAACAGAGTAACTCGATATAACTTCATAAATTTTCATCAAATTGCTTTTTAAATTTAATAGTGAATGATATTAATATAGTTTCTATTATACTTAAATATTATGTATCGCGTTTATTTTTTATTGTTTAATTGATAAGCATTTATAAATAAGGACTCGTTTCATTCATTATGTTGACAAATTGTCAAAAGTAACATTAGGAAGAATAAAACCTACGTGCACAGCAAACTACAATAATAATAAGAGACATGCTGTTCACTTTTTAGGTAAATCGGATAAAAATTTGGAGAAGTTATAAGGCTCTTTATTAGTAAATGAATCTAGGGTTATTTTACTTTATTTTATAACCGTCGTTGAACAGCCGACCCAATCTTATGGGTTTACGACTACCAATGTTCAACTCCGTAGCCTTGTAATTTTGAACCCAATTCAGAAGACAAGGGAATTCCTGGATCGAGTATTGGGAGAAATTTGCCTTCGGGGAGGACTCTTTGATGGAGCTAACCCGCATTTGCGTTACATGGAGAGGAAAACCACGAGAACCTACCACGGTTAGTCTGACAGCAAGGGGACTCTAACCCATGATCCGTCTACTACTGAGGATATTTCACGTCAGCACTGTGGCTGGCGCAAGCCGGATGCGGAATTCGCATCGACTGAGATTCGAACCCGGTTCGCCTCATTGGAAGGCGAACGCTCTATCCCCTGAGCCATCGCGGCTCAATCTAGGGTTGTTGAAAAGAGAAAAACATTTTATTACGTGGAATTTATTTCTTATGAATTTTCTTAGCTGCGTCCAGGGACAGATGCGTCCTTTTTACGCCACAGAAAACTTTGTGGCTGAATTGAGGGCCTATTCCGATTTTTTTTAAATCATATTCATTCTTGGTATTGTTACTCAATTTCCGTAGAAAATGTCAAAATGTATGTAACACTTCTCTTTAGATATACTTGAGCGAGTTTTACATAATTTGGCTATTAATCTTTCCTACATAAGCTTGTCGAACGTGTTATTTCATGCTCAATAATTGTCACCTTATGTTTACAATTAGTATATTGCAGGTAATTTAATTTAAATGCACGTTTCATGTAATAATATAGTACTCATAGAAAGAAAAAAATATTGTAAATTGTGTTAAATATGTGTTTTGTTGGAAATGAAATAAGTTGTGATAATGAGCATTATTATTGTGTAACAGTGGGTAATTTAACTAGCTGGAGTAAGTGTGACAGTTATTTAAAACAAAAGTTTTAACACCGCAGCAGATTCTTGAAGGAAACAGAGCACTGTTTACCCCATAATTAGATGGCCAATTGTATTATCTTAAATAGGAAATTTTTCGAGCCATTTATATAAGCATGTAAATAGTTTGTGTGGGCCGGGATAGCCTGGTCGGTAGGGCGCTGGGGCCATGTCCTAGAGTTCGTGGGTTCGAACCTCGCAGGCCGAAGACTCCCCGTGTAGTAAAGTTACTGATGCACGTTAAATCTGTCGAGTCACAGAAGTCCGCCATGTTCTCATAACAAATCAAAACCTCTAGGGGTACTGGATTGGAGATCGATCGTTCTCTGATTCAGGTCGAAATCACGATCTGTGGATGCATGAATGGGTCCGCCCTATAAACGAGAGCGACGTATGGTGTGGTAGAAGTCGAATTCTTGACCGTAGATGGTGCCTCTGGAAAACAGGAACAATCGCCCCCGTCTGCCTGAACAGGCATACATCCACAACGACAACAATAGTTTGTGTATAGCTTACTTCAGAATCCAAGGTGACAAAATTTTGATTGAGTATACAATGTGATATAATTCATGTTGCAAACAGGTAATATGTTGCAAAGAACAATTGTCACAGGAAATTCTTTATCAATAAATCTAAATATATATATATATAGTAAAAAAGTGTACAAAAACAGCGATTCTTTTGTAGCATAATCAACTATACGATTTTTCTATCGAGCTCACATAATTCGAAGTAAATCAATTTAGCTGTTAGTGTAAGATAATGATTTAAGCCAAATTCTGAAAAAATAATTATAATAAAAAACCTTATTTTGAACTATAAAAGAAAAAGCCGTCCGAGAGAAATATACACCAAAACAAAAAAATAACATTAAGTTGAACTCTCAAAATAACAGCATATGTAACGAATCTTACATTTTTTTTCTAATATAAAGAGGTAGGCGCAAATTAACTTAGTTTTTTCGTCAAGAAGGGGTTGATCTTTTAAGCATTTGTGGAATATATAAGATCAAAATTCATTTAAGTTAGGTTTAAACTGTTTTTAAACATTAGCATAAAAATAATTGCATTAAATGTAAGTATGATTAAATTAGAGAACGTCAGTACTGATACCTTCTTTAAACTTAAAAGTGAGCCATATATTATTATCTACAGGCGATCTTAGGTCTTTAAATTTATTATTTTCTTTTATAAATCTTAGTCTGAGTGCATTATTTCAGTCATAAGTTTTTCTATATAAGTAGTAAATGTTGAGCCATGTGTAAGTTAATAATTTACTTCCACCTCGCCTTTCTTTAAATTTTAGATTCTTTTAAGTCCAATACCCTCTACTATGCCATCACAATCAGAATATTCATTACCATCGGTTACATCTGCAAGAGTTGGAAGTAGCACCAGTTATATCCAGAAAAATGAAGCCACATCGATGACTGGTACACGAGAAAACGAACTGGTACCTCAAACGCTCACTAAATCTCAAGCAGTAGCTAAGAGTGGTGTTGGAAACCAAAAGATGACCAAAAAATCCACCAGTAAAGGACAAGCACCTGAAACGCCCGCAAAATCTGTAACAGTAGCTAAGAGTAGTGCTGGAAACCGAACGATGGCTAAAAAATCCATCAGTTCGAAAGCGACATCTGTTCAGAGCATAGGTGGTCGAGAACTATCTGAATGTTCGTCTGATGGAGATATATCGTCCAATGAGGATACACCGGTATATAAAAAACGTTGGAAAAGTGTTGGAACTGGTACTCAAACCCCAATATCGCTTAAACACCCCGCCAAGCGCTTGTCATTCAGTAGAAAGTCGAGTCCGTTTTAGTTGGGAGGTAGGCAGGTATGAAGAAGATAATGTAAAAGAATTAATTTAAAATTTTCAGTTATATCATTGACTCTAAAGAATTGTATAAATACGTATACTTTCTTGCGTTTTCGAACTTAAAAATGAAAACTGCCTTACTTATATTGCCTACAGAAAGCTCACGAACATGCTCTTTTAGAAGGGTCAATTTCAATAGGTTTGGAATTTGCTTTTCTAAGCCAATATTTTATCTAATAAAAATAAAATGCATTTCAAGCTATGATCTGAAATCATTTTCCAAAAAATATTGTAAATTTATTATTGTCTGGACACAGCTCCAAACGCGTATTTATGGAAACGGACAACGCTCAAAATGTTTGCTTGAAAAAGGAAACACCTCGAAATGCGGTTTGACGAAAGTGGACACTGCTCGAAGTTCATGTTTAAGAAAATGGACATAGCAAAAAATGTGTCTTTTCAGTTTTTAGCACAAATGTAACAACTTAGTGAGGAATTGCGTGCTGACTTATTAAAACAGTAAAGCGTAATCATTTCGATGCAAAGTCTCGGGGTTCGAGATGGCTAGGTATATTACCGATGTAACTTTTCAGGCGATGTCTTCATATTCAGAACTCTAAACGATAAATAGAGTTTTAAAACTCTTTTAATTCCTTACGTCGTAAATTTATTACTAGCATTATAACTTCGTAATAACTGTGGCAATATTGTGAAAACAACTGTTGACTTAGTGATGTAAGCATATGGACGATATCGCATTACAAATTTATTTGGATTAATAGGACTTTTCTACGAAAAAAAAGAACTATGCTCATAAAAGAAGTTTGAAAAACGGAATCATATTCTATGTCTATTTTCTTAAACACACATTTTGAGCTGTGTCCATTTTCGCAAAAAACGCGATTATTGAGTGGAATTCTAGTTTTCTATTTTGGGTTTTTAATTCTGATTTGCAATTTTTTTTTGTCAAATTATTAAAAGAAATTTAATTTGAAATTTGTTTATTTGGATTTATTATTATTATTCGAAAACCTCTGACTTTTCATATGCTTTCCTTAACAATTTTATAAGATATTTTTGAAACGCATTTTAAGATAAACTTTTTATAAAATAAACATAATACCTGGAAAATTAGCCAAGACTGCATAAACTCGATTTTTATAAGTTATACGCAATGTTTTATTTATTACCATTTTCTGCAGACCCATAGAACAGTTGTTGTTTTTTTTTAAAAAACTTTTATTTCGTACTTTTTTTTGTCTTAGAATTCGTTATGCCTTTGAAAAAAATGAGCTCTATCCCCCCCCCCCAGAAGCACATTTTAAAAGCAGAATTATAAACAAAATAATCACGTGGTTTATAGAAATGCTAATTTGGAGATGTAGCAACATGCTCTTCACTCTGATGACTGAACTTGTAAAAGATAATTAAACATTAAAGAATGCTTAGTAAAATTTTAAGCAGTATTGTTTGCAGTATTATTTGTAACAATTGCTAATGCAAACAATTTATTTTTCAAACATTTCCCCGGAGTAAATTACTTTTTTAAAAAGAAAGATTTTTCGGATCGAAAGCTGAAATTGCTCCTCGAAGTCGATATTCAAACTTCAGAACCCTAACGCTTACTGCTCCTGAAGTTAAAAAAGATTCCAAATAGCGTTCCGCGACAAGGCTAGTTAAATACTAAAAAGCACGAAAGCTTAAAAAAAGAAAGATTACTTGTTTTAATTTAAGGATCACTCCGGAAATTTGAAAATTGAATAAAAGTTACCAAATCGGATACAAGTACAATTTCAAAAATATAAAATATATCTATTATTTGGAATGGAAAAAAAATGAACTCAGTTTGTCAGAAGAACGGACGAAAGTTTTAAGTTTTTTAATGTTATTTTTGGAGTTTTCGTTGCGTCTTTGGCACGAACAGCACGAAACAAAATTTATAAGACCCGCTTAGCCAAAAGTATTATCAAGCAAATAAATAAATAAAAAATAACAATTTTCAATAAATATTCTCATTGATGATCATTTTTTTGTTGTTGTAAGGTATAAAGTTTTAAGAACTTCTATAAAACCTGCTCTTAGAAGATAAAAATTGTAAGATATTAAATAGGATGAATAACCTTTGAGAAATAAAAACTCCAATGTACAACTTAGTTTAATTTTTATTTCCCAGGAACTATTCAACTGTTTTTGTACTTATGTTGTTCGCATAGTCTAAAATGGGAATTTAAATTTTTTCCTTATTCTTTTATGCTGAAAACAAATTAAAATTTTTATCTTCTATTATGTATTAGAGAATTTTAAATTCGACAAATTCAGCAGTGTTTTTATTAAAATATACTTTATGTTACGTTTTTTATGGCATTAAAAATTATTATTCATTCAATATTTCAGCTTATATAAAAAAGAATTCGTATCTTTGGCTTTCATTTAAAAACATTTATTCAAGCAGGCTTAATCTGCTTAAACTTGTTTTTCACTGAACTTTCTGTGACAAACAGGCTTATTTGCTTAATTTGTTTTTATCCATTTGTTCAAAATATTTAAATTTTTTCTACTAACTGTGGATTATTTTATGGCATATTTTATCGCATTATATTTGCTGGCCTTTTTTTATTTTATTTATTTACTTATTTTTTTGGAATGCGTTTTAATCTAAATTGATCATACAAATCAATTTAAATAAAAACGAATAATGAATAAGGTAAAAATAAATACTTAAAAAAAAAAGGTGAGTTATAGTTCTTTTTTAAAGTTTTTTTTTTATTTCAGGAAAACTATATATTTTGCATGGTTTTAAAACGGTGCTTTAAAGATTCAGCAGTTATCTAGTGCACTATTTATTTTCATATTCATAAATAAATACTTCATACTCATTCATAAATAATACTTTAATATTCATAAATAAATACTTAAAAGAAAGGTGATAAAAATAAATACTTAAAAAAAAAGGTGAGTTATAGTTCTTTTTTAAAGTTTTTTTTTTACTTCAGCAAAACTATATATTTTACATGGTTTTAAAACGATGCTTTAAAGATTCAGCAGTTATCTAGTGCACTATTTATTTTCATATTCAGTTAGAGCTTCACGAGTTTGTAAAAATAATTAAAAAGTAAACTGTTTCACGGAAATTCTTTTCTAAGTATTCACGTCAGGGAAGACTACTATAATATACTAGAGGGCTGCGCCCCCTGCTCGCTACCGCTCGCCAACCCCCGAAAATTGCTACGCAATCTTATATGGTTTGCTTCGCAAACCAAGCTCGCTTCGCTCGCTACTAACTTAGGTACATTGCAAATGCACAAAATTTTAAGAATTCAAAACAATCTTTCAATGTAGCACCTTTTTTTTAAAAAAAAAAAATTACATCTTTTTAGTAAATATTAAGTCATTAAAATAAATTTGAATTCGAATAAATGACATGTAATTCGTTAAACCTATTAGAAATGTGCTATAGTATAAAACCTTAAAGCGTAACAGCACGACTGAGACTCATTTTTCAATGAATAACTAATAACAATAATAAAACAAATAAATTCGTGATATAAATCAAAAATCGTCAAATAAATTCGTAATATATAAATTCCTGAAAAAAAAGCGCTTTCGACAAAATACTAAAAAAGAGATCTATCGACAAAGACTACTCACTTCTGCCTAGCTTAATAGTATGAGATTGTCGCAGCTGATAGGGTGAATTTCGGAAGAGATCACATTTGGTGAGAATGCTCATGCTCTCTTTGGTTATTTTAGTTTCTGTTTTTAAAAGCGCTATATGTTGAGCCACTTCAGCTAGATTTGGCATGTGACATTTTTAGCGGCAATCATTGATCGATTTTCTAGCGTTGCTATTCGGGGAGTTGTGATGAGGCTTTTTTGTCGCCGTGTAAAAGAAATATATATATAGATAAGCGTGCCCTAATAGCAGATGCATTAAAGTATTTATAATATAATATAGTGAATGTTCATTAGGATTATTTCAATAGCAGTAATAGTCTATTTTTTTGTAAAAGGACCACTTGATAATTCATATGAATGATCTCACTCTTCTAGCGGCTAATTTCAAAGTTCATGTTCACATTTTATTAACATCTTATCTACTTGAGGGAGGTTTGATCAGAAAGAATTGAAATAGTTATTAGAAACTAAGGCAGCTATAATTTACAATTACTTAATGTTATTTACTTTTGTATCAGACAAATAAACAGTGCTATTATGGAACAAAATATGATGTTATGGAAATAAGTACTAAAAGGGCTTTGATTTTGAAGAGGAAGTCTCAGTCCGATCCAGCTGTGGACATAGTGCCAATGGAATTTTTTTTATCCCAATACTTCGGGAAACCCATCTGTCAAAAATTGGCCATGGAGGAAAAGATAAATGCTGGATAGTTCGAAATTGAAATACCTAATACCTATCTCTGTTGTACTGGAGTTTTTAAAGCTATGTCTGTCTAAAAGAAATTTTCCAAAAAAAAAAAAAAAAAAAAAAGAATCGTTGTTTATCTAACTATATCTAGCGTCTTCAATTATCGTGGTCAAGTTGATTTAATTGACTTGCAGTTGACACTTGACGAAAATTACAAATGGCTACAACACTATCAGGACCACGCTACAAAATTCAGTTTTCTGCGACAGTTAACTTCAAAAAAAGTTGCTGAAGTCACAATGGAGTTATTAAAAATATTTTTGGAAGTGGATTGTTCTCTTATACTACAATTCGAGAATGACTGTGAGTTTACGGTTGCTGTCATAAGAGAATTAATAAGCCTGTGGCCAACTTTCAAAATTCTAAATGGTAAGCCTAGACATTCAGCAAGTCAAGGATCTGTTAAGTGATCAAATCAAGATGTTGAAGCTATGTTACGTGCTTGGTTAATTGTCAATGACGAACTATAGGTTGTTACTTTTTTCAATTCCAATGAATCATTTTCCTCTTCTAATCGAACCATTGAGCAATCACCTTAAAAAGTTTTGTTTACAACAGAACCAAGTACAGCTTTCCAATCTAGTCGTATTTCGAAAGAGTATCTCAAAAAATTGTTACTGAAGAATACTTGGATGTACTTCTTAAACAGCAGGGTCCTGATATTATTTTGACACCAGAAAGCTTACCAGCAGTTTCCTCGGGGAACAACGACATCGTTACAACTTCAAAAGATCTATCAGCAATTTTATTAGTTGATTACAGTGCTTCAACTTCAAATGATCTATCAATATTAAAAAATCATCCAAAAATAACACTTCAATGTCGCAACCAACGGCTGCTTTACTCGCAGAAAAGACTTCAAATTTGGAGGATTCACCAGAAATTAAATCAATTTCTTTAACGACGACAAGACAACTCGAGCGAGTGAACAACTCTACTTCAATTAAAAAACACTGTAGTGTTACTTGCATCAGAAAGGGAAGCGGCTGTCAGTGACAATAAGCATGCTGTGTTGTGTGTGGAATGGAATTCTCCAGAACTCAATCATGCGATATTTGTAAAAATTTGGTGCACGAAATATGTGGGAATACAGTAGGAGAAGATGGATATGTATCGAAAGCTCTATGCTGTAACTTCTGAAAAGATCAGATGAAAAAAATGAAATTTCTTTGAAGAAATTTAAAGGCGCGATGGTGGATTCCACAGTTTTGGTTGATGTACAGTCGGCAAAAAAAAAAAGATATCACCCTGAATAATTTTCGTTCTAATGATCGGATTTTCACGAACTAAGTGATAATCTTAATGGTTCCTGGGGGTGACCTCAAATATGCTAATTAATTAGTGCTAACTATTAATTAAGTTACGAAATCAGACACAAAAACATACTTTCTCTGAATAAACATATATTTTTTCTTACATATTTGGATTCTTAACCTTCAAAATATAGGGGGTAGCCGCAATCTGGGAAATATGGTCCCCATAGTTTGGTCAGGAGAGCGATTCAAAGTTCGTATCCCTTAATGTTAATTTCACTTTTTACGTTTTTAGTCATATTTTAAAAACTAATAAAGCAATTCGAAGAAAATTTCACCCAGTCATAAAACTCATTTACCCAAAGATAATTTCACGAAAAAAATAATTTTTAATAATTGTTAATTATTTTTTATTATTTAATTAAATTAAGGATGAAAAATTTTTGAATTATAAGGTATGAATTTTTTTATACCATATTAATCTACATATTTTTCAATTGAAAAATCTAAAGTTTCAACTGTTTTTATTTATTAGAAGCTGAGAAAAATTAAAATTAATTATTTTTAAAAAAATAATTTGGCGACAATGAAGAAATGATTAAATGGAGCGATTAATATTAAAATGTGATAAACTTGCGAGGAACTTGACTTCGCGCGCTTAGCATAAAATTTCATTCATATTTTTTTCGCTAATAATCGTTTGCTTATCTTTTCATTTTTATTTTTTTAAGCTATAAAATACGATGTTTCTTTAGTCGTCTAAAATTCTATTTGCAATTTAGTAAAGAAATTTGAATAAAACATTTTATTGAATAAAATACATTTTATTCAGAGAATGTGGAGTTTTATAAAAGCATGCTTCTGATAGAATATGATTATACAACAGATTGTGCTTCTTTAATGTGATTTTTTTTTATTTTTATTTTCTCAATAACTGATAAAATTTCAATAATATACATACGAATGAATAAATTTGGAATAAAATATTCATCAATTTCTTGAATATATATTTTATAAATATTAATAAAAATACGTAGTCAATATTTTTAAGCATCTCTCACAACATCGCAAATTTCTCAAAATCTTATAGGGTAAACTAACCAGTGAAGGAATACTTAAGCTTAGCTTGTCTTTAAAAAAAAATCATAAAAATTTCAAAATTTGTAATTTTAGCTAAATGACGTATTTGTTATTAAATGCATGTCGACATATTTGTTATTAAATGCAAATTATGTAAAAAAAATTTAGATAACTTACATAATATTGTTTTAAGCTTTTGGTGGTTTAAATAATAAGTAGTAAGATAACCAAGTGAAGGAACAGTTCTTAAATTGAATAAACACTAAATTTTCCAGTGAATGAACACTTAATTTTGAGAATGTTTGATGCTCGTTAGGAATCCTTAGGCCACACAGATATCTGTCGCCCTGTAGATGCCTGAATTGACTGATGTTAACACAGGCGGGCATTAGGAAAAAAAAAATCTTTTAAGTTTTCGTGCCCCCATTTCAGTATCTTAAGGGCCTTACGAGCTCTGTTTAAAAAGAGAGTATCATATCAGATATATATATATATATATATAACATAGAAAGCTTCAATTAATCTTTTTATGTTAGTTTCTTTGCTATAAAACTTCATCCTAATTAATTATTCTAAACGAAATACTTTCTCACACTTTTAAAAACCACATCCTGTTCTTAAATCTATTTTTGGCTCAAGTATGCATTTAATTAAGAGCAGGACATTTTTCCCTTTGCTCTTGTGTGGGAAACGTTCGATCTATTTCATAAACCAATAGCAACTACTAAGAGTTCCCTCTTTCCCTAAATTAACACATATTACGGATTTTACTTTGCAAGATTTTCCCTAACATATAACCAAGGAGCGCAACTTTTCATGTGCACTTTCACTCATTCTCATGACTGCTCTTGTCTAATAATTAATAAATAAATTTTGTACCCTCCTTCCCGACCTATGACCTGTTTTAATCCTTCCACTCGGCAACGACGTTATATATATATATATATATATCTGATATATAACAAAAATAATCATAGTAGCAGTATTTGGTGGTAAATGTAGCTTATCGTAATTGAAGAATATGCTGTGCGACATTTTATGGTGAATTTGCGAACGTAAGTTTCAGAATGTATCGTAACATGTGGATGCTATTTGCTAATCATCTTTATCCAAAGAAAACCATGTAACGTAAATATCTAGCAAAATGAAGCAATTTTTTAAACAATGAATCATACAATATGCAACATATTATTTCTATATCTTATTCTTAAACATAACATATTTCAATGTTTTTAAAATGCCACTAAACATTCAGCAATTCATTGAGTTATAGAAAAAAGAAATCGTAAATTACAGAAAACCTTGTGAATGTGCATTAGAATTACTATACAATCTACATTTTATTTTTCATGCACTTTTTTTTCCTTCAAACTTTCATGCCTAGAAGACTCGATTAAAGCTGTAAAAATCATTATCCCTAAAATTTTGTATATAGCTATTATAAGTTATGTTAATTTGATTTTAGTATGAAATCCTCGAATAAACATAGCAAAAATAGCATAATCTAAATAATATCAGATAAAAAGTTCATGTATTTAAATTCTGAAAACTTATAAATCGATTCAAATTTTCTTTTCAAAAGAGATTAAAATAATTTTTTATTTTATTTATTTATTTATTTATTTTGCTTTTTGGACATAAATGAACTTAAAAATTGTCTATTGCCTAGAAACTTCGAGGTGTTTTCTATTAACTATTAATTAAACCTCTCAGAGCAATCACAAAACATTATTTCAATTTTTTTACAGTCAGAAATTGGTTGCCTAGCAACCTAGTAAAATTAAGCGTTTCTCTTTTGAATCAGTCAAGGGTTATCTTAAAATATTTATTTGCGCAGGCGACTTTTTTTGGCGGTTTTCTGGACTATCGCCAAATATATAAACCTTTATTGCAACCCAATTTACGACCCAATTGTTTTAAAATTTTGTCTACCCCCCCTAATTCAAGTGTCTAGATTCCAAATATGTAAAAAAAAATATATGTTTATTCAGAGAAAGTACGTTTTTGTGTCTGATTTCGTAACTTAATTAATAGTTAGCACTAATTAATTAGCATATTTGAGGTCACCCCCAGGAACCATTAAGATTATCACTTAGTTCGTGAAAATCCGATCATTAGAACGAAAATTATTCAGGGTGATATCTTTTTTTTTTTGCCGACTGTACATCAACCAAAACTGTGGAATCCACCATCGCGCCTTTAAAAATTTACTAGATTTACTAAATTACAAAATTTACTAAAAATTAATTCCTGAATTCAGAGAGCAGATGAATATGAAACAATGCCAATATTTCAGTTCAAGGGACTGATTTTCATCTAATAAGCCTCTATCAATCTTAGGTATGTACAGTCCGCAAAAAAAAAAAGATATCACCCTGAATAACTTTCGTTCTAATGATCGGATTTTCACGAACTAAGCGTCAATCTTAATGGTTCCTGGGGGTGACCTCAAATATACTAATTAATTAGTGCTAACTATTAATTAAGTTACGAAATCTGACACAAAAACGTACTTTCTCTGAATAAACATAATTTTTTTTTTTTTACATATTTGGATTTTTCATCTTCAAAATATAGGGGGTAGCCGCAATCTGGGAAATGTGGTCCCCATAGTTTGGTCAGGAGAGCGATTCAAAGTTCCCTTAATGTTAATTTCGCTTTTTGCGTTTTCAGTCATATTTTAAAAACTAATGAAGCAATTCAAAAAAAAATTGCACCCACTCATAAAACTGATTTACCCAAAGATAATTTCATGAGGAAAATAATTTTTAATAATTATTTATTATTTTTTATTATTTAATTAAAGTGAGGAGGAAAAAAAGTTTAATTATAAGGTATGAATTTTTTTATACCATTTTAATCAACATATTTTTCAATTGAAAAATCTAAAGTTTCAACTGTTTTTATTTATTAGAATATGAGAAAAATTAAAATTAATTATTTAAAAAAAAATAATTTGGCGACAATGAAGAAATGATTAAGTTGGGCGATAAATATTAAAATGTGATAAACTTACGAGGAACTTAACTTAGCGCGCGTAGCGAAAATTTCATTCATATTTTTTTCGCTAATAATCGTTTGCAAATCTTTTTATTTTTATTTTTTTAAAACTATAAAATACGATGTTTCTTTTTTAATAGTCTAAAATTCTATTTGCAATTTAGTAAAGAAATTTGAATAAAACATCTTATTGAATAAAAAACATTTTATTCAACGAATGTCGAGTTTTATGAAAGCATGCTTCTGATAGAATATGATTATACACCAGATTGTGCTTATTTAATGTGATTATTTTTTAGTTTTTAGTTTTTTCTTCTCAATAACTGATACAATTTCAATAATATACATACGTATGAATTGATTTGGAATAAAATATTTATCAATTTCTTGAATATATTTTTTATAAATATTAATAAAAATACGTAGTAAACATATTTAAGCATACCTCACATCATCGCAAATTTCTCAACATTTTATATATCGTCTTAATGTTAGAAGTAATTTTTTAATCACCTGTCCAGAAGTGTTTCGCAGAACTATTTTACCAACTATTTAATTAAATTTTAACATTTTTAAAAATCTTATTCTTTACCCTACTTCGTTTATTATTTCTTCATTAATATACTAATCAATTTTTTAGTACTTTAATTTAGGTTTTCTTTTAAGTGAAGTTTCTTTTTAAATTATAGTCAAGTTTTTTTAAACGAATTATTGTCTACTAGCTAAAAATAAAACCTTGTTGAGAAATTGAAAACATTCCACTGTTTACAATTATTTAATGCAAAACAGCTGATTATTTACTAAGCATACTATTTTTTTCGAAAAAGGAATATAAATCATTGATAGTCTTTTTTTTTTTGTTTTGTTTCTTGTGACTTCAACATAGATTATCTAAAATAGTGTTGATGTTTTAGAAGTCACTACAAAGAGTCTAAAGATACCGAACATAAAAAGCTGTCGAATACGTAGCCAAAATTTTTAAGCGTCTTAAAATATCTCAGTATCTTAAATGTCGTCCTAACATCTTAGTTGTGAAATTAAATTTTTAATTATCTGACCACGCGTGATTCAATAATTATTTCATTATCTTTTACTCTTTCTTTATGATTACATGTAGATTTTTTTCCGGATAATATGCTAAACTATTTTGTTTAATTTTTTTCTTTAGCACGATTCCCAAGATATTATTGCAGTATAGTTTGTTATCAGGAGAAATGCCTTATTTTGTTAAGCAGGAAATAATAAAAATTGAAATTTGTAAGAACATTCCGAAGCCGTGGCAATTTTAGAACCATCTGAAAAAATACGCAATTTCCGATCTTATTTTGATTAAAAATAAAAAAAAAAACGTGGCAAGAAGGCTAACATACTTTTTTCAGAAATTGTGAAAACCAATTTTTCCTATATTTCGTCAAAATAGGATAAGAATGATATTGCTCCAAGGGACCTACTCAATAATTTCGCTATTTCCAGAATGAAATCTGTTTGATCGAAACATATTTCCATGAAAATTAAAACGAGAAAACAATTAATTTTATTATTTATCTAAGCTTATTCCATTTATTTAATGATAGCGATATCAAGGTTAAGGATATGCGGTGGAAGCCCCGTTTACTATTATACTATAAATGCATTAAATCAGGTAGCTTGAATATTTTATTTTAAGCAAATAAGGGTGTAAAAATAAACTCGATCAAAATACTCCGAAAGTATGCCCTAAAATATATGTAGAATAAACTTTGGAATCGATATATAAAAAATACCTTTTCAAACAACTTCGAGTAGGACGGAAACGCAAACTTTTTTTGAAATAGTTGTCCTTGAAACTATTTAATTTCGATTCCTGGTGCTAGGGGACATTCCATTTTCACATTCGACTTTTAAAATTTAAGGCTTGCAGCAAAAAAAGAAAAAAAAATGCGTTGATTTTTTTACAAAGTAGTGAATTATTATTTTTTTCAATCAAAGAACCTGTGCCTATAGCTTATGTAAAACTTATTTTAATATCGAGTGAAATAATTTAATATGTTGTGTAACTAAATAGATAATCCTAAGAAACTGAACCGAAAATATAAAAACTTCATTGATTTAAAAAATAATAGATGATAATAAAAATAGACATGTTTTGAGTGTCCAATAATAAAAGTCACAAGTTATTCAAGCTTGACAAGTTTTGAGAATGGGCGATTATATTTGAACGCTCGAAACATGTCGACTTTTACTTCCCTCTTCATATTTTTTGAGCCAGGTGAGTTTTTATCATCAATTATACCGTTTTACATTTGAGTCATGATCATTATTTTGATAAGGATTTTACTCTCGTTAAAGTAAACATAAGCATTTCTATATTTTAACAGGATTTATGTGGTCTTTAAAAACGTAATAGCATCAATATTCGCGATCGCAACGAACTATAGGGGGCGTTGTTGTATCAGACGCATACCTGCGATTTCTATATGAACCGTCATTCAGTTACTCTGGAGACGTCGTTAATGTAGCGTGTAGCATTGCAACGTTCCTTCTTTAATGTGGCTTATTAAATTTAAAAAAGAAAAATGCTTGATATTCTTTCTTGTACAACCGAAAACAAAATGGTATCTCTCTTTATTAGAGAAGGAATATCCAAAACCCATCGGAAAAATATTTGTACATTAACAGAAAAAAATATGTATATTCTTATAAGAGTTAAAACCTAATGCCCGAGAAATAGTATTACTAAATTTAATGATATAACATGAAAGGCCCATTTAAACTTTAAATTCTATAGTTTTAAGAATCATATTACTTCAAAAATTAAAATGAACAAAAAGTATACATAAGCCTCATAATTTTATGAAATTTAATTTTGTAAACAAAGTTTTTTGACAACAATTTTTATCAAAAAATTTCAAGTTTCAATAAAAATCATTATTTAGAAACTAAGAAACGTAAAATAAAGAATTCTGACGAAACAAAAACAAAAACAATTCTTTTTTGTCGCCATTTTTAGTGCTACGAAAATTCGTCTTTGGGATTTGCCAAAAACAAAACAAGATGCAATTTTATTTTTTCAGGAGGGAAATATTTTACCGAAAAAACGAAAATGTACCAATTCCCACAACATGAAACTTTATCTTGGTAAGCGTACGTTTTGGAAATATTATTTCATTTGGAATCTTATTTATCAGAGTTCATATGGCGATATGATTGTTTTGAATCTATGCTAAACTTTATATCGGCTCATTTTCCACCGAAATCCGATTGACTATTTTGATTTTAAATAAAGTATTTTATTTTATGAATTGTCGCAAAAATTTCAAGAGTAGATTGGCGGCTCTTAAAAACCGCCAAATCTGTAGCGGCGGTGGCGTTAATACGTAAGTACCGAATATTTATTCCATACTTTTCTGAATCATATTACTTCAAACATTGGAATATACAAGAAGTATACATAAACACATAATGTTATACCATTTAATTTTTCAAAAAAAGTATTTTGAGAACAATTTTTATCAAAAAATTATAAACTAAAAAACGGAAAATAAAGAATTCTTAGGATAAAAAAACGATTTTAAGAATTCTTTACATTGAAATAAAAACTTTCATATTATTTCTTTTTTTATTATTCTTATAGTTCTTAATCAGACGTAAAAACCCATTCTGTAGAGAATTATCATCAAATGAAAAAAAAAATATTTACAAGCAAATTTTTTATTGTAAAAATCATTGCACTTACCTGATTTATAATTCCCGGAGAATTCCAAAATGATAAGTTCCTTGTTTGAAAACTTTATTCTCAAATAATAGATACATAGTTTATCCCTTCATTACTTTTAGATAACATACTACACAGCAAAATTTTATAATTGATATGAATTTGAATATGCAGCTAAAAACAGAATAGCTGAATTCTAGTTGAACTTATTCTTTCAAAACTAAAAAAAACTTTCCAAGAAAACGATTAAAATTAATTAAGAATCAGCACAAATGGCACTATTTCAAGTAACTTGGATAATTTTTTATTGTTGTATTCCGAATTATATGGATACAGAAATATATACTATTCTATAACGAAGAAGAATATGCTATAATTATTACAATTCTGTATGTTCTGAATTCATATTTATTCACTGGAATGACGAAAGCAATGTTGACTTCACTTTAATTCGTAATGAATTAAAGACAGAAGAAATGCATTTTACCTTAATACACACATCTGTAACAGTATCCGAAATCGGAAGTCATCAGTTGCAAGTTTGTTGATAATAGAAATTAAAAATTATTGAGGAATTTTTCTTCAAATGTTTGGCGTGTTCTGTTCCTGAAAGATTTACTAATATTCTGGAGATTTTTTTCAAGTTCTTCGGCTTTTTCCTTAGGGAAATTTTGTTTCTTATTTGCTGCTAAGAAATGGCGTCTGATTCTGTCAATGACTTTGATGGAACTAAATGAAAACGTGATAAATTAATGTCTGATATTTACAGGCTCCCGCTAGACGGCGTACTCGAGCGTTGCGATCGCGAATTGTAAAAGTTATAAGTACTTAAAAATTAAAATTTTGAGACCAGATATTTTGAGTTAATGAAATTAAATATTTTATCTTTTAAATTTTTGTGCCTCCATTTCAGTATCTTAAAGATCTTACGAGCTCTACTTAAAAAGAGAGTATCAGATATATATAAGAAAACAATAATCATAGTAGCAATATTTTGGGGTAAATGTAGCTTATCGTAATTGAAGAATATGCTGTGCGACATTTTATGGTGAATTTGCGAAGCTTCAGAATGTATCGAAACATGAGGATGCTATTTGCTAATAATCTTTATCCAAAGAAAACCATGTAACCTAAATATCTAGCAGAATGAAGCAATTTTTTAAACAATGAATCATACGATATGCAACATATTATTTCAATATCTTATTCTTAAATATAACATGTTTCAATGTTTTTAAAATGCCACTAAACATTCAGCAATTCCTTGAGTTATAGAGAAAAGAAATATCGTAAATTATAGAAAACCTTGTGAATGTGTATTAGAATTACTATACAATCTACATTTTATTTTTCAAACATTTTTTGTTTCTTCAAACTTTCTTGCCTAGAAGACTCGATTAAATCTGTAAAAATGATTATCCCTAAAATTTTGTATATAGCTATAATAAGTTATATCAATTTGATTTTAGTAAGAAATCCTCGAATAAATATAGCTAAAACAACATATCTAAATAATATCAGATAAAAAGTTCATTTATTTAAATTCTAAAAACTTAAAAAATCATAAATAATTTATAAATCAATTCAAATTTTCTTTCCAAAGGAGATTTAAAAATTTTTTTTTTCTTTTTGGACAGAAATCAGCTTAAAAATTGTCTATTGCCTAGAAACTTCGAGATATTTTCTATTAACAATTAATTAAACCTCTCCCAACAATTACATTATGAAATTAATGAACATTATTTCATTTTTTTTTACATTCAGAGTTCTTTTACTAGGTTGCCTAGCAACCTAGGAAAATTAAGCATTAAGTTTTTGAATTAGTCAATGGGTTATCTTAAAATATTCATTTGCGATGGCGACTTTTTTTGGCGGTTATCTGGACTATCGCCAAATATATAAACCTTTATTGCTACCCAATTTATGACCCAATTTTTTCAAAATTTTGCCTACTAATTCATGCCTAAAATTAACTAATTCAAGTGTCTAGATTCCAAAAATGTAAAAAAAAATGTATGTTTATTCAGAGAAAGTACGTTTTTGTGTCTGATTTCGTAACTTAATTAATAGTTAGCACTAATTAATTAGTATATTTGAGGTCACCCCCGGGAACCATTAAGATTGACTTTTAGTTCGTGAAAATCCGATCATTAGAACGAAAGTTATTCAGGGTGATATCTTTTTTTTTTTGCGGACTGTACATACCTAAGATTGATAGAGGCTTATTAGATGAAAATCAGTCCCTTGAACTGAAATATTGGCATTGTTTCATATTCATCTGCTCTCTGAATTCAGGAATTAATTTTTAGTAAATTTTGAACTGAACTATTTTCTTGGGATTGGTGCCTAAATAACAACTTTGACATTTACTATTTCTCCCGTGAAGGGGCTAGTGGATATATAGATATTATTTTAAACGTGGACTTGATTAAGAAAAAAAAAGCTTCTGTAAGAATGTTTAAGTCAGTGATTCTCAACCTTTTTTTTGTTGCGGCACACTTTTAACGATTTCGAAATTTGACGGCACACAATGAAAAAAATTAGATTAAAAGTTGTTTAATTACCTATTTTACAGTATGTTAAATAGTTTGTGATAATAATTTTGAATGTGAAATAAAATAATATGTACTGCAAAAGCACATTTATTAAGGGATTAATTATTTCTTTCGATCAATTTTTTATTAGTTAGTAGCAGTTATTTATTTTTTTGCTAGTTATTAATTGTCAGCTTGCTTTCTATAGTTATTAACTGTTAGTTTTTTTTACATTAACGGTTATTTTTGTGATTTCTTGTTAACTAGTTTTTTTGCTAATTATTAATTGCTAGCTTAATTTTTGTTAGTTATCCTTTGTTAATTTGCTTTTTATATATTTGTTTTTTTAGTTATTCTTTGTTAATTTGTTTATTAATTGCATAGCTTACTTTAATGATTAGATTTTACATTTTTTAAAATTGTGTGTCATATACAATTTAAACACTTCATCTTATTTTGAGATTGTCAGAGACAAGACAATAGCCGACAAAGATGTTCACGCGGTTAAAGTGTGGAAAAATTATAAAAAGTATCTTTAATTTAAACTTTACTCATAATAAAAAAAAAGTATTATAATTTTTATTGCATCATTTCTAATATTTGGTGGCACATTTTAAGAATTTGGCGGCACACAAAAGTGCCGCGGCACAGTGGTTGAGATTCACTGGTTTAAGTATTTTAAATTGAGATATGGAATTATTTTTTTAATTGGTATGATTGTTTGAAGCGTTCAGAATGGTTTTTAAATGAGTAATCCTTATAACAATTGAATTTTAAATGATACAATTCTCAAATAACTATGTTTTATAAATTTGAAACCTAAATTTATACTCTGTAAAAAATTTCCGTATATCTGGACATCAAAAATGGTGGCAACCACTCTACAGCAAAGTGATGTGTTCCACTACACCAAAATCAAGGATAGTTCCTGGTGTACTGAAACAGCTTTTAGTGTTACTAAATAACAAGCATGATGTAAAGTAGCTGTCATCATGCTTGTTATTTAGTAACACTAACATTTATTATTAAGGTAAGATAAGGTACCCATAAGAACATAAGAGTCAGTAAAGTTATTTTTGCGTTTAAATTAGAATGTTAGTTAGGAAGTTAGGTTTCATTTAGAATGTTAGTTAGGTTTAACCTTGAATGTTAGTTAGGTTTAATTTAGAATGTTCTGGGTGCTTGATGAAAAGTAGCTGTCACCATGCTTGTTATTACAGAAAAAGGAATTAAATTTTACAAATGCATATAAAAGTAATTTTTCACCATAGCGAAGTTCCTATTGACTCAAAGAATAAAAATATTGAGAAAAAATAACAATATTACTGTTTATTCTTTAATTATTTAATAAATAATAAAGAATGTGCATTATATAGAATTTCTTTCCATTTTGTATAAGTTAGTTTTTTATTATTGTTCTTTAGCTTTAGTGAAACAAAAACTTCTAGCTTAATGATATTCGCTGAAATTTTGTGGATAAATGAGTTAATTAGATGTGGATTAATGAGAAATTAAGGGAAATTTTAAGTATAACTTGATTATGGTGATGATGATGGTCAGATATATTTCAATGGACTAGATTCTTAAAAGAGTTGATACGTTTTCGGCTATACCGAATGCTTAACCTGAGATTTTTTCAACTATTTTAACTAAATTTTTTAAGATTAAAAATGTATAATGTATTAATTCTACTATTTTAGAATTCTTCATTGCAGGGTTGCAGGTTGCTTTAATCAATGACAAATAGTTTGCAAAAGTAAGGAGAAAAATGTACAATAATCATACTTTCTTAATACTATATTGCAGAAAAAGGAATTAAAATTTATAAATTTAAAAATAAAAATAATTTCTAACTGTAACGAAATTCCTATTTACCCAAGGAATTATAAATATAAGCGTTAATGTGTATTTAAGTACTTAATACATAGTAAAACAAAAAAATTATATAAACTGCGTTAGTAAATATTTACTTCTCCAACTCTAGTTATAAATAAATAAGAGAAGCAACATTAAATTTCATTATTTGAATTCTTGAACATTAGCACATAGATTGTAACTATGATGAACTGATATTTTTCAATGAACCTGATTTATGAAAATACTGATTTGTTTTAATGCAATAACGAATTATAAAATCATCAATTCTATATCTAAATGTACACTATATCTGTCCAATCTGAGACTTATTTTAATTAAGTAATTAGGCTGTAATGGAGCATTATTTTAATTTAAAAAGAAGGGGAATAAAATAGTATTTTCTATGAACTTTAACACCACTGATTTCTGCCGATAAGAAATGTTGATTCGCTATAAAGAGTTGTATAATCATTTCTTCAGATATTTTAGAGATAAATAACAACGTTTGAAGTTTTAAAATCTTTCTTTCATTTTGCACACACTCTCAAAAACGTAAACTTAATTCACAAAATGTTTACTAATAATTTACAAAGAATTTTCATCCGATATACCTGATATCAAAACTAAAAGAGCATTGAAATAGCCACGTTTCCATTCAGCACAAGTGACGTCATAACCAATCAGGGATCGTTTTTGATTCACGATCGCAACGCTTGAGAACGCCCTCTAGCGGGAGCCTGTAAATGTCAGACATTAATTTATCACGTTTTCATTTAGTTCCATCAGAATCACTGGCAGAGTTGGTCGCCATTTTCTTTGCACGAAATAAGAAGCAAAATTTCCCTAAGCAAAAAGCCGAAAAACTTGAACTCCAGAACATTGTTAAATCTTTCAGAAACAGAACGCGCCAAACATTTGAAGAAAATTCCTCAATAATTTTCAACTTCTATTATCAACAAACTTGCAACTGATAATTTCCGATTTCGCTATCGCATACTGTTACAGATGTGTGTTTTAAGGTAAAATGCATTTCTTCTGTCTTCAATTCATTAAAAATTAAACTGAAGACAACATTGCTTTCGTCATTCCAATAAATAAATATGAATTCAGAACGTCAAAAACAGCAATTGTTATAGAATATTCTTCTTTGCTATAGAACGGTATATATTTCTGTATCTATATAATTCGGAAAACAACGATAAAGAATCATCCAAATTACTTGTAATAGTGTCATTTGTGCTGATGATTAATAAATTTTTTATCGTTTTCTTGGTAAGTATTTTTTTGTTTTGAAAGAATAGATAATTTCAACTAGAATTCAGCTGTTCTGTTTTTAAGCTACATATTCAAATTCATATCGAGATCTTACAATTATAAAATTTTGATGTGTGGTATGTTATCTGAGAATAATAAAGGGATAATTTATGTACATATTATTTGAAAATAAAACTTTCAAACGAAAAACATTTCATTTGGAATTCTGCGGATTTATAAAGAAGGTAAGTGTCATGATTTTTATAATAAAAAATTAGCTTGTAAATTTTTTTTTCTTATTTGATGATAGTTCTCTACAGAATGCTTTTTTACGTCTGATTACGAACTGTAACAATAAAAAGAGAAACAATATGGAAGTTTTTTATTTCAATATGAAGAATTTTTAAAATCGTTTTTTTAATCCCAAGAATTCGTTATTTTACGTTTCATACTTTATAATTTTTTGATAAAAATTGTTCTTAAAATAATTGTCTGGTATAAAATGGTATAAAATTATATAAATGGTATAAATGGTATAAAATTATATAAATGGTATAAATGGTATAAAATTATGGTATAAAAATGGTATAAAATTATGTGCTAATGTATACTTCTTGCATATTCTAATATTTGAAGTAATATGATTCAAAAAAGTATGGAATAAAAATTCGGTACTTACGTAATAACGCCACTGCAACTACAGATTTGGCGGTTTTTAAGTGCCACCAATCTACACCAAAAGTTTTGCGACAAATCATAAAATAAAACACTTTATTTAAAATCAAAGTAGTTTATCGGATTTCGGTGGACAATGGGCAAAATATTTCGCTCCTGAAAAAATATAATTGCATCTTGTTCTATTTTTGGCAAATCCCAAAGATGCATTTTCGTAGCACTAAAAAATGGTAACAAAAATCGAAGAGCAAATCATTTTGGAATTCTTCTGGTTTATAAAGCAGGTAAGTGTTAATTTTTATAAAATAAAAAATTTTACTTTTAAGTAATTTTTTTCTTATTTGATGATAGTTTTCTATAGAATGGTTTTCTGCGTCCGATTATGAATCAAAAAAGAAAAAGCATGAAAGTTGTTTATTTTAATGTGAGGAATTTTTAGAATTGGGTTTTTCGTTTTTGCTTTGTATCGTTATTTTACGTTTTTTAGTTTCTAAATAATGATTTTTATTGAAACTTGAAATTCTTTAATAAAAATTGTTGTCAAAAAACCTTTTTTACTAAATTAAATTTCTTAAAATTATGAGGCTTATGTATATTTTTTGTTCATTTTAATTTTTAAACTAATATGATTCTTAAAACTATAGAATGTAAAGTTTAAATAGGCCTTTCATGTTAGTATATCATTAAATTTAGTAAAACTATTTTTCGGGCATTAGGTTTTAACTCTTATAAGAATATACATATTTTTTTCTGTTTATGTGCAAATATTTTTCAGATGTGTTTTGGATGTTCCTTCTCTAAAAAAAAAGAGATACCATTTTGTTTTTGTTTGCATAAGAAAGGATATTAAACATTTTTCTTTTTAAAATTTAATTAGCCACGATAAAAAAGGAACGTTGCAATGCTACACGCTACATTAAAGAGGTCTCTAGAGTAAATGAATGACTGTTCATATAGAAATCGCAGGTATTAGTCTCATACAACAACGCCCCCTATAGTTCGTTGCGATCGCGAATTGCAGCACTTACGGAGGCCTTTTGGGACAATTTAAATGCTTAATAACTGAATAAATTGACATTTGCCGAAAAAAACAATAAGATTTTCGGTTTCAAGAGAGAATTTCCAATAAGTTAGGTACGAAAATAAAAAAAAATTATGATATGCTGTAATTATCCATTATTCGACTTTAGACTTCTAGTCGCGATCCAAAAGTATTTGTTATACGTTTAAAACATGCTCTGCCATCATTTCACGCAATTTAGTTTAACAGTTTCAATATTCACTAATTATTCACTAAATTTACGGGGCTCTGTAAAATACATATTTTAAGTGCTTTTTTGCGAATATTTTTTTAATTAATTTTGCTTGACGTTAAAGTTTTTTTTGCGGCTCTAAATCTATAAGTCTTAGAAAATGAAAATAATAAGGTGCTGTTGAAAGACTCTAGCAGAAAGTGAAATATTCTGTCGTTTTCTACTAAAAACTACCACTTAACTAAAATAAAATTATTCTGACTCCATTTTCACAACAAACAAGAAACACAACACTTTTATTTTAGCACAAAAATTTGCTCCATAATATCACCATAGCAACCGATGATACAAACACAAACTTACAGCTTACATACACTCAAATAAGAAATAAGTTAAAATCTAGCTTACAACTTACATATACTCTAATAGCAAATAAATAAAATCTAGTACTTTTAACAGGTGTGTAGAAAATAATACAAGGAAATCGATGGAATAAAAAAAACACCACTTGATTATTAGTTTGAGAATTAACTGTTATACTTATGATAAAATAAAAACCAAGTTGGCCGATCTACTGTCCGCGGTAATGCAACTACCGAAAAGAAATTTTACGTAATGATAGGACCATTCTCATTTTTAACTATAAAGAGAGTTTTTTATTTTCGAAATTCCTACCTTTTCGAACGTTATTGCACTTTTAAGAAGTTTTTTTTTTTCATTTTTTCTTCTATTAGTAATTATTTATCCATTGCTGTAGAAAAATTTATTCCTCTTGCCATTTTTATTTCATGAACTCGTGCTTACTTGATGTCAAGAAAAAAAGAAAAGAAGGAAGGAAAAGAACGAATAAATAAAAACAAGAAATATAAAAAAAAAAAATTAATTAAAAGCCAATTCCTACTTAGGTCAACAAATTTTTATTTTATTTCAGTTACTTTTTATTAAATAATCACAATTAATATAAATATGTATATACATATGACAGCCTCGCCACTGACAGTATTTATTCTTCAATTTATATCCTGCTAAATATCTTACAGAAGAGAATTTTTTTCCCCCATATAAAAATAAAATTAATTAAGTAAATTTAATTAATGAATTAATATTTGGAAAAACTGTATTAACATTAAGTGTCATGCTCTACAAGTTTAAAAAAATGTATTTGATCTTGAGTGGATGAACAAAAAGTATTTTATTAACTTTTGAAAATTAGAATAAGATATATAAATATATTTAGGGAGAAAGTGTGAACTAATAGAAGGAATTGAAAAAGAAAGAGGTCAGATTTTGCTAGTTATAAACTTTAACATTTATATCCAAAATTTTTGAAGAGAGATATAAATTGTTTCATAATGCGAACTGTTCTTTGTTATGATATTATTTGTTATGAAAATATTTTATTACTTAGAAATTAATGCTTAGATAAAATATTGTATAAAGAAGTAATAATAGATAATGATAAATAAAAAAAAGATTACGGATTTAGTTTTTTTCATATGTAAGTTTTTGCGTCACAAAATAATGTACTTATAACTATTTCAAGTTATGAACTTTTCAGAGATTTTCTGCCATTTTGAACCTTTTACAAACTTTTTATGAAGGTATTTAAATTTCTTACTGATTATAAATTAAGAAACTCTTAAGACTCGGAGAATTAAAATATATAATTGGTTTATATTTTATATAACTTATTAGTTATTTTAGTATTTAACTTTTTTTGCATAATCTAGGTATGTTCTTCATTATACTAAGTTTAAAATATTTTAGTTGAAGTTCTTACCGAGAAACTAGCTGGCTAAGCATATTGGTTAGACTTTTGGTAGAATTCGGAAAAAAGGCTCGAACTGTTTCTTGTCAATTTCAATAGCAATGTCTTGATTCCATTATTGCAACCATACACAAACGAATAAAATGATACTAATATCTATACTCATAAAATATAGTGAGTTGTTATTCTGCATTTTAATAATGCTTTCGAATTACTCTTTAAATTAACATCGATTAGTCAATGCAGATTATGCTTTAATGAACTGTATATTTCTTGGATCAATTTTGAATACAACTGAAATAAAAGTTACTGAGCGTTAAGTTTTGCATTGACAGAAACAATAAATAAAAGCACAGCAGCATATTTTTATTTTACTTTAAAACCGTCGTTGAGCAGCGGACCCAATTTTTGGATTTAAGACTACTAATGTTCAACTCCGTAGCCTTGTAATTTTGAACCCAATCCAGAAGACAATGGAACTCCTGGATCAAGTATTGAGAGAAATTTTGCCTTCGTGGAGGATTTTTTGATGGAACTAACCCGCATTTGCGTTACACGGAGAGGAAGACCACGAGAACTTCCCACGGTTAGACTGACCACAAGGGACTATAATCCGTCTGCCACTGAGGGTATTTCACGTCAGCACTGTGATCGGTGCAAGCCGGATGTAGATTCTTATTGACCAGCCACAGCTGGATTCACATTATCAGGGGAACGCTCTATCCCCTGAGCCAGTGCGGCTCACCATACTTTTATTTTTAATTTTCTTAGAATTTTGATCTTAAACAACGTAAGTTAACGTTAATTCCAAATAATATCATGCTGATGCTAACAAACAATTCGCCAGACGGATGTTGATCATCAATATTGAAATTCATTTTTTAAGGGATTGACCTCAAAATATGCAAGATGAAGAAATTAAACGAAAATAAGCTTCTAACATTTGGAAAGAACTGGGTACTGCAAAAGTTATTAGTTAAATTAATGGAGCAGTGGTGGCTCAGAGGATAGAGAGCTCGTCTCCCAATGAGGCGCCCAGGTTCGAATCCCAGCGATGGCTGGTCAATACGAATTCCGCACCCGACTCACGCCAACTACATTAATGATGTAAAATATTTTCAGTGGTAGACGGATCATGGGTCAGAGCCCTCTGGCGGTCTGATTAACCATGGGAGGCTCTCGTGATTTTTCTTTCCATGTAACGCGAATGCGAGTTAATTCCACCAAAAAAGTCCTCCACAAAGGCTAATTTCTCCCAATACTTGATCCAAGATTCCCCTTGAACTATGGTAGTCCTTGAACTATGGTAGTTGAACTATGGTAGTCATAAACTCAATATTGGGTCGGCAGTTCAACGACGGTTATAAAATCAAATTATTGCAATATTTTATGATATGAAGTGTTTCTCAAAATTCTAAGTCAGTGGTAAACTGCTTTTCCCTTTTCATTCTGTTTCTTGACCTTGAAGAAGGTTATCCATTAAGAACTTTTGTTTGTGTTCCATAATTGATATTCTCTTCACGTTGTTTCGTTTCGTTCATATTCAGTACAAAAATAATCATTTTCCACTAAGAGTTGCAGTGTTCTTTTCACGTTGTTTTGCTTTGTTCATATTTAGTACAAAAATAATCATTTTCCACTAAGAGTTGCAGTGCTCTTTTCACGATGTTTTGTTTCGTTCATATTCAGTACAAAGATAATCATTTTCCACTGAGAGTTGCAGTGTTATTTTCACGTTGTTTTGTTTCGTTCATATTCAGTACAAAAATAATCATTTTCAACTAAGAATTGCAGTGTTCTAGAGAATGAAAGACGCATGATAGGCGAAACCTCTTAGTTGTTACATTTTTCTTGTAAATATTTGTCTCCACTTTTGTTGATATTCGATGCTAGGAAAAAGGTTCAACTGTTACAGTTACGTAATGAGTTCTACTTATTTCTTCGTGTGAGAAGGACAAGCACGCTTCGAAACTGTTATTTAGATTTGGAACAAAGTTGCAACAAGTTGTTTAGGCTATAAGCTTAGTTAACAGTTAACTACGCAATGTTACAAAATAAAAAGATGACAATTTGTCCATTAGAAATGTTTAGCAAGTAAATAAAATAGCAAATATTTAACAGTTACACCTTAATTCCTATAACCTTAAATTCATAAAAATAAATAAATCAGTGTTCACTTTATTTGAATCCGAATTTAAAATTTCCGATATGACGAAATGAAAATGAAATGATATAAGCGAATTTTATAACGAATATCTTATGGTAGTCAATTAAAACGTGACATATTTTTTAAGCATATACACATTTTTAATTTTGATTCGAAAATTTGTTGATTTTCTATCGATAAAATGAATCTGAAGAGAATTTCGTATTTTTTTCGTGAACTTAACTCTGTGTTTGCGAATTCCTATTTTGCCATTGAATTTTGCTGTTTAGTAGCTCATTTATTCAGAACTCCCCATCAAAGTATAACCTGAAGCTTTACGATCTACACTACTTTGAAACAAAACAAAATCAAATATTTTACAATTCTTTCCTTCAAATTCATATAGCATATTTACTTCATTGTCATCATAAAATATTTATTTTGCATAGTTTGTGTTGACTTCATTTGTTTATAATTTCAACATGTTGTTCAACTTTTAGTTAATTAACTTTAAAGGGAGAAATGTTTTCCCTTTTTTGAGCAAATAACATTTTTCCACATCAAACACAATCTCAAAATTACTTCCCTCTTCATGTAACTTTAATTAGATAAAATTAAAACTCTCATGTAACGGTACAAAACTCAAATCTTTCCTCAATATTTCCCTTCTACTGGAAAAGGTAGTCTTAAAAAATGTTTCAGACTCTATTCAATTAGGCGATGTGGATAGCTTTGATTTTTCGCCTTTCGAATAAATTAGGCAATTTTTAACAAAAAATGTAATTTCAAATTCCATACGTGGCTCGCTTTTGATGTTCCGAGATTCGGCTTGCAATGTAATTTTTAAATAATTACTTCTTTTTTATCAGCAAAGATGAAAGGATTTTTCCACTATTTTTTTAAAAATTTTATAGTTATATTCTAATTAAGTATTTTTGTCATTCACTCTGCAGTATTTTTAAAAATAGATTAAAAAATATATTTTGAAGAATTATAATTTAGATTTAATTAATAAGTGTAAATGTTATCTAAGCGAAAAATGTAAAATAATCCAATAACAATGTAAAGGTTTTATCCAAGGAATTGATTAGATTTGATAAAAATAATATGTTTTTTAAATTAGTGGTAGTGTTTTTCTTAATATATAAATCAAATAATGCCGCACTGTAAATTGATTTATATCATTTTGGCAATCACTTCTATCATCCAAAAAATTAAAAAAAGTCAAAGTTTAACGCTGTGGCAAACAGCTGTTGAGTATCCTCTTCTTTATAAGTGGCCAAACGTTCGACTGCTTAGCAAGTCGTGTTTTGACGCAAAAGGGTGGATTATAGGGAGGAAAATTTAAATATTATTGTTTAGACGAATGGTGTATAGTTTGTCTAAATTAAGAACACCCCCAGTCATTCGTCTGGAACTGTGGCCGTGACTATGGTAACGAGGTATGACTATTTCAAGTAGGGGTGCGGGGTCACTGTTTCTACTCGGGCCGGCGAGAGAAAGGAAATCTCTTTCTTCAGTCTATTGTGTTTCCTAGAGTAAAGCTACCCTCCCTAAAATGCGCCATTCTTGTTTCCATAGCACCAGACGGCCTCAGACTTTGTGGCGGGAGGAGTTCATAGATTAGACAAACTCTATTGTTTTTCAGGCTAATAGTCAAGAAGTTGTGAGATTGCCAAGTACAAAAAATACTTGTATTTATACTTGTTAACGTTTCTAAGATAACGTTTATCTACGCCAATGAGGTATAGTTTCTTATGTACTTTTTTACGTTGAATCGAATGAGATCAGAGATAATTCAATGGAATTTTCAATTCTGAAAATGCAAGTTGTTTCACGTATCGGAAGTACTTTTTTTACTTGTTTACAGTTGCTATCATTGCTGTCTAACTATAATTTCTACAGTTTGTATCATTGCTATCTGCTTTACAGACATTACTATCTAATAGTTATCTAGGTCAGTTAGGCCTTTTTTCTGAACAGAATGGGATAAAACTCGAGCTGATTTCGAGCTGATTGAAATTCGGAATGGTAATATCCACGCAATAAGTTCAAATCAGAAATAGTACTTTTTATAGAGAAGAAACAAAACGATTCCAAATTCTGAGTTGTTAGTTCTAAAATACAACCAATACTCCATTTTTTTTATCACTAATAACCTGATTTTTTATTACTATGCACCCATGCATTTTATATCACTACTAAGATGAAGTTACATTGCTTTGCTAATTGCACTTACACATACAATTCACAAAACAAGCAATCTCTATAACTCAATTTGTTGTCGGCTTGCTATATTGAATGAATATAAAAACTACCACATACATGAGAATTTTATTTTAATCTTATTAAGTTACCATTTCTGTTATAACCCAATTTATTTTCGTTTTTTTTTATTTTGAAGTTGTTATCGGAGATTGGGTGATAATTAGAAGAAGGCACTAGAAAAGGTGTAAAGGCAAAAGAGAATATAATTTTTTTTTATTCATTCATTTATTTATATCTTATTTCTATTATTATTTTCTTAAAGAAAGAAGCACCCACACACAAAGAGTTTAATAATAAAAATGGAACATGGAAAAGGAATAAAAAGAAGAAATGTAATTGTTTTCTCGTGTAATTATGTGTAACATGCATTGTATGACACGTATTATTTACTTCATGGTACGTTTAAATATTATTTTGAATCTACGCTTTGCCTCATGGATAAGCGAAAACAGAGCCAGGGTTCCTCAGGGTTTTGGTCACTCGCCTTGAAATGAGGTGACCCGGGTTCAAAACCCAATAATGGCTGGTCAATATGAATTCTACACCTGGCACGCAAGGATCACAGTGATGACGTAAAATATCCTCAGTGGTAGATGGATCATGGATGAGGCCCCCTTGCAATCAAGATAACCACGGAATGTTTTCGTGGTTTTTCTCTCTATGTAACACAAATGTGGTTTAGATATATCAAAAAGCTCTCCACGATGGCTAGCTTTTATCGGTGGTTGATACAGTAGTTCCCTTGTCTGCCGGATTGGGTTCAAATTCACAAAGCTTCGGAGTTGAATATTAATTACATTGTTTGGTAGTCGTAAATTCAAAATTAGGTCACCTGGTTATAAAACAAAATAAGCGAAAACTGTAATAATTCACTAAATAATTCTCAACTGAGAATAAAAAATTAGTTTTTCTTTATATCTAAATTTTTTTATACCATTTAACGCGGATATCTAAAAAATTAAGATTTTCCGACTTAACTGCTACAGAATTTTCTACAAATCATTACCTAATATTTTTAAGTTTATGATAGATTTTTATAAAAATATTTTAAAATAGGGTTACACGTGAATTGAGAATGGTAACCCATGTAGTATTGAATTCCATACGTTATAGATTTGGAAATATTTGGAAATCTTATAACGAATATAGAATAACCCTACGGACGAAAATATTTCCCTTCTATGTTAGAATATTTTGATGGAAATACTGGCAACAACTGTAAGCAGTCTTGAGTGCTACAACTCTCTGGAGAATAATGTTTTATCGAAATAGCGTGGAAGCCAACATGATTGTTTTAGCTTTAGGCTGTGTCGTTTTTCTTCATAAATGCACGATAAATCGTTATGCACTGTTCACTTATTTTGACTGATCAATTTTAATCAGATGGACCGTTTCTGAGTCATCTATTGATTTCTTATCGTTTGGAAGATGAAATGCAAATACCGGTTTTTGAATTGTCTTTCCGTTTTAAAGGTGGCTTAGTTTATTTCTTTCTTATAAGCGTGCACTCTTGATTTGAATGATTCACCAAATATTGCTTTTGTATTAATTTCTTAAAATATATTTACGTAAAGTTTATGGTTTATTATATTACCTAGAAACACGTTTTAATGTAAAGAAACAAAATAATTAATTAAGGCCGGGATAGCCTGTCGGTAGGGCGCTGCGCCCATGTCCGAGAGTTCGTGGGTTCGAATCCCACCGGCTGAAGACTCCCCGTGTAGTAAAGTGACTGATGCACGTTAAATCTGTCGAGTCGCAAAAGTCCTCCATGTTCCCATAACAAATCAATACCTCTGGGGGCACTGGATTGGAGATCGATCGTTCTCTGATTCAGGTCAAAATTACGATGTGTGGTTGAATGAATGGATGTATGAATGGGTCCGCCCTATAAACGGGTGCAACGTATGGTGTGGCAGAAGTCGAATTCTCGGACATAGATGGCGCCACTGAAAAGCAAGAAACGCACACTCTGCCTTAAATTTTCTTGGTGTCACCAAGCTGGCTTGCCCGTGGGGCAAATAGCAGTAGAAGCAACAACAACAACAACAACAATTAATTATATTTCTTGTCCTTTTAGAGTAATTATGAATTTTTGTCATGAAATTAGTGTTTTATTTTTGTAGAAGAGTTATTTATCTTTATGAGTGTATAGTTTAAAATTTAGAGTGTTAAAAGGTTATATATATATATATATTGCTCTTATAATGGGTAAAAATAGTAAAGTATGAAATTTACATTAAGAATGGTTTTAGTTCTTGTACTTTTTAAAAGAAAGCTCTAAATGATAAGGTATTTTCTATAGAGTTCTTTTTGTTTAATAACACATTATAATAATCTTACATTAATGGTGTGCACAGTGAGAAAAAAAAACCAGACCAGCCTTCATAACTTTTGATCTATAAATCGGATCTTCACTTTCTAGGACTCAAACTTAATGGTTCGAATGAGGATATCAACTGTATAAATTAATAAGTGCAGACGATATTTTAAGTTACGAAATCAGACTCAAAAACGTACTTTCTGAGTATAAACGTACCTTTTTTCAGCGGCTACCGATATTTGACCCCCAAAATATAGGGAGTAACCGTAATATGGGATATATGGTCCCTATAGTTAGATCAGGAGAGCGATCCGAAGTTTGGATTCCTTAATGTTAATTTTTTTTTGCGTATTTCATCATATCTCGAGAACTTTTTAAGCGAATTGAAAAAATTTTGCACACAATTATAAAATTTGTTTATACAAAGATAATTCTCAGCAAAAAAATAAATTTTAGTAAATATTTATTATTTTTTTATTATTTTATTTACTGATAGTCGAAACAAAATTTGAATTGTAAGGTATACAACTTTTTACATCATTTCAATGCATTTAATTTTACATGACAAAATACAAAATTTGAGCAAAATTGGTTGAATAGTCTTTGGGAAATATACAGAAACTATTCAATTAATTTTTCTCAAATTTTGAAATTTGAAGAGTAAAATCAAGTACTTTAAAAAGATGTCAAAAATTATACCTTGCATTTAATTTTTTTGACTATTCTTAAATAAAATAGTAAAAAATAGTACATATTTACAAAAATTCCTTTTCGCATGGAATTATATTTGGAGAAAACGAATTTTATGGCTGTGCATAAAATATTTTCATTTCGGTAAGAAGGTTCTCTAGATATGGCGAAATATTTAAAAAATTAAATTAACATTGGCGTCCTGTACATCAAAATGTGATGGTTTAAGGGAAGAAAGTATGTGTAAGAAAACATACTTTTATGGGGATTATTCTCTGTGAGATGATCCCCCCCCCCGTGAATGTTGGTGTCATTTTTATCAAATCTTGTTTAATAGTCCAAAATGGTGTTTGTGGAAAACTTTCTTTAAAAAGTATGAGATTTTTTTTAAAAAAAAGTACAAAAACTAAATAGAAAATTTCTTGAAACTTATTAAATTTTCAAGATGTTCGAATCGGACTTTTTTCATTAGTTACTAAATACTATGAATACGAAATACTATTACTACAAAATTATGAAAAATATTTTTAAATGTTTTCCACTCCTGAAGGAACTATTTTTAATGTTCATATCTTACACAATTTTCAATGAATATTTTTCAAAATTTGTTATTAATTAAATTTTTTTTTAATTCTATTGAATAATTTTAATGTTATGGCAAAAAGACGTTAGAAAATAAATAGTTTTTCATAAAAATGTCCATATCTCCATAAACGTTTAAGCTAAGTTTATGAATTTTTATGAAAGTATTGCAAATAACAACCAAAATAATCGATACAGGATACAAGTTTATTGCTATATTTTCTGGTATAAGTTGTTCACAAATTTCGTGATTTTGGTTGTAATTTATTTCCAGTCCTTTAAACCAGTGTTCCCCAACCTTTTTATCACTGCGGACCTGTCAACGTTTGATAATTTTACCGCGGCCCGTAGGAGGGGGTGGGGACGTTGATTGTTTATATTTCAGATTATTTTGATTTATTAATTTTAATTTAATTGTATTTAAACATGCCTTCAAAATAAAATACAGTTACACCAAAAAATAAATATAAAGTGATTTAACATTTTAATTTACTAGAACAATAAATTAATGGGAACCCTGAGCTTGTTTCTTTGCAATGAGATGGTTCCATCTGGGGGTAATCGTTTTAAAACGTTAAAAAATTTATGTCACTACCTTCGGGAGCCCTTTTTTTAAATAAATAAAATAATGGAACACAGATATTTTTAATTTTTGGTATAAACCTAGGAATTTAAATTCAGTTTCAATGAAATGTGCGGCCTGGTACCATTTGATCCACGGACCGGTACCGGTCCGCTGACCTGGGGTTGGGGAACACTGCTTTAAACCTTTGAAAGCTTTAAAATTTATTGATAAGCATGAGGAAAATAGTATTCCTTGAAATAATATTGAATTTGAAAGTTATTTTTAAATTCAAGATTTAATCAAGAATCAATCAAGAAATAATTAAGTGAAAATTATTTCTTGAAATAATATCGAATTAAAATAATATTTCTTGAAAAATTAAAAAAAAGATACAAAAACTGTAAGTGTCTTCCATTATTGTAGGGTAGTGTATATTGTTTTCAGTTTTTTATTTGAAATGTTTTAAGATTTGTTATTCTATTCTTACAAGGGAGGTAGGAATTTTGAAAATTGTACGTGAATCAAAGTAAGTTTAAAATACAGATCATGGTCGGTAACATAAGATCACGTGGGCGTTTAGTCTGATTGGAATAATGGTTCTCAAAGGGTGTTCCGTGTAACCTTAGGGTTCCGTGGAAATGTTGCAGGAGTTCTGAGAGTTGGTAACTTTTTCTTAACTGGTAATGTTTTTCGAATTCAGTAATTAAATTTATGATGATTTATTTTCTTCAAATTAATGATAGGTTATTTATTCAATATTTCCGTTATTTTCATGAAATTATTTAGTTAAAATGCTTGTGAAGAAAGAAATTTAAAAAATTTTTTTTTTGTAATTAAAATGTAATAAATAAATTATGAAAATGATATTCATTTATGAAAAATTTTATTAGTTTTTCAAATTTAATAAAACTATTGAAATTCAACAAAGAAGAAGAATATTTCTCTGATAATTATTCTCAACATTTATTTTCTTCTTTTTCGTTTTTATGTTAGTGTAAACCATATTTCAGCTCTTCACTTTCAGTTTATGCATGCATTAAAATCAAATTTAGAACTTGACTAGATTCCGCTTTTCAGACCTGTGAATTCAACTGTCTGATATAAAAATAAATTTTATGTCTATATAATTGAATGACGAAATTAATAAACTATATAATGAAAAAATTTCTTTCTCCACTCATTCACTAAATATTTTCAAAATAATTATTAGTCCATTCATTAATAAATTCACAACTGCTGATAAAATTTATCCATTAAGTCTCAGGGTTCCGCCAAAAAGAGCTCGATCTTTTCGGGTACCACAATCAAAAAAAAAAAAAAAAATTTAAATCCATGTCCTAGAGTACTTACATTTTAGAACATACTTGTATACTGACATAGATATATAGGATTATTCACAATTCCCTCCGGAATTTCGAAGTGTTATAGTAAAAAAACGAAGACGAATATGGCAAAAAAGAACATATCAAATTGTTCCGAAAGTATTCAAGTTTTAATTTAAGCAGTTGACGGTAGATGGCAGTAACATGTACCACTGAAGCCAGTTGTAGTAAAGAAAAATGGCGTTTACAGGCGGAGGGAATTATGAATAGCCCTTTATAATCATACTTAGAGAATTTTCATATACTTACTTTATTATAGGAAGAAAAAAAATTCCAATTTTTGTTAAATTCATTTTGTTGGTCCTAGCAACATATGAACAAAAATATTTTTGCTTAATCTTTGACCAAAGTATGAACTACAACAGATGTCTCTAAACACCATTTAGCAGTTATGGAATTTGTAGTACTTTGTAGTACTGGACTTTGACCCTCGTAACAAGTAAAAGAAATTTCAATTACATCTATGAATATTTGAATAAATATTATTTGGTTTAACGTTTATGTTTCTCTTTATTTGTTTAGCTAATAAAGACTGTTTAAAAATTTCATTAAAAAAAAGTTTTAATTGTATGAATATTCAACTTTAACCAACTTTCAAGTCTAGAAAACAGGAACATGAATGCTATCCAGGGTTTACCCTGGTCCAATATTTTTTACTTAATAAAAAAAAACCCTGATGTGTATGACAAAAATTGTTTACAAATTAACACTTAACAGGCAGTTCAAATCAGCTTTGTTTTTCTCGGATCTCGGGCATTTATTAGGTTATGTTTAAACCTAGCTTCTACTTGTGCATTACAGGCCGTGATAGCCTGGTCGGTAGGGAGCTGGGCCAATGTCCGAGAGCTCGTGGGTTCGAACCCCACCGGTCGAAAACTCCATGTGAAGTGACTGATGCACGTTAAATCTGTCGAGTTACAAAAGTCCTCCGTTGTTCCCATAACAAATCAAAACCTCTGGGGGTACTGGATTGGAGATCGATCGTTCTCTGATTCAGGTAAAAATTACGATTTGTGGATGAATGAACGGATGTATGAATGGGTCCGCCCTATAGCCAGGTGTGACGTATGATGTGCCAGAAGTTGAATTCTTGGCCATAGATGGCGCCATTGAAAAACAAGAATCGCACACTCTGCCTTAAATTTGCTCGGTTTCACCCAGCAGGCTTGCTCGTGTGGCAAGTGGCATTAGAACCAACCAACCAACCAACTTGTGCATTACAAATACAATATTAAATGGTTTTGCCCCAATATATGCTTCTTTTAAAATGAAAATGCTTTTGGTAGTTACGACAGTTCTTAGCTATCTTTCTTTTCCTAATTTATGTTCCAAATTAAAAAATGTTTGTAATCATTGTAACTTTGATAATACTATTACTAACCACACCAAGAAAAATTAGCATTATGTTTCTTTTGAAATGAAAATGTTTTTGGTAGTTACGACAGTTTTTTACCATCTTTCTTTTTCTAATTTATGTACCAAATTTAAAAATGTTTGTAATCATTGTAACTTTGATAATACTATTGCTAACGGCACCAAGAAAAATTAGCATAAAATGAAAAACTATCTCAGTGTACATAAAATTCACACAAATATGCAAATCAACGAGAACCGCCATAGGAAGTGACAATGGGAATACGTAAATCTACTTGGATCGTCATAGGAAGTGATAAGAAAAAAACGTAAATTGACGTGATCCGCCATTGGAAGTTACAATAAGAATATGTAAATCTCTGTGACCGTCTTTAGGAGTGACCATGAAAGAAAACGTAAATTTACTTGACACGATCGTTAAGTGATAAAACGCAAATGCGTAATGTATTTCTCACAAAATGTTATAGTTATTGTGTAAATGAATACCATAGTTATTGTGCAAATGAAAAGTAAAAATTTGTCCAAGGTAAGGACGACTCTTGTTGATAAAATCAATTTGAAAGTAAATGATGCAAATCGAGAGAATATTCAACTAGATGAAGTTTATTTCTCACTTTTTTTTTTGGAAAACACACATAGATATATCTCAAATGTTTGCTTTAATGAAGATGTATTTACAACTGATCACAAATTAGTTCATTATTTACATTACTACATTTCTCAGGGACCACCTTTATTCAAGTTATACATATCCTCTGTCCATCGTATTGCTCAAATATTTGAAATTTTTCATCTGAAAAGACACAAGCATTACTTATCATGAAATTAGTGCGTCGGCAGTTTAGAATGTAAATAAAGGAAGCCAATCGATAGTAACTATGTTTACTTTTTTCACAAAACTCGTGTAAGTCTCTGTCGCACTCGGCTTCTGACATTTCATGAGTATCAAGATAAGAAGCTGGCAACTCCCTGTTGAATATGTAAGTGGTTTCATTTTCACTCTCGTCTCCTGAATGGCTGCAAAAAAAAAAAAACGAATAAATCAACGTTGATATTTTATTGTAAATTTGTAACTATATTCATTTTATAAATTTCCATTCAAGTCTTTTATTAACAAGAAATATAATTTTTAAAAAAAATTCAATTCCTACTTAGGTTAACAAAGAAAAATTTCATTTTAGTTACTTTTTATTAAAAAATTTAAATTTTCTCTCTCACATAAAACTAAAATTAATTAATTAAATTTAATTAATGAATTAATATTTGAAAAAAATATATTAGCTTCATGTGTCATCCACTACAAGTTTAAAACATTGTACAGGATGTTTATAAAGTCCCGGACCCATTTTGATGTTTAATAACTCATAAAATAATAAAGATAGATTAAAATTAAAAGCATAAATGGCTAGATAGACTCAAAAAGTTTCATGACCCTTGTCAATGCACTTCCACGTGTGCCCCCTTCGTCGCACGGAGAATATCAAGTCGATAGTCAATTTCACGTCAGGTAGCGGCAAGCATGTCTCAACAATCGTATATTTAGACATGTTGGAAAACTTCGTATTTCCACAACTAGAAGAGCTTCAGCCACGTGTCTTTTTGCAACAAGATGGTGGACCACCTCATTGGGGTATCATCATTGGTAGTTCTTTGAATGACCATTTTCCAGGAAGATGGATTGGTCGAGGAGGTCCAATTCCTTGGCCACCCAGATCACCTGATATAACGCCGCTGGACATTTTCTTTGGGGATTTATAAAGGACAATGTTTACAGGAGGATCGTGTCGAACATTGATGACCTAAAAGTCAGAATTACAACCGCAATAGTCTCTGTGGATGCCGACATGCTTGCCGCTACCTGGCGTGAAATTGACTATCGACTTGATATTCTCCGTGCGACGAAGGGGGCACACGTGGAAGTTCATTGACAAGGGTCATGAAACTTTTTGAGTCTATCTAACCACTTATGTTATTAATTTTATCTATCTTTATTATTTTATGAGTTATTAAACATCAAAATGGGTCCGGGACTTTATAAACACCCTGTATTTGTACTTGAGTGGATGAATAAAAAGTATTTTATTAACGATTGAAAATTTGAATAAGATATAGGGAAAGTGTGAATTAATAGTTGGAATTGAGAAATAATAAACATTTAATAATTTCAATATAATATCGTAATGTTATTTAGAGCAGTGGTTCTTAAATGGTGTTCTGCGTAACCTTAGGGTTTGGAAATTTAGGTTATTTTTTTAACCAATAATGGTTTTCAAAATTTGGTGTTAAATTTACGTTTCCCGATTTTCGAGTTTAATTATTTAATTTATTTAGTTTTTTGTAAATCGGAGATCAAAAATACACTTCAGTTTATTGATTTTCTGATATATCCTTATTAAAATTTATGTATCTTCTCTTTTAAATAAAATTATTAGTAATTTTAAAAAAATGAATGTCGATAATTTTAATCATATTATTAGAAACGCAAACTGATACTTTATGGTCTAAAGTTGAATCATGCATTGAAAAAAAAAGTACTGTTAAAACTACCAAAATATGATAAAAGTGTTTCTGGCTCTGTAGAAATGCCGAAAGCTCGGTAATTTTTACTGAAATTCTTTGGTAAAAATTTTGCTAAAATTAACTATAAAATATGGTTTAATAATAAATGAAAAAAATTGGTAAATATAGTCAAATTTGGTATCATTATAACTTAGAGCATGACATAAAAATAATTTATTCGGTTAAATTTACTTTTCAGTTTCGCATTTTTTGTAGTAATAAGAACTATAATTTTGAAAACTAGAATTTCCGGTAAACCGTTAACGTATGAACGGAAAAATTAGTAAACGAATGGTTAAAATACTATATATTTTCGTTTTATTAACCAGAATAATTGTTCTTCTTTTCTAAAAATTTTTATCCAGTTTGATCTTTGAGAAACACAATTATTCCGTGCATATTAAATTTAGCAAATCAAACTTTTATTAATTAAAGTAAAAATTTACTGCAATTTATTTAAACGTACACATCGTTAGATCACAATAATTAAAATTTTTTTCGTTAATCTTTAATACAAAGCTTAACCGAACAATATTTGGAGAGACCTGTTTTAATGGAAAACAAAAGATGTTTTTAAAATAAATACATTGGCGTTCCTTTAATTTATTTTTCCTGTTGGAGGAACTTCTATTTAACGAAAATAAAGTTATTCATCTAAATTCTTAAGTTAACTTTGTTCTCTAATCTTTTTTATTTGAGAGAGCAACTTTTCTTTAAAGAAAAATATGAGTTTTTACTTTCTTTTTCGTAGCAAGCTAGCTTTAATCAAAAATTAATCCATGTAAGACATTGTTGTCAAAAGTTTTAAAAATAGAACACAGGTTATTTTAATTACATTTGACAGCATAAGTCCTCGCCATACAGAAATCTATTGAATGTTTGAAACCTTAATAACCATGCATCAAAATTATGAACAATACATTTTTTTTTCTCCATAAAGCTCGGAAAATAGAGAACCAAAATTAAAAACTGTTGTTCCTATTTTTGTTTTCATCTTCATTAGAAACTTATAAGAATTATATGTAACATTCTTCATTTCTTGTTGTGTACAGTAATTTGTTAAAATATGCATTTTAATGGTTTAAATATGCTAAATAAAACAATGATAATGATTTTTTTAAAGTTTGATTCACAGTAATCTCACACAATTATGATTTAAAAAATGCTTTATTATAAATATTACTTTAATTTCTTTTTCATTATGATAGCTGAAATTAAATTTTTGAAAATATTTTTTTCTGGATGATTTTTTCTGGCATTCTATCGAATGCCTAAGCACTGTGTGAAATGTGTTATCGATTCATATACTGCCTTTCAGTTTTCGGTATACTATGAAATGAATGGAGTATGAATGAATACACAATTTAAATTACGGTTAAAAGCACAGGGTACTGGTACTTTTTATCGTAAAATCCATATTTTCCGGAACATGTTACGGAACAAAACAACTGATATGGATTAATTTTTACAATTATAATAACGGCAAAATCACAGAATCACTCTAATAAAATAAATGTAACTGTAAAAATTACGCTAGAATATTTTACGGGAAAATGGATTTTACGGCTGATGCTTTATACTGTGATTTGAGCTGGAGTTTTTTACAGTGTTTAACACATTTAGTTCATGTGGGGATACCACAACAGCGCCACCACCTCTAACAGCAGAATTATTTTAGAGCTCAGACGGAGCTGTCATTTTAAAAATCTTCTCAAATTTGTTAATTTTTATTATTAAATTTATTGTTTTCACAATATGTGCTCTTAACTAAGGCTCAATATACCAGTGGCCAACCTCTCTGAACTGTTTTACCACTCAGAAGGAGCAGTCATTCTAATATTCTTCTCAAATTTGTTAATTTTTATTATTAAATTTTTTGTTTTCACAATATGTGCTCTTAATTAAGGCTCAATTTACCAGAGGACAACCTCTCTGAACTGTTTTACCACTTAGATGAAACAGTCATTCTAATATTCTTCTCAAATTTGTTAATTTTTATTATTAAATTTATTGTTTTCACAATATGTGCTCTTAATTAGGGCTCAATATACCGGAGGACAACCTCTATGAACTGTTTTACCACTCAGACGGTGCAGTCATTCTAATATTCTTCTCAAATTTGTTAATTTTTTTATTAAATTTATTGTTTTCGCAATATGTGCTCTTAATTAGGGCTCAATGTACCGGAGGACAATCTCTCTGAACTGTTTTACCACTCAGACGGTGCAGTCATTCTAATATTCTTCTCAAATTTGTTAATTTTTTTATTAAATGTTTTGTTTTCACAATGTGTGCTCTTAATTCTGGCTCAATATACAAAAGGCCAACCTCTACATTCATTAAGACTAAATTTCTCTAAAAAGCAAAAACTTTTTAGAGGGCAAAAAGCAAAAACTTTTTCTTACTTAAAAACAAAAGCAAAAAAGGGTATTTCAATTAGTGAATTTAATATAGCGAAAATATTCTTTAAAAACATAGCAAAAAAATCATGATTTTGAGAACTCAAAAGGGCCTTATACTGAGAGAGAAACTCTTCATGACAACTATATTTCTATGTAAGTTCTGTTCTGTAAGTTCTGTTCCCATTTTGATATATTGCAAAAAAAAAAAAAAAAAAAAAAAAAAAAAATCAGCATTTGAAACTTTATGGTTTACTTTGATTTTAAATTGTAATAGAATTCCCCATGAACCTCTTTTTCCAAAGGAGGTAACTTATTATGAGATCTGGTGACCGAAAAAGTTTGAAATTTTTCAAATCAGGTAAGACAGAAAGAGAAAAAAGTGCATATAATGGCGAAATTTAGTGAGGTTGGAATTGTATGGTATAATAGAAGATTGTGATAAAATCAGGATCATGATCATAGAAAAGTTTTTATTCAGTAACAGTTGTAAAGCAAGAAATACAAAATTAAAAAATATTTTATACAAAAAGACTTTTTAAGTGATATAATAAATGTTGCATAATAATATCAATAAGCACAGGCCATGGGAGATAAATCCCCCATGACCAGCCTAATCAAAAGTCAAATGAAAAAGTGATTGAATTGTTCCCAACAGACAGCTAGTAGCATGGGAAGAGATCAATGGTTGGCAATTTATCGAAAGATAATATAGCCAAAAATAAAGCCAACTTTAAATTTGAAAATAATTTGGCGAAAGGGAATCGCCAAAAAGACTGTGCGAATTAGTATAACCATGTAACTGAAACATTTTTGTCGCGAGAAATAAAGGATAAAGAGTTATAAATTGATTTTTGCTTTCGATTTAGTCACGACAGTGTAATCAGTCATACATTAGTAGTAAAATAAAAAAAGTTAGTAGTTACATTGATTGCTTAGAAAAGAATAAAATATTTTATATTCGCTTTTCATAAAATGTAATAAAAATTAAATGATTGGTTTAATCAAATTAAACATCGATTAAGAATGATTTAAAAAATAAGTTTAAGAAATTAAGGAAATTTTAAGAGCTAGGAAATATGTAATGCCCATTGTGGCATCACAGCGCATGTATAAGAATTAAAAGTGAAAAAAAGTTTGACGTAGATTTTTCTCCTTAAACGTATGTAAACCGCGTTTATTTTCTAGTGCGATAAAATAATGAAATACATTTACTATATTAAATAAATAATCCCATTAAATTGAACTTGAACGATATTACCTGTTTAAAAAGCTTTATTCGCGTCCAAAACATGTTAATTGGAGATAACCGTCGATTCGTTTAAAACTTTCAAAAATAGGTGTCCGTTTTCTAGACCTGCCAGATTGGAATGAGAAGAAATAAAAGTGATTTAAATATAAAACGTAAAGTTGCCAATGAAAATTTAAAAAAATAAAGGGGAGAAACAAAACTAGAAAAACCATAGTAGCCGTGAGAAAAAAAGAAGATTAAAAACAGAGCAAGAAAACCCACAGTAGTCCAGAAGGGCAAATCAGGGTAAAATGCATTGCCGGCATTATGGAGAGGTGGTCAAGAGCTAATGTCATTGACAAAGGAATCAGAATTCATACGAATAAAAAAGATTCCAGAGCATCAAGATAAGATGAGAGGGGTGGAAAAATAATTTTGGCATTGTTGAAATAGAATTTATTCGACAATTATACTTATTCCAGAATTTCGACAATGACAAAATATTTTCCACCCCAGTCACACTAGCTCCTCTTGATAACTTGGAATCTTGTTTTATTCAAATGAATACTTATCCCCTTTTTTAACGACATTAGTTCCTCATCACATCTTCATAGCACGTGGAAATGTATTTTACACTTATTTGCCCCTCTCGGCCACTGCGTGTCTTTCATTTTTTTCCTCTCTCGGTTACCGTGGTTTTTCTAGTTTTGTTTCTCCCCTTTATTTTTCCATTTTTCGTTGGCAACTTTACTTTTATCATTTCAAACCACTTTTGTTTCTTCTCATTCTATAACGGAGTCATATGTTTACAGTTTCTAAACTGGTCACAAAAATGAAAGAAGTGTCGAAAAATTATCTTACCCTTCTGAAGCCATATTGGACATTTTGTAACTTAAACGGTGAGAATTTCTGCTTTTGCTCGACCTTCTTTCTCTATGGGAAGGTGTGCTTGCACGCACAGCGTGCACTGGTATAACACCTGCACAAAATAATCAAGCTATTATAGATTCTTGAAAAGTTTGCACTTGGATACAAAATCTGTACATAGATAGTCTGTGAATTGACATATTAAAATGATTGAGAATATTTCTGTAATATATTTAAAATGAATTATATCTAAAATATTTCGTTGGAAAGTGAACTACATTTTAATTTATTGAGAATGGAAAGTAAGAAATGTGAAATTTTTTCAATGCCACTTACATTTAAATTGGACCTAACTAATAAAATATTGCTTCAGTTATGTACATTTCAAGAAAATGTTATTAGTAACGTAAGAAAATCGTTGATCAATTGGAATAAAAATTAAAGTTTTAATTTTCTACGTGATTTCCTTATTTTTAACCATATTATTTATTTGTTTCGCTTTGCTTGTATCTCGTTTATTTTCAAGGCCACCAAATTATGTCGGCCGACTGGTAATATGGTGGTCAGAGAGCTGACCTCATCTCTCGGAGGTCTCAGGTTCAATTCACAGTCGCGATTTTCAAATCCAGTGGCCTTTGATGACTCGATCCTATGTTTACCATTTTTTTAAATAAAAAACTTGATTCTTGTTATTTTTTTAGTCCAGGTAACAAATTGAAAAGGAAAGAAAAGCTTGTATACTAACTGGGACTGACTATAGCGAAGAGGAAAATCTCCTAAAAAGAAAGCGACTCGTCAAAGGACGCTGGATTGTAAATTAGCATCTCGGTCAGAGGCATGGATGTTCTTTCCTTCCTTTCTTTACATCTTTGTCCTTCTATTTGTGGGTGCAACGTTGGAACGCATATTATGGTACCCCATGAAATATTGGTCAACATATCTTCTCGTTTGATATCCGATGTTGTTCAAGCTGTTGAACTTTTATATCTAAATTTTTTTCCAACATAGATATTGATTCCGATGTAACTGAACATAAGAACGATTGAGACCTCAAGACGTATATGCTCATTCTTTTTTATTTTTTTCCCACTTCACCAAAAACGCTCCGTCATGGCGTTAAAGTTCACATCAAATGCAAGATTAGTTTTGCGATCTCTCACTTTCAATTGGATTTGTGAATCTCAATTATTCTTGTTAATCAACAGGAATAAAAACTGCTTAGTTATTGAGAATGAATGGTTGTTTCTAACTAAGCATATCACCGTCCATGGATTTGAAAAAAAAAACTGTTAACAATTTGTAGTTTCTTAGACTGTACTTAAATATCTTTGTTAAAATCGGTTTTGCAGTATAATATGACATTAATTGCTCATATAATGCTGTCATTAGGTGTTTTTGAAGGAATTATTTGATGCAATATCTATATAGTTATTTATTTTTGTTGTTTCACAAAATTGTTACAAAAATATTACCTGAATGCGGATTATTGTTTTTTATACATTTGAAACAGTTCTTTATTTGTGAAATTGGTCCTTTTTAACTGGTCATCGCGAACAAAAACCGATGAGAGAAAAACTGCAAGATGACTGGTTTAAGTATCATTTGAAAGAATCTTACGCAGAAAATATATAATTTTAGGTACGTTGGAAAAAATATGGTCAAAACTACCAGAGTATGGTAAAATTTACCATGTTTCTGATTCTATAAGAACAAAAAAGGAACACGGTAAATTTTTACCGGAGAACTTTTGCAATGATTTTGGTAAAATTAACAGCAAAGTATGCTTTCATACTTATGATAAAAATTTGGTAAATAACGTAAAAGTTGGTAATTTTATCATGATACATTAGAACATGGTATAAAAATCATTTATGAGTTTAAATTTACTTTTCATACATGTATTTTTTATTAAATTTGTAGTAATAAGAACTATAATTTTGAAAACCAGAATATCTGGTAAACCCTGACCATATGTACGCAAAAACTACCAAATGAAAGGTTTACATTTTATATGAATAAGTATTATTAACCAGAATTATGTTTTGCTTTTACCAAACATCCCATTAATATACAGACAATTTTGCAAAAATTGTTTTCTTTGTGCAGAAAACTTATTATAAGATTTAATCTACTTCCCATGAAGTATCGCGGAACTGAATCTCACCAGGTTAAATTATCGCAAAAAGGAGATTCTCACCAGTAAAAAAATATCGTAAGACAGAATCTCTTATGATTGAAATGCTGATAAAATTTGTCCTACCATAGTTTGTCCTAGAATCAGTTTGATGATAACTTGCAAAGCAAATAAACCCTTAAAAGAATGATCTGACATTGGATCGTTGGAAGTTTACTATCTTTATCACACTATTTATTTTATTCACTATCTAATGCTCTTAAATTATAGCTTGAAGTGTTTTACTAATATTGCTATACTCATTACACTAGGGAACAAATTTTTCTTTTTGCATGAGATTTTTGTAACAACTCATTTGAAATCGGCAATCCGTTTCTCCCCCCAAGCTACAGTTTTTTTTAAATAACATTTTTAGTCTATTTTTTGTTGAAATGTGCAAGTTTAAAAACGTTGTACATAACAGGGGGTTCTCATAAATTTTGCGGCAAACTTTTTGGGCAGTTAAGGCACATCAACTGGATTAAAACTGCATGAGAACCCATGTCTGGAAATGTCACCGTACGCAGCTAGTGACGCTGCTCTATTATGAACTATTTCTTCGTGTGCTTTTAAATAGGTCATAATAGAGAACCGCTCCTTCCTGCTCATGAAGATATTTCCGGGCATGGGTTTCTATGGTGTTGATGATGTGTCCTAACTCCCCTTGAAGGTTTTTGCTTCATTTACACGACCCACTGCTTTATACACCGTTTTCAAACTTATACATTTTGACAAAAAATAGACTAAAACGTCATTTAAAAGAAAGAAAATCTGCAGCTTTAGAAACAAAAATAATTTCAAATTTGAAAATTTGAATTAGGAAAGATCCAGTATTTGTATAGATGCAGCAGAAATGTTTGTTCCCCAGTGTTATTTTCACAATGCACTTTGGAAGTTCATTCAGATTTTCACTCAGATGAATGTAGATTAACGACAAAATATGACTTACGAGGTGTTTGATATAAATTATTGCTTGGATGGATTGCTATGTTTGTGTTTTCCATTATATGAGAATAAGTCTCTTGCTCTCGCTGTAATAAAAAGAATCAAGCTTTGAATAAATTGAATATATGCTTTATCATGTTTTAAGTTTATAGTACATACTTTAACATGCTTATGTATATGCCTTAAGTAACTTAAAATATTCTAATCATGATTTTGTCATAAATAATTCATCAAAATGGTGCTATTTAGCAGATAAATTATTGATATATATAAAATTAATGCAATTCATTATTTTTCAAACACAAACAATGCACTGTGGGCCAGAAGACTATGATCTTTGGCCAAAAGTAAAAAATTAATTTTTCAACTAAAATATGTGTAGGCAGTTTTAATATATCCCAAATTAAGTATTCATAATCATTCCAAACATTATAATTAACTTTTTGGACCGAAGAGAGTACAATTCAATGAAAAATGTGCTCAAAAATAATTTTAAATGTAACTCTTAAATTTTTATTTCAGAAATATATGTAGGAATTTCACCTTTGCAATTTTACATTTTTACCAGAGTAATTAGTGTTAAGTTATAGCACAATTTTTTAAATTGTTGAATTAGTTATAGTTCGAACTCATAGTTCGAAAATTAGTTCCAAAAAGCTCCATGAGGTAATTAGCTAAACTTTTTGTTGTTTCCTTTGATGTTTCTTCTTTCGAAAAAACCTGCCCCATTTTGCCCGTATTGCAAAGGTGGACTAAATATATCGAAAAACAAAAATTATGTTTCTTTTCAAGTTTTCGTGTTATTTTGTAATTAATTCGCGTTCCTTTGTAATATTACTTCGGAAATATAATTTGCTTTTACTTTTTTAATATAAAATTACGAAAATTATTATTTTTTCATAGCTATATTTAATTATTTAAACGTACTATATTATTTTTTTATTTTTGCTCGCCATATTTCAGCCGCCATTTTCTTTTGGGTATTTTTAGTGTATTTCAGAATTTTAACAATGAATTCAATTTACCTGCACATGAAAACCCCTAAATACAAATTTTATCGAAATACTAATTTTGACCACGAAATCTTGGATGCTGGCCCACAGTGCAATGTAAGATACAGAAGACAAATACTTAACAGTATAGTGTGACAAATGCTTATAGACATTATTAGTTTTAAATTTTCTAAATATTTAATAAAATAATTAGGTACTTATCAATTAGGTAATAGGGTAATACTTAGGCAGTAACACAACTCGAGAAGAAGTGATTATGCCTAATAACCATGTGATTTAAATGAAATTTAATCGAATACCGTAAGCGACATCACGCGTGCGTGTCGAATCTGATTAGATCCTGAATCTACGAATGAAACGATTTACCTACGATGACGTCACTTCAGGTATACAATTAAGACATAAAAGTCATTTTATTATGTCACAACTGGTAAGTTTTGAAAATATTAATTCTCTGTGTGAAGTTTAATTCACTTTTACATTTCCACATTTTTATTCTATGTACTGATCTGTTTGTCAAAAACTTCCTATTTCGCCATGAGTACAAAATTTTCAAAGAAAAGTTATTTTCAAAAATAGTTGCAAGGGATTATGACTTGTCGTGAAATGTTAGTAGTGTTTGATATTAGTTGGATATTTGTTAGAGCACAATAAAAGATAATAAATTAAAAAGTAAGCTGAAGTTTTTTCATTTTGTTTATGTAAGGTTTCAATTTTAATCTTTAATTAATTGAAATATATGTCAGTCTGAAAGGCATTATTGACTTTTGAAAGACTGAAATGGATTAGTTCGAGACACGCAAGTGAAAACTTTATACGGCTTGTGCTATTCTAAATGAAATATAGTGTTTTATAAGCCTTCTCATTAGTTTTATAAATCTGCGCAAATTATGTACTATTTCATCTTCATAGCGATATTAAGGATACCAATTTGTTTTTCAACATGTTTAACGGAAGAAATTTTAAAATTTAAATCTAGCATAAATATTTACTTCACCCAGGGATGGTAAACACATATTTTCTTAACTTTTTTGGTTCATGTTTTATCTTTAAAATTTTGGTAGGTTTTTAAAATTCTCCAATAAAAATAGTGTTCATTTTTGAGTTTAAAGTTAGATAAATATTTTGCTCGAAACAACTAATACAAAGCTCGCTTTAAAAAATTATGAAGTTTTCAAAACAGTCTTGAAGTAGGCATTTTGTTAAATCTGTCCTTATCGTATGAAAAATTATTAAAAAATTATTAAAAAAAATTTCTAATCAATTTCAACAGTATGAATTTAAATCTAGCATACGCATTTAGCTTTATCAAGGGATGGTTAACAAAATTTTTTTTAAAACTTTATTGGTTTACGTTTCATCTTTCAACTTTTGCTTGGTTTTAAAAAATCTTCATTAAAAATTGTGTCTATTTTTTAGTTCTAAAAGTAATTTAAATATTTTGTTTAGAAACAACTATATACAAAGCTCTTTTTCAAAAAATTATGAAGTTTTCAGGACAGTCTTGAAGTAAGCACTTTTTGAATCTGTTCTTATCGTATGAAAAAATTATTAACAAATTATTATAAAAATTATTTAAATCTAATTTTAATAGTATACTTCTTTTTCTATTCTTCCAACATTAAGAAACTTGCCAAAAATAAAAATTTTGAAGCCATATTGAGCCAAAAAAATCTCCCTGGAGGAAGACTATTTAATTTTATAACCGCAGCCCAATTTTTTTGGGGGTTTGCGACTATTAACGTTCAACTCCTTAGCCTTGTAATTTTGAACCCAATCCAGAAGACAAGGAAACTCCTGGATCAAGTATTGGGAGAAATTCATTTTCGTGGAGGATTTTTTAATGAAACTAACCCGCATTTGCGTTACATGGATAGGAAAACTACGAGAACCTCCCACGGTTAGCCTGACGGCAAGGGGAGTCTAACTACTATGATCCGTCTGCTACTGAGGATATTTCACGAATTCCTGCGCAAACTGAATGCGGAATTCGTATCGACCAGCCATCGCTGGGATTCGAACCGGCTTACCTCATTAGAAGGAGGACGCTTTATCCCCTGAGCCATCGCGGCTCTCTACAGGATTACTAGACCTAATTTTAGTTAGATATACTAAATTTAATTAAAATTGAGACACCTCCCCCTCAAAAAAAATAATTTCAATATGTACCACAGCCAAGTAAAAGAACTGCATACGTGCTGATGTTATGCAAGCAGATAAGTTCAATGTTCAGTAGTTAAGTTCAATAGCACAGAGTACAGATTGCAAAAGTTCAGAAGCACAGTGTATTCTTTCCCATCTTTTGGGAAAAATGAGATTATAAATTACATTTAGAGCATTCTAAACTAGTAATATAGTATTTGGAGTAAACATCATTGTTACAAATGAATTAATCTCTAAGGTCTAATTGTATGTGGTTTAATTGCATATGGTCTAGTTAGGTTGAATTACATTCAGAACATGCTTTACTTATGATAAATTTAATATTTCTTTTATCAGCAATAATAACTTTAACTATGTTACACTACATGGCTACAATTTAACTACTAAATATGAAAACCCATTAGCAAATTAATTTAACGTATTACCAAGAAATTAAGTAGCTTATCTGATAAAGAATAGTTAACTGAATTTTCATTCATTCTTGCATCAAACATTACTAAAGTATTTGTAATTATAGTCAACTTAATTAACCATCTGAACTAACTTCAACTAAAAGTATTAGTAAAAGTATCCTGTTCCGTTTTGAATTATTGAATCATAATAGAATGAATTTGGCACAAGCAAATCAAATTTTACCAATACGAGCTATTAAATTGCTTGCATTCATGTAATTTAATATATTAATATTTTTTGAAGCAAGCACACCTGTTAAAAAAGAATAATAACTCCCTATTTGAGTCGCTGGGATCTAAAGATTATGGTTACATAGAAATACATAGAATGCTACATAGAATACATAGAACATATAAATACATAGAATACTTTATTTCTTCATTTATGTCTGAAAATTCATTTTGCCGTGCGTTACTATTGCTTTGACATGCTTTCCGATTATTTTACTATAAATTTATAAAGCAAAATCTGAATTCATTAAAGTTATCAAGCAAAGTTTTCCGACGAACTAAAATAGCAAATTAATCAAGAAACTACGTAACTCGGGAGTAGTTTACTGAAATAACATTTATTCTCTAACCTTCGCATTATTAAAGCCTTCGTCATAATATTCATCTCAATTTACCGACTGAGCTAGCTTCAACTAAAACTGTTCCATTAGTTGCTTAATTGCATTTAATCCAGTTCTGTTTTGAATTATGGAGAGAATTATTGAATCATAATCGAATGCGTTTGATACATATGCATGGCATCTTACCAATAGAAGCACTTAAATCGCTTCCTTTCATGCTATCTATCATACTCACCCACTTTGGAGGGTAAGGAACGTCATAAATGTGTTCATGTCTGCCGAAATCTCTTCTAAGGCTTTGACTGCAATCTGATTCAGGCGAGCCCTGCTTTTGGAACATGGGAATGTGGCTCATGGCATATGGTGAAGGGTAGTAAAGCTGGTCTTTAATGGGACTTCCGCTTCCGGCACTGCCCTGCTGCTTCCGTTCCATCACGGCCATGCTCATTCCTTCTCCTGATTTGTCGTCTCGGAACCGGGAATCTGATTAAGGTAACAGGAAATTAGGCTCTTTGAGTAAAGGAGACGGTATTTAATTGCGAGAAGACTAAGATTGTCTAATCACGCTTGCTCTAATGAAATTCAAAAGTTACCCCCTTTCGTTCTTTTAGATAAAAATAGCATAGATTGGCATTCCTTTTCAGCAAAGTTAAAGGTTGATGATTTCTATTAAAAGAGTAATTAATTTAGTAACAGAGTAAAACTGAACTATCATTGGAAGGTTATGAATGGAATGATGGAAAATACCATAAAAATGTTATCTTTTTCTTTGCAGCGTTTAATTTTTTTAGTACATTTTTATTGTTTGTCATCAAAATCGTTCAATTTGGATAAAAACAAAATATACGCACTCAATAGTATTTTCAAAGAAGGTATCATGCTATCTTTGTGCTGGAGTATATAATGACGGAGAAAACATAAAAGGGATAAATTATAGAACAATTATTGAAATAAAAGACAGACTACTTTAAACAGTGAAGAAAAATAATTAAAAAGTCATTCTATGTAATTTTATCTATGCTGTATTTCCTCACATGTTACGTATTTACGACTATTACTCAGGACAATCTCTGAGTTTCACGAGATGCCTAGAGAGAAGCATTGCCTCGACTTTGCATACATTGGCACCCCTTTACAAACGTATCTTTTTCTCCAATACATCCTGATGTCCCAACAATCCTTATTACTATGTTTTCTTCGATGAAACCTCTTTAAAAAAAAATCTCAATAAACTTCTATTGGAGAATGATATCAGTTTTCTCTCCAACATACCCTTCTTCAAAACATCACATCACTGGCTACGGTTAGTGTGCGGGTGGGTGACCACTTGGATCAGCCTGCGTAGGGACCGAGGGTGTGCGGTAGTGGTCCTCGTTAAACTGTTCTACCGTAAAGTGCTCGACTTCGCGTGCAGGTCGTCGGGCTACCGAGGCGGGGGTGCTATCCCCTCTGCAGAGGATCAAAATTGTGATGGCATGTCTTCGGATCATCCTCAGGAATGTTTCCCAGACCGTCGCCAATAGCCCATTGTGCAGCTCTAGTGCGACGTAAATGAACAACAACAACAACAGCAGCAAAACATCAAACTCTTCGTTTTCTTTTGATGAAACTATTTAAAAAAAAGAAACTCAAAAACTTTTTTTGGAGAATGGTAACAGGTGTCTCTACAACACACTCTGCTGCCATAACAATCCTTCTTAATACGTTTTCTTTTGATGTAACTCTTAAAATAATCTCAAAAAAAGTTGCATTGGTGACAACTCTGATAATATCAGTAGCCCTGATACTTGTTCTTAAGTTTTCATTGAAACGCTTTCTGAAGGGCCCGGAAAGAATTTGCCCATGACGCTTTTTCTTCTTTTTGCGTGCTTGATTTGTCCTTTCATTTTAATTACATTATTTTGAAGGTAACCGTACAATAATGAAGAAAAATACAAAGGGCCCATTAAAATAATTTCAAGAGGCAGAGAGTCTTTCAGTACTGCGACGAAGTATTATCATAAATGCTGTGACACTAAACTTAAAATATATTTGAGGCAATTTTCAAAATACTTAAATTTGCATGTTTAGTCATTTTACCTTAGTTTAAAATTCTTTTTCTTAAAAATTAAATCTTACTTAATAGTTAAATGTATATTTTTGAATAATATGAAACTATACAAACAACAAATGCTTCTTATTATTGCTAACTTGCTGTTTTAAAACTATTACTTAAGTAAAATTGATGATTCATCATTTTTGTATTACTTTCAGAAATAAAAACAATTGAAAAAAATGAGCAATAAAAACAAAACTTGTTACCAGTCTTCTAAAAATTAATGATCGTTACTTTTATTAATAATCACTTATTATTTTAACTCATAAAACGCAAAATAAGCAATTCTTGAGATAAGTAACGAGCTTTGATAATTAGAAATATGGAAATTGGCGTTCCTATTTTTTTCTATCTAAATTTCTCATTATTCGTTTTTCCGCTTCACGTGATTTATGGCGTCTTGAAAAAATGGCGCAAAAAGGTAATCAAATGTTATTTGGGGTGATAAATTTTATGAAGACGTCAGCCAAGTTGAGAGTTCTATTATATGCAAGAATTTCGGACCATAAATTTCATAACTGCTCTTTTTCTGGTTTATGTCCTTTCCATTATTTCTAAAGAGGAGCCAAACCGAAAGAACTAAAACTTGTTATATTTTCTGAAAATTTATTTTAAAGCATCTTTAATATTTAAATGATTATCAAGAACTTAATTATGTACTAAATTATATTTACCATCAGTTTAAAGGTTTGTTTATTCAAGCGGATAATGAATTATGCTTTTAAATTATTTGGAAATAAATCTGGGGATATTTATTACCAACTGACTTATGGGTCAAAATGTATTGGTTATATTATGATACATAAGTATATTTATTTAGGCATTTTTTTAAATTAAAAATTAGAACCTGTCGGTTTAAATGCTTACTATATTATGTATTTCTGACAGATTTAGAATATATTATGCTAGGCTTGTAATTTGTTTTTAATTTAGAAAAGTTGCATATAGTGATCTTAGAACAAAAATTTTTGTGTCAAAAATATTATAAATATTTTATTCCGATATTTTTAATATGATGTTATTGCGATGCGTGAATTTGAAATTTGAGTAATCATTTCTTGATGCACTCAATTCGCGATGAATCCGTTAATTTTTCGATCGTTTTTTGGGAGTTGTTAACACTAGATTGCCTAAGGAAGTCATTTTGACTGCTTTTAATTTCAATTAGAAAAACAATGATGTATACAATGACACAATTTCTTAGAAATTTGTGACTTTTTGAACAAAATAAAAAATTCTTCATTGTTAATATTTACTAATAACTTGCTACATAACTGTAAATAATGTAAAAAATTTTAAAAATTAATTTTAAACGAATTTATTGACGCATTCACAATCTAGTCATTTTGACCGCTTTTCGGCAATATAGGTATATACTAATTTTCCGTCTTTCTAGTGTTAATAAATTTTTTTTTACCGTTTCAGCATAGTATTTAATATGATATGATATTTCAACATCAGAATTTCCGATTTGAATAATCATTTTTTGATGCGCTTTATTCAAGACAATTCCATCTTTAATCCACATAAATTTCCCACCATTTCCTCGTCAGTTAATTTTTCGTTTTTACGGTATTTTTACGTGGTTTTTCAAATTGCGATATTTTTAATATGATGTAATTACGACACTCGAATTGCAAATCAGACAAATAATTTCTTGACGCTCTCAATTCACGACTATGCAGTCGTAAAACGACATCATTTTCTAATCGGTTTTCTCGCCAATTGTCACAATAGTTGTCTTACTTTCAGCTTAGCGATTTCCACATCTTTTTTAAAATCCGGTATTTTAAATACGATATTATAACTACCGACGTATTCAGATATGAGTACTTAAACTTTCATATTTTGAATACTTTTACTTTACATTTTAGCACTTAAACTTTTATAGAGTATTAATATTTAATATTTACTATTAAGTGATCATTTTATTGCAATACGTCGCACAATAACGATTACGTTGAGTTTTTGCATCACAAAATACATTGTCAATAAAGATGCAAGAAATGTTAGTATGAACCCTGATTTTTCTAGTAGTATTTTTTACCACTAACAAACCTTACCACTAATTTATATTTGTATATTTGAAAATAAAAACCAAACAAAAGAAATATTCAGAAGCAAATTTATTTTTTAATTCTACATATGTATTGTTTTCAGTTTGATTAAAAACTTATTTTTTTAAATTTTATTTCCAATGAGATGTGCAAGGGAGCACACACACAAGAGCAGATCTAGTGCGTTCTTCAGAAGTGGTATCCACTCTTTCAGGACCACCACAAAGGGTGAGATACCGTTGGTCATGTTAATTTGAACGTCTAGTTTCTGCCACACTAGATGGAAGCACCGAGACTCTTATTTGTATGCTAAAGTGCACTAGGAATTTAATTTTGCCGGAAATGCCAAGAGCCAATAAGGCACTCCAGAGATCTTTTACTTAAACACTTATAATACTTTAGAATTAGATTCAGAATACCCTTTTCATAGTAACTTGCCGCCTGTTCCGATAACCAAGAGGTCACAACCGTTTTCACGTCTTCGTCATCGCTGTACTGGTTGGTGACAAAATAATTTTTGAAACATCCAAAAAAAGAAAAATCACTTAGCTCAAGGTCTGGGCTGTATTGAGGGATGGTCCAAAACTACCCAGCCAAAAGAGTCCAATAAAGCTCAGTACTGAGCCCTGGAGAGAGTCATTAACATAGAATAGCAACATTTCCTGTCTGCATGCAAGTAGGAAGCTTCGATAACTTCACAACTCTGTCGTTAATGTATGCAGCAGGCAAGTTTTTTTCCCGACTGAAAACACATCACTGACCTTACCTCATACACGGAGAGAGATTTGTTAAACTTGAACATTTTAAAGACACAGCACTGATAGTACAGTTTACCTACACAGCTGTACGCACGCGTCATTTAGTAGTGTACACAACAAAACGGATTTTATTTAATAAACAGCTCTCGTCTCCCTCTTTCTCTCTCATTATATATATATATATATATATATATATATATATATATATATATATATATATATATATATATATATATATAATATATGTATCCAAAGACGATGGGAGAATAACATGGAAAAACCAAAAGGCCGATACAAATTTTTATAAATTTTTTTATACCGGTCTCGACTATTTTACCTAAACGGACTTGTATCTATTTTTGCAGATACATACCTCGGCGATTTGGATTATCAACTTGTCTTCTTCTTCTTACAACGACACAAGCTACGATTAAAATGACCACTAGGACAACAGCTGCGCACACAGTTGGAACTAAAATGCTGAGACTTCTATATATCATAGGTCTGCGTTCATCGATGCTTAGCGGTGGAGGGACTGTAGCTGAAATTAGAAACGTTTGGTTTAGTTCCAATGATATTGTTTGAAAATGGGACATTTCATTATTTTTGAAATTCATTACCTGTTTACATTATAAAAAGGTCTCTGTTAGTATTATTGCGTTTTTGATCATTATTTAACTTATAACTTAATGTGCAGATCTCTTATTACAATATAAAGTAATCACATGATATTCCTTTATATTGCAGCATTTTATGATCAGGATAATTACTTTTGTTTTGAAACTGCACTCAGAAAAAAGTATAGAAAAAACTACCAAGATATGGTAAAACTAAACGTGTTTTCTGGCTCTACGGAAACACCAAAAATGTGTTAATTTCTGCTGTAGTGCTTTAGTGGAATCTTTTGGTAAAATTAACAATAAATATGGTCTTATTACCATGCTATGTGGTAAAAAAATGAGGTAAGATTTGGTAATTTCCCCCCAAAAGTATTGGACATTTCATTGATTGTTTGTCTATGTAAGCTATAAAGAGTCGATGCTCAGGTGATAGGGCACTGGCATTCCAATGAAGGAACCCAAGTTCGAATCCCAGCAATGGTTGGTAGCAAACGGCTTGCGTCGACTACAATGCTGACATAAAATATCTTCAGTGGTAGACTGATCATGTGTTAGAGTCACCTTGCCATCAGAATAACCAGGTGAGGTTTTCGGGTTTTTTCTTTCCCTGTAATGCGAATAAGGTTAATTCCATCTAAAAGTCCTCCAAGAAGGCAAATTTCCCCCAATACTTGATCCAAGAGTTCCCTTGTCTTCTGGATTAGGTTCAAATTAAAATAAGGCTACTGAGTTTAACATTTGTAGTTCTAAACTGACAATTTGGGTCTGCTGTTCAACGATGGCTATAAAATCTGAAATATGTAAGCTAGAAGCTAATATCTACCAACCTTTTAAACTATAACACTGTGTATTTGCAAATTTGTAAACAGATAAAAGCCTGGACGAAGCTAAATTAAATCAGCAGTTTGACTGTTACGCGTTAGGGCTCTTCTAACATCCAAGATTGTAAGGATAGAGATAGCGGGTTTGAATTCCACCACAACCTGTAAACATCTATCATGCTTATTTATTTATTATATATATATATATTCAGTCTTGTGTGCTCAAAGTTGAGCTTTTAAGTCCTTATCAAGTTGAGGTACAGATAGTGCGATATAGAGGAAGAATTAACTACCATTTATCTAGTGATGCAGGAGATTTGAACCTTATATATAAATACTTTGAATGCTAATTTTGAATTTTTATTAGTCACTCTCTTCAGAGAGGCCAAGCAGATTTGCCATTTCGCCAAAGCCTATGTAAAAAGAAGTTAGCAGGTTCGAATTCCAGCACTACTCTGGATGCGTAACAATAAATGAATAAATTTGATTTTTATATATATATATATATATATATATATATATATATATATATATATATATATATATATATATATATATATATATATATATATATATATATATATATATATATATATATATATATATATATATATATATATATATATATATATGTATATATATATATATATATATATATATATATATATATATATATATATATATATATATATATATATATATATATATATATATATATATACATATATATATATATATATATATATATATATATATACATATATATATATATATAGTCCAAAGAGTCGCTTGTTTCTTATCAATTGATAGAACAAAAATGACAAGATTAAAAATGAGTTCAAACGCATTCAAAAAAAAAAGAAAAAAAAATGCAGGAAAGCACCTCTAGCTGCGTATGATGATATTTAAATAATTCTGTTCTGCTAAAAGTTTTTGGCAATACTTGCGCGACCGGCTGTTAGATATAATGATTTAAAACTTGTATATTTTGTTAAAAAAAATAGATTAAAAATGCTATTAAAAAATTTGCAGCTTTAGGAGCTATTTCAGATCCTCCAGCCTTTAACTTTCTTTTTCGACGATTTCTTATTATGGTGATTGTAAATCTAATATTTTAATTTGATATATTAGGCAGCACTGTAATCATTACTTAAAATGCAAATCTTTAAACATATCAATAGTCAACTAAATTAGACACTGAAAAGCTTTGATGGTTAAGTTTTTATAATCTGTGCAACAGATATCTTATTTAAGTTATTTTAACTTAATAAATTCATGCATTTTAATTTTTTCTGTGTTTACTTAAAAATATATAGACCATAATATATTACAATATCGCATAAATAATTATCAGATCTACTTCTATTTTGCAATTATGAAATATTTGCCTCCTTCCCTTAAAATGCAAAATATTTAATATATTTGTTTTAATAATGAACAGGAACTGTTTATTGGTAAAAAAATTCGTGAAACTGTATACCTATAATTTATTATTTTATATTGTTCTCATTTAGATAGATTGAAAATTACTAAACTAAAACTTATAATAAATATGCATATGCAATTAAATGTCTTTCCATGCATTTAAAATAGTGCTAGTTACTTTGAAGCATTATACTTTCAAAGTGTTCTTTCATAAATGGAATATATATATATTCGAAGGAAGAAAATTATCTATGCTCACTACCACAATGAATTTTAATTAAAAAAAATCTTTTATGTATCGCCTCTTTAAATAAAAATAGAAAAATGTATGTAGACATAAAAATTAAACTAAAACAACCAAGCTAAAAAAAGTTTTCATATAAAAATCTCTTATCAAAGTGCATCCTATCAATATTTCTTACTTATTTTGTAAATGGAAAAGAGTATTTCGGAAAAAAAGGCATAATAACATTTTTTTGAAAAAAAGTGTAATGCATTGAATTTTATGAATAGTTTTAGTAAAATGCTTTTTAAATATTTATACCGTAAAAGAGATCTACTATATTTTAAAAGTGGTAATAGATGTTATTTTTTTCCTTTAAGGAATGAAATATTTGCATTTATTGGTTTATTTACCTTTTTTTTTATAAAAATACAATTAGATAAATGATAATTTGCATGGGATATGGAAAAATGATAAAATTAATTTTTCTCTTAAAGCGAAATTAATATTTTAGAGCACAATTTTTTATTTGCATAAAAATTAGCTCTTATTTAGTGTTTTCTGGGAGTTTGAACAATTTTAACATGATTGAATAAAAATATATTAATTCAGAAACGTTTCATGCTAACTGCAAAAGTATACTGAACATATAAAAAAATGTGAGTGTTCTTATCTTACTGAATAAGAAAAAAATAAAAAACTTATTATGTTGTATTCAGAATTTAGTATCTGTTGTTGTTGTTTTTGCTGCTAATTGCCAAGTCTGCTTGGTGAAACTAAGTGAATTTTAGGATGATGGTGCATTTCTTGTTTTTCAGTGGCGCCATCTATGGCTAAGAATAGGACTTTTGCCACACACATGTATCACAGCCCGTTTATAGGGTGGATCCCTTCATACATCCATTTATTCATCCACAAAAAAAAAAAAAAATCAAAAACTTATTATGTTGCATTCAGAATTTAGTATCTGTTGTTGTTTTTTTTAAATACCAATTACCAAATACCAGCAAGTCTGCTTGGTGAAACTAAGTGAATTTTAGGCTGAGGGTGCAGTTCTTGCTTTTCAGTGGCACCATTTACGGCCAAGAATAGGGCTTTAGCCGCACACATATATCACAGCCCGTTTATAGGATGGATCCCTTCATACATCCATTTATTCGTCCACAAATCGTAATTTAATTTGAACCAGAGAACGTCCAATCTCCAATTCAGTGCCTTCACTTAAATATTCTCTCTTTATTGATTCGCTATGGGAGCATGTAGGACTTTATGAACCGACAGATTTAGCGTGTACTAGTCACCATTTACAAAGTGGAGAGTTTTCGGCCAGCGGGAATCGAACTCAGGACCACTTGGACATGGGCCCAACGCCTTACCAACCAAGCTTTACTGGCACGATCTCTTGAATTCATAAAGAAAAGGTAAAAGAGAAAAGTTTAAAACTTTATAATTAAATGAATATTAAGAAATTTCAGTGAAAAGTAAAGCATTGATCGTTAATTTACATGGCTTATTATTTTCCTTTAAAAAATCCTAGTGTCCGTAAATGCAGTAAATTTTAGCAAACTTAGTAGACGGGATATTAATTTATATGGTCAGTTCTCTTCTTTGGTACAGTAAAAATCCAATGCCCATGATTGTAATGAACTTTAGCAAAAGTAGTTTATGGTTGAACGTTAATTTGTACGGCTCCTGCCTTCTCTGAGAAAGAAAGCCAGGAGAAATGAAGATTCCTAACACACCCTTGTCGGCGAGTACACAGTTTACAATGTTGATTACAGCATGTGGCTACAGTCTTTAACGTCTCATGTTCAATTCCAACAAACCAAAAGAACACCTTTTAAGTAAATCTCACTGCATACGATATGCGTACTTGATTGTTTGGCAATGCAATTTGTAAAAATCCAATGCCCATGATTGTAATGAACTTTAGCAAAAGTAGTTTATGGTTGAACGTTAATTTGTACGGCTCCTGCCTTCTCTGAGAAAGAAAGCCAGGAGAAATGAAGATTCCTAACACACCCTTGTCGGGGAGTACACAGTTTACAATGGTGATTACAGCATGTGGTTACCGTCTTTAACGTCTCATGTTCAATTCCAACAAACCAAAAGAACACCTTTTAAGTAAATCTCACTGCATACGATACGCGTACTTGATTGTTTGGCAATGCAATTTGTTCATGCGTGAGCAAGGCAATCACATACAGCGTAAATACTCCTTGTCTCTCCCTCAATCCACATTAGTGACCACAGACAACAAAGGCGCAAATCTCTCGTTACTCGATAGATGGCAGCACTACTTCATTTCGCCTCGTTCTACAATTTGCCTTGAATAACAAAACAAATTGCTTAAGTCTTAGCAATTGCTTAAGTCTTAGCAACAGTCATCCTGAACTGAATACAACTTTTACCAGTATTGTGTTATTTAATAGTTAGAGGCCTTGTATTAAAAAAAAATACAGATAGACCTGTTTTTATATGGTCATAAACATAATTTTATTATTGCGGTCAGTGCCTGGAACACATTTTTCCTGTGACAGATTGTAAGCTAATCGAGAAATTTTTACAGTGTGCAATTGTGAAATAACCTAATTACAATATTACATATTAGATTAATCGATTTTCCCTTTTGGTGATATAGTAAAAATGATGAATGGATTATAAACAAATTAATAAACTTAAAATAAAAAAGGCCAAGTGACTTATTTTAAAACTTCATAAAAATATGTGTTAAATTATAAATGTTATCGGTAAAAAAAACCCATTTTAGGCAATTTTCTTTAAAACTAAGATTTATAGGACATGTCATATTTATTTCGTGTCATGTGACATTGATGTAATAAAGACAACAATTAATAGATAAAAGACTGTAAATATAAACAATAAACATTTTATAAATATTATGTTACAGAACCTATTTTTTAAATATTATTTTGACTTATAACTTTTTATAACTTCTTTTTATTTCATCAAATCTAATTTTTATTTTCTCAAAAATGTTGATGCAAAAAAGAAATTAAACTTGAACTTTAAGATCTGTCTTAGTGATACTGGGATAGAATTAATTTTCTACTTTCTAGTAAAAATAGAAAATAAAAACAATAACTAATTAATAAATACGTTATAATGAATTTTAGTTTTTCATTTAATGGAATCAAATATGTTTCACGTTCGGTTCACATATAAAAATTGGAGCAGACTTTAATGTAGTACGCATTCATGTACACAATGATATAATATTGGCAATAATTGATAATAAGCAGTAAAATTTAAATAAAAAGCAATATGTATTGTATGAAACCATTTTTATCTTCCAAAGAGTCAAATTATGTTTATATTTCCACGCGAAAATGCACAGTTAATTGAACGAAAAAATAAATGGGCAAAACTGATATTTATGTCACAAGCAATGTGGATAATAGTTATGCATTGTTGTTGTAAAAAATGTCGTAAATAAATTAATAAATAAAAATTAAACATAATAATCATAATTTGATAACTATGGCTTAATGAAATCAATTTTTGTACTTAATAGAATCAAGAATCAAACTATCTATTTTTGTTCCTAAGCGCTTAGTAAGCAGTGAAAACTAAAACTGACATTTATGTGGTATGTATTCATGTAAAACTTGAGAAAAAAAGACAATAAATAGGAAACAATAAGCATTTGATAAGTATGATATAATGAAAATTTTCTTTGCACTGTAAAAAAGTCACTTAACTCCCCTGAAGTTTAGCCCTGTAAAACATTTTGGATCAATTTACAGTATAAAGTACCGGCACTTGGGTGCATCATCAATAAGATTCATTTCAGTGTGAAATCCATTTCAAGCGTAAAATATTTTACCGTAATTTTTACAGAAATATTTATTTAATAAAATAATTCAGTGGTTTTACCGCAATAATTAATGTAAAAGTTACGGAACATCAAAAATTTTGTTCCGCAACATGTTCCGGTAAAAATGGATATAATGGTAAAAAGTACCGGTACGTACGGTAAAAAGTACCTGTGTGTCGGTACTTTTTTTTATCGTAATTTGATCCGTAATATTTCAACAATCATACAATCAAATTACATATTTTCGTTCAAAAACGCTTAGTTTATGTATAAAAATGGTATCAACATTTATGTGGTCTGCATTTATGTCTAATTGTCTCTCGATACGATAAGGATAAAGATAAATAATAAATAAAAAATATTAAAAAATAAAAATTTTCTTCAAAAAAAGGGAAAAAAACGCCTAGTTAATAGGAAATAAAAGAAAAAACTACTAACAATTTTTAAATCTATTTTTCTTCTAATAACTCTATCATAAACCTGCCGTAATAAAGAAGAAAAATGCATGTTTTGCATTATGCTGAGCTAATTTTGCTTTTATCTATATTTGACTTTCGCATCATTGAAAAGAAGACAAAATTAGATGAGCTTAAATTGCATAGTTTCACGACATTAATATTCAAACTCAATTTCTCTAAAAACAGAGGGAATTACTTAATTTAAAGGTATTTCAGAAACTCGGAGTAAGCATATAAATTACCAGACTCTATTCAATTTTACTTTCACGCATGAATTCATTTTCATGCATATCAGTCTTTTAGTCTTTCACTTATTGACTGGTGAATCAATCATTCATACTTCATTCATATTCTGTTCATGGAAGACAGTTTTACAATGGAAGAGAAAATATTTCACTTAAATCGAGCACAAAAGATTTGCCTTTTGTGACTTTGCTTTTAACAGATTAAACGAAATTGAGTTTTAGGGAGGTTATTCTAATGGGAAATATTGATAAAATGCTATTGAATCTGAAATTTAGAATTCAAATATTTTAATTCGTTAAAATAATTTTTGAAATATTATGTGTGATAATTGTGTTATTTAAAGCAATAAAAGTCGTGCAAACATATAACAAAAACTAGTTTCAGATAGAGATATAAATATTTATCTAATATTATAGCAATTTTATGTACATAATAGCAATTTTAATGAACTTTTAATTAATAAAGTGTCTTTGCACACTGAGAAATTTTTTTATGGTCATAACTATCAGAATATGGTATAATTCCTCATGTTTTGGCTCTATTAGAATACTGAAAAGTTCGGAAATGTTTACCGATGCTGTTTGACAAGGACTTTGGTAAAATTAACAGCAAAATTTTAAATATATGCGATAAAATTTGGTAAATGTGGAAACACTTGGTAATTTTATCATGATACCTGAGAGCATATTATCAAAACTATTTTTTCGGTTTAATTAACTTTCTAGTTTTGTATTTTTTACTAAATATGTGGTTATATTTATAAGTAATAAGAATGTGATCTAAAAATATATGGTTCAAATATCGTATATTTTGATTTTATTTACCAGAATTATGGTTTAATTATGGTTCCAATTATGGGTGTGACAAAAGTCAAATTCTTGATCATGGATGGAATGGATGCCACTGGAAAACAAGAGCAATCTCCCCCCCTCTGCCTTAATGGCAGACGATAACAACTACAACATGTTTTTTAACCATAAATGTCATTACCATTCAGCTAGGTAATTTTACCAGAATTTTCTTCTCCATTTGATTACCACAGAATTTGGTATTTTTCTAATTGGCGTGAATTTGAATCCCGCCGGCGAAATTAATGTTAATTTCCATTTCCTTTTGAATAAATCAGTATGGGATGTAGCTAAAGTGGGTTTCGTAGATTAACTATATGATTCAGGTTTACTAGTGCACTCATGTTACCAAGGATAAAAAAATATGCCTCTTTTTTTAAAAAAAATATATACCTTGAAGTTTTATATTGAATATTAAGCTTAACTTAGTAATAATTTATTCATTTAAAATTTAATTATTAAAAGTCAGTCTTGCTGAAAACCAGTACATCAGTAAACGTTTTCTTTGAAATTTAACTAACTTCAAAATAGTATAATATGGACACTTTACTTACCACCATATGCTGTTAATGTAGCAAACACATATTCTGCTTCCGTTGGCCCTGCTTCACTATGTGCGGTCATCAAAATTGTATACCAGGTGGCAGGTGTTAGATCCGTTATGGTTGATGTTTTCTGTTCTGGAACAATATTATTAGAGACCAATATCCATTCTCTTTGTGTATTGGCTTTGTATTGTACTATAAAAAAGTTCACTGGACAAGCTCCTCCAAGCCATGTATTTAGATGGAGTGTTACAGCTGTTGAATTGATGCTGAGCAGAGCATCCCTTTTTGGCGGATTTGGAGCTGAAAGTTAAATGTGTGTATGTCAGTTCTTATATTATTACGTTAACGATTAATTTAATTTAACATTTAATTAAAATACATATTTTAAAAATTAAGTTTATTTTAATTCATAACCAGTGTTGAATAACTGACCTAATTATGCGTTTACTACTATCAATGCTCAACTCCATGGCCTTGTTATTTTGAACCCAACACAAATGACAAGATAACTCTTGGAACAAGCATTGGGACAAATTAGTCTTCGTGGAAAACTTTTTGATGGAACTAATCTGTATTTGCGTTACGAAAAACCACGAAAACTTCCCATCGGTAGCCCGAAAGTAAGGGGACTCTAACCCATAATCCGTCTACCACTGAGGATATTTTTCGTTATCACTGCAACTGATGCGAGCCGGGAGCAGAATTCATATCAACCAGTCACCGTTGGGATTTGAACCTGTTTTACATCATTGGGAGGCCAAAGCGCTATCCTAAGCCACCGTTGCTCTTTAAAAAGCAACTGTCAAGCTTTATATTTATATTTTATTTTGATATTGCTGTTGAACAGCTGATATTTATCAGATCTGTTATTTTGTATTCAACGCCATAGCTTCATATTTTTAAAACTCAATCTAGTTGGCAAGTGAACTCCTGGATCTTAAATTGGAATAAAATCCTTTTCTTTGAGGAATTATTGAGTGAAACTGGCAAAACTCATCTTTCCTAATTGAGTGCATTTCTTAACCAAAATTAAAAATTCATATTCTTACAATCTTTATCAGAAATTAAATAAAAATATATACATTTTAGGATTGAAAAAGTATTTTAGAATGTTTTACAACAAAATAGTGTAGTATAATACGTTTTAGAACAAAGATAATATGGAATATGTTGCGAAACAAAAATATAATAGTAAATATCGTGATTATTAAAAAATATGGAAAATGGCTTTAATTTGCAAAAAAGTTCATAATAAAATTAATTTAAACGTCCCTACTTTTAGTACGTGACCTTACAATCGGGACCATTAATATTCAGGTAAAAAATGCTGCCATTTTGTGGCACATTATTGCTGATGAAGCCAAAGTTAACAACACCAAGACTTCTTTGACTACGGGTGGAAATTAAGAGAAAGTAAATGTTTCAAGTTCCATTTCTGTAATTATATAAATTTTGATGCTATTAATTCTGCCTTTCTCAGTACAGTAAATAATAGCCATTGTATAACTTCTAAATATTTCCCGCAAAAAATAGACTTATAGTTAATATTTACCACAATAGGAAACACATAAAATTATGACATGACAAGTTAAGACTATTTTAGGAGGTTGAGCTTACAGATTTGACGACAATTTTTCCTTACCTGTGCCAGAAGTTTTACCCGCTATCACTTCACTAGGTTTGCCTTTTCCAACGGCATTGTAAGCCACAATGTAAAATTGATAGTGGGAACCGCAATACAAATCCTGAAAAGTGTAACTTGTTTGATGGCCAGGAACTTGCCTCTCCTCCCAAGTTTCATACTCTTTCTTGAAAAATATATAATACCCTAAATAAAGCAAAGTGAAATTTATATTTTTGCAGGGCAAGCAAAATTTATCATGACAATCATGAGTATTAAAGCTTTTGTTTTAAGAGTCCACTGCAAAAAATTCCGGATCAAAATACGGTATAGAGTACCGGCATTTAGGCTGCATCATCCGTAAATATCCATTTTTTAATCGTAAAATACTGTACCGTAATTTTTATAGCAATATTTATTTAATTAGAGTGATTCAGCGCTGAACGGACTGTGTAGTGATCAGGAAGCTGACCTCCCATCAGAAAGGTTCTGAGTTCGAATCCCGGACAAGGCAAGGATGTTCCTTTATTTTCTGTACTATTTGTCCTTACTGTGGGAACAACGTTGGCCCACCTAATATGGTGCCTCTGAAAGAGTGGCCCGCAAATCTGCTGTATACTGATACCTGAATGACGAATGTCAATCAGATAGGATTTGAAAGAAAAGATGCTGACCAGGTGGCCGAGTGGTTAGCGTGCCTGACTGCGGAGCCCATGGGCGCGGGTTCTAATCCTGCTCAGGGCTTAGATGTTTCTTTCTCTCTGTGTTCTATGTCCTTTCTCCTTTGTGTGTGAATGTACCCACCCTATAAACAGGTTTGTGGTTGTGTGACGTGGGCGACGCTGCTCCACCGCCGTGGCCTCGCCACAGGTGAACACTGGGTAACGAGAAGAGAGTAGCAGTTCTGACATTTTCTGAGGCCAATGGGTCTTCGTTCCAAGTGCCCACCATTAAAAAAAAGAAAAGATTGATTCAGTGATTTAACAGTAACTATTACTGGGGTAATCACAGTATAGTAGATGTTTGGTTCCGTAACATTTTCCGGTAAAAATGAATTTTACGGTTGAAAGAACCGCGACCCTGTGAGCCGGTATTTTTTACCATAAATTGATCCGGAATTTGCTATTAGTTCGAAAATTTAGGGATTTGTTTCGTTATATGAAAAACATAATTCTATTTGTTCCTCGTGAAATAAGGAAAAAATATATTTAAAGATGAGTAAAAACGTGTGTCACGATTTAGCTTTATTCTTTTCCTCCAATTGATTTTCAAGTGATATTGAAAGCTTTAAATGCAATTTTATTTCGGCCAATTGTTTTCAACTTCTTAAAGTTATAATCCAAAACTCAAACTAATTTGGAATATGCATACTTTGGATATTTTACTTTCTGTAAGAAATATAAAATTTTGTATTTAATTTTAATAAACAAAGTTTGTAATAAATAATACTAAAATAAATATGTGACTTGAAGTTTGGGAACTATTTTTAAATGCTACAAGGAAAAACTCATAATTACAAATTAATGTATGGATAATTTTATTAGGAGTAAATCAAACATTGCTAGACTTAGCATAATACTTCCTAAGTTAAATTAAATTATATCAAAAATTAAAAGCACCATTTTTTTAAAATTATAAGAAAGTTTTTAAAATGTCTGTCAAAAGAATTGTAAAAAAGTTATGTATCTTTAATAAACAGTAAAAATTCACAAGAATATAAAATTTTTAAAAGTGTGTCTCAAACCGTAGCCACCGAGAAATAAGACAGTTGAGATCACCGAGGTCTATTAGTGAAGGAAAACTTTTCTTACAATTCCTTTCATGCTATGAATTGCAAATAATATTTATTCATAAAAACATCAAATAGTCCTGTATGCTCATTTTATTGAGTTATAATGCGATAAATAATATTTATTTATTCTAATAAAATATTAACTTTCAACACTTAAAAGTATTTAAGTGGCAACAAATTTGCCAAAGGAAATATATTTCATTCACTCAAAAAAGATTTTAACTATTTATTATAGTTCTCTCTTCAATTAAATTTGAGCTATTGCGTTCACTTGAACTTATGTGGGTGACGTCACAAACTTACTGAGAGGCTTTAAATCTCGGAGTTAATACTCAAATTCCGTTTAAATCAATCATTAAACTTTCAATATCTTTCCAGTTATAGGACTATTTTCGTTCTCTATGGAAGACCATTTAAGTTGAACTGTTGAAGTGGTGGCTGATGTTATTGTTAACTGTTATTTATTATAGTTTTTCTCTTCAATTAAATCTGAGTTATTGTGTTCCCTAGAATTTATGTGGGTGACGTCACAAACTTACTGAGAGGCCTTAAATTTCGGAGTTAATACTCAAATTCCGTTTAAATCAATCATTAAACTTTCAATATCTTACCAGTTATAGGACTATTTTCGTTCTCTATGGAAGACCATTTAAGTTGAACTGTTGAAGTGGTGGCTGATGTTATTGTTAAGTTTGGTGATACAGGTGGATCTGAAATACAGAATTAAATCTCTATTGCAAAAGTTATTTTTCTTCTTTCTTAAATACAACTAAGCGTTGTACCGAACAAAAAATATACACTGTATATAATGATAACGAGAAAAATAGTTATTACATTCAGCAGCCCAACTTTGCAGAGTTTCTGAGCGCATTATTTATTTTCGTATACTTACTTTTCTCTCATGTTTTAATAAAAGAAAAAGTTGTCAAAAAATTACCACAGTATTCTAGGACATTTGAAACTTGACAATAAATTTTCATGTCAGACAGAGGAGTCTGAATCTCAATCTTTCTTTCCGTTGAAGGCTGAGAGGTTTTTTATTGGCAACTGAAAAGATCAATGAATGAAGGTTTTAAGTAGTATTAAAACCTTTATCCATTTGAAAGAATCATGGTAAACCAGCTTTGAAGATGATACGTTGACAGTAAATTTTCATGTCAGATAGAGGAGTCTGAATCTTTCTCTCTGTTGAAGGTTGAGAGGCTTTCTATTGGCAACTAAAAAGATCAATGAATGAAGTATTAAAGCCTTTATCTATAAGTAGTATTAAAGCCTTTATCTATTTGAAAGAATCATTATCATTAATTTTTGAAGTTGATAAAAATGAATGAGTGTTTGATTTTGATGAAGCTGTTGTTTTGCTACTTCAAATTTGAAGTGTTTTGCATTTCTAATTAAAAAAAGCTTTTCGAACCACGCCACAAAACATCAAACTCATACTTCCTTATAAAAATCAAAGCACATGCTGATCGATTTATAATATCGGTGCTTTGAGCTGTATTATGGCTCTATTTTAAAATAAGATAAATTGAATCAAGTTTCTATTCTAATTGAGAACTAGGAACTCATAGTTAAGTGGAGGACAGTTTAATTAGCACAATAATATGGTTTGAAATGACACCACTGGTTTAAGCTTTGCATGAAGGTTTGTTTCAGTTTGCTCCAAAATTTCTAGCTCTGAAGTTTCACAGTAAAAAAACTGCTATATCATTTATATATATATATATATATATATATATATATATATATATATATATATATATATATATATATATATATATATATATATATATATATATATATATATATATATATATATATATATATATATATATATATATATATAGACATACATTGTCAGCAATAGGTAATATCTTTTCTTACTAATATATTAATTAATTTAATTTATCACGCTCGGCGAAAGTAGTTGGATAAAATTATTTTTATATATTTGCATTTGGTTCAAAGATATTTCAGGCTTATGTAATTTATATATTTTTAAGCTTTTATATATTATTAACTATTTTAATATATACTCCACTTATATGCTACTACCATATTATATATTAATTAGTTTCATTTATCAGGAGTGAGAGAAAACAATAGAATCACCTCATACATACAGAGAAGTTTTGCCTAATGATAGGTGAAATACCAATTATGTCAGTTTTACTTTCCTTAGTTCCTTTCAAAATTCGGTAAAATAATGAAAAAACATTGAAAATTAAAATGAAACAATTTTTATAAAAGAGCCTCATTATTTTTTTTAAATATCAAACTTTTTTCAAAGATTAGAACTGTTTTAAAAATAAAAGCAAGTAATTGAATTTAAAATTCTTTTTATATTAAAATAAATTATTAAAAAAATTATTTAAAATATCGATTGAGTTCTCTTGCCTTTATTTCAAATATTTTTTAATGTAAAATTATAAATATCTTCTTTTTTTGGAATAATTGTAATACTGAATCGATAATTTTATTTATTTATTTTATTTTAGTTTAGAGTAAGTTCAAGTATTCTAGTTTAAAAAGTTATTCGAGAAGAAATTGAAGTTCGTTGATTACTTCCATTTATGAAAAAAAGTAAGAAATTTAAAATAAATTATCTTAAAGCAGCAGAAATTGCCTATGGGTGTAATAGTTATCGTTATAATAAGATATTTTGAAATGATAATTTCTTTCTATTCTTGTGAATTTCTCTTTCTTCTGATTAATAGATAGAGACAAAATAATTTGCTAGATTAATTATTCTGCTTAAAACTTTCGCTGAGATTAAAATCTTTAAACTTATTTAGGACACAAAATAAATCTTGTAATAGGAGCAATAGAACTAATTCAGCATAACTTAAAATAGTTTAAAATTAAATTTAAATTTAGTAAAAAAATGTACTCTATTATTGTAAATCAATTTTGATTGAAAGGGTAAGCATTAAATCATAAATAGACAGCAAGATTTTAACTTAATGTTTTGAACTTTTATACTCTATAATAATAAAACCGTAAATAATTTTCATTCGATATGAGCTAAGCAAAATTGATGAGAATAAAAAAAACTTGATAAACTTGAGTTATTGAAAAAGGAAAAAAATATGGAATGAAAATATAGCATATTTGATCTTAAAATTTTACATTATAATAAATTTAATTTTTAGATTATAATAAAATTAATTTTAATTATTATATTATTAACACGAATATTTGTAAACCACCAACCTTACAAAACTAACTATCTCAGAAACTTAATTACATAATATTATATAATAGCATTTTAAAACGTTACTAAAACTATTTTAATTACTCTCTTAAACATAGAAATGTCCACTGTTTGGCTATCATTATAAAAATATTTTATGCATGTGCGTTCTTAAAAATTTCAAAAACATTTAAAGTACTTTAAAATTTCTTAACGTAGCTATTACACTGTCATATAAGCTTGTGCTGTTATTAAATGTAACACTTATCTGTTACTGTATAGCACAAAAATATTTTCAAAAACACACAGTCTATTTTTCTCTTTAAAATATCCCTCTCACACATTCCTAAAAATTGAGTACCTTTATAAATATTTCCGTGTCTCATAATCTCTTTAGCCCTTTTTGTTTTATTAATATTTAGAGTTTAAAAAAGGTGTTTAAAATTTTTTTGTATCCAGTTAACTCATAACATTATTCTATTGTTTTTTCCATTTATTTAGATTTAGAATAAGTCATTAGAAATCGTAATAATATTCAAATAGAGTGCTTCGTTTTCTCATTTAATGTAGTTCGCAAAGATTTTCTTAAAAATAGTTTGCCTTTAGTTTCAAATTTTAGGAATAAAATTAAATTTTGATTTCATTTAATCTACATGTGTTAGCATAGTTTACTTTTTTGCAGCATTTCAAACCAAAATAAGCAGTCATGAAAAATATGTAGAGAGCAAGTTAGAGCTTTAAATAAAATTAATGTGCTATTTTTATCAAAGAAATTGTATGCATCATGCTGTGGTTTTAAGCTTCTCTGGTTTTTGCCAGAAAATCGTTCTAGTTATTTTGAATTCATTTATCTATTACCACATTAAAAAAATTTCTTTATATTACATTGAAAAAGACACTTATGGTTGGTTTGAATGTGAATAAATTTGTTCTAAAAAATTTGCAAATAAAAGTTTTTCGAGTTCTTTTAAATTTAATTAACTATTCCAATCATTGATAATTTTCTTATTAATTATTTAAACCAAACCTCCGAATGGCGCTTACGGCTGTGATATTATCGATTAACCAGCCAATTATAATTTACGAAGCTTATTATTTACACACATTTTTATCTCTTAAAACAAACCTCATTATAATTCAAACTTCAGTCAAACATTCTTATATTTAAATAAATTTATTCAAATTTCGACGAAATTCTCAAAGATTAATAACATTTTTCTTCTTAAAATTTTATAGACTATGGTGCTTTCCAGTTATTCAAATATTCAAGGAATTTTATTTTGAGCATACAGATTAATTTAAATTTCTCCGAATATTATCCCAACGAAATTATTCTTAGTTTCAAAAACCAGTCCTGATATCTCGAATAAAAGCTAATGTTATTCTTTTTAACTAGTTATATTCGTCTTAACAAAACAATTTCCGGGAAAACTTCCCCATCATCTAAATGCTATCGCCACAAAAGTTGAGAAACGGTTTACTGAAGATTTAATTATATAACGACAACTTCTTGGTTGAAAGGCACCTAAAAGCATTTATTATTTTTGCCACGACGGCCACAGCTGGTGGTTTGGCGAGGATTAAACTAGAAGCTCCAGGCGTTGATTCTTAATAGAATTTTAGGAGAAATTCCATTCCTCCCTTATAATCCAAAAGTGCTCAAAAATGCTTTTCAGCTCTTTACCTGCCCCGAGGGATTAAATTTTTGGCTTATTTTGTTTGCTTATAAATGTATTTTTAATGGAATTGTTTTTAAAAACAGGCAGTAATGCGCCTTTTGCCGATAGTTCTAAAGTAGCTTAGTTATTAAAAAATTTTCTTTCAATAGATTTTCTGCAGAAGATAATTTCAGGTCTTAATTACTTTGGCTATGTGAAGTTAAATTTCGAATTAAATCATTATTTGGCGCTATTTTTAAATAAATTTATTAAGAACTGAGTTTATTTTGCAAACAACAGTTTCTTAAGACGAGAAACACAAATAGTCAGTCATTATTTGTGTAACGATAATTGTTTGACTATATAAAATTTTTATTTTCTTAAAACTTTGTTTAATTTAGTGTATTTAATAAGGGAAATATTTAGACAGCATTTTTATGAAACATTGTACTAAGTAAAGAGTTTATTCAGGAAGTGTAATTTTTCAAAATGATAATTCTTTAGTTCGGTAAGTTGTTACAAGGGATATTTCGTTTAATTTTAATAGCTGTTCAAAAATTTTATTTATAGCTATTTAGGGAATTTTATTCTGCGTTTTAAAATTTCAAACAAATACAAAATTTAAATATCAGTTTTTGATATTTTTTACGCAAATGATATTAGTGTTTTTTTCGGAATGAAAATTACATACGAAGCCATAAGTAGTTTTGAAATTTAATTTAATGTGCTATCAGTAAATTATTTATATTTTGTTGAAACAATTTTGGGCTATTAAATTTTTCACCATTTAAATAATGATTTAAAAGTGAAATATGTAAAAAAAATATTTAAAATTTATTTTAGTGATTTTGAAAGTAATTATGTATAAGAAATGTGATCATTGTTTTTATAGTACATTTTTAAAGTATATTCTTATAGTTTAGTAGTGATTTGATTTTAAAGTATTCAATTCAGTATTCGATTTTCCAAACTTTGGGTGCATTATCTGTAAAATAAATTTTACCGTAAAATCCATTTTGACCGTAACTTTTACAGTAATTATTCATTTAATTTGAGTGTTTTAGTAATTTTTAGGTAATAATTACTATGAAAATTATCGCATATGAGATTTTTGGTTCTGTAACGTAACCCGGTAAAAAAAAAAGGCAAACAGGCCAGTACTTTTTATCGTATTTAATCCGATCATTGAGAAACGAGCGGTTCCACGTCTTCATATGAAAACCACCTTCAAAATAAAAATTTAGAAAAGAAAAATCCAAAATTAAAAAAAATTTTTTTTTAATTGACTGAAAATTTTTAAATGGAATTTCGGAAATTTTTAAAATGCAATTTTTAAAAATCCAGCAAATCTAAAAGTTTCGAAAAATTTAATTCAGAAAATCAAAAAAAAAAAATACTATTGGCTTAATTAATATGATGTCTACTGTATTTCTGGAAGTTTTAATTTAATTAAATATCAAGTAATTGTCTTAAATAATGTAGTAGTTTTTAAACTTAAAGCAAATAAAATGCCGATAAAAAAGTACATTAAAATTAACAGGTTAAAAATTATTGACAAAATTGGACTGATGATTAAATTTCATTATAAAAACTGGAAATTTGACTTTAAATAACTAATATAAAATCAAATCACTTCTAGTTGCATAATCTTATTTTTATTCTTAACAGAAAACGACCCATATATGGTTAGAAAGAATAAATAAAGAACATAACATTTAACTGCATTCCTTCTTTCAACTAAAAAAATGCTGGTAAGAATCAAATGTAACAGCAGTTTTAAAGTGCACTAACAGTAAGTGAAACCAACTGTTCGTGGTGCTTCCCGATCTCTTAAAATTTTTATATAATTTTATAAGGTTTGCTTTTCAAACCATGCTCGCTTTGCTCACAGCTAACCAATTTCAAATGTGTTCCAGCGAAAATACTTAGGAAGTTAAATCAATTAGTAAAGCACTTACGACTAATTAATCTTCAAAAGATTAAATTTTTAGTTAATAATAAATTATTGAAATAAACAAAATCAAATTGAAATAAATGACATGTAATCGAAAAATTTACAGAAGGAAAGCAGCAATTATGGTTTTAAAAGCAGCCTCTCATTAACGCTTTATTCTGCTCATCGAGCACGCTTTCTTTAGTATTCTTAAAAAGGATAAGAGCATGACTACCACTCATTTTGCATATTTGCAATGAATAACAATAATAATAAAAAAAAAATTATTATTATTGAACCTGGATAAGTATAATTAAAACATAAAATGAAAGACTTTATTTCTTCTTATGAGCTATTCGCTTTTAACCTTTAAACACTTAACAACTCATCATAGCTTAATTTATTTAACTTTTTAGTTGTCCACGCGAGAAAAGAATTTTCATTCCTAAATTTATATATTTATATATATATATATATATATATATATATATATATATATATATATATATATATATATATATATATATATATATATATATATATATATATATATATATATATATATATATATATATATATATATATATATATATATATATATGCCAAAAAATACGTCGAAACTGCCCTGAAACCAAAATTGATACCTTCAATCAGGGATCTCTTCTCCAACAACGCACCATTTATTTTTCAGCAGGATTCAGCTCCATGCCACACAGCAAAAGTATGCAAATGCATGGTTTCAAAATAAAGGCATAGATATATTACCATGGCCAGGAAACAGCCCTGATCTCAATCCAATTGAAAATTTGTGGCGACGTTTGAAAATTCTTGTACGAAAAAAACGTCCATCCAATAAAAGACAACTTATTGAAGCTATAATTGATTCTTGGCACCATGTGATTACGAAAGATGAACTCCAAACACTCGTTCACTCGATGAAAAGACGCTGTGAAGCTGTTTTAAAAAATAAGGGTTATCCTACTAAGTATTGATTGTGTAAGTATCACTTTAAAAAAATGCAAACTTAAGATAGATCTGACTATTTGTTGCATAATCTTTTTTGTAATACAGATATTGTAATACTGTATTTATTATTAAATTCTACATTAAATTACCTTCAATTTGATATGTAAACGTTTGTATTTAAGTGAAAATTAATATATTCTCATATATTAATATATTAATATATTCAAGCTCGCAAAGTTGAAAAACATGAAACTTTCAAAAAGTGTCCACACTTTTGGCCACCACTGTATATATATATATATATATATATATATATATATATATATATATATATATATATATATATATATATATATATATATATATATATATATATATATATATATATATATATATATATATATATATATATATATATATATATATATATATATATATATATATATATATATATATATATATATATATATATATATATATATATATATATATATATATATATATATATATATATATATATATATATATATATATATATATATATATATATATATACTTTTTTAGATATTATATATTTATTATGTGTGTGTTATTTTTTTTAGTTAATAGAAAGCTAGAAAGTGCAGTTAAATATTATGTTTTTATTCTTTCTAACCATATATGGGTCATTTTCTTTCAAGAATAAAGCAACATTATATAACTAAAAGTAGTTTTATACTACTTATTTTATACTATATATTCAGTTTTTATAATGTTGTTTATTCAACAGTCCAAGTTTCAGGGAATATATATATGTATATATATATATATATATATATTAATATTATTTTTACGTAAGTTAAAGTTGTAAGTTAAAGTATAAAATATAGGAGATCTAAGGAACTAGCACTATATTTCTATGAATATTAAATAATATTTCAACAAAGAATAATTCTCCATTTAAGTAATTTTTTTTTATCTCGCATAATACATTTGATAGTTCTGTTAGGAAAAAGTTTAGAGTTTAAAGGTAATTTGAACTCCTAAACACGAGTTAAAAATTGTTCTGATTACTTTAAAAAACATTGCTGTATCTTAATTATTACGAAAATAAAAGACTTAGTACGAAAATATTTTGCATTTATGGGAACACAGCGTAGAAAACAATACACGTAAATTCTTATAATCTAAAAACTGATGTAAAAATAGTTTTCAAAATAAACGAACGGGTTACGTTACTTGATATTTTATTACCGAGCTGGTTTTAAATTTTCTTGTTTTTCTAAAAAAATTATTCTTGTTGGACTAAAATTAGTTTCATATTTTATAATATGATCTCAACGGTTTGCTGCTTTTTCATCAAAATTGTTTACTTAATAAATTTTTATTATTAAAGTAATTCTGTGACATTTACCCTTTTTAGAGATATTTATTAAATGAGATTTGTGTTTTTAAAATTAATTTGGTTTAATTTAAAATTATATAGTTATAGTTAGTTAGTTTTATAATATAATATAATATAATATAATATAATATAATATAATATAATATAATATAATATAATATAATATAATATAATATAATATAATATAATATAATATAATATAATATAATATAATATAATATAATATAATATAATATAATAATATTGTTTTAAAATAAGATTAAATTTTACTATTTTTCAAATAATTTTATTAAAACTTATTAACAAAAAATCTTTTAATTGCTATCTTTAATTTATCTTGATATAATAAGTGATGAAAATGTTTAGATTTTAATTCATTTCCACTTCCTCTTTTACTAAAAAATAATTGAAAGGTTTAGCTCATTTTTTAAAGCAGTATTTATAATTAAAAGAATTTTTTATAGTTTACTGAATCATTCTTTTTCATAATACATTACATAAAAATGTAATTCTATGTTTTTTCAATTCTAATATTTGAACCGCAAAATTATGTTTATAAATGTGTAGAAAAATCATGCATTAAAGGGTTTCACAATATTTCGAAAAAATAGTGGAAGAGTTTTTCCAGTGTTAATTTTAAAATTCTTTATCTAATTCCTGAAATAAAGTATAATTAAATTAAATATTCTATTTTAATTCAATTTATTTTCTTTTCGAAATAAGAGAGTATAAAAAATTATAACAAATTAAGAAGAAATGATTATTTTATTTTCATGGCTAAAGCACTAACAAGACATTAAGATCCTTTAAGGATCTCCAATAGTTTTAATAAATAATTCATTAAGAAGAATTTGTGAAAACCCACTTCTCAAAGCTCCTAATTTTGAAAAATTGTTTAAAAAAATATTATTATTATTTTAAGGGTTAAAATTAGTAATAGAATGATATGAAAGATATTTTTTTTATTTAGGCGTGCATGGTAGCAAAACCAGTATTGCAGTACAAATTTATCTTGCATGACTCTTGTCATTTTTAATACTTGTAGTATAATGAGTATTAAATATTTATAAATTAAGGATTTTTTGTTATTTCTTTGTCCTCTCTTGTTTAATTTTTTAGGTTTGAATATTTAATGATTTGAAGATAGAATTGTAAATGTATTTTGTATCTAAACTTGTATTGTATGTTAGGGATTAATTCGTTTATTTTAATAAGCAGCGTGAAATTAGCTTTATTAATGTTATATTATATAAATTATAATTTGATAATTAACAGTGAAACAAAATTTAATGAAACTGCTGTTCTAATTATAAAAAACTAGCTGAATACTCTCTTTTTGTAGGGGATAAATAAAAAAAAGGAAAATCTATGGTAATAAGGCACACGGTTTACATGTATGTATTTACTGTGAGCAAATTTAAAGTTCTGAACCGCTCCGCACCGAATTTTGTGCAAATACTGAGAAAGAGATAGCGGATCAGTCTACTTTAAATGTACCTTCAAACAATGGTTCACGTTACATCACAGAGAAATTTTTTTCAATCTTTTAGAATCAGGCAATTTGCTAGCTTGCAGTTCTAATTAATCGAAAATTAGCTTTATTGCACGTTCTTATGAATTACTAGGAGATCTATTATATTAATGACAATTAATTTACTAAACAACACTGGAAAATCAATTTTTGTAGCATTTATACAAATACCTGATCTTGCTTAAATTGGGAGTCGAGATTTTATATCTGATATTAGTTTTAAGGCTAGAGGTTTTATTTAAATGATATTTTCAGTTTATTCTTTGTCGAAATCAGCAAGTTTAAAAACGTTATATATAACAAGATTTCCCGTTAATGTTGCGATAAACTTCTAGGGGGTTAAGGTACATAAACAGGGTTAAAATAGCATAGAAACCCATGTCCAGAAATGTCGTCGTAAGCGGCTCGGAGCGTTTCCATATTATGATCTGTGCAAAAGCATATAAAAAAGCAGATCATAATGGAGTGTTGCACCTAGCGGCGTATGACGGCATTTCAAGGAATGATTTGCTATGCAATTTTAACCCTGATAATTTGCCCTAACTCCCCTAAAAGATTACACAACATTTACAACATTTATGAAACTCGCTTTTAACTTGCAACGTTTTCGAAATTTTATATTTCAACAAAGATAGACTAAAAAGGACTCATTAAAAAAACTTTAGCTTGCCGAGAAAAATCAAGTACAGATTTAAAAATAACGATAAAAAGATATCTAAGATCTGTTTAGTAAACTTATGCAACCGCAAAAAATCGCTCTCCTGTGCTATTTATCTTTGGTTTCATATGTTAGGCTATCATGAGTAAAATCAACGTTTAATTTCACGATGCATGGTCATGACGTCACTGAATTCCTTTTTAAAAATATTTCGTATTTCAAAATAAATAATTTTAACATTGGTATTCCCCATCTATCCTAAAAAAACAAACAAACCCTATCGGAAGTCCTGAGGTCCTCTTCTGACATCAAAGCATTAAAGATACTATTTCTTTTTTTGACTCTCCGGATATGTTTATATATCCTCGGAATATTTAGTTTTTCTTAACTTAATTTTTGTACCGCGTTTTTGAGAAAAAATGTGTTCTTCATATTTTGAAATATCATATAAAGATATAAAATAAAGTACTTTAGAATATTATCCTAAATTAATATGCAATTACATGATAGTTAAGATGGGGATTTACGCAATTTGGTTTACACCAGCAGAAATTATTGTACCTGAATCTTATACCGGAAGTTGAAACAACCTCTACAAATACTACCTTCTACCGTGGAGAGCATGAAACATGGTCGAGAATAATGTGAATATGAAACCACGTGTTTCTATACCAGTGATTTTAAAGTGTGACTCTATAAACTTAAATGATAGTAACTCAAGAAGAACTAATGAAATAGAATTGAAGTTATTTTTTAAGTCATAAAAAATATCGTAAACTCGAATATCACATTTTAAATTATATTTCATGTTTAGATAAACTTTCTTTTAGTTGAACTTTGATGATAGTGAATCTAATATTATCAAGTTGCACCGGAATATATAACAAATAATAAATAAAAGTAAATAAATGTTGTATATTGGTGTAATGAATGTGTAAGATGGTGATATAAGGATACTTATAAATTTCGGAGTGTGGCAAAAAGTCTAATACCTATTTTATACTACTGTACCTATTTAATACACCTTGGTGTAATAGGTTCGCATTACCACTGTACTTATAACAATACCAAAACTATTGATTACTATATTTTGTTAAGCATTAGTGGCATCAATTATAGTTAGGCGGTTTTTTACGACGCTCAAAATAAGTACTCATATTAAGTTGTTCGTTAAAACTGATTATAAAAATATTACTGTCGTTATTAATTATTTTCTGCAATTTCAATAAATTAATATTTTTAATACGTACATATTGAAATATAAAAAAAATATATTAAAATGCTAAATTAATGGAGAAGGGGTACTTATTCGTACAGATAAACTGTAAAAAATTGCTATATTGCTATTGACACCAATGATGCTTAATTTTCGAAATAGCTGCAAACTAAAATGAAAAAAAAAGTTTTTTACTAAAAAGCTAAATTAATTGAGGAAAGGTACTTATTCATCTAGGAAAGTCATAAAAAATCGCCTAATTATTTTTGACGCCAATATTGCTTGTTAATTTTAGTATCATAATATGTACTACTGCTACTACGTTAATTGAGGTTTTTAATAAATACCAAATATACTGTGATTGGTATCGAAATACCTCCGTGGAAGCAAATTTTTACGGCCCACTAAAAGGGATATGTGCAGGAGAATATTGCTGATTATGGTAATTTTTGACCTTCAGGGAGTTTGACCTTCGGACAATACCTTTATGCCAAATCATTGTGAAGGTAATTTTTATTTCGATGGGGTAAACTTATCAAAATATGTAAAGTGAAAAGTTTTAATTGCTACAATTTAATTAATTGTGTCAGTATATGTTTTTCAGTTCTGTGCATGATTTAGCTAATTTATTGTATGCTAATTTATTGATCATTTACTTTTTCTCGCCCTTTGCGAATAGCACGTATTCAGCTAGTAATCAATAAATCTCAGAAATCATGCACAAAATTTAAAGACTAGCATAATTAATAAATCTAAAATGATTTTTATTTATTTATTATTATTTGTTGCCAGCTTTTACAATATTAAATGAAGTAAAACACGTATTTCAGCTCATCCCAAGAGAATAGTGATTAAATGTATTCAGCATCACATAGCATGATGCTACTGCTTTCAGCAAATTCGTGATAGTCAAAATTTACCACTAAAATTTTCTCCGGTAAATACTTCTTTCGACATTGCTGTTTCAATAAGTACCATTTATATTAGTTTATTACTTTATATCTGTATTAGTACATTCGATACCTATTACATAACGCTTCAATATTTGACTTTTGTGCAAACTAAATCTGGAATTTAAAAAAAATAATGTTTATAAGACCTGGATAAGGACTTTCGAGTGTGACCACTTCTCTATTAGACTTTTCATATACTGTTTGAAATTCGCGAAGAATTCGCTATAGAAATCTTATTGAAACTACCCCGATTACCATAATATCAGTAATGCATTTATCAAAATTAATAAAGCGTCTCTTGCTTAATTAATTTTGGTAAGGATTGTAGGTAAGGATTAATTTTGGTAGGATTGTGGTTTCTCTAAGAGAATAAGGGCACAAAATGGAAGGATAATGAAATATAGTTGCGTTTATTAAAAAAAATCTATTTGCAGCTCACAATAAGTTCACTAACTCAAAATAATGTTTAATGCATAAAAACCTAATTTGACAGCTAAAGGTAGGAGTGAAAAATTCAGATTTTATTGACTCAAATATTTTCTGTCCGACTTATCAGTTGAAGTTTGACTTACCATTTTGTAAAGTATCAACAATAAGCTCTTCACAAGGGGGGCCTGATCCTTTTCCATTAAAAGCTTGTACAATTATGCTGTACTTTGTGGCTCTCCGAAGATTTGTCAAAATAATTTCTTCTTTAAAATCTCCTTGTACTTCAACTGTCTGATAAATATAGTTCTCTGCTCCTCCGTAGGGTTTGTATCCGACATAATATCCTTTGACGTTTCCATGTCTTAACTCTTTTTTAGGCGGCTGAAACGCAAAATATCGGCTGATAAACTAGGCTATTTATATACATGTTTTTAATATTATATTTATGAGAATACATATGAAGCACCTGGAGCAATAAATTGATAGTCCAAATTTTTGATTCTGTACAACTTTTAATTTTATAGAGTCTAAAGGAATTTTTTTCCCTTCTATGATTAATGCGGCTATCATCTGAAAATTTCTTAAAATGATAAAAAAATTCCTATGGGAGGCTTTTTACATGGAAGTGAGTGACAGTAAAGGTTTGCGAGGGGTCAAAAAAGGACCCTCATTGGGAAGCTATTTTATCCTGTTTGTTACGACTTGTTAAATCGAGCATTTCTTATCGAGTTTATTTCTAGTTGCAAACACGCAATTTATAAATTCGGATATTTATAAACACAGAAGTTCAAGTTTAAAGTTCATTCTCTAAATAAATGTAAAATCTCCCTTAACTTTTCACCAACAAATGGCCTTAAAAGTTAAAATAATTAATCAAATTAATATCAACTAATTAACTAAAGGAATTAATTTTTATAAATCAATATCAATTTCCAAAATATTTCAACGTAACATAAAAAATTGCCCTTTAAATCTTAAGAGCATTTTTGGAGACAGAATTTTCATAGATAAAAAAATGATTTTTTATATGTTTCAATTATGAAAGAAAGTAAATATCGATTTAAAATTTTCAATATCACAATGCTGAGTCGCAGTGACTTTTGGGATAGAGTGTTTGCCTTCCAATGAGGTGACTCAGGTTCGTATCTCCGAGGTAGATACGAATCCTGCTCCTGGTTCGCAACAGTGCTGTTGTAAAATATTCTCTGTGATAGACTGATGATGGGTTAGAATCCCCTTGCCGTCGGGCTAGCCGTGGGAGGTATTCATGATTTTTCTCTCCATATAATAAAAATACGGTTAGTTGCTTTAAAAATTCCTCCCCGAAGGCTAGTTTGTCCCGATGCTTGATCCAGGAGTTATATATATATATATATATATATATATATATATATATATATATATATATATATATATATATATATATATATATATTGACACATTATTTTTAAAATATATATTTAATTTTCAACACATCTTTCATAATTTTAAAATTTTAAGTTTAAATTTTTGAGTAATTTTTTATTACAACACCTACGACCCATTTCAAAACTGTATAGCATTGCGGTTATATTTGATTTTACTACGCGTATTAAAATTTCCAAAGGATGAGTGACTAAGTGCGTTTTTCATATATTTATTCTCCGTTGACCTCATAATAATTTATTAAAAAAAAGTTAATCAAATCAGGTTATACGAAAATATTAATTAAGCTATTAAAGTAATTAAATTTGTTTTCAAGGAAAATTTTTTTTCTCACTTACTTTAAACAGAAAAGTTAATGAACTTTATTGTAAAAATGCATCTGTTGAATTCTATGAGCTTAATTAATAAAGAAATGATTAAAAATTTCATATCTCTATAAGTTATTCTCTATAAGCTTTTCTCATATTCTCTATTAATTTTTCTCTTATTCTCTATAAGTTTTTCTCTTATTCTATTTAATATTCTTTTAATTTTTAGTTTTTTGGCACTTTTTAAGAAATAAATTAAGACTTCAAGAAAAAAAAACTTTTGAAGATTAAATGCGAATTATCATAAATTATTCAAAATGATATAATTCTAAAATTCGTTCGATTTATAATTTGCCTTAACCATAATTGAGAAAGCATTAAATTTTAACTTTAAGTTCTAAATAGCGACCATTAGTTTTGAAATGAGATAGGTTATGAATTTGTACCTCAAATATTGAACTAACTCAACTAGAAAAAAAAGTTACTTATCAACACTTTACAGTGGTAATTACCAACCGAGTAATAAATTAAGCGTTCGTTATTTCTCCTCACGTTCGCACATTTCTCATCGAGACAACCTGTAAAATATTCATTCCTCTATCATAAATAATTTATATACTTAAAACGTTTTACATTCGGAATAGAGAGATAACGTGAAGTAAATGTAATTGCAGTTATTTTCGCCCAGTTGTATTTCAACTTTTAACCATAAATTCTGTTTTATATTGCTCAAAAATGTCCATTTTAAAGGAATTTTAATTAATTGATTTTCAAATTATAATAAATGGGAAAAAAATTAATGCACAAAGTTTCTCGTTTTTCAAAGAGATAAAAGAGAGAAGTAAATGGATAATTTAAGCATGCACTTAGAAAGTTCCTTTTTCGCTAAAAATGTGGATTGGTTATTATGCAAAAATACCATACTTTTGACGTTTTATGAAAGAAAAGCTGAAATATATATAAAAAAACGAATAAAAATGAATACGATATAAATCAAATGGATGCAAACTATAATTTTTAAAAAAAGTATTAAGTGAGGCAGAATAATGACGAAGAAAATAATTCTTTTTGTATTTGTTCTGTGCTTTTCTTGGTGTTACTATAGTTGGATAAGTAAACATACTTAATATAGTGCGGGTTCTTGAACTCTAAATTTGAAAATGTCGGATTTCTACACAGTTCTAAGAATTTTTTGCTTTAAGTTTTTTTTTGTAATTTCTTAATTTTTATTTCCTTTTTTAAATTTTTATCATTCCATAAAAATATATTTTTGGCAAATAAAATATAATTCAAAACGATGTAAAATACTACTTCTAAGAAAAATATTAAGAAAGTTAAAAAAAAAAAATTGAAAAATCCAAAAAAGAATTTTTTGCATTCGATTCGTTCTGTACATTGCCTACGTTTTTTCTTTTCTTTTACGACTGCTGTTTGATGGGTAAATTAGAGATAATAAAAGTACGAGATTTAAACAGTGTCGAATGATTTTAAATCAATGTCGAATGATTTTAAAAGTATTTTTTGCTTTATTTTTCTGTTGCTATTTTTGATTTTGATTTTATTTCATTTTTTTAATCATTCAAAAAGGAACATATCTTTGACACGTACAATATATACCGAAATGACACGAAATACTGCTTTTAGAAAAGTATTTAGAAAGGCAAAATAATAATGATGAATAATCGAAAAATTATTTTCGTTTTTTCTCCTGTACTTAGTGTGTTTTACTGTGGTGCAACTGTTGTTTGATAAGTAAATTAAAAACACAAAAAGTGCGGGTTTTTGAACTCAGAGTGTAAAAATTTCGAATTTTAGCGCGATTTTAAAAGTATTTAGTTTCTCATTTCTATTTACCTTCAGTATTGGACAGCTGACTCATAAGACAAGAGGATATAGGAATAAGCATAGGTGGCAAAATCACTTTCATGGAGAAAGTTTAGAACATTTGCGTTACGTGGAGACAAAAAACATGAAACCTTTCTATTGTTTACTGGATGATAAGGGAACTTTTTCATAAGATCTGTACGTTACTGTGGATATTTCAAGGTTAGAATAGATCTCAGTGCAAGCCTAAAGAAGTATTTACATACAGTCCTTCGGCAAGTTATTAGACGCACTTTAAGATTCTATGTGAAATCTTAATTATCAGGCAATCCTATGCAGTATTACGCGACTGAAACCGGTTTGCACTTGTTTACGTTTGTGTGTCAATTGGTTAACATTGTAATGCAATACGTTAAGAGTAAATATAAATAGGAAGTGTATAAAAAATCTCCTGTATAAAAAACCATTACGTGTATGCTTAAACATAAAAATATTGCATATAAACTCGTGTAAAGCATGTAATGATTAAAAAATTTCAGTGCGTCTAATAATTAGGTCTAATTATTATAATATATTAATGTAATACTCGATATAATAAGTATTCTATATTTATACAATATATCGTCTAATTTATCCAATCGTCGAATTTATATTGTGTATCGTTTAATTTAACCAATTGATACACGAAGTGCAAACAGGTTTCAGTCACGTAAGAACAATAAAGCTACATAGTATCCCCTGATAATTAAGATTTTTACATAGAATCTTATAGTGCGTCAAATATTTAGTCAGGGACTGTAACTTACTGATGCTAAGATTTGTATCTACACTACCGGTCAAAAGTTTGCGAAAATTTTGAAATCTACAAAAAAAAGGTCTAAATTCAAATGTTCATAGAACTACGAAAAATCATTCAAAATGCATGAAAATTTGATATGTTCTAAAGTGAACCTTCTACAGTTAGATACATATGATCAAATTGCAATACTTCGTTTTTTGCGAACTGAATCCAGCTTTTCATCATGGGTTGTTTCTATGGTGAAAAAAGTTGTTAAGTTAGAACGCTTGCCAAACTTGCAAAAAAAATTTTCTGCACTTTCTGCTGATAGAAAATAGATATTTGAACCGTTCTATGTGAGTCCTCAAAATTTCAGATCGATTTGATTTTTTTTGACGAAGTTATAGAATTTTGAAAAACATGTGTACTATTCTCGATTTTTGAGCACTCCACATATGCGGTCTTTTGGTCCATACATCTTCTACCAAAGAACTTTTTAATTTTAACGTTTTCTATATTTTCAAATAATTAATATTGGTTATAAAACAAATATTCTTATTCATTATTGTAATTATTGTTATTAAAAAGAATTTATTATGAATATGATTAAAACAATGTCTCATAGATGTCACATTTCATCGAAAATTTGTTTGTTCTTGCAAACGATGCTCTGATATTTCGAATAGAAATCAGTTATGGGACATTTTACAACAGGAATGGAACTCTATATCACTTAAAGTGATTAATGGTTTGTTAGAACGAATGCCACGCATATGTAAGGCAATAATAAAAGTAAAAGGTGGATGGTTCGAGGAATCTAAGATTTAAATGTTAATTTATTTAATTACAAAATACGAATAAGAATATGCTATATATTTGACCTGTTGTAAATAAAATACAGTTTAGAAAAATGCGAATTTTTTATACTACTGATATTATTTTTTAGAATTATTTATGTAATTATTGTTATAACTTTTTATTTTAATTTAATGTAAAGTAAAAATATCACAACAAGACTAATACACATGAGCAATAAATATAACAATAATAATTACAATAAAGAATAAGAGTATTTGTTTTATAATAATCATTAATTATTTGAAAATATAGAAAACATTAATATTAAAATTTTCTTTTGTAGAAGACGTATGGACCAAAAGACCGCATATGTGGAATGCTCAGAAATCGAAAAAAGTACACATATTTTTCAAAATTCTATAACTTCGTCAAAAAGAATCAAATCGATCTGAAATTTTGAGGGCTTACATGGAACGGTTCAAATAACTATTTTCTATCAACAGAAAGTATAAAAATTTTTTTTTGCAAGTTTGGCAAGTGTTCAAACTTATCAACTTTTTTCACCATAGAAACAACCCATGATGAAAAGCTGGATTCAGTTCGCAAAAAACGAAGTATTGCAATTTGATCATATGTAACTAACTGTAGAGGGTTCACTTTAGAACATATCAAATTTTCACTCCATTTGAATGATTTTTCGCAGTTCTGTGAACATTTGAATTTAGACCTTTTCCTTGTAGATTTCAAAATTTTCGCAAACTTTTGACCGGTAGTGTATGTTACCGCATTTGGAGCTTTATTAAATAATTTATCAAAAAAATTTGTCTATCAAGCTTTTGTTGCAATATTTTTTGTTGAAATTTGTTTAATAGCTGAAAATCAATTGACAATTTCATTTAAATTTCACTATTGAGCACAAATCTGCTTAAAAAAAGTATAATAAATGTTAAATTATGAAAAAATACATAAAAATGTGTAAAATAATAAATGTCAGATAACTTAAAAAATATTTTTTAAGTACAAAAAATATAAAAATATTTCGTAAAATTCGATACATTTATTATTAATTAAAAATTTCTTTAATCTGCTAACATATTTCAACATTTGACTTCATTTTTTTATAATTAATAATTTACTTCATTTGTTTTGAATTATTAGTTATTTTTAAATTTAGCTTAGAATTATTATATATAAAAATGTGATTTTTTCATCCATCTGACTTGAATTTTGTTTTTCATTGGAATACGATAATCTGCAAATTGGAGACATAAAAAGGATAAAAGTTGAATTATTACTTTTTTGTTGATAATTTATGATGCGTTATTATAAAATAATAATACTAAAATTTATAATGAATTGAAATAAAAGAGTTTAAAAATTTGAAACTCTGCATTATTTAAATCATATTTTTTGCGTTAAAATCCATAAAAAGTAGAAAAAATAATAGTTATGAAAAAAAGAAATGAATGAAAGAAATAACGTAATTAATGATTAACTGGAAAATAACATACTTATTCAAAATATAAAGTTAGTACAGTTGAATAGAGGGGTCTTAAATACCCATATTTTTAAAATGATTAAAGATTAGCAAAAATGATAAAAAACAGAAAAAAAAATCTATTCAGTTTTTATCAGTTTTAATCAAACAATATTTCCCTCTTTTTTTACGTAACGGACGTCTTAATCTTTAGTTAATTTCGTTCCCCACATTTTATAGTTTTACGCTTTCAATGGTTATTCATGCAGCACAAATGTGTTTTTTTCGTTCTTTCAACATTCTCGGAACCACTATTTTATAAAAAGTGTCTTTGATGCAACTTGATAAAAATAACATTGCGTATGGTTGGGGTATTAAGCTGGTCATGTTATGAAATTAAACAATATTTAAAGGCTCCTTTTTTTTTTAAAAAAAATATATAATTCTAATAATTACAGATAGTACTTATGAAGTAATTTTGTGACATGCTTTATACATCTGCAAAGTTAAACGTGTTTAAAAAAATATATATATTTTAAGGTGCTTTTATAATTATTTATTAAGTTTTATTCTCATAGATGGCGTAATAGCTTTAGTTTGCGGTAAATTTAATTAAGCTCATGCTACCACAGGCAACTCCGGGAATCGAACCTTGTACCTTTTGATCCGTAACCTGACAGCCCAACTAGCTGCATCACTATTACTAACTATAAATGCCAAAAATAAGCCATTAATATAGCTCCAAGGAAATCACACTCCCGGGACACCATTTATGAGCCACCGATGTTGCAATCCTCGAAATACTTTAATTAATGCATTTGCGATGCATTAGAATACGTTGAAAGTTCGAAAGTGTGAAAAAAATTTCGATATTTTTGATTATCGTATAAGAAAAGGGTGACACACCGAACATTTGTTACTGAAAAAAACCTCCCTTGTACTAACTCTGTACGTTGTAAGTCATTTAATAATTTCCGGCAATGTTAAAAGAAATTTTAAGATTACGTTCAATCAAAATTACTGTCATGGATGATACAATGATACTGTACATTGGAAGTCATAAAATAATTTCCGGAATAGTTAAAGGAAAATTTAAGATTACTTTCAATCAAAATTGCTGTCATGGATGATACAATGATACTGTACGTTGTAAGTCATAAAATAATTTCCGGCATAGTTAAAGGAAAATTTAAGATTACTTTCAATCAAAATTACTGTTATGGATGATACAATGATACTGTACGTTGTAACTCATGAAATAATTTCCGGCAATGTTAAAGTAAATTTTAAGATTACTTTCAAACAAAATTACTGTCATGGATAATACAATGATACTGTACGTTGTAAGTCATAAAATAATTTCCGGCAATGTTAAAGTAAATTTTAAGATTACTTTCAATCAAAATTACTGTCATGGATGATACAATGATACTGTACATTGTAAGTCATAAAATAATTTCCGGCAATGTTAAAGTAAATTTTAAGATTACTTTCAATCAAAATTACTGTCATGGATGATACAATGATACAACTTGAAGATAGTTACTTACTTGCCAAGAAACATGAATAGTATTTGATGATGAAGCAACAGCATGAACAGCAGTCGGTACACCTTCAGGGGCTTAAAAAATTACAATATTTATTATTTTCCTATTGAAATATAATAGGAGAAATTAACAGGGAACCAAATAAATAAAATTAATTCATTTTGTTATTGAATTATCATATAGTTACTTAAGAAGCAAAAAACAATGCAACTAATTCATTTTTCTTAGGATGAAATAATAGGATAGCTTAAATAAGCAATAAATAAATGCAATGAATTCATATTTTTTTCTTTATGTATAATAGAGTTATTTAACAAAGGAAAAAATGCTACGAATTCGTCATTTGCTAAAAGGAAGTATAAGATAATTGCTTAACAGAGAAACTAAAAATTACAATGAATTCATTTTTTTATTGAAGTATGATAGATTTACTAACAAAGAAACAAAAAATGTCACGAATTCATTATTTTCCAAAATTAAATGTTTTAGAATAACTTAACAAGGAAGCATATGAATATAATGAAAAAAAAGTTTGAAAATATTAAGATATTGTTGCTAAAATGAAGCAGAGTGTAAATTCCAGAAGCAAACCCCAAGTAAATTTTTGCTTAAGACACTTGCCAGAGATGATCATTCCCTTACATAAAAATTGTAAACATTCACCTCACTTGGTCTTTGGGTAAATTGTTTCATTTACTTCTCAGGTATTGCAGAAAAACTCAAGCTTATTATGATAAGCACTTCTCATGAATTTGAGGCAATTTTATTAGTTAATTCCCCTAATACAATGACACATGACTTACTATTTTAGAATAGCATTGCTCGTTGAAAACCACAGAGCTCTTAGTCTGCATATTAAACAGGACTGTTACTTTGTTTGCAAATTTAACAAAGATATTAGTTATTTTGTAGAAAACATGGATTATCTTGTCTCCGGATACAACTTGTTTTAAATATCTATTTTTCAGGTATTGCAGAAAAAGTTGAGCTAAATATAATAAGCACTTTTCTTGAATTTGTGGCAATTTAAATAGAAATAATTCTCCAAATTTAATGACACGTGAATTGTTATAGAATATCACTACACGTTGAAAACCACAGAGCTCTTAGTCTGCATATTAAACAAGACTGTTACTTATTTTGCAGAATAAATGGATTATCTTGTCCCAGGATGCACTTCATTAAACATCTATTTCTCAGGTATTGCAGAAAAAAAATAAGGTAATTATATAAAAAAAAATGTGCATAATATTTTTGAATAAAATTGTTCTAATATACTATTACGTAATTGTTGCTTTTGCCCTTTGTTACAAACTTGTTAGGCTATATCATTTTTATTAAAATTTTAAAAAAATTTATAATAATCTTGAAATTTTACTTCTTACGTACAAAATTTTAAATGTCACATGTCTAACAAAAATATTTAATTAGCTTTTTTTTAAAAATTTAGAAGTCTCTTATGATTTTATAAAATGCCTTATTTAATAGATTGATAATTATTAGAAATATTAACTATTTTAGTTATTTATAAAATTGTTGTGTATAAATATAATTTCTTTATGTTTAAATATTATCTTTTTAATTTGATATGTGAAAACTAATAATTTCGGTGTTTAACGTAAATTTTATTCAAATTCTAATAAGATAGATTGACGTAACGATTACTTTAATTTTAAAATTAAGTGTGGAAAACACAAGTAAATGATTATAGATGGGATATTTTTAGTAATTTCTTATTGAAATATTAAATTCGTTAATAAAGAAATTCAGATAATTCAGATTTTATTTTCAATGAATGTAAGTTAAAACAAAGCAATGCCTGTGAAGATAAAAAGCTCTGCTGTAAGAAACTAAATAAAATAAGTCATAGAATTTAAAAATCAATTTCATTCCAAGTAATAATGTCATTTAAAACGAAGAATTAAAAATAAAATCTTGACAAGAAAACTACTGAGAGATATCAAGACGTTTAAAGAGTCTTTTTTATAATTAGAAACTATTCTTAAATGACTTAATAAGATATTTGATGTCACACGAAACTTTCATTTAAAATCTCTCTCTTTCGTTTTAGTTTTATTTCTCTAACAATTGATATTATTAAACCATTGTAACGATTTTAGTTTAAATGATTTGTTGTCATTAGCATTTGCTAACGTTTTATAAATCCATTAAAATTAATAATTTTCTAGAAGTTTTAGCGAAATAAACTTTAAAGCAAATGAAGCTTTTTATGTAAAATTTCAGTGATATAAAATTTCAAATCTTTTAATTGATGAAAGATTCGAAAACTATTGCATATAAATAAATAGAAAAAAACGTTATTTCAATGAAAATAGTATTTGTTTTGAAATAAAATGAAATTAGTATTTTTATTTTATTTATGTTTACAATATTTCAGTGTGAGCGTCAGGTATAATTAAAGTTCAAATGTGTATTAAAAATAAAATTGAACTTGCTATTTTTGCATCTTATATAAGTATAATGCATAAAAAGATTTAACTTGAATAACTGTTTTTTGAACTATCGTTTTTTCACTGACTAAGTATATGACTTAAATTTAAAGGTGTGAGCCCAAATATGCCAATTAAGAAGGGCAGACGATATTTTAAATTAAAAAACAGCAACTAAAATTTACTTTTTCTTCCTCTGAATAAGCTTAATTCTTTTCGATAGATTCGGTTATTTTGCCATCAAAATATTTGTGACACCTGCAATCTAGGTAAGATGGTTTCAACAATTAAGTCCAAAGTTTAGGACCCATATTGTTAATTTCAGTTTATTTTACACAAAGTCATGTCAAAGACAGTTGCATTTTTAAATTTTCATTTTTCAAAAACTATTTAACCGATTACAATCAAATTTTAAAATTTTTCATTTAAATTTCCATAGTCAAAAATTATGTACAAATTTGTGTAGTTACCTTATAATCCCCAAAACTTTTTTCACCATTATTAAAATAAATAATGAAGGATTATAAATAATTATGAAAATTACTTCAAGCAGAAATATTTTTTAGAGAAAAGGATGTTATAACTATGCTCAAAAATATTTGTATTCGTTTTAAACTTTCCAAAATATAGCTAAGACTCACAAAAATAGATTTTGATAACAAGGGACTAAGAGTTCTGCTCGTTAAACGCATTTTTGCAAATTGTGATTCCCCTTAGCATATTTTAAGAACCAAATTCCAAGTCCGAAATAAAGAGGTATATTAATTAGAAGAAAGTCCTATTCGTTCCTGATTTCGCATTTTGCACTCTTAAAAATTTAAATAGCAGATTTGATCTCACCCTTTAAACTCAGTAAGATTATCTTTCAGTTTATGAAAATTCAGTCATTAAAATGAAAGTTATTCAGGGTGGTGATATATTTAATATTTTTCTTTCGGGAAATTTCTGTTTATTTTAATAATTATAGCCTAAGAAATTGACGAAAAAAAATACTTGAATAGTTTAAAAAATAATTCCATAAAGCAACATGACATTCCTTTTTGAGGTTCAGTTAAAATAGTTTAAATAAATATGAGTATAATGGAAAATGTCTTAATTCAATTTAAATACCCAGTTTGTCAGTGATATTTTTTATAAGAATAAATTCTATTTATTCAAATCATCCAAATTAAAAGTTTATTTATTTAGTTATCATTAATATGACATTTCCAATTATTTTTAGCTTAATTCTTTACAAAAATAAATAATTATAACAAAAAAAACTTAAATTAGTTGATTGACAATAATTTTATTTCTTAGTTATTCTATCAACGATGCTTAAAATAAATTTTATACATGAATCAATCAATTAAGGATGTTTTTACTATTAATTACACATAGGTTTTTACAGTTTGTTACGTATTATTAGAAAATAAAATAACGTATTAAAGTAATTAGTTTATTAGCGAAAGAAAATAGATTTACTAATTGTCCATTTTTATTAAATAAATATCTATTTGTTGTGTTCTAAAAGTCATCATCAGCAAGTTTTTACAGATATATACAGCTTGAAATAAAGTTTACAAAAATGGGCATACCAATATAAGAAAGTTGACACATTTAATTTTCTCTTATAAATATAATCTTAAATTCTTCTATGACTGTTGTTAATTTTTTAAAGAATAACTATTTAATAGTTCGTGGATTCGATCCCAGCTTTCCAAAGACTCCCCGTGTAGTAAATGGTTAATGGCACGTTAAATCTGTCGAGTCGCAAAGTCCTCCATGAACTGATCCAGGAGTTTCTTTGTCTTCTGGATTCGTTCAAAATTACAAGACTGCGGAGTTGAACTTTAGTAGTCGTAAACCCAAAAATTGGACCAGCTTTTCAACGACGAATATAAATTAAATTAAAAAAAATATATATAAAATGAAAAAATAATAACTAATGAATACAAGTAAATTCAAAATATAATATCCATTTGCTTTTGGTACATTTTATTATACTATTATTTATTTGAAAATATTTTAAAAGTTAAATTTGTCTTTAAAAGGCTACCACGGATGGTACGAATTTATAATTGTGGTTCTAAATTTACTTTGTAGGAATTTAGAGTTTTGAAACTTACTTTATTGTTTAAAGTTCTAAATACTAAGACATCATTTGACAAGCTACATCTATAAATTACCTATCCACCCCGACCCCGAGGTTCAGGACATAACCCGTAACGATTATGCTTAGTTTTTAAATAAGTAATTAAAAGTAAGCACATTATTCCTCATCGAGTGGTTAAATTTTCAATGATATTTGAAATTGCGTATTTTCGCTGCGTACATCTTCCAAAACACGCATTTTGAGCTATGCTAATTTTCGTAATCCCATATTTTGAGGTTTATCCATTGTTATGTGCACGCATTTCGATCTGTTTCCATTTTCATAAACACGTATTTCAAGCTGTGTCCGTTTTCATAAACAAGCATTTCGAGCTGTGTCCATTTTCGTAAATACGCATTTCGAGCTCACAAAGTCTGCGGCAGTCTGGTGCTATGGAAACAAGAAGAGAGCATTTTAGGAAGGGTGGCTTCGATGAAGAGGTCTCCTTTTCTTTCGCCTTCGATGATAGTTTGTATGGGGTATACCAGATTGGCTGACTCAGCCACCAGTAGGAGACTTATTTAATCTGATTCAAGAACTTTTTTAAGATTCGCATGAATATTTCTTTCTTACCTAAAATAATTCTCTCGATTCAATCAGTTGTTATTTTTTAAATACAAAGGAAAAAAAGTGAACAAATTCTGACATTAAGGGTAGTACAGGTTTTTTTAATATTACTTTCTAATTTTACGATATTTATTATGAATGTTCATTGATTGTTAGATTGTTTAATTTCTAAACTTGCACATTTTTTAAAGCAGTTAATTTCTTTTATTCTATGAATTTTCTGGAAAAAGTGAAGAGCTTAAAATTAATAACTCTGATTTTAAAAGGAGATAAAACTTTTGCTGAAAATAAAAATAGTTCACGTTATCTGTGCCGGAGAAATATTAAATATCTTTGTTTTGATTATTAATTTTAAAATATTTTTTGAAACTGAAAGCAAGTGACCGCAACTAGGATGAAATCTAAAACTATCAACGATGATTTTTATCAGCACCCATCAAACCATCTGAAATTATCTGAAGTTTTTTTTGCTTAAATTACGTTTTCTTATTCATATTTTATTGTAACCTGTACAGTTTTTTTTTCACTATTTATTAAAAACTGTTTTTATTAGCAAATTTATTTTTTTCTTAATAACCAATTTATTATGTATGATAAATTCATAGATGAGTTATTTATTAATAAAACATTGAGCTGCTTTAAACAATTTTATACAATTTCCTTACATATTCCATACATACGTATAAATTTTTTTAATTTTTTTTCTAAAACAGAAGCTTTTGAAAACGAGAAAAGATTTAAAAAAAAAGGAATCACACGCTCTAAACGATGTTTCAGGCGCGAATGCTCATTTCTCTTAACTCTAGGGCTAATACAATAGATCGAAGAAAGAAGTCTCCTTTTCTCCCACCGAAACCAGTCTTAAAGAGGGACCCCGCACCCCTACTTGAAATAATCATACCTCGTTACCATAGTCCCCGCCACCCCTCCAGACGAATGGCGGACAGAGTACCTATCGTAGACAAACAGTATGTTCATTTTTATAAACACGCATTTCGAGTTGTGTCAATTTTCGCAAACATGCTTTTCGAGTTGTGTAAAGATTTAAAAACTCACCGATGACATGCTGCCTAATTCTAGAGGGTAGTTTTTGGATTATTTCGGTTTAAAAATCGGAATTGACTAATTAAATTAAAAAAAAAAGATTTTATGACAGTAAATATAAATAAAGATTTTGAAGTAGTTGCTATATTGTGTCACTTTTTATGCCTATTGTTATTCTTCCAAATTGAAGCAGTCAATGCTCAAAAGGGTACGTATCTGTATCATTAAAAAACGGTACGTGTACATACTGTACGGTACAAATCTGTACTTTCGAGAAAAATCAAAGAGAAAAAAAAACTGTGGCAATTTTTGGAAAGATTGTTTTAATTGCTTCCAAACTTTTGGATTCTATTCAATAGGCAATCTAGAAAATTACTCGGTATATGATAATTGGTGATTGATATTTCAAAACCAACAAAAAACTTATTTCGTATTTTATAGTTGAAGTGGTCAATGTTGAAAGGGGGTGTGCAACATTTTTACGAAAATAACTGTACATAACATGTCATTATTTTATTTTAAAAGAGCTAAATTAATAAACTAATATAACAGAGTGTTTTAAAAACAATTTTTTTCCCATTCGCTCCTCTTTAATATCGAAACATCCACAATCTTCTGCTTAAAAACACTAAAATCTGAATACTAAAATTTATGAAAAAGTGCTTAACGTCAATAATTTTAAAGTTAGAGCTTTTAATTCCCTTAATATTTCATCACTCAATTTTTAGAGAGATAATTTAATAAACTCTTAAAATAGACAATTTTTAAAAAAATATCTTTCCATTTGCTTAATTCTTTCTCTTTCTATAAAAGTACATACAACGATACTTGTATGCATTTTAATGGATTGTATGTTTTTGTATTGTGAGGTTTTGTCTTATTATATGTATTTTGTCTTATTTTTATGTATTTTTATGGAACGAGTTCTTTCCATAAAAATACATACAACTGTCATTGTATATTCATGGATTGTATGTTTTTGTATTGTGCTTTTTTGCTTTATGGATTGTATGGATTGAATGTTTTTATGTATTTTTATGGAACGAGTTCTTTCCATAAAAAATTCATACAACGATAGTTGTATGTGTTTTTATGAATTGTATGTTTTTGTATTGTGAGGTTCTGCTTTATGGATTGTATGGATTGAATGCTTTTTTGTATTTTTATGGAACGAGTTCTTTCCATAAAAATACATAACAACGATATTGAAATAATAATGATTTCGTGAAACAGTGTTTAATCTCTATAAATTTAAATTTTAAGTATTCATTCCCTTAACACTTATTTATTTTATTTTTAAAGAGAGAAATTAATTAACTAATAAAAAAGAGAATATTTTAAAATCAACTTCTTTTCATTCGCCATTTTCTTTAAATACATAAGCACCCGCCAGTTCCCTTTCTAAAAATACACACAACGATACCTAAATAATAATGTTTCAGTGAAAGAACTTTTGGTTAAAGAAAGCTGCACGTAGTTGGCAAAAAATATCTCTTGAGCACTATTCAAAATAGAAATATTCTTCTCACCTTCCTCTGCTGTGGTGATGTGCACTGCTTGGCTGGGTTCACTCCATCCAATACCATTCTCAGCCATTACCCTCACGTGGTAACTGGTAACAGGCCTTAAACCTCTCAAAATGGCGGAAGTTTCCCGGCCAGAAATGGTGGATGTCCTATCATTGTCTCCCCAAGTCTCTGCAGTAAATGGTACACGTGATGTTGAATGTTAATGGGAAGATCGTGCATGCGGAATAAAACTTTCAGTATCGAAAGGAAAGTTACTTGAATATTTACCAGAGGAGAGCTTGTGCTGCACTTTGTAGGACACTATAGGGCTGTTACCAGAGTATGGAGCTGCCCATCGAATCGTGATTGTACGGCTCCCGATTTCCGTAGCCAGGATGTTTCCTGGACTGTCTGGAGCTTCTGTAAATAAAGTTAGTTATGTGTGGTATAGTTTTTCGAGTTTATTAAGTTTGAATAGAGCGAGTGATGGTTAGTTTCTGCTTATGGTTTATTTTATCTATAATTTATGCAAGAAAGTGGTCTGTCTTCTACACTGCTGAAAAAATCAAATCACGGTAAAATAACTCCTTATTAAATTATGGTAAAAAGAATCATTACTCAGGATGCTGGTACTTTTAATTGTAAAATCCATTTCTCCCGGGACATTTTACGGAGCAAGGAATTTCAAATACCATAATTTTTACAATAATAACTACCGTAAAATCACTCGAATTAGATAAATATTACTGTGAAAATTACGGTACAATATTTTGTGGTAAAAATGGATTTTGCGAATGCTGCACCCGATGGGTTGGTACTTCATACCGCACTTTAATCTGGATTTTTTACAGTATATGCAAATTATATCATAATGTAGTAATAACATGGAAAAAAATTTGTGGTAAAGTTACCGCGTTGTGTGGCATTTTCATTTCAAGTAAAAACAAACCATAATTAGTAAAACTGAAAATATACTTTATTTAAGCCATTCATTTGTTAATTTTTCTATCGTATATTCGGGTATTCAAAACTTTATGTCTTATAAACACATATTTAGTAAAAAATACAAAACTGAAAAATAAATTTAACTGAATAAAGATTTTTATGTTATCCGCGAATACAGGTTTTTATGCATGGCATTATAACAAAATTACTACATTTTAGTACGTTTACCAAATTTCATTATATATTATTAAACCATATTTTATTGTTAATTTTATCGAAATCATAACCAAAGTGCTTCGGTAAAAATTACCGAGTTTTTTGTGTTCTCATAGAGCCAAAACATGCTAAATATCACCCTATTCTGGTAATTTTAAACACATTTTTTTTCTCGGTGAAAGTTGAGGCAACGCGGAAACGATCGACGATTAGTTTGCGGAAGCTGAAATTTAGGATTGCATTATTAGATGCATTATTAATTTTGGAAATTGTGTACTGTAACTCGAAACTTTTAGCATGTCTTATTTCAATTATTTAAAGCGCATTGGCTCAATTTATGCTGTTTACGACTCTTTAATATAAATTTAAAAAATCTTTTATCAGTTACCGAAAAGTTATTGTAAAATAGAATTTTTTTTTCCGTTTTCCAAAAAAAAGAAAAAAAAAAAGAATAATTTAAAGAAAAATTTAAACTTTAGTAATTGAAAAATAAAAATTAGAATACATCATACATCAGTAATACATCAATAATATTAAATTTTATACTTATTGTGCAAAAGGTAGTGGAATCATAAATATTCAAAAGTTTTTGTTAATAAAAATAAGAACAGGTATACGTTATAAACAGTAATTTAGACCTAAGATGGGCTGTTGTGTTCCTTTATTTTAATAATAATTAAATTATTTTAATAAATAGTTAAGTAATTCTCAGTGCTTTATCATTCACTAGTTGAGAGTTATTTTGATCTTAATACTTTCAGTGTTATTAGTAAAATCTTAGCTCTTATTCGTTCATGATTTGCCATTTTGCATTTAAATATCAAAATTAATTATCTAAGTAAAATTCTGAATTCGAGCTAAATAAACTTTAATATATTTCTTAAAAAATGTTCTATTTAAACATTTGCACACGTTTTGATACTCTTTTGAAGATTACCATCCAGGAACTACTGTGTGATGTCGTTCATCACACATTCTCTCCCTTTGCCTCTTTTATTTTACCAATTACTCAATTAAGCACATTTACTTTGGTAACTTTTGTTACTTGTTAACATTTTTATCAGTTAAGTTTATCTCTCTAAGTAAGCTATAAGCTAGTTCTCTCATCTTGATATCTTCCTCTTTTATGCTTTGAATGCTTCTAGAATGTTTCAGAACAGTTACCTTCTGATGAAATTTTAATGGATATATCAGTATAATGTTATTTGGTAATCTTGTTCTAAAAGATTGTTTCCGGGATTTTAAAAGGTTGCGACTCTCAGCCAATATGATTTTTATGTTCGTCTGATAAATAAAATGAGGATATTTCCGTATCGTGATCTATCTCGCCAACTACACTCAACAAGGTGCCAAATAGGTTTTAAACTTGCAAATTTGTTTTAAAAAAAACATGTAGATGATTGCCCGGTGGTGGCTACGAGTTATACCTTTCAAGTTGGTCCCTTTTTGTGATGTTTTTTTTTTAGTTTCTCGCTGGCCACTGCCGGAAGTTTCCAAGACTTGGCGATTATTCTGCCACAGATCACGATATGGAAATCTCCCCAATAAAATAAAGAAAGAAGATTGAAATGAAAAGAATCAAAGTCATTTTGTGGTTTATTTCTGCATATTTCCACATTCTGTGATTCAGGTAATTCTTCATACTGATTTAGACGAAAAGAAGGGCAATTTTAATGTCATTTTTAATGTTTCCAAATCACTACACTATACACTAGTGACATTTTTAGTTGGTGCGATAGAATTCTGGTTGTTTGACCGTATGAGGTGAAAGCACTTAATAAACCGTTTTTCTCGCAGTTAACATTTTATAATATAACAATTAAGTAAGTAAAGTAAGTAAGTAAGTAAAATAACAATTAAGTAAGATGTTATTTACTCAGTTTTTCCGAGAAATTTCAAACAGTGCTCAGTTTGGGAAGCTTTCGCAAATTACCATCAGAAAGTACTTTTTTATAAGAAAGCAATAGCTTATTAAAAAGGCTATTTTTATGTCATTTTTGCCACTTTAATGGTTTTCAGTCCCAACACACTAGTGGCATTTAATGAAGACTGTGCGTTGATCTTACTTGCGGGGTGAGCATTCATTAAAATTTTAGAATCATATTCCGTCATATTTAGCATTCTATGAAAATTTCACATGGTGGTGAATTTTTTTATTGTATTAAAAATAAGCAACGATAAGAATGTTAGCGAAAACAATAACTTCTGTAGTTATTGATAGCAAATGTACGTCACAAAACAAAACATATGAAATAAAGAAGATCTAAGGCTATAAGTAACTAAATATTTAATGTCAACAATAATTTAAATAATATTATTTTAAAAATATTGTCAATAAAGTTAACGATTATTATTTAGAATTTAGTAATATTTAGAAATTCATAGAATGTTAGAGAAATTACTTTAATGTAGCACAAATAGTAATAGCAACATAAATTTTTTAAAAATAAAATGCTTTATTTTCAAACACATTGCTATTAGATATAAATGAACGAGAACTTTCAAACAAGACTTTAAAAGTTTCGGATTTAATCATTTGGGAAATGTTTCAAAGATGAATTCGGTGCCTTTCTATGAATAATTTTAGATTATAATTTTCCTTTCTTGATACATTGTGAGTTATGGGCTCAGCTTAGAAATATTTCAATAATTTTGAACTCCTAAGGGGATATGACTTGGGAATTAATGGGAAAGCTTATTCTTGAAAAATCTACATTTTATTTAGCTGATATTAAGGGCGATTTAAAAATATCATTTGAAATATAATTTATATCATTTATTTACTTTTATTTTTTTATTTTGTTTAGAATAGATGACGCACTTATATTTGAAACAGCAATTAAAATTTTACTGAAGGAAAAATAAATCATTATTTAGTTAATCACTATTTAATTACGTTTAAATGAAATATTTCAGTCTAACTATAACTTTGTTATGGGAAACAACCAATTTATAAGTCTTAAAACTTTATCGTTTTTATTTTATGCTGCAGAAAGAAACAAGAAATCGTGTATGCAAATAACTATTTTTATTTTGCATTCGTACTTTATTAAACATTCAAACAAACATAATTAAAACGAGATTTTAAACCGTATCTTTAGTTTAATTACATAGTTATTAGTATTTATTTACACTGAGAAAAAAATTTGGTCAAAACTGCCAGAAAATTTACTGCGTTTCTGACTCTATGGAAACACCAAAAAGATCGTTAATTTTTATCGAAGTGTTTCGATAGTTATTTTGGTAAAATTAACAATAAAATATAGTCTTATAGTTTGTGATAAATTTTGATAAATATAGTAAAAGTTGGTAATTTTATCATGATGCCTTAGAGCATAGCATTAAACCCAATTATTCGGTTAAATTTACTTTTCAGTTTTATATTTTTTACTAAATGTGTGGTAATACGTACAGTAAGTTTGAAATTCCGGTAAACTGCGCACTTCCGTTTCACCGCGTACCATGCAAAGGGAAGAATTACCAAATAAATGGTTTAAATAAATGGCTTTACCGCTTAAACCATTTCAATTTTACCAGATTTTAAAAACAATATTTTTAGAAACTTGACAATTTTCTGAACAAAATAATTTGCTGAAACAATTCTTTCATTTTGCAGGAGAAAATTGGTATAACTGTAAACATATTCCAGAATTTAATAATCAAGAATATAACTGTCTCTTAGTGTAGGAGGCAATTGTCTACTCTTTTGCTAGATCTAGAGACATTTAAATCTACCAAAAGTCGCTTATACAAATCTTGCAAATTGTACCCGACTTAGGATACATCATTTAATGACAAAAAAATCTTTTATTTATTTAGAAACATTTTTAAAAGCATTATTAAAAAGTATTTTTAAAACGAATACAGCAATATACTTTGCACTTGAAAGTCACCCCTAACATTTAGAAAGGAAGAGAAAACTCCCATACCTTGGACAATAAGTTGTAAATTGGTATCATCTTGTCCATACGCATTTGTCGCTACGCATGTAAAAAGTGCCGAATCTCTTCTATCTACAGAATGAATGGATATTTTTGATATTAGGCAATCTTTTCTACTCTCAGTTGTCATCTCATATCTATAAAAATTAAAATAAAACAAATCATAAGTATATTTTGTTGCTAAGTGTGTTGATAATTTTCGAAAATGTCTGTTTTTCATTTTCAGAAATACAAAAAATACTTATTAGATTTTATATATTTTTTCGATTATTTAAAACATACTAATACAACACAGCAACGACATAAGTCACACATTAATGGAGTCATACATTCTAGTATAACAAATAAAATAAACCACTTTATAAATTTCTGCAATTACTGAATTTAAATTTTAAAAAAAAATGTACAAAGAAGAAAATATAAAATAGTAAGCGAGAGCAATACACAACTAAACAAGTATTAAATTAGTACTTGGATACCTGCAAGTGACATCATTGTAGGTAAATCATGGTATTTATCGATTCAGAAGCCAATCATGTTTGACACACACACATGTTCCTTTGTCCTTAGGTATCCAATAAAATCTGATTTAAATCACATGGTAAGGCATAATTACTTCACTTCTTCTTGAATTGCAAGTACTCAATTAGGAGATATGCAAATTTTGAAATTTTGTTTCTTAAGTTCTGCAAAATATCTGTGCATTCGTGCAAAAATAAGTGTGCAAATTTAAAGTTTCCAGGAATATTTACCAATTACATACATTTTGATTTTATAAAGAAGTAGCTGAAAATATTTAGTTTAATAAGAAGACAAACTAGTTTAGTAAAATAGCTTTGAAAAATAGTAATCAAGTTTGTGCTTAGAGTATTTTGGTTTTGCTTTTCTTGTTTTAATCGTTTGGGTTTTGAGGGTTTGCATACTTGTAAGTGATTCACGAATTGATGAAATATTTAACGGTTTTTTCTGACATGTGATTGCTGGAATAAGAAATTATCAGGAATTTTTGTAGAAATTTTATGTTTAGATCGCTTTATTTTCAAATGAAACAATTTTTTCGCAATTGGGTAGTTTTTTTCAATCTTATTTAATTATTTTTGTACATATTTATAACTGCCCAGAAAACAATCCCAGTAACTGCCCAGAAAACAATCTAACTTCCGCAAATTCAGCGCATCATAAAATGATTACTATGATGCGCGATTCGTATTTCGCGTGTCGTAATAATATCGGGGTTTTAAAAATCATGAGAAAATCAATTTCAATTACTGTGAAAAAGAAGATCAGAGCATGGCATAGATTTACAATGCGTTGTAACAAGTACATTGAAACGTGATTACTCAAATGCGGAATCCGAAATTTCCGAAAAAAATATAAATAATGTTTCAAAATTATGCACGAGTGCTGTTACTAGTGATGATCAATTAATATCTTTCCTTAATTTAAGGAATAAATGAAATGCATTATAATAAATAATTAAACTAATTTTACTATTGATTCAACTTGTATTTGTTCTCAAACGTTTTTAAATTTAGTTTAAAAAAAAAAAACATTAATCCTTACGAGTCGGTAATTCTAAAAATATAATAAAAAACAAAGATTGATACGTTTTCTCTTCAAACGAAAGGAAATTCTTAACAATATTAAATTGAACGTAATCTATCTTTAATGTAAGGAATAAATAAAATGCATTATAATCAAAAATAGAACGCGCTTTACCATAAAATATTCAACTTGTAATTTTTTTTGCAAACGTTTTAAAATTTAGTTAAAAAAAACATTTATCCCTATGAATTGGTAATTCTACAAAAACGAAATATTATAAAAAATAAGTATTGATAAATTTTTTCTTCAAACAAAAGGAAATTTTTAGCAATATTAAATTGTACGTAATCTATCTTTAATTTAAGGAATAAATAAAAGGAATAGTAATAAGAAATTGAACGAGTTTTATTATAAAATATTCAACTAGCATTTTTTTAAAAACGTTTTCAAGTTTAGTTTAGAAAAAAAACGCATAATCCCTATGAATTGGTAATTCTGAAAAAATTAAATATAAAAAATAAGTATTCATAAATTTTTTCTTCAAACAAAATGAAATTTTTAGCACTATTAAATTGTACGTAATCTATCTTTAATTTAAAGAATAAATAAAACGAATAGTAATGAAAAATTGAACGAGTTTTACTATAAAATATTCAACTAGCATGTTTTTACAAACGTTTTCAAATTTAGTTCAGAAAAAAAGCACAAAATCCCTATAAATTGGTAATTCTGAAAAAACGAAATATAATAAAAAATAAGTATTCATAATTTTTTTCTTCAAACGAAAGGAAATTTTTAGCAATATTAAATTGAACGTGATCCTTTTATATAAAGTAAATTTTTTTTATCACTTTATAATTGGAAAAAAAGAAGTTTTAATTTAAAAGAGAAATAGAGATGTTCTTTTTGATGAAATCTTTTATAATGCTGCTTTAAAATGAAAATAAAGAAGTAAAAGCTGGCTATTGTTCTCACCTGGGATCTGAGGCAGGATCAAAAGGTTGTCTGTCCTTACTCCAAAGTATTGTGATAGGGCTTTCGCCAAAGGCTTCACAAAATAGAACACTGCTTTCACCTTTTTTCAAAGTTTGAGCAACAAACTTTCCTTTGAAATAGGCAGCAACTGAAAGATAAAGCATGAAGAAAAATTTTGAAAAGATATCTATAGACAATCGTCAATCACAAAAAACCAAAGAAATAAAGGAAAAAAAAACTTTTTTATATAAAAAATGATATCTTGATTTGAGTTAAAAGAAATTGAGAAACTTTTTATTGGAAATTTTTTATATTAAAACTCCCGAAAAGAAAATCAATTTAGTTTGATTTCGTCTTGATAACTTATTATTCTTTGTAATAATTTCAATATATATTTTGAAACAATTTTAAATTATTCTTTTATTATCAATTCACAGTAAAGAATGAGTTTTAATGCAATATAACGTGGTTAATTTACGATACACATTTAAATGGTTAATATAAAAGTTATTAAACGAACAGAAATCATTCCTAAAACAGCAAAATGATAACCATCTAAACGTGCTATGAACTATATATATATATATATATATATATATATATATATATATATATATATATATATATATATATATATATATATATATATATATATATATATATATATATATATATATATATATATATATATATATATATATATATATATATATATATATATATATATATATATATATATATATATATATATATATATATATATGCATTTTCTTATTTTATGTTCTTCACCACAATCACTATTGGTTCACATCTTTCGGCAATAACGTCATCTTTGTTTAATTACATAATTCATCAATTAATTCTGTGTTAATGCCCACAAATGTTATATAAACATTGAAATTAAACTCATTAAAAGAAAGTTAACGAATAAACAAGCAAAAATATTTATAAATTATGATGCAGTTAAATTCATGAATAAACAACAACCTGATGAAGAAGACGTCCTTTCCAACATGGGAACTTATATTCTATATACTGTGTTTTAAATGTTAAGTCTTTATACTTTTATAGTTGTTTCCATTTCAGGAAAAAACGGTTTCTTAAAAATATTTACTTAAAAACATTGTTTTTTTTAAAAAAAAATTCTTTATAAAGCCTTTTTATTTGCATATTTCTTATACAAACCCGTTTTTAATTTTTCAACTGCTTTTTTTTAAATTCATCAAACAATCGACACAAAAAATTACCATGTTAAATTATTGTTTTTTATGTGTTTCATAGTTATGATTTATATTTACACTGTGAAACCTCAAAAAAACTGAGAACTCATAAAGAGGAAAAAAAAATTGGAATAGCAATGAAAAAATCCGTAATGACAAAACTGAAGATTTTCTATGAAGTAGTTCATTAGGAATCAGAAATGTTTACGTGTTTATGACCTGTGGAGAGAAAAAAAAACTGCCCCAGAATATTTAATTTAATTTATAAAAGAAGTTGAAAAAAGAAAACCCTTTAATATGGAAAAAAACTACAAATTAAATCTCGTATAACTTCGGACCAAAAAAGAGGCAATAAGAGAAAACAAAAAATCCCAGTCGAGTCTCAGACGAAAGATGAGCCATTGAACCTAAACACTAGTTTGTAATAATATATTGATCTTTTATATATATTCCGATTCTTATTATTTGCTACTAAGGCCTTACTAATGTTTTTAAGATAATTTCTTTTTCAGTTATTATATTACCATTAAGAGCATGAAAATATTACTAAGTATGTTTATACAGCTATGTACCCGTAAATAAAGATAAAACAACTATTTATACTTGAATTAAGTATAAGTTTACCGTGAACAGTAAGCTCAATAACTTTACTAAGTCCAGATCCAATGCCATTGGTTGCTTGGCAGAGATAGTAGCCAGCATCATTTTGTTCCGATTCTCGAATCATTAAAGATCCATTTTCTAATGCATGAATGTGGGAATTACTAATGATTGTCTTGTAATCTCTAGAACCAGTGACTGAAAGCAGATAAAGTTAGGAAATAAACAGTTATCAACAAAGTTGAAGACTATGATTTGAAATTAATTTAAACAAAATATCTTTATTTTAAATAATTTTTTATTACAGAAATATGAGAACAGATTAATAAAGGAAATAATACACAAAAAGAAAAACAAATAATATATATTGATGCACCGTAAAAAAATATCTGGTCCTAACAATACTATTACCTTTCTATTCTCATCTGACAAACCGATAACACGTCATGTTTCAAAATAAAAGTAAAAGAATATCTAGATATGTAAGATATCATTAGATATGATTAGAAGAAATTTTTAAGAGTTGACACTATGTTCAAAATAATTAAAAGCTTACTTAAAATTTAAAGTGGCTTATGTATTTGCTTGGAAATTATTATTTTTTAAATTTGTCCTTTAATCTATACTATAAATTTTTATGTTAGTGTTTAAAGTACTAAATTGTAAATATTTTTGATTACCTAGCTGTATTTTAGTTTCTAGTTAAATACCAACTTGGAACAAGTATTTTTAGTGGTAGATTAAATTAATATTTTGTATGGAAAATGTGAAATTTTGAAGTGAACTCTTAATCTGAAGTTTTGGAATTGTTTTCAAAGAATGAAAAATTGTTATTTTGCGTTTTAGTAGTCACAAATATTTATGGTATGATATGTTATAATACATAAGAACAAAAACTTTGATATATTTCAAACTTATACATTTCAAACTTTGGTTAATCTCTAGTAAACACGGTTTCTAATAAACATTAATTCCAGGTCTATTAGTCAAATAAACTGAGGCTTGACGATTTTATTCCTTCCTTAGCTTTTTCAGTCAGTGTGAGTGATGTAAATTTTTAGCGCAAGATTCATCATTTAGCTATACCTTGCCTACAACTCGGTCAAAAAATTATATAACTTAGTTAAAATTTAATCACTTTGTTGGTTAAAATTTATAAAACTTTGTAAAATTCCTAACATAAGGTTGAGTTTGAAGAAACTTGGTTAAAATCAAAACCAAATTAAAACTAAAGTAATGTGGCTGAAATCAATATAACTAGGCAAAAACTGATTAATTTATTAAAATTTGAATTAAATCGAATTATAAAATCCGATGTCTTTGAGATAAATCGTTAAGTTAGGATGTGGTGTGTCTCCAAGGAAAATTGCTAAAGTTCGGAAGTCACAGTTAAAGGACTGTTGTCTTTTAAATTTAAATTTCATATACTGAGTCAGGAAAATATTTTATTGTAAGTGACTCTCTGAAAAAATGGCATCGTGGAGGTGCTTCATTTAAAATTAAATATTTGTGCGTCAAGCGGATGCGCCCAATGATTAGTTTGTTGATAAGTACCTGGGTTTTTCTATTGTAGTTAGTGAATGGTGTAAATGGTTTAATATCTGGTTTGATCTCATGCAATTTGTTGTTTATTTCAGTATTCCAGTTGATCTGTTTGAGATGGGTATGAGAGTCTGCCAATAAATTTCGAATGCCAGGTAAACAGTGTGGTTTATTTGTAAGATTGTGTGCCGTTTCAGCTTTTGAGTCTCTTGTTTCGTTACTCTTAATGCCCATATGTCTAGGAATCCAACCAAATAATTTCGTAGATATTGTTAGTGAATTCAATGTATAACTTTAAAATATGTGGGATAATGGAGTGAGGTTTACAATTAGAATAGCTTTTTCAACCTCATTAATGATTAAATAGAATTTTGGCAGTATTTTTTTTTCAATTACATAAAAATTGTATAGGATTCGAATTAATTTTTCTTAATATTAGACGGATCATATTAATGTGACTTGTAATAAATAAAATCATGTCATCATTTTATAGCATAATTTACTTATCTTATGCTAATCTCATATAGATGTTCGAAATATTATTTTTGTGTGTCTTGAGTTTAGAGTATGCTATGATAATATTATCTTAGCACTTGCAAGTGAAAGAGGAAAATATTAATAGTTTTATAACATTAAAACAGACAAGGAAAGAATATTTGAGATTAAATTTTGATATTACTTAAATTACTTTTATGAAAAAATTACATGGAAATTAATTTTTTTTTTATCTAAGATGAACACTAGTCAAAATAAGAATTCTTCCAAACTGTTTAAATAACTTTTCTGTCCATTCTAAATCTTATTTTCTCAAATTTATTAAAATGCTGTTAAATATGCTTAAATATGCTGTCAAGATCTTTAATATTTTCGTTGGAAATTATTGTTGCTATTTGTTTGTTTTACTGTTAAAAATTTTCTGAAATGGTTAGGCTAACAATTTATTTGCTAATTTACTATATTTAACCAAAATAATAAAAGAAAATTCAAACAGTTAACAGTAAGGGAAAACGCTATTACGTAATATTGTTAAACAATCAGAATTTTATCTGCGCTAACTAGGCCATTTTTATAAAGTCACTTAGTTATTTTTAGCTGGGAACATACCAAAGACGAGAATGTCAATCTGTGAATGCCATAATTGGCTGAAGAGGGGGTTGAATCAACGCCTCCTATAACTGAAAGCCTCCACACGGTTTTTTGTAGGTAGTCCGATCAGACCACTATGAAGTAGTAAAAAAATCACCAAGTAGTGAAAAAATCATTTAATATGATATCTATTAAAAATTAGAAAGTGGTAGCAAATATATGTATAAAAATTTGGTTAATTTATGAATATAATTGGTTTGTCCTATTTACCTGTCAACCACTACAGATTCAATTCTCAAATATATATGATAAATTTCTCTCAAGTACTTTTAAAATAGAATTTGGGTTCATGCACACAAGTGGTTCACCTTTTAAATGATCTGAGCCATCACCTCCTACATTAAGAAGCCTCCACACGGTCTTCTATAAGTAGTCCGCGCAGACTGTTTAAGAAATGAACCAGTTGTGCGCATGAACCCAAAACCTTTTATAAAAGTAATTGAGAGAAATGTATCTTATATATTTGGGAATTGAATCTGTAGTGGTTGACAAGTGAATAAGGCAAACCAATAATATTCATAAATAAAATTAATTTTTAGTCATATATGTGCTACCACTTTCTTATTTTAAATATATTTTGTATTAAATGACTCGTTCGGTAAGTGGATAACCTTCACATTGGTCTGATCGGACTACCTATAAAAAACCGTGTGGAGGCTTTCAGTTATAGGAGGCGTTGGTTGAATCCTAGCTTTGGCACCACAATATTTCTGTCATTCTCTCTCTTCATGTATTCATGGCTCTCTTAGGTGCTTATATGACTCTCTTTCATGCACATATGACTCTCTTTCATGCATCTATGTCAGAGACATAGAGCTGCTTTTTTTGAAAATGTCTAATATCTCCCATATCTCGTGATAGATGGCACTAACAGATAAACTAATTAAACCACATTCCATGATTCATATGACGTAATACAATTCAACCACAACCTAACTATGCCTATTGTCTAATGAAAAGCCTATCATAACTTAATTCCAATGACCAGTTAAATTTTATTTTTATGGTTTTGAAGCAATGCTAGTTGTAAATGGTTACTAAACCATACATTTTGGAATTAATGTGTCTTTAAAATTATAAGTTAAAAACATGGCTTCAAAGTAGAAAAAAATGATCGTTACGGTTAATTGAAAGGACAGACTGTTCCCGTCTATTTTACTGTAATTTTCGAATGCAAAGTCTAACAGCGCATCGAGAGCTTTAATGCTTTGTTAAAAGTTTTTTGTTGTTGTAATGAATGTTTAATACTCACTTTCTGACTTTTCCCACCAAATTCTGGGCTGAGGAAATCCATCTGCTTGGCAGTCAATTATCACATTTTGCCCAACAACAACGGATTTATCCGTTGGTTGGATTTTCCATTGAGGAGGAACTGAAAAAGAAAAGTTATGTGCATTATGAAAAAAGAGTACAAATAATACCGTAAAAATAAGCAATAGTTCATTTAGGGTGATCATATAAAATCGCCGCAAAAAGGAAAAAAAAAACGCTAAATAAGCATGTTTTATAATCGACAATGCCAACCGTCATCTATCAAAAGGTACCTCGTGATTGAATCGAGTTAGCATGTCTTATATACCATTGTCTTATATACCATATTCGTAGTGGTAGTTACGCCACAATACTCCCCCACCAGAATTTTATCAGGGATAGAATTCGATGAACGGATATCACTGGTTGCTGTACTAGTGAAAGACCGGGAGAGAGAGTCATCGTGTTTTTGAGTGCTGAAAGCGAGAGGTGTATTAACTTCACAGTCGTAGTCACTATTGTGTTGCCATTAGCAGTTGACTGTATGCAGGCTGACGTCGTATTTAATCGAGACGAGACTGAGTAGCAACAGCGTGAGGAGGATTGGATAATGTCGCAGTCACAATTAGCAAGTCAACTGTTTAATGTGGTCTATCCATCGAAGTAGGCGTTACCGTCAAGTTATTTTGCGAAGTGGGCTTTACTGCGTGTACAAATCACGTCCGGGTCACCATTGTGGGGGGGGGCGGAGTTATCGACAATGCCAACCGTCATCTATCAAAAGGTACCTCCTGAATGAATCGAGTTAGCATGTCTTATATACCATTGAATTGATGTTTAATATTCGTAGTGGTAGTTACGCCACACAATCATAGAAAAAAATATAGAACAATTATAAATTACTTGTTTGATGTGTTTCTGAACGAGTGGAATGACGTGATACATGCCCAAAACAAAATGTCGTATTCCTGACTTTAGTCTCCCCTATTGAAGTTAGGAGAATAAGATGGCCATTCCCGTCTGATCTGAATGACCCGAAACAATCACACGACTATGAAAGTGCTTAAAAGATCATAGCATGTGCAAAGAAGATTTGATTGTGAGTATTTTTTGTTACCAAAGTAAGAACGATTTATGTGCTGTGATTTTTAAAATATTACAGTTGCTTATTGGGACACTTTTATTCGGTCACCTTGTACTCACATCTAAATAAATTTATGAATATAAAAAGTGTGGATATTATGAGACAACTAGAGAAATTAAATTCATTTTGATTAACATTTAATAATATTGTTCTGTTTGTTTATAATTTAAACTTTAATGCGACACTTTCTGTGTCCTCAAAACCTTATTTTAATATTTTCTAAGTTGGGTTGAAATTTTTCATTTCAATCTTATTTGACGGAAAAATATTTAAACACAGTTTGATATTTAAATTTATATGGTTCCTCAATGCAGTTAAATAGTGTTCATTTTAAACTCTAGCGAAGTCAGATGGATTTTTGATGGATGGATCATTAATTTTCATTTCACCCCTTTTTCTATAAGCCAAAATTAACCTTCATTTTTATTCATTAATTCAAAACAAAAAAATAAATAAATATGAAACTTTTAATACTTTTGCAGAATAATAATACAAATTTAAATCAACTTAGCTCCAGCATTCTTTCTAAACTACAAATTAATAAATTAATTCAAGAAAACTGCTAGCAATAAATATTAATTAGGGAATACTAACTCTATTGGCAATTGGAGTTAAATTGCGTTATTTGAAATTTGATAGGTTTATTAAGGAAAAACCTTATAATAAGTAAAACTTATCTTAATTTTAACCATAAATTGGAAGTAACCTTAATAGTCGTATTTAACATTTTTATTTATTTTAAAGTTCACAATTTTCAAAGCCTAAGGAGTTTTTTCGTACTATTTAACATTAGAAAATAGTTTTACACTTTAAATAATAGGGTTTTAATTTATTGGATACTTTAAGCAACTGTATCATATCTATAAATACCTAAGGGGCGCATCTATAGGTATAGGACGTATAGGAAACATATCTCTAAGTACTTAATCCTTAAATAGGATCAGAAAATTGGTTAAGAAAAGGAAAAATTGTAATTTGGAAAATAATAACTTTATTGTCAATCAAAATTTAATCGCACTGCTTGATTCTATTCATTTAAGTTATATTTCTATTCCTAGTTAATATTTATCTGTTAATTTTCCTCTTATTTGAATTTATCTCTTATTTAACATTTATCTCTTAATTATCGCCTAGTTAACTTTTATCTCCTATTTAATATTTATCTCTCAATCACCTATTAGTTAACTTTTATCTCTCTATTTATCTTTCAGTTAATATTTATTTTTTAACTATCACATAATTTAAAAAAGTTTCACTCATGATCGTAAATAACATTTTATCTTACACTTTTAACGCAGCTCCAAAAAATCAAACTTATTTGATTAATCTTTTACGATTAATACCTAATAATTTTTTTTTTCACTTTTTGTGCAGGCTAAAACTGTTATTTATAAAAACAATATAAAATTAAAATGCTATTCGAATGTTGCAAAAATGTTATTCATTGGTAAACGAAATTGTGTTGTATTAATTAGAATCGTATTGATTTATTAAGCTACACTTGTAATTAAATTAACATTATTTTTTTAAAACTTCGCCTTAAATTCAAAGGAATACCCTTGACTTTCTAAATTAAGTCTAGTTAATTAAAATCTTTGAAATATTAAAGATAAGATAATTAAAAAAATAATCATGTTTCTAAGATAATTAAAAAAATAATTAAGAAATATTGGTTTCGTGAACAATATTTAGATTTTTAAACTATAGAATTGTTAAACAATAATTACAATCCCAATTTGTATTCTTTGTCTTTATTACGCTACATTACATTACATTTTAACTTGAAATGAAGAAGGTAGAAAACGTAGAAAAAAAGTACAAAGAGTACAATGGAGGCTCCTTTTAGTCCTTTTAAAATAAATTCTTAGGAGAATTTCTGCAATTTAAATTAATTATTAATCTCTCATTTCACTGGATATCTTAAAAAACTAAATTTTTGTTTCGTTTCTTCATTAGTTTCATGCGTTGGATAAATTTAATTCTTTTACTAAATATTGACTCATTTTTCAGAATCTATTATCAATTCAGAATCGATTATCTGTTGTCGATCTATGTATTAAATTACAGTTAATAATCTATGTATTAAATTACAGAAAAATACGAATTTGAAAAACAATTGAATAAGTTGAGTTGAATCAATAATTATTTAATTTATTTAAGTGACACTTGTAATCAAAATTAGCATTTTTCTCTTGAAAAGGATTCAAAAGACTAATTTTTCTTGCAAAATCATAATTCCAAAATAGCATTTATATTAGTAATTAACATTTCCACTTATCTCGCACTTAAAACATTTAAAAAAATAAAATTTCTGTATTATCTTTATTATTAAGTTTATGCACAACCTGAAGGTGATGCTTTATAAAACAATGCCATTTACGCACTGAGTATTAAATTATAATTTTAAAAATATGCGGATAAAGTTGCATTAATTTATAAATTATTCAATTTATTTATTAAGCAATACTTGTAACCATACTTAAAATTTTTCTCCTAAACATGGTCTTAAAATAACATTTATGTCTGTGTAATTAAAATTTACACTTATCTCACACTTTAAAACAGTTTTAAAAATTAAACTTTAGTGTTATCGTTATCATTAATTTTATGCGCAAGCAGAAACTGATACTTTATAAAACAATGCTACCCTTTCTACTTCAAACCAAATGAATGTAATTGTACTTACAATTTCTTCCCAATTTAAATGTTTCGTTTTATAACCTAATTGAATGACATTTTGCTTGCCAAATAATTTTCGTAGTTTTAATTAATTATTTATTTTTAATTTAATTGCATTTTTTAAAAATTATACATTTGATTACTTACTTTCAATAGTTTCTTGCACAAGACATATTTAGTTCTTTTAAAAAAATTGTTCTTCATTTTTTTTAGAAACTTAGTTTAATCAATTATTTTTTTTTATTTACGAAATCAATAAACTGGTCAAACGATGAATTAAATTAAGCTTTGAAAAAGAAACGAATTTTATGACAATCGGATTAAGTTGCATTCATTTATTAAATATTTAATTTATTTGTTAAGTGGCATTTGCAATCCATATTAACGTTTTCTTTTAAACACAATCATAAAATAATATTTAAAATTAACTTTTTAACTTATCTCACACTTTAATACAGTTCAAAAAATGAAACTTTAGTGTTATCGTTATCATTAATTTTATGCGCAAGCTAAAACTGATACTTTATGAGACAGTATTACTTTCTCTACTTCAAACTAAGTGAATAGAATTGTACTTACAATTTCTTCCCCAATTAAATGTTTCGTTTTATAACTAAATTGAATGGCATTTCGCTTGCCAAATAATTTTCGTAATTTTAATTAATTATTTATTTTTAATTTCATAAAATTTTTAAAAAATTAAATATTCAATAACTTACTTTTATTAGTTTCTTGCACAAGACATATTTAGTTCTTTTAAAAAAAATGTTGTTCATTTTTTTAGAAACTTAGTTTAATTAATTATTTTTTATTTAGTTACAAAATCAATAAACTGGTCAAACGTATGTATTAAATTAAGCTTTGAAAAATAAAATAATTTTATAACAATCGGATTAAGTTGCATTAATTTATTAAATATATAATTCATTTGTTAAGTGGCATTTGCAATCCTTATTAACGTTTTCTTTTAAACACAATCATAAAATAACATTTAAAATTAACTTTTTAACTTATCTCACACTTTAATACAGTTCAAAAAATGAAACTTTAGTGTTATCGTTATCATTAATTTTATGCGCAAACTAAAGCTGATACTTTGCTGAACAATGTCAAATGATTAATTACCCACGGGTACTTTTATTAGTTTCTTGCACAAGACATATTTAGTTCTTTTAAGAAAATTGTTGTTCATTTTTTTAGAAACTTAGTTTAATCAATTATTCTTTTTTATTTACAAAATCAATAAACTGATAAAACTATGTATTAAATTAAACTTTGAAAAAGAAACGAATTTTATGACAATCGGACTAAGTTGCATTAATTCATTAAATATTTAATTTATTTGCTAAGTGGCATTTGCAATCCTTATTAACGTTTTCTTTTAAACACAATTATAAAATAACATTTAAAATTAACTTTTTAACTTATCTCACACTTTAATACAGTTCAAAAAATGAAACTTTAGTGTTATCGTTATCATTAATTTTATGCGCAAGCTAAAGCTGATACTTTGCTAAACAATGTCACCCTCTCTACTTTAAACAAAATATATGTGGTTGTCACTTACAATTTAAAACTAACTTTTCTTCCTAGTCGAAAACGTTTCGTTTTATAACCTAATTGAATGACGCTTCACTTGCCAAATTGAATCTAGCTGGAAAATTCCTTAAATGTTAAAAAGATTCATAATCTAAGATAATGTGTCAAAGGAAATTTAATTAAAGAAAATTTGAAAGAAAATGTCAAGAGTAGTATGATATTCGATTTAAGTCATTTTTCACGCAATACTGCTCTTGTGGAAGTTGAAGTATTTTTGTAACTAAGGATTTGAACCCTTCCAGTTACTGAAGTGGAAAATTGAATAAAATTACTATAGAAAATAAACAAGATAGGTTTTTCGATTTCCCAGAGGTTTAACAAATTTATAAATTTAAACGAAGTATAAATAATAATTAATTACCCACGGGTATGTATTTTTTATTGAATGAGATATGATATTTGTAAAAGGAGGGAAAAATTTATTTGATTTACAAAGTATCTAATTAGAATTTATTAGATTGATAAATATAACATATTTCAAATGTTTTTGAATTTTATTTACATGATTACATTGGGGAACAACTTTTTTGCTGCATTTATACGAATACTTGATCTTGCTTAATTCGAGTGAAAAGATTTCAAACCTGAAATTAGTTTTGCTCCTAAAGCTACAGATTTCTTTTAAATGATATTTTTAGTTTATTTTTGATATGTACTCGTTTTGAAGCGTTATATGTAACAGAGAGTCACGTAAATGCTGCAATAAACTTTTAGGGCACCTCATCGCGATTAAAATTGCGTAGGAACACATGCCCACAAATGTTCCCCTATGCTGCTAGGGATGTTTCCCTATTATGAACTGCTAAGAAGTGCACGAAGAAACAGTTCATAATAGCGAAGCGCTCCTATATGTGTATGGCGACATTTCTGGACATGATTCCTGAATTTTATAAGTGGTGGTTACTATTTTAAAATATAAAAATAACTTGTATGAAAGTTATCAAGCAAAAAAAATTTCCCCTTAAATGTTAGAGTAGGTTTAATAGCAGTTTTTTACAAGTAGGTACTTTATTTACGTCTCACTAGAGCTGCACAATGGGTTATTGGAGACTGTCTGAGAAACATTCATGAGGATGATCATCTCAATTTTCATCCTCTGCAGAGGGGGTGGCTCCCCTGCTTTGGTAGCCCAACGACCTGTGCGCGAAGTCGAGCACTTTACGGTAGAACAGTTTAACGAGGACTGAAACGGCGCACCTTCGGTCTTTACGCAGGCTGATCAAAGTGGTCACCCACCCGCTTACTGACTACAGCCAGTGGTGCTTGAATTCGGCGTTCTTCTGGGAACCGCGTCTTTACAATCAGTTCACTGCGGGAAGTTTCTTAGAAGTAAAAATCAAATAATGACAGAAACATAAAAAGCTTAATATTTATGTTATGCTTAGATAAAGTTATTACACAAAAACATGCTTAAAGTTTTGAAACATCAAACTTTTATAAGCAGTTGCTTGAATCGAAGATAAAAACAAAACAAACCGTTGAAGCGGAACTTGCATCATTAAATGTTAAATTTTTGGTCTAGATGAAATAATTTAAACTGTTTTTTTTCTTTTTTTAAATGACTGAGTAAGAATAATAAGTCAATTCTTAGTTTTTTTTCTGATTTCATTATTAGAAAATATAGTATAAGTGAAAAGTTTATAAAAAAAGCATTTCAGTTGAAATTTTTTTATTATTATTATATTAAACTGAAGAAAGTTTACTTAATAGTCTTCTTGTATATAAACATTTTAATTGAGCTTGGTTTAAATATTTTAAGTTTGTTACTATAAACCAATCACATTAATATATAAAATAGAGAACATTTAAACACAGCTCAGGATTAATTTTTATTTTGTGTATAAAATCGCAATTTCCTCAGATTTCTAAATATTTATTTCAATGCTTTATTTTAATTATCAAGCTTATAGAAGACTCAAGCTTGTAGAAAACTCACATTCTTCTTTACAAAAGAAAGCTTCAGGGTTAACAAACGCTGTTGAGGTCTTTATTGAAGTTTTAATTCCTCAGTTGGGAAGGCAATCCGTAAGTGCCTCAATATATCAAGATGAAATGTTATATACTTTCATGTTTGATGTGTATGCAAATTCACTATTGAAGTAGAAATTCAGTTAGTGGAGGGATTCTAATTAATGTTGAGTCAAAGAGAAATTGATGAATAGTTTTAAGTTGAGAATGGAAGTGTAGTTTAGAATCTGAATTTTCGAAATATGTGCTTAAGTTATAAACAGTTTAAAACTTTGAATGAGTTATATCTTTCTAAAACTAAATCGCATGTGATTTATAAGTTGTTAAAGTGTATCGTATTTAAGTGGGAATTTTGAAGTAAAATTCAAAATATGTTAATGAACTATGCTAAGGAATTAAATTAAATCTTCTTGTAAATAAACATTAAAAAAATAATTTTTAATAAGAATAATTTAAATATTTTACTTCCGCTATTATAAACTAATCACAAAAAATATATAATAGTATAGAACATGGATAATATTTCATTTTGTGCACGGAATATTTTAATTTTGTGTTTAAATACACTATTTCCACTCATTTTTAAAAATTTATTTTAATGTAATTTTCAAGTTTGCATATTATGGGTTGTATTGAATTTTGAATGGTATTAACACAGAGAAAAGGTAGGGTCAAAACTACCAGAATATGGTTAAATTACTTTGGGAACACCAAACCAATTTTACAGTAGCATTTCAGTAATGATTTCGGTACGATTAATTATGAAATATAGTTAAATAGAAAGTGGTAAAATTTGGTAATTGTGGTAACATGTGGTAATTTTATCACGATACCTTAAAGCAGGGTATAAAAAATATTCAGTTAAATTTAATTTTTAGTTTCGTATTTTTTGCGTGGTAATTAGAGCTATCACTTTAAAAGGCATATTTTATATTTTTTGGTAAACTGTTACCATGTGAAATTTGAAAATGACCAAATGACTGGTTTAAATACCATTTATTTTGGTTTTATTAACCAGAAATATGAATATTACATTGTAAGTTCAGACTATTCACTAATTCTAAGTTGACCGAATAAGCTACCGAGTTCTAAGCTAAGACTATGAGAATGCATTTTAATTTAAGTCGAACTAAGTATCGACTCAAGATAAACACTAAAAATTTCAAAAGTAATGTATATTTATTTTATTTTTACATAACTTGACACACTTGAAAAATTGTTTTAAAATCATTAATTGGAGCATAAATAAAGAGTAAGGAATAACATGTTTTGTTTCACGCGTTAGGTTGGATTTGACATTCAAAACGCTCGAACTAAGTTTTCTCAAAAGAATGCATTTTAATTTTCGCAGACAATACAACAATACAAAATATCAATTAATTTTTTTCATGTTTTAACAGAGAATTAATACATTGTTGCATGCATGAGGATTTCAATTATGTCTATTATGTTTGATTAATTAAGTGATAAAGTTAGATACTTAAAAAATGCTTTTATTAATCTATTAAAATTTGGAGAATATTTGTTGCATTTCCACGGGCATCAAGTCATGTATTTTCTCTTTTTCCCTCATTCCCTTATGATTGCTCTCAAAAATGTAAATACTGTTGAATTATGCAAGGAAATTGTAGCAAATTGTCTTTTAAACATTTTTCTCCTTTAGAACATTTTTGAAGTTTCAAGCTTGAAACTCAACATTTTAGAAATCACTCTTCCTTTCGTATTTTTTCTTTTTATATAATAAGCTATTTTTTTTTTACTATTTCTCTTATAAAAGATAAAATTGATTTAATTTTTAAGCGCAAATTAGTAAATCTTGTTGCAAATTCTGTAAGAAAACATTGTACTAATTTTTAAGCATAAATTATTGCAAAAAATTATATGTATTCCATTGAGAATTTCTAACTGCAGTGTCAGATTTACACATGAAAGGAGATAATTTTGGGTGAGCATAATTCAAGTTTAGTTGTGAATTTGGTTCTGAGGAAATTTTTCGTACAATTAATCTGGTAGCTCTGGTAAAGGTTTTTATTTTAACATTGTGAACCATTTTAAAAGTTTGAATGAAGTGAAAATTGTGATTGAAGTGAAAATGTATTCCTACTATGATTCCTGCTACTAAATGTATTCCTACTACTAAATGTATTCCTACTACTAAATGTTCTAGTATACACATTTCAAGTTTTTTAATTTAAATAAAACTTTCGTGCATAAAATTTTTTATTTTTTTATTTTTATAAATAAAGCGAATATAAAAATGCTTCCATTAAAATGATTTTTAATTTTCAGAAAGTTTTCACCCAAAATAATTTGATAAACCAAGATTTTTTTCTTTAATTATGTGAACTAGGACGAAATAGCCTGGTTGGTAGTGCACTGGGCCTGTGTCCAAGAGTTCCTGGGTTCGATATCCGCCTTCCGAAGATTCCCGTGTAGTAAATGGTGACTGATGCACGTTAAATCTGTCGAGTCTCAAAGTCCTCTATGTTCCCATAACAAATTATACCTCTGGGGGTACTGATCCAGGAGTTTCCTTGTCTTCTGGATTGGTTCAAAATTACAAGGCTACGGAGTGGAACATTAGTAGTCGTAAACCCAAAATCGGGTCGGCTGTTCAACGACGGTTATAAAATAAAATAAAATTAAGTGAACTACTTAAAATGTAGTTAAGTAAAAATCCTTTTTAATTTCCATAAGAGATCTAATTGAGTAACCAATAAGACTGAGAAAACAATTAAAAAAACAACATTGTTTATTTTAACTATAGTAAATAGTAAAAAAAAACGAAGATTGTATTCTTACCATTAACAACCATCGGTGCAGTAAAATTTACAACATCAGCTCTATTGGAAGCGACACAAGTGTAATTGCCGTTGTTTTCATATGTAACTCGTTTCATGTATAGTACAGACATGAACTCATTTGTCGAATCAACTCTCATATTAGCGTTGTCTATTATTGGTTGATTATCTTTGTACCAATTTAAATTGATTGGAGTGTCGCCATCCAGTATTGAACATGTAATAATCACTCTGTTTCCTTCTTTTAAATTGTTTGGAAAGTGAAATGGATTGATTACAGGAGCAACTGGAAGAAATAATATGAATTTAATTATTACATGTTCTAATAATAACTATAGAATCTATTGAAAGAAATAATGCGAATTTAAATATTACATTTAAGATTGACAACTGGGGCAACTGAAATAAATGATATGAATTTAATTATTAGTTTTTTCTTAGATTATTTACAGGTACAACTGTAAGAAATCACATTAATTTGGTTATTACATTTTCTTAGATTGATTACAGGAGCAACTGAAGGAAATAACATGAATTTAATTATTACATATTCTTTGATGAATTATAGAGGCAGCAGAAATAAGTGACATGAATTTAATTATAGGATTTTCTTAGATTGATTACAGGTACAACTGAAAGAAATCATAGGAATTTAATTATTACCTTTTCTTAGGTTGATTACAGGAGCAATTGAGGGAAGTAATATGAATTTAATTATTATATATTTTTAGATTGATTATAAAGGCAATATAAGTATATAATATGAATTTAATTATTACATTTTCTTAGATTGATTATAGAAGCAACAGAAATAAATAATATTAATTTTATTTATATATTTACTAAGAAAATAAAGCTACAGTTTAAGAAAATCAGTAATTTATTTCACTGTAAATAGTATGGTAAGATGCAGTTTCTTCTGTGCTCTTCCACCTTTACACTGAATTATACTCAGAAAATGGCTTAGTTTAATTGCAATAGATGGCCTTTATAGCTTTCTAGATGGCACTATGACGTCACGACTAGTATTCTAACATATTGTATTCTATTCGATATTAAAATCATTCGATTTAAAATTATTGAAATCATTTTCGCGTGCATACGCGCTGCCGTGAATATTTTCTATAAATAATGAATTTTCAGTAGAAAATACCGGGTATCGAAGCTCAGTAGCTTTTAAACGTAAATTTTCAGAAATATTTATTTTAATGAGTTTTCACGTTCAATCAGTTGGCAGTGGCGTTTCTATTCATATTCGAATCAAGAGTTGCGCTAGAAAGGAATAGTTTAGCTAACACTATGATACTTTCAAAGCATCTAGATATTTTAGTTATTTTATGAATTAATTTTTTACTTTGAATGGCAAGACGTTGCTGAACTTTAAATTTTTTACATAAAAAATTTTCAAGCACAATTTTTTGAGTAGTTTTCCTGTTATTATTATTTATTATTTTGCGAAAACAATTGTGATTAAATTTCTATTTGAGTATTAATGAATTCATTAATTGAGTATAGAGCACTTTTGCTGAGAGATATGTGGAATTTCATGAACGAAATGATGCAGCTTATGTGCGTAATAATAATATTTACTATATAAGTTATCAAACTATACTGGAAATTATTCATATTTTTGAATATATTATTTTTATTTTAAATGATTTAGAAAATAGAATTTCTTAGTGATCATAAACTGATTAAATTCTAAAATTCTTTAAATTCTTTAGTCATCTAAATATCTGAAAAAAAGGTTTTACTTTCATATTTTTCTCAGATGACATTTATATTAAATAATGCCATAAGATCTTCCTTATTGCTTCGTAAAATATTCCCTAAAGCTGATTTAGTCAGGTTATTTCTATAAATTTTTATTATTGTGTGTTTAAATAATGCAATATCTTTTAAAAATGATACGAGGACTTTGTGAGCTAGATTTATTAACCAATATGTAAACTTGCAAGAAGATAAAAGAAATATAGAAAAACAGCTATTTCTAATTGTTCCAATGCTAGTTGAACGTAATTGATTTTAAATCTCGTAGCATAAATAGAAAACTAAAATAAAGTAACTAAATCAACTATACTGAGCTATTTAACTAAAAAATAAACTAAACAAAACTAAATAATAACAAAATTAAATAATGACTAAATACTGTATTTTACCTTTGAAACACTTTTATGTTTGTCGCTTAATCATGCTGAAGTTTTGTTAAGTATTAAAACTGAAATTTCAATATTAAAAGAATGGGAAAATGAATAAAATTATTTAATTACGTAAGCATTAAATTATTTCATAAAGTAAATGAAAACTATTAAAAAAAACGCAATTCAATAGTTTAATTAACTCATAGCCTTAAAATGTTCTCGCTACAATTATTTAGAATTAATTAAATTCAGCTACCAGCCAATTACATCCGGAAGCCGACAAAAACATTTTTTTCATCTTTTGAACAAAAGCCTAAAAAAATACAAAATTGATCCTAAAACACGCATTTTTCTTGGTCGAGTGACAAAAAGATAATTAATTGAGTTTTCAAATCGATTAAAACAAAACAAAAAAACAAATCAAGGCTCGACAAAAAACGTAGCGACCCTAACTCTCTGCACAATTTCGTTATCTTTTCACCACATTTTTCTTTGAAGGTCGAGAAACCAATGTCAGGAGAGTACGGAGGGTGGGTCGGGATGTTACTTTTGATTGAAAAATCGACTCACCAAGGACTTTGACTTCTACGTCCCTGAAGGCAGTTTCGCCGTCTTTGTTTTCTGCGATGCATCTGTAACTTCCTTCATCGTTGTTCCGATCCACAGTATTGATGATCAATGTCCCGTTAGGGAAAACCTGCTGTCGTCGATTCTGCGGAAGTTTGCTTTCGCCTGTGGGATACAAAGAACACACATTGGATTTCCGGAAAAGTTTTGGGCATTTTCCCATTCATATGTCTCTTAATTTGACTGGGATGTTCTTATTATATTCTTAACAATTGAAAAACAGCGTCTTTGTTAAGGAATTTTTAACACTAAATTAATGAGTTTTCTTAAAATTGTAAAGAAAACATGTTTTTAATAAAATTTAACTATGTGTTTTTTTAAAATTGTAAAAAAAACACGTTTTTAATAAAAGATAATTATGTGTTTTTTTTTACATTGCAAGAAATTCATGTTTAATAAAATTTAAATATGTATTTTTTTTTTTAAATTGTAGGAAAAACATGTTTAATAAAATTTAATCATGAGTTTTTTTTGAAATTGTAAAAAAAACATGTTTTTAATAAAATTTATATAGGTGCTCTTTTAAATTGTAAAGAAAAAATGTTTTTAACAAAATTTAATTATGCGTTTTTTTTTTAAATTGTAAAAAAATCATGTTTAATAAAATTTAATAATGTGTTTTTTTAAAATTGTAAATAAAACATGTTTTGAATAAAATTTAATGGTGTATTTTTTTTGAAATTGTAAAAAAAAACAACATGTTTTTAATAAAATATAATTATGTTTTTTTTAAAAATTTGTTTTGTAGAAATTGAAAAGTTGAATTAAAATATTTTGTATGCGCACAAAAAGTATAATTGTATGGCATTAAATGTATTTCCTGGTAACAGTTAAATAACTGTAGGAAAGTTATATCGTAACTTTTTTCTTATCTCTTAAGCCTACGTGTATCTTAATATTACGTAACATCTTAATTAGAAAAACCCACTAAATTAATCATTTAATGCTCAGCGTGCTGTTAAAAATAATTATGTAGTTTCTTGATTAGATTTTTATAAATTATGTAGATTTAATAATGTACTGCAAAATTGTTGTTGAACATTATGTGAAAGTTTGTCTCTATCTTATATAAACTAAGAATACACATTTGTTTTTAAGAAAATGTTTGAGATTTCTCGTATTCTTTGACACTATATTTTATTAAGTTGTCTCAGCAAAAAACATGTATTTTTATATAAATTTCTTTTAAGAATTGATATAAAATTTGTTAAGAAAAGTAGTGCTACAGAAATCATTGTTTTGCTTTTTAACTGAATTTTTCCTTCTTCTATTTTATTTATTTTGAACTTAAACATGAGCACATGATTTTAATGAAATGTACTTTTTTTGTTTATCTTCTTGTTTTTTACGGTGTCTTAAGATGCTTAATTAGTTTGTTATTAAATTTTGATTCATGTTACTTCGCCTCAATCAAAGGTTTCTTAAGAAATATTTAAGTACTACATGTTTTATAAGATTTGTGGAGAAATATTCATAGGAGCAATTTTCATAAAATAATGCATTTTTTAAATTAATTTAATAATGAAGGAAAATAATGATGTGAGAAACTTCATTACACACGATATGCATCTTTTGAATATACTCGTTAAACTAGCGTTAGTTAAAAAATATAAATGGAGAAATAAAATAAAGTTAAAAAAAAACTACGACAAAATTAAATAATAGTGCCTTTACCAATACTTTGCCACTAAATTAATATTGTACTATTTAAGAAATTTTTATTTAACAACTCTATGAAGTGCTAAGCATTTACGTCTGTAATGTGTTACATTGTAGTATTTGGTAGAGGTTTCTATTAATTGCATAGATTTATTTATTGCATATTAAACATACTATTGTTGATTATGAATAAATTTGTATTTAATGTATTTCACAAAAATCATACAATGGATTTCCGTCAATGTTTTGAGCTTCGTTTAATTCATAATTCATCATAGCTGACTAATATAGCCATAACAATAGAAAAGCAGCATTTAGTGTGGAAGAAAGGATTATTGTTTTTCTTTGTATATGAGTTTTCCTTTTAACCAGTTTTTAGAGTTTGTTCTAATTTTTTTCATCAAAACAAAAGTTTATAATGAAGCAAATTTACGATTTTGTTTAATTGTTTTCGCAATAGCTAAAAATAGCTACAATTATATCATTTTACTTTTTTGTTTTTAAATGAAGGCATAATTAAATGCTATTCATTATCAATTTAACTCATTAAGACTTAATCTGTTTTCAAAAGAAAATTTCAATTATACGTTTTCCAAATAGATGGAAAGAATAAGCGTTGTATTAAGTTTCATGAAATGTGTATTGAAAAATTAAACTACTGCTTATTTAATTTAATTATCTTGTTAATAATAAAAAATGTTGCTCGATTGAAAAATAAAACAACATAAGTTTTATTTCAATATTAACTATTTTTATCCAATTATATGATAAAGGGCGAATTTCTGATAATAGTTTTTTATTGATTAAATTAAACTGAATTTATATTTTGTTAAAATTTATTGACAGTAAAATATTATTTCATTATAAGAAATATTGTGCAATTTACTTTCCACATATGGAATTGGATGTGCTGTTTTATGCAAGATTTGAAAAACAAAGTTACTTTTTATTAGTTGTATACATTCTTATATTCGATACAAGGCTTTATTTAGAAACTAATTTGTTAGTTGAATAGTCTGCCACCTTCCATTTGCATCGTAATAAGATAAATAACAATTGTGATCAATATCTTTTTCTTAAAACTTTTTATAAAAAATAAAATATATTTTTATTCACCTTTTTTGTGTATCTATATTTTTCATTACTTAATTTAATATTGTATTAAAACATTACGATATATTATTAATATTGTATCTTTAATAATTGCTATTACATAATCTATTATTGTATTAAAATATAACGATACATTAATAATGATGCATTCTTAGTATTTGCGATTGTTTAATATATTTTTGCATTAAAATATTATCATATACTATCAATAATGTATCTTTAATATTTACCATTCTTATTTTAGGTAAAAAGGGTGATAATTATTATATGATACTTTGCCTAAAATGTATCGGTATTTTCGATTACATAATCTAATAGTGCGTTAAAACATCACGATACATTATCAATAATGTATCTTTAACATTTACCATTCTTATTTTTGGCAAAAAACGTATATTATATGCATAGTGATGTCAGGGAATGGTATTATGCATGATTGTAGTTTAAATGTGTAGCTAAAACTTTTCTTAAATAGATTTAAGCCACTCAATAATATTTAATAACAATAATAGAACATTGATATTTAAATATATGGCGAAACTCTGAAGAATTTTATAATAATGGAAAATACTGTGTATTGTTAAATACGCATATTCAAATAATGGTTGGAATTATGCGCGGTTAACTAAAATAAAAAGAACTAATAATTAGCTAAAATAAAAACTATTACAAACCTTTCTCCAAAGAATTTTTACTATGGGATGTCCCGAAACCTTTGATTATAACCTGTGAGTGACCTTTATTATCAAAATTCTGAAAAATTTTATAATAAAGGAAAGTACTGTGTATTGTTAGATACGCATATTCAAATAATAGTTCGAATTATACTCAGTTAACTAAAATAAAAAAATAAAAACGAATAATTAACTAAAATTAAAACTATTACAAACCTTTCTCCCAAAAATTGTTTTCTATGGGATATCCCAAAACCTGTGATTATAACCTGTGAGTGACCTTCATTGTAAAATTCCAGAGAATTTTATAATAAAGGAAAGTACTGTGTATTGTTAGATACGCATATTCAAATAATGGTTAGAATTATGCGCGTTTAACTAAAATAAAAAAAAACTAATATTTAACTAAAATAAAAACTATTACAGACCTTACTCCCAAAGAATTTTTTCTATGGGATATCCCAAAACCAGTGATTATAACCTGTGAGTGACCTTCCGTGTAAAATTCTGAAGAATTTTATAATAAAGGAAAATACTGTGTATTGTTAGATACGCATATTCAAATAATGGTTAGAATTATGCTCGGTTAACTAAAATAAAAAATGAAAACTAATAATTAACTAAAATAAAAACTATTACAAACCTTTCTCCCAAAGAATTTTTTCTATGGGATATCCCGAAACCGGACATTTTATCACTAAATTGCTACCCGCAAGGACGGATATGTTTCTCATTGGTTTTACAAATGGCGGTCCATAGACGTTTAGTCTAGCAGAATGTCCTACGGTTGCTATATCATTCGACCCTAAACATTCATACGTTCCTCCATCCTCAGGTTGCAGTCGTGTGATATTTACAAAACTGTTTACGAATCCATCACTGGTGACGAAATCCCCAACTCTTGTACGAATTCCTTCGGTGACTGGGAATCCATCAAGAGACCACGTTATTTGAGGTAGTGGGGTTCCAGTGGCTGTACATTTCAATGACAGGAAGGAACCAGGCTCGAGTGTTTGTTCAGGGAAAGTATAAGCCAATACTGGTGGGTCATCTGAAAAATTGAAATATATTTTTGCATATTTGAGTGGGTATTAAAAGTTTGACAAAACGTAAATATTGAAAATTCATGACAAGCATGAATCTCATTGAATTTTTCAATTAAAGTTTTGTTGGTCTGTGGGATTAACTGAGCAGCTTTGGGATTATCGTTGAAAAGACAAGTTTTTGTACTGATGTATAAACCATTGTGAAAAAAGTTCTGAAGCAAAAATATTTAACATAAATTCATATTTTGTAGGAATGCACAGTGAGCCAGCATCCAAGGTTTCGTGACCAAAATTAGTATTTCGATAAAATTTGTTTCAAAATTTGAGTTTTTTTATTTAGGGTTTTCATGTGCAGGTAAATTGAATTCATAGTTAAAATTTTGAAATACACTAAAAATACCAAAAAAAAGCAAGATAGCGGCTGAAATATGGCGAGCAAATATATATATATATATATATATATATATATATATATATATATATATATATATATATATATATATATATATATATATATATATATATATATATATATATATGGAGTAGGTTTAAGTAATTAAATATAGCAATGAAAATATAGTAATTTTCGTAATTTTATATTAAAAATGAAAAGCAAATTATATTTCCGAAGTAATAATACAAAATAACGCGATTTAATTACAAAATAACGCGAATTAATTACAAAATAACTCAAAAACATGAAATAAAACATAATTTTTGTTTTTTGGTATATTTAGTCCGCCTTTTCAATATGGGCAAAATGGGGCAGGTTTTTTCGAAAGAAGAAACATCAAAGAAGACAACAAAAAAAAGTTTAGCTAATTACCTAGTGGAACTTTTTGGAGATTTAAGTTTCGAAAATTATTCAAACATTTTAAAATGTCAAATGATAAGATATAAATTATAAGTTTGTCAAGAGTATTAACTAATCCAACAAATTAAAAAATTGAACTATAATTTCAGACTAATTACTCTGATAAGAATTTAACAGAAAGGTGAAATTCTTATATATATTTCTGAAATATAAATTGAAAAGTTACATTTAAAAAACATTTTTTCAACATATTTTTCACTACATTGTACTCTCGTCGGTCCAAAAAGTAAATTATAATGTTTGGAATGATTATGAATACTTAATTTGGACGATATTAAAGCTGCCTTAACATATTTTAGTTGAAATTTAATTTTTGACTTTTGGCCAAAGATCATGATCTTCTGGCCCACAGTGGAATGGCTAATTCTTTAGTTTGAACGTTTCAAAGTAGTAATAATTTCAAAATAAAATATTGATTTCTTTATTATTAGTATTGTATGATAAGCAGGAATGTTTTGTTTCTTTTTGATTAATGGTTTGAATGAAATTTTACAGTTATTAGTATTTCTCTTTTTAAAAAAAAAGAAGTTTGTATTAATATTTGCATTTTATAGGTAAAACATAGTTATAAAACTCTGCACGGTAATGAAGGGAGGAAAAGAAATTAACGTGCTGTAGGGTAATGACATTTATAATTATGATGTTAAAACTAATTATAATATTCCATTGTGGTATTTAAACTATTCATTTGGTAGTTTATCCGTTCATATGGGAACAGCTTACAGGAAATTCTGAATTTCAAAAATATATTTTTTCTACTACATATATATTAAGAAATACAGGACTAAAATGTGAATTTTATCAAATATGTAAATAGTTTCTGAGCCATGCTATAAGGTATCATGATAAAATTATCAAATTTTGCCACATTTACTAAATTTGATCACATATAATAAAACCATATTAAATTGTTAACTTAACCAAAACAATTACCAAAGCGATTTTTTCGGTGTTCCTTTAGAGCCTAATGAGCAGTAAATTTCACCATATTCTGGTAGTTTTTGCCATACTTTTTCCCTGTGGGCTTTGTTTTATGAATAAAATTTAGAGTTTCTGAAATGTTTCGAAATAGTTAAAGGTTTTCGTTAACCCTTCATAATATTCCATATATATAGGAATTAAACCCTTGAAATACTAGGCTCAAAAAAAAAATAAAACTTAAATTACTAACTTAAGGGTAAAAAGGTTGATCATATTGCCTTTTAAGAGACTCTAATGTTAAGGACAGAAAGCTGTTTGAAATATAAAATATATTTAAGTAATCGTGCAATGAATATTTATTAGGAAGAATAGAACCTAAATTCTACGATATTTACCAGTATTTTATTTAAAACAAAATCTCAAGTGTGTAAAAAAAATATAGAAAAATAATAATAGTCATGCTTTTTTTTCGTTTTGTTGCTAATATCTCTGGCTATGAAGACATGAAAAAAAGCATGAAGGTTTGGTGATTACTAAATAGAATATGATGTTTTTTCCTTTGTTTTGATAGAATTTTTTTGTAATCAGAATGGGTGTAAATGAACATATTGCAATACTTAAAACCTATTAAGTAGATAATTTTCTAAAACAGAATTTTAATTGAGATTTCTCAGAAATTCGTTTTAGCATTAATTATTTTAAACACAAATTGTTAAACTCATGACAATATGCTCAGCTGGGGTGAAAATAAACCCACTCAGTTCACAAAAAGTAAGATGTTTTTACTAGGTAGACTTACTAGATTACTAGACTTACTAGATTTCTTTTGCTGTGTTAGTTTAACAAATCTCTGAAAACTGAAAAAACAAAACCTTTTATAGATTATACTTCACAAATTAAATAGCACGTGATAATATTGATACACGTGTGGTGATAAATGGATACTGAATAATACCGGACAAATATAGGTTTATTTTCTTGACGCCTGTTGATATACCTGCTGATAATGCATCTCATTTACAGGAAATAGGTTTTTAAAATCATATTTCTCAGAAATTAGTCTTAGCATTCATTTTTATTAACACAAACTATTATACACATTACAATAGGCTCAGCTGGGGTCAAAATACTCGTAAACCCACTCAGTCCATAAAAAGTAAGATTTTTTTTGCTATGTTGATTTTTTTGTTTTGTTAGTTTAACTAATCTCTGAAAACTGAAAAAAACAAAACCTTTTATAGATTATACTTCACGCAAATTAAATGACACTCAATAATACTGAAATCAAATGAATACTGAATAATACCAAATAAATACTGGTTTATTTTGGTGACACCTGTTGATATACCCGCTGATAATGCATTTCGTTTACAGGAAATAGGTTTTTAAAATCATATTTATGCTTTAAGCATAGTATTAATTTTATTAGAAAATAAAAGTTAATGAAATTTTAAATACAAATAGATTTTACTTTTAAAATAATTATCCTTCATTATAGGCTTATAGTTAATTTTAAATTCCATGTGTTTATTAAACTCCTCATTTTGTCTGCCTACTCTTCGGATGCATAAAGATTAAACTAACTACTTATCTCAAATGTCGATATGCATTAACTTTGAGTTTTAAATGGACTTAGACCTAATCTGTTAATTTCAGATATAATGGAGTTTATCATCTAAGCAGTTTAATAATACTTTTATTTAATTATTTAAGTAAATGTTTATTGTTATTTAAACAGAAAGGAAAAAAATTAAATAGCTGAATCAAGTATTTTTATAAGTTTTTTTCATTGTTATTTTCCTGAAGAAAATATTTTTTTATTGATTTAAAAAGGACTTAAATTACTATTTTTGTTTTAAACCTTCATAGATATGGTGAATGCATTTTTCTGTTTAATAGCTTTTAAAATCGAGTATGCAAATGAATTTTAATCTGTTCTTTCATGTATTTAAAGATATCATTGATATTTATTGATATTCTTATTGCAAGTTAGAATTATAAATATGAAAGTTGAGAAAGATAAATAAAAAAATGAAAAAAAAAACTATTCAGTCAATTTAATGATACGAATATTAATGTCAAATAATGATGTGCTGCGAAATATACAGGATATAAGTATTAATTATGATTCTGTATACAAGTTACGATAACTTACACACTCAAGTATAATACTGTTTTAGGTAATTTGTTCAAAAAAGGCATGCATTGTTCTTTGTATAGCATATTTATCTTCATTATTTCTATTTTCTCAAATTATAAATCAACTATTATTTAAGCAATTGAAAAAAGTTCTAAAAAAATTAAAAAGGATACATAAATAATGCAGACTAAGTACTTTTACTTCAAATTGTTTAATTTCAAACAATAATAACTGCAATAATTTTTTCTTTCTAAAGCTTTTTATTTTATTTTTTGCAGCAGTTATGGAATTGCTAATATTTTGTGAGATAGGTGTTCTATGGTAAAAATATGTTTATAACAAACGTATTTAAACATATGTCTTTTGCAAATAGAATTTTGTTATTAATATTAATTACATTTTCTCCCTTTCATTATCGTTCCATTATTTCATGATATTTGACATTTACAAAGTGTTGCTAAAATATTTTACTAATTCACTATATCTAACATTTAGGCATCAGATATAATTTATTGCACAATTTTTACAACAGTAGTTCATTGCCTATTTATCTTTTACATATAATCTTGATTAATTTTGGCCTATAATATCTGATTGTTTGCATAATACTATATCTATTGCATAATAATAATGTTGAAATATTTTACACATGTCTCTATCATAACTTAAAAGAGGTAATAGCTATAGTGTTTTACGTAAGAATTAATAATTAAATTATTTTTCATTACTCTTTAAAGCTTATTACTTTGACTTAATAAAATTTATAGAGAAAGTTTCTTTACATCTAAATTTAAGAGCAAATATGTCGCGATGCTTTTGTGCAAACAATATATGCTATATAAAATTCAATTTTCCAATAGATAGAAATATCTGAATTTTACAAGCCTTTACTGTAAAACAGTCCGGATCAAATTACGGTAAAAAGTACCAGCACTCAAGATGCATGCACTTTTTACCACAAAATCCGTTTTTATCATGACATGTTATGAAAGAAAAAATGCCATATACCGTCATTTTTTAGTAATAACTACTGTAAAATCACTGAATCAATCTAATTAAATAAACACCTTAAGACTAAAATAAACCTCACGATAGAATATACCTCGTTTTTCAAATAATACTTAAATTTCCTAAATTTGCAATATTATTAATATGCAGTTGAATACCATGGTGGTATCTATTTTCTCTATTTTCCATTTTATGTGCACAATGTAATTTATATCAGAAGGCATGTCATATGTATTAACTATCTACGATGTATAGACTAAAATCATTTGGCAATAAATAAATATGGTTCTTATTCTAACATTTCTGAAATTTAATTAAATTGTTATCAAAAGCTTTGCGACTGTATTTTTTTTAATATGATTGTACTTTCCAATTAAGTTAGGCTAATATTTTTTTTGGAATTTGTTTCATGGATACAATTAAGCGTTTTAAACTGAAGTTGTTAAACTAGAAAACTCGAAATTAAATATTTTAAATGCAAAAATGAAGAGATTAATTTTTGCAAAGCATAGTAAACTGTTCCTCTGTATATTCTGTATAAAAATATTTAAAAATATGAATGGATGCAAATTAGTGTAATTTACTATGATTTCTTACAATCCAATTTCTACTGGCCATTTCAGAGAGTTACAAATGATTGAAAACATTTTTGAGTGGAATAAATTCCTGTACTCCTAGCAAATTTATTTAAAAGATTATTCATATTAGTTTAATTAAAATAACAAAATCATTTAATTAAAATGGTTTTTATTTAAAGGAATATGGAAATATAGAATATAGAAATATAGAAAATAGAAATATAGAAATATGGAATATAGAAATATAGAAATATAGAATATAGAAATATAGAATATAGAAATATAGAATATAGAAATATAGAATATAGAAATATAGAATATAGAAATATAGAATATAGAAATATAGAATATAGAAATATAGAATATAGAAATATAGAATATAGAAATATAGAATATAGAAATATAAAATATAGAAATGTAGAATATAGAAATATAGAATATAGAAATACAGAATATAGAAATATAGAATATAGAAAATAGAAATATGGAAATATAGAATATGGAAATAAAGAATATGGAAATATAGAATATAAAAATATAGAATATAGAAATATAGAATATAGAAATATAGAATATAGAATATAGAAATATAGAATATAGAAATATAGAATATAGAAATATAGAATATGGAAATATAGAATATAGAAATATAGAATATAGAAATATAGAATATAGAAATATAGAATATAGAAATATAGAATATAGAATGCAGAAATAGAAATCGAAATAGAATATAGAAATATAGAATATAGAATGCAGAAATAGAAATCGAAATAGAATATAGAAATATAGAACATAGTGAAATACAGAATTTATTGAAAAATAGAACAATAATGTAAAGAAATTATTGATTTTTTTTTCATTTTTCTTATAAAAGTATAGTTAGGTTTGGATAACCGACATCCACGAGTAATTAATTACTTGAGTATCATAGAAAGTGTTGCAAATTTTATAATTAGAAGTAGTTTTGTATAGTGGTATTTGGCAATCGTGTCATCTAGATCCCTCAAGGATTTCTTCATTATGAAACATAAATGCGGGTTAGTTTCTTTAAAAGTTCCTTACAAAAGTCAGTTTGTCCCAATAGAACGTTCTGTGGCCTCTGTTTTATACGAATTCTGCTATCGTTTTGCAATGACCACAGTGACGTAAAATATCCTGACTAGGACTGGGCGATATTAGAAATTATATATCGTGATATATCGTCAGTTTTGCATCGCGATATAGCGATGTATCACGATATAGTATTTTTGAATTTCATTTACTTTAAGGCACAGAAAGTCAGATTTCTATCAAGACTTCAGACGCATATTGATTTAAATCAATTTATAAATTTGAAAATATATATGTTTTGCTAAAGAAAGATATTAAATAAATTGACTAAGATGTACAAATCTTACTTAAAATATTTATTGAAAAAATGTGTGTAGATACAGAATGAAATATTTGCACTTCTCTATCGTTTATAAGGTATAAGCAGTCTTAATTTAAGTTAACCCCTAAAACACCCTTAATGAAAAAAAATATTGTTATTAAACAAAAGCTGATTTTAAAATTTCAAATATATTTTAATTAAAATAAAAGTTAGATTGACTAAAAGCCGAAGTTTAAAATTAAAAATGTTCGAATTTTAAACTAAAAAGTAAACATAAGATTTGTAATAATTTCTTAAAATTTTCGTTCTCTGAAAGATTTCTCAGTTTAAAAATAAAAAGGGAATTTTATAAAGATATCTAGCTGAAATTATTGAAAGAAAATTTAAAAAATTAAAAAAAAAGTTTGTTAAGAAATTCATTATACATTTAAAACAAAGTGTTAAAAATATTTTTTTTTTTTTAAAAAAGAAACTTTTTTTAACAAATCAATATTTGCTTGTACTATTATGAGTAAATAATTACAGAATTATTAAGTTCGATCGTAATGCTCAAATTCTTAATGAAGAAGTAAACACAAGTTTTGTTATATTTTCTAAAAATGATCACGCAAATAACAAAAGATTTCTTAGTTTAAAAATAAAAAAATAAATAAAAGTGAAATTTATCAATATATTTACCTAACAGCATAGGAACAAAATTTAAAAAATAAGTTCGTTAAAAAATTATTTGTATGCTTAAAACAAAGAGCTAAATAAATTTTAGAAAAAAAATGCTTCTTAAACACTATTTTTATTATTATTTCATATAAATAATTAAATTAAATTAAATAATGACCTAATTATGAACGAAAAACAAAGTAAGGCAAAGTTTCTTAATTAAATTCTTAAAAATAAAAACAAAAGAATTGTGATATTCGGTAATATATTTAGCTAATTAACTAATAATATAAAACGAAAATTAAAAAAAAATAATGATTTTACTCTCTAATAAAACGAAGTAGTAATTGATAAAAAAAAAAAGAAGAAATGAATAAAATTCGCAAACTTTTCAAATTTTTTGGAACAAATAAAGTTTATTGACTTATGTCCAAAAAATAAGTTTTGTTTTAACTTTATTTCTAAAAATAAAAACAACTCAAAATTTATAAATTTAAAATCAGTAATAGAAGCCCATTAAATTATTAGAAGTTTTATCCGAAAGGTTTTTAATAAATTAAAAGAAAGTAAAAAAATAACCTAACAAATTTATTTACTTTGTAATTTAATTCCTTATGGATGCCTTAAATTAGATTTCTGATAATTTTCACATTTAAAAATATAAAAAAAGTTTTGTCAGAAAATAAATAAAAAACTTACCTAATTAATGAAGAAACTTTTCTTTATAAATTCTTTTCAATAATAGATTGCGTTCAGAACAAGGTTACGACGGCGATCACGAAATTAATCCCATTGAAAATAATCTACAAGAAACGATTTCAAATCGCGAAGGTGCGAAAACGAACATGTGATATAACGATATAAGGTCTCAAAAGTGATTCTGATTCTACCATCAGTCAAGGCCGTCTCAACATAACGAAACAATATCGTCTTCCACAGCGCGAGTTGGCATCGGAACGTAAGAGAAAGTCCTTGTGTGTATCGCTATATCGTTATATCGTCTTCTTCACTCAACGGCTTAAATCAGATTTCTGATGCATCGCTTGGAATGAAAGTTGCTGTATCGGTTTGCCGATATAGGCGTCAAATCGATATGTCGCGATATATCGATTTATAGCCCAGTCCTAATCCTGACCATTCCCATTGGGCTAACGTGGGAACCTTTCGAGTTTTTATTTCTCATGTAAAGCGAATGTGGGTTAATTCTATCAGAAAAGTCCTCCACAAAGCCCATTCCTTAATCCAGGAGCTCCCTAGTCTTCTGAATTGGATTCAAAATTACAAGGATACGTAGTTGAACATTGATAATCGTAAAATCAGAATTGGGTGACCTGTTCAATGCCGGTTATGAAATGAAAATCCTGGGTTTAGAGTCATAGTGGTTCAGGGAATGGAGTGTTCGTCTCCCATTTAGGTGATCCAGTTTAAATCCTAGCGGGGGCTGGTATACTAACTGTGAGAGGTTTTCGTTGTTCGCTTTTCCTTGTAACTCAAATGTGTGTTAGTTCCATCGAAATTCCTCCACAAAGGATAGTTTGTTCCTATGCTTGATCTTGTGTTGGATTCAAAATTACTAAGCTCTGGAGTTTAACGTTGATCCTAAATTCATAATTTTGTCTAGTGTTCAACTCCAGTTATAATATAAAATATTGATGTAAGTCTTTAATTTTCGTCCTTCTAAATAATGATTACGACTACACAGTAAATAGAACACTGTAAGCTGTAAATTCAATACGGATCGGCAGTTCAACAACGGTGATAACATTCTGTAAAGAGTTTTATATTAAAAATATGTGTAATTCAGCGAATTCCTTTTAATTAGAATTTTTTAGTTTTTTCAAGGAAACCTGAAAACCATTAATAAAGTAAAAACTATAACCAATTTGAAACCTTTCTAGTGCAATAAATGTAATTATTTTCAAACGCAGAAAAAATAACTTTCTATTTTCGATAATATTGATTTAATTTCTTGTAATTTATATCCATAGATAAAGCATCGCATTTGATGTTTTGAAATTCAGTTTAGTTCTTAAACTTTTCTTGTTAGTAAAAAGTCAATTATTACTTATTCCAATAATTACTGCATTTAGATTTCATCAATATTTTTAAAGCAATTTAAAGTAACTAAAGACGTATCATTTGTGCACTTACCACCAAGATTTAATTCAGCAGAGCCCTGAGACATTCCAAAATCATTGGTAACGAAGCACTGATACATGCCCTTGTCCTCTCTAACTATTGGAGCTACTTGAAGAAGATCTCGGGATAAGTATCTGATTCTGCTGTTGGCGACAATTGGGTTCAAGTTCTTAACCCACGTTACAGAGTGGATTGGGTGGCCTTTAATAGAACAATTGAATATTATCGATTCTCCTTCTTCTACTTTGACTTGCTTGGGAGTAACGCTTACTTTCAGAGGAGCTGAAACATTAGACAGTTAGTTTTTAATACAAATAATAACTAAAAGGACTACTTAATGAGTAATAAGTTTGTGCTTTAGCCCTAGAAATATATATTTAACTATTTAAACTTTGAAAAAAGTATCGCTTATAACGAAGCACAAGTAACGAAGGGCAAAAGTTTAAAAAGGAACGTCCTTCTATCCGATATCTTAGCTCAAGCTTCAAAACAAAAAATGAGCAAAACAATCCTCAACACCCTGAAGGCCGAAACTTTTTAAGGTAAAATCAATTTTTATCGTAAAAATTTATGAAACAAGAAATTTGTGATACTCTAATTTTTACTGTAATATCTACTGTAAAAACACTGAATTATTGTAAATAAATAAATATCACTTTAAGAATTATTTTAACATTTTGGGGTAAAAATAAATTTTACTGTAGAAATGGATCTTACGGCAAAATGGGTATTACGGATGTTGCACTCAGGTGCTTTTAACCGTAATTTAATTCATAGTTTTTTCAGTGTAGGGGAGAGTGGGGTCAATTGTAACATTTTTTACTTAACTATTTTTAACTAACAAAAAATCCAATATATTATTAGTATTAATTGACAGACGAGTAAAGTAGACTATCCTCTACTAGAAAAAAAAATAAATACCTTATTTTAAATGTTATTATATTAGTTATTAACAATTTTCGATAGTCGTGCACTTGTTACAATTGTCCCCACTTACGGGGTCAATTGTAACAGTTCATAAATTCAACTAAAACATAGTTAATTATACATATTATCATAGTTGAGATATATTTTTTTATTGATCAAAATAGTAGTGATATTTTAGGAGTAAAAATAATAATGAGCAGAAACCTAAAGGGTTAAACTTTTAACTTTAAGGGGTTAAAAATTTTAATTTATGCTGTGAAAGGTGACAAATAAAATAATGCGCATGCAACATAACATAAATGATAAAGGAAACTATTGGTGGTTCTTAAAGAGTTTAGTAATGGTTTGTAAACATAAGATTATTTATTTTCAGCTGTTACAATCGTTCCTTTACTTATTGTTACAATTGTCCCCAAGACGCCATTTCAGCTTCATTTGTTAAAAACAATGCTAGTTAATTACCAAAACTATTTTTTTTTATTGAAATGTTAATTAAGGTGTCCACTTACATATTCAGTTAATAATTTTTATTTGCTTAAACAAAATTACTTTGTTACAACATAATATTCTAATACCAAAAAAAAGTACTTATGTAGCGTGAAAATATCTTTTGTGATGTAACTCTTTCAAAAGTACATAAAAATGGTTGCCAGCAGGGGTGTACATGTAGATTTATTAAATACACCTTGTGCGCCACCTAGGAACCAAATCTAGAACCCGACACTCGAAATTTTTGCTCTGTTACAATCGTACCCTGTTACAATTGACCCCACTCTCCCCTACTTATAAAGATAAGTTAAGGATTAATTTTGCTTAGAAAAGAATTATATATAATTTTAAGAATTCGATGAAATTTAAAAGCTGTAAAACAGCTATTGGAAATGATAGCATGTCAGAGCTGATTCTGAGATGAGTTAATGCAGAGCTGATGCTGTAGTAAACAACTGATATAAACAAGTTTACAAGACAAGTATACAAGTACAAGTATGCAAGTACAAGTATGCAAGTACAAGTATACAAGTACAAGTATACAAGTACAAGTATACAAGAACTAGTATACAAGTACAAGTATACAAGTACAAGTATACAAATACAAGTATACAAGTACAAGTATACAATTTTCCTTTCACGAAAATAAAGCAAAAATTAAGTAGATTTTAAACAGGTTTAAATGTAATAAAATTTAACTATTGTGAACAATTCAAATAGTTTTAAATTAGTTATTTATTTAGTTAGTTTTAACCCAGGTATTTAGAAAATTATCCCCAAAAGAATTTTTTACTCAATTATTTATTAAATTATCTATCACTTTTTGTACACTCCAAATTTTAAAAAATTTCTTAAATTTAAATTCTTTTCTTAAATTTGATTTATTTATGTTTTTAAAAAATTCATTTTAATGTGTACTTTTTAATTTTTGCTATTAAAGTCGTTTTCCTTACGGTTACTCGAAAAATATTTTTACATCCGTTTCTAAATAATTTAAAATACACTTCAATTTTTTAAAATTTAAATACATGCAGTTTTTCTGAATTTAAACATCAGTATTCATAAGAACAGTAATGTTTATTTTCGAATATTACTTTATTATTAGATAGATACTCAGATAGTGGTCAACTTATAAAGCAGAAATTATGTAAAATAACTTCTTCCAAAATTTTTTTTTATATTCTACAACAATGATTTCAATTATTTTATTAAAAATATATTTCGTTAATTCTAAATAAAACAAAAAAATACTACTAAAAATACTGTTCTACTTATAGATATTGAAATCATATCAGTAAATTTAAAAATTGTTTTTACGGCATTTTGTTTCAGTCGAATAAGAAAAATGAAATTAAAATTCAGTTTAAACAAAAGACTTTGATTGATTTTCTAAGATTCTTCTATTCCTTTCATGACAATTTAAGATTCAGTGGTTATTTTCTGACGTGAATTAAAAGGAATTCAATTAAAATTTCCTTATTTTTCCTCGATCATTTCAAGCTTTTTCATCATTATTTTAAAGCTTATAGTGTTTCGATCAAAGATAATTCTTTAATCTTTGCATTAAATGATTTCTATGATTCTTTTGTTTGCTTTTCGTTATTTATTGATTCAAAATTCAAATGCTGAGTTAATCAATCAATTTAATTTCAAGATCTGAAATTAATTCCAGACGAGAATAATTGTTTCTTTATAATATTTGTCATTTAAAAGTTCTTCGTATAAATAATTACAATAAAGTCATTTGAATCTATTATTTGCGATTAAGGAAATAACAATTCTAAAAAGACGATTCTGAAACAGTTAAAATTAAAATTAGAAATATTTTGACCGCATAATGCTTTCGGACTTTTATTTTAACCGATTACCGCTCACTGTATAAGTAGTTAACATATAACTTATTTGGTATATTGTGATTAACTTTTAATTTGATGCTTTGATGTTTGAGATAGATGTCTGTTTTGAGATATTTTTTAAAAAACTACTTTAGGAATGTTATATGCTTCCTTTCATTATGCTATAAATATTTGAACAAGTAAAGTATTAGAAATTTCCAGTAAAAGGGTAAACTAAAATTTAAATTATTTGTTTTTATACCATATTTAATCAAAACTGGTTAATGATATAAAAAAAAGGTATTTAAACTATTAACTGCGAGAAAAAACCTTTACTTACTGCTTTCATCTAATATGGTTAAACAACCAGAATTTTACTCGTGCCAGCTAGGCCCACCTTATGAAACCATTTAATTCCTTGCAGATGGGCTTACACTATAGTCGAGAGGGTAAATCTGTAACTGATTATGACTGACTGAGACTCAGTCAGTCATGACATGAATTGTTGAACTAGAACTACCAGAATACGAGCCTTTCATTTACGCACAAATAGCAACAGAAGAGAGCTGCTTAAAATAAAAAGTCTAGTATGTCCCATTCTTGTACGATAGATGGCACCACCAGATAAACAATTAATCAAGCCTTTTATACGGTACATTTCACAAAACACAACTCAACCATCATAACTTAACGCTACGGTTTATTACCTAATGAAAGGTTTAACTCCCTTGTCCTTACTTAATGAAAGGAAACAGTTCTGAAACCATTCTAGTTGTAAGTGGTAATAAAACCATAAAGATGAAAATAATGTTCCTAACAGTAAAATTTGTAGTTAATTGAATGAACAAACTGCTGCGTTTTATTTAACTGTAATTTTGGAATAAAAATATTACGGCGTATTATTAACCTCAGATTCAATGTAATTTTTTTTACTTAAACACAATAGAATTTTTAATTATTTTCCAAAGTCGAAAAATAATGTAAAAATTTTTTCAGAAAATTTTAGTTCTTCGCAATTTCCTGTTCAAATAGATTTTTTCGATTACACCTGCAATAATAATTTTTTTTTCTGTATTTTCTAATTTCGTTTTCTTAACATTGTTATATCGATCTTGCTTTTTACATTCATCCATTCATCTTCGCAGTTTTTTTTTTTGTTGATGAGTTGGCAAATATAGAGCTGGTACTTATGCTGTGATTTGCATTATTTTTCGTCCAGTAATATCATTTTTGCTTATTAATTATTTATTACATTGGAGATAGTTGTTTATACCAAAGGCATGTACGTTTAGGTTAAAAACAACGATGAATTATTGGCTCTCGATTGCTTAAGATTTTGATGAGTTATGAGAGAGTTTGATATACTGTGTATATTTTAGGGAGGTGAGGGGGGCTCGAGATAAATCTCTTTGTTAGAAATATTGATTTCTATTTTAAAGAATCAAGATAATTTTTGGAATTTTTGGTAATTTTCTTAGACCGGTTAATGACTAGATCATTAATTGTATATCTGAACAAATCTTTAATAATGTTTTTAGTTCCTTCCACTTTAATTTCTCTCTAATATTTTTCATTTTGGATAGTTATGATTTTGGTCTTTCTTTGCGGTGGCTGTGCTGATAATTTTAATTATTTTCGTATATATATATATATATATATATATATATATATATATATATATATATATATATATATATATATATATATATATATATATATATATATATATATATATATATATATATATATATATATATATATATATATATATATATATATATAAGAGCAATATTATTACTATTCATACTATGTGATTACTCAATACTAACGGCATATTTTTTTTTCATTTTTTGTAATTTAATTCACAATAATTGGTGAAGAATGCTGTTTGCGATACATTTCATATGAAAAACACCTTTTAAAATTGTATAGTGTTTTAATGTATTAAATTCATATTTCATATAATTCAGATGTTATTCATATATTTCTTATAATTTATATATTCATTTATTTACAACAAGATATTAAAGAAACTTCGAATTTAAACAGTAAAGATTTAAAATTCTTAATCAATAATAAATTATATGTTTTTTTTAAAAATTTTAATCTCGAAGAACTATTTAATTTATCGGAAATTTGCTTGAGAAGAAATATATATTATTTAAAAAATCTTATTTTAAGTACAACAGAGCACTGTTAGAATTTTCTTTCCAAAATCACGATAAAAAAATCCGATAGCAGTCTAATAATAAACTTAACCTTAAAATTTACAGTTAGGAATATTTCTTCACCTTTACGGACTTAAAACCGTTTAAAACTGACATGGTTAAAAAACCACGAAAGCAAAACTATACAGTTCTGTAATAATTTACAACTAGCATGGTTTCAAAACCATAAAAAAGAACTTTAGCAGGACATTGGAGTTAGAATTTACGTTAGGTAAAGGATATTGAAGTTATGATGCGTTTGTGTTGTGTTTTGTCAAACTAACAATGAAATGTAATTTTCTTCTAGTGGTATAAATCTATCGTGAGAGATTGAATTACTAGACTTTTTTGTTCCTGTCTAGGGTCCCCAGATGGCGAGTGCGGGACACAGAAATCTTTTCTTGTGTTGAAGGAATGGAAGAAACAATATGGTCAGCCTCCATCCAGTCAGTTATGAAATTTACAAGTAATCCCTCTCAGCTACATTATGTATACAGCTGAAAGGGAATAAGTTGTTTTACTAAAGTGGGCTTTGTTGGTGCGGATAAAATTCTGGTTTTTTAATCGTATTAGGAGAAAACAATTATTATACAATTTTTCTCATTGCTAACCATTTGATTACCATTTTTCTTATGGTTTTTAGACTGTTTTGTTTGAATATTGTAAAATAACAAGTGTATACATTGCTATTTTTCAATTTTTTTCAGTAAAATTTTTAACATTAAGTAATTTAAAAAATAATTTTTTTTTTAGATTAATGTTGATTTTGTTGATTTTTAAATAAAAATGTTTGTTTTTAAGTTTATTGTAAGATGTAACAAATAATTTAATGACGAAATGCAAAAATTGTAAAGTAAAGTTTAATCAAATTTATGTATAAATTATCGATTTTTGTGTTTTATTTTAAGCATAGTTGGTTTCGGTAGATCTAATAGACTCAAAATTATTAACAGGTTGAACTGACTGAACTGACCTTTTTCCGATAAAAACAATAACGATATTTTAGTTGCTATTAGTAGTATGATTATTTATCTATTTTTTTGTTGTCGTATGCCTGTTTTAGGTAGAGGGGGTGCGATTGTTCTTGCTTTTCTGTGGCGCCATCTATGGCCAACAATTCGACTTCTGCCACACCATTCACACAACCACAATCCCGTTTATAGGGTCGCATTCACACACACAAAGGAGAAAGGACATAGATCACACAGAGAGAAAGAAACATCCATGCCTTGCCCGGGATTCGAGCCCAGGACCTTGATGCAAGGACAGTTCCCTGCCCCCTACACAGGCCGGTCGGCATTTATCAATTTAAAAACATGAATTCTAACAAACGTAGATAATCATAAATTCTCTGTGCTAAGATGTGCTAATTACATGATTAGAAAATATTTTCAGTGGAAGAAAATACAAATGAAAATACAAATTCTATCAAATGTAGATAATCAAAAATTCTTTTCTTATTCATTACTCAAGGTTTGGTTTGTGCAGTGTTTGATAAACGGATAAATTAATGCAACATGTAAATGCATTTAAAAGTGTTCATGTATTATGCGAGTTATCAAATATTAAAGGTATCAAATCACTTAGGAAATTATAATAATTTTTAAATCTTTTTTTAATGATCTACTAGTGTGTATGTTTCGAAAATATTTCTTAAATAGTTAACTTTTTTAAAAATAGTTTAAAATAGATGTGCTAATTACATGCTTAGAAAATATTTTCAATGGAAGGAACTTGAAAATACAAATGATATCACACGTAGATAATCATAAATTCTTTTCTTATTCGTTACTCAAGATTTAGTTTATGTAGTATTTCATAAACGGGTGAATTACTGCAACGCATGAATGCATTTAAAATCGTTAATTTATTATTTATTGGAACTTATTTTAATCAAGTTTTAAAGGTATCAAATCACTAAAGAGATCATAATAATTTTCAAATCTTCATTTACTGATGTGCTATGGCGTATATTTCAAAGATATTTTTTAAATAGTTAACTTGTCGAAAAAGATTTTAAAATACATATGCTAATTATATGCTTAGGAAATATTTCCAGTGGAAAGAAATAATATCTTAAATAAATTTACTTTTACGCTCTTGTGGAGCATATTTAAAATTACGAGATTTGAAGTTGATACAGTGAGGAATTTTAATTAAAAAAGTAAATTACAGTCAATGACAAAATTTCGTCGGATTTTAACCTGAAGTCCCCGAAGGCAAATAATTTTGTTTCCAATTAGAAAAGGTAATTAAGAAGTTAATTAGTTAATACACCGTTATGAAAACGTAGACACGCAAATATTTTATATTTCTAATTAAATATTTGCTTTTAAAAATTACATGAAAACAAATATTGATTTTGAGAATAAAGATATAGTAATTTGTATTGTTGGAAATCGATAGTTGGATTTAATGTTTGAGATAAAAATTTAGTAAATCTTTTTTGAATAAATTTTTGGGAACAAAATGCTTAGTTTATTGAATAAATAGTTTAAATATTTAGGGTACATGGAAAAGTAAATTATTTGCATTCAGAATTTTTTTTCTTAGAATTCAATAAAAAGTAAACTTTTTGAGATAACTTCAAAATTTTAAAATTAAGTTTGTTGAAGGAATTTTTAGCTTGTTCCTTCGTTCTTTACAATCACGTTTAGTTCCTTTACTCTAAGTCATCTTGGATTTTGGAAAAATCTGAAATTATAATCTTTAGATCTTGGATCAGTCTAAAACATATTTTTTACTAAGTCTAAATTTATAGGAATCAGACTAGCTCCGTTTTTATATTCTGGTGCCCCATGGAACTATTAGAAATGAAACTCTCACTTTTGACGAATCCTTGAGCAGTATTTCATTAATTTTGAGAATCATTTCGAAAAGAAATCATGTGATTTGTGACGACACGTGAACTCTTAAATATATGACAAAAATATTTCCTCAACTTGAAATCTCGTTGCAGTGCATTGTTAGAGATTGTTAAGTAGAATGACGAAACTGAAATAAAGATCAGACAATCAAAAATAAAGTGACGGATTAAGCTGACCGGTTGTATGGTGGTCAAAGAGTTAACTGGCAGTTTATTCCTCGTGCAAGGAATATTCGGGGTTCTGATCCCGCTTCGGACATCGATGTAGTCCATCGATTTGTCCTTGTTGTTTTGTGCCACCTGTGTGGTGACCACGTTAAAGTAATTATTAGAGAAGTTAGATTTTTTTCAACATTTAGATTTTTTAAATTTTTTCAACAAAAAGAAAAATTCTTGCCTAATGTATATAAGTAACGATAGTTATTTCCTCACTGTCACGTAATTTTTGGATTATAAGCCAGGAAATGGTTTCATCAAAAACGAAGGAATTTTTGTGACATTTAAGTTTCATTTTCATACAGTGTACTAGATTCTGAAGCAATGTTCAATCCAAGTTTTTGGGTTTGTCTAAATAGTCTTTGGGTAAATAGGAAAAAGTCTAGAACAGTCCTTTGGTCTAATTAGACATTCAAAGAATCATATTTTTTTCTCTACTCCTTAGCTTTATGAAAAAGATTGCATGTTGAGAACAAAAAGCAATGGAATTTACTCCTTTTAAATTAGTTATAACCAAATGCGTATTAAATCAACAAATAATTATTTGTGAAAAGTAACGCTACTGATGTGGTTTTTATAATCAACAATCAAACTATGCATTTACTTGTTTAAAACTTCATTCGTTTCAAAAACATACAAATCGAAATAACAGTCGGCATGTTTTGAGTGCCTTAAAATAGACGTCCATTTTCAAGACTTGCCAGACGTGAATGAGAAGCTCCAATTGTTGAGCAACTGTTACTTTCGATTTGTATATTTTTGAAGCGAACGAAGTTTTCGTTGGATGGTTCTAATGCCACTTGCCACAGGGGCAAACCTGCTTGGTAAAACAGAGCAAATTTAAGGCAGAGTGTGCGATTCCTGTTTTTCAGTGGCGCCAACTATGGCCAAGAATTCGACTTCGCCACATCATACGTCACACCTGTTTATAAGGCGGACCCATTCATGCATCCATTCATTCATCCACAGATTGTAATTTTGACCAGAATCAGAGAACGATCTCCAATCCGGTACCCCCAAAGGTTTCGATTTGTTATGGGAACACGGAGGACTTTTGCGACTCGACAGATTTAACGTGCATCAGTCACTTTACAGCACGGGGAGTCTTCGGCCGTCGGGGTTCGAATCCACGAACTCTCGGACATGGGCTTAACGCCCTATCGACCAGGCGATCCTGGCCCTAAATGAGTGAGGTTTTTAGGTTTGAAGTTTCTTGGGATTATTTATTTAATATGCATTTACTGTTTAACCATGCATTTTAAGAATTTCGTTTTAATTTTATTTCTAGGGTTAACAAAGTATATTTACCAGCAATTAACAGCTCTGTATGAACTCTTTCATCGGCAACGCTGTTGTTCACGTAGCATATATACTTTCCACTGTCTTCTGGTTCAGCTCGTCGGATGATGAGCGTACCACCTAATTGAACATAACGTTGGTTTTTTGCCAATCTTAAAGCTTGACTCTTTTCAAATTTTAACCAATGAATGGAGGGAACAGGATAGCCTTCAGCCGCACAAGGCAATTCCACTGTAGTACCTTGTTTGCCAATCAGGCTGGTTTTTCTATCAATGATTCTGGGTGGAAATGTACTGTGGGGTTCTAAAAATAAAATGCAAAATTACAACTCGCTAAAAATAAACATATTTACTTACAGCAATTTAATAACTACTTTTTTAATGCTTTTTTGCATTAACATTCCTAAAGAAATAATAACTCCATTTTAATTTTGAATTTTTTTGAAATAAATATGAGTGCCAAGACGTGGTATGTCGACAAATATATATAATCAGGATTCAAAATTTCGAGTAATGCAATGAAATGTAAAGCTATAAAATTGTGGGAAATAAATAGAAAATACACTATTAGCAAAGTATAAAGAGTGACTTACTACAAAAACAGGCATGAAAATTAATATAATTATTGTCAATCATTTTTATTCTTAACCTCAAATACATTCATTGAAATAGCCAAATGATTGATTAATCATATAATATACAATAGTTAAAAAATTATATAGTGTCATAATGCACCAAAAATATTTTTTACGGAATTCAAAAATGGTTTTTTATTAGCCATAAAAAATAATAACGCCTGAGTGGATTTAGAAATCTGAAAAACAACGTTATATTGTTGAAATATCTAGGCCTTAAAAGCATCAGATGATCATATAGTATAATTTAATATAAAGTAATTAGGTCTTATCCGTTATTGTATATACTGTCAGAATTTTCATTCGAAATTTATGGTAAAATAACAGGCTGCAATTTGTCCGTTTAACCAACCACAAAGTTTATAGTATGGAATATATCTTCGCCCTTACGGTTTTAAAACCGCTTACAACTGGTATGAAAAAGATGTGAATACAAAACTATGCGGTTTTGTAACTATTTACAACTAGCATTGATTGAAAACCGTAAAAAATAATTTACCTGGATATTTGAGTTAGGCATCATGTTGGGTAATGGAAAAAGGGAGTAAGGTTGTGATTGAGTTGTGTTTTGTGAAGTGAACTAAGGAATATAATTTAAATCTGGTGGTGCAGCGTACCGTGAAGGATTGAAATATTCGGCTTTTGTGTTCCTGTCCAGGGTCAACAATATGGGAGTTGAGTGCACTGGAAATTCTTCACGTGTTGAAAGAACGGAAGAAACATTGTGGTGTTAAAACTGGGGTTCGAATCCCCAGTCAGCCATTAAATAAATTGTTAGTTAACCATTTTTTTCGAGAAAATTTGAACAGTGTAGGGGTCACCTAATATAAGTTAAAATTGCTTTAATTGTTTATTTAGAGCAGTATATTTTGAATAACATTTGGATTACTTTTTATTCGCATATTTAGTTTACGTAAGCGTATAGAAGAATAGTTAATTTTAAGACTTGAATTAACAAGAATAAAACGCTAACCAATGTTTAAAGAAAAATAATGAATGATTTTACCTTATTAAAACTTTGGATAAAATATTTGGCCATGACTAAGGATGCGAATTTAACTATTCTTCTTATCTCTTACCATAGCTTCAAGCATACATAATTAATATCATTAAAAATAGAATAAGAAAGAAATTTGTCCTGAATGAAATGAAAAGAAAAATGATTTCATATTTTTTCATAATTCTTGAAGAAAAGTAAATTATGAAAGCTTGTTTCGATGCAATCAATATCTTCAGAAATATTTGTCTTATTTTTTTCAAGTTGAGAAAACGCATTAAATCAGTAATTAACTCTCTCGACAATTACTCCACCGTATTTTATTATATGCTTTTGTAATAAGCTTTTTGCCTGAATCCAAGACTAAAAACTGAATGAAAATCCAAGTATGTGCCAATTCGAGCAAGAAATAATAATTTGAGAAAGAAAAAGGTTTTCTTTTGACGATGTATGTTTTATGTCTAACAAATACCCAAAAGATATATTCTAAAGAAATTTAGTTCTTTTATAAGATTCAAGTTTGAATAAATATATATTTTTTCAGATACACTTTGATAAATTTTTATTAATTTATAGAGTTAGCCGTTAATTTATGTGGTACTCCTTTCCCTCTCAGAAATAGTAATTATTGTGCAAATTGATATTTAATTTACACAGGAATTATACTAAGCTTTTTATCTGAATTCGAGAGGTTCTACTACTTTGTTATGAGGGTTACAGGGTCAAGTTACGAACACAAAGGTCCCCGGTTTTATCCCAGGCATTGTCAAAGAGCGTCTTTCTCTCAATCATCCTATATTGGTGTCAATCACGGAATCACGATCACGGAAATAAATTGATCCTGGACAAATAACATCATTACATGATTTCGCTTGGTACCCTGGTTCGCATTGGCTCATCAGAGTGAAAAGCAACTACAAAACTCGAATTATCCTTCATGACGAGAAAGTCATTAATATCTAGGATATGCGCTGGCCAGGTGCCCGAGTGGTTAGCGTGTCTGACTGCGGAGCTGACGGTCGCTGGTTCGAATCCTGCTCAGGGCATGGACGTATCTTTCGCCACGTGCCCACTGGGTAACGAGAAGAGAGTAGCAGCTCTGGCATTTCTGTGGCCAATGGGACAATCCCCAAGTGCCCACCATTAAAAAAAATCTAGGATATGCACTTTCCACTATTTTCTGGTCCAGTTCATTGATTGATGAGCATTTGACCTATGGCTAGCATCACGATGTTTTTTTTTTCATCTCTGCTTGCTAACTCTTACAGATATTTTGCGAAAAAGAATTTATGGTGTTAACTACCAGACAAATTTATTTTTTTGATCAGTGGCAGGAACATTTTTTTCTGCTTCTGTTCGTACTAGATTCACTGTCCGTATTCCAGTGGTTGGTTGGTTCTAATGCCACTTGCCACACGGGCAAGTCTGCTTGGTGAAACCGAGGAAATTTAAGGCAGAGTGTGTGATTCCTGTTCTTCAGTGGCGCCATCTATGGCCAAGAATTCGACTTCTGACACTTCATACGTTACACCTGTTTACAAGGCGAACCCATTCATTGACTTGAATCAGAGAACGATCGATCTCCAATCCATTACCCCCAGAGGTATTGATTTGTTATGGGAACATGGAGGACTTTGCGACTCGACAGAATTTTAACGCGCATCAGTCACCAACTACACGTGGAGTCTTCGGCCCACGGGGTTCGAACCCACGAATTCTCGGACATGGGCCCAGCGCCTTACCGTCCAGGCTATCCCGACCACATTCTTGTGGTGAAATCTTGTAAAGAAGACTACATGATATAAATAATTAATGGTGGTTAGCGTTTTTTAAATATTAATTCATTAAAAAGCTAATGAATCATTTACTTTTAAAATATTTTGAAGTATTTCAATCACCATGACACCCGAAAAATTACCGGTTAAGTGGTCAAGTGAAATCGTCTATGGGACGAGATCACAAGTGTTAAATAAAAATACGTGACCGCATGAGAATTCCCATAATTGTTAAGAATTTTCATATACTTTATTCTTTTTTGAACTAACATATAAAGAATTGGAAAATCTATTAAAACTTCAATTTTAAATGAAACGTGTTTTCAGTTTAATTGTTATAATTAAGACATTATTAAAACTTTAAAACGAAAAAAAAAATACAAAAAAAGTATACGAATAAGAAATAATAGGAATAAAAATTAGTATGAAAGAATATACGAATAAGATTCAGTTCTTGAATAAAAATTTGGACAAATAATATTTACAAATATTAATTTATACGTGTAAGAACTTATACCAAAAATATAAATACTAAATTTTTCTTATAGAAAGTAAAAATCTAATAATTTATAATAAAAATAATCAACTATAAGATCTCCAAGAAAAGGATATTGCTTTTGCTTCAAAAAAAGTTTTGTTATTACGTATACGTTACATTAAGGAATGTTTTAGAATTTATTATCTTAGTAAATTCAAAGAATTTTTAAAGAAAATAATAATTTTCCATAATAAGCAAACAATATTTAACTCTGGAAAGAAAGAAATGTCGTAAGTATATTATAAGAAAAATGCATTTAAATTTATGCTATAAGACTCTTCGTTTACTGAGATCCTTAAGTTAATTTTTCAACTAATCACTATTTAATACATTTTATTTATTTTCTTCCCCACTCACATAAAAAACTTGACATAAACTTGTACTGTAAATAATTCATACAATAAAAAATTTTTTTGTTGAAAATTTTCTATTTTACGAATATTTTGTTTGCTTGTTTTACGAAACATAAGTAAAGCACAATAGCACGTTTTGACCAAAAACATTACCCATGCATCATTATGCAATTTAGGTTCATAACTTTGATCACAAATAAACGTTGAATGAAAGAAATTATTTTTTCGTCACTTTCAGCAAAATGGGAAACGGTGCTAAGTGTTTATTTTACATTTTAAGATGGGAGAAAAATAGGACTAGGTTCTTAGAATATTTTTCAGATATGTTCAGAAATAATAATGAAAAAAATTTGATTTAAACATTCTAGCATAATTTTAAAAATAATCTATTTTTGGATGAAGGTGAACCAATATTATTCTCCTTACACTAGTAATTTTAAATCAACTTCAAAACCAACCTAATAAGTTAGGATCTCAAGATAATTCTAGGTTTTACAATTTTTATAGCCATTTTTAATTCTGCAGCTTTAAGAACCATTTTTAATTCCGAAACTGCCGATTTGAGAAGTGCATCCTTTTTCGTAGCTAAAGTGATCACCAAAGCCTGAAAAGCTTAATCTCTTATTAGAGAACGCATGAGATGAAGTAATTTTGATTGAGAAATTAGTAGATGATGTCACTTTGGCCAAAAGAGAGCAGTTCTTCAGAGAATGATGGTTCCGAGTAGGTTACAAAAGGAGCTGGGGATTGTACTGGGGTCGAAATTCTGTTGTAGTGCTGCCATCATGTAGTTCAGGGTTCAAAAACTAATGACTCACGGGCTACTAGTAATTAATTTGTGCGGCCCGCTTCCTCCTCTTAAGAAACTAAGCAGCTATAGTTTGATTTCTTAAAAATATTTTTCCGAATTATTTAACTTAGGTATTTAGTATTGCATTCGTGAATCCTCGTTGAGATGTTTATGGCAAAAGAAGTTTGAAAACATTTTACAATATTTTTTCCTACAAATCATCCTCAAGCCTAAACTGATTGGTAACTGCCATGTTTACTATTTTTGAAGGAACACATAGTTGCAAACAAATGTTGTCTGCGATGTATGTTGTAAAAGTATCTGATAGATCCAGGCTTACAAAAAAGTATCTTCATAATGTACAAAAAAAAAAAGAAACTTTGATAAGAAATTAGGTTTTAGGAAGACATACGGTAACTGCATGCTGCAACACCTATGACATTAGATAAAATAATGTCAGTTGATTAAATTCATATTGTAAAATATTTATGTATGGCAACAAGTTATAAAAAGAAAAATGAACTTCTTTGTTTAAACTGTTTGATAAAATAAGTTTTCCCTTTTTCAATCTTAACAAAGTAAAAATATTCTTTTATACTTAAGCATAAATTTAGTTTTCACCCATTTTGCTAAACGACCGGGATAGTCTGGATTGTAGAGCATGGAGCCCATGTTCAAGAGGTCGCGAGTTCGCTTCTCGCAGACCGAAGACTCCCCGTGTACAAAATGGTGACTAGTGCACGCTAAATCTATCGGGGTCACAAAGTGGTTAAAGTTCTATAACAAATCAATATCTCTCGGGGTACTAGATCAGATATTGATCCTGCTCTTGTTCGGGTCAAAATTACGATTTGCAAATGGATGGAGGGGTGGGAATGTCTACAAGAAAAATTTATAGGAAATAAATTATTGGACTTATCAAACAGATCAAAAATCGACTTTTTTTCTTCAAATTACGTAACTTAATTAAAATTTACAATTTTTTAGTGTTATTGATTTATAATGCTCTTAACTAGTCAACTTAGGAAATCTGCTGCATAATAAATACAATATTAATATTTAGATATTCTACAGCAAAGTTCAAAACTTACTTCGCAAAAGAGGTCAAAAATTGCAATTAATTATTTTAATTTTACGTGTGTACAATCTAATATATTTAGTCCATATTCTATGCTTTACATTTATGTATAGAAAGCAGTAATGTAAAATTTTAAGTAATTTGAACTAAAATGATTTGGTACATTTTATTCAGAATGTAGGAAAGTAAACGAAGAATTAATTTTGAGGGAAAAAAAACTAAATAAAGACAAAATTATCAATTTAATAACCAATATAGATAGTTTTTTTTAAATACTCGTATATATATATATATATATATATATATATATATATATATTAGTCAGAATTGGCTTAACCCTCTAACGGGCCCTTTATTTCTAGTAAAGGTAAATTAAAGTATTTTTGGAATTGAAATTGTATTAAGAACAGTAATTGATGTAAAAAAAAGCAACTCATTTAGTTTATAAAAATGCCATTTTTTTGGTGGGGAATATATTTAACATGACCTATTAGGAACTTACTGACTTTTATTTTTCTTTATTTATAAAATACATATCTTAAATGCTACAAACTTCAAAAGGAATTATGTATTTTATAATTTTAATACGTTTTTTAAAAGTGACAAATGGTTACCAATTTTATTCAGACTCACTTCAAGAAAGCTGAAGTTATTGAAAAATGGAAACCTAAATTAAAAGTGGTAAAACGTGGTGGTAAGTATAGTTACCACGGCCTTGAAAAGGGTTAAAAAGAAGTTTGATTCATGAAAGTTGACATTTAGTGTGGAAAAATAAATGAAAGTGACTGCTAGACGCAGTTTTATATTTTGGAAAAAACTCCATACAATCAAAAAATTGCAACTGTTATACAAGTGATCATTCATAACGATAATTATGCTTTCAGTGTATTTTAAACCCTTGCAGATGCCACAGATTTGTCGTGTAACATTTATACTATGTGCATAAATATATGCTTGTGGGTAGTTAGTTTACTGTTTTCAAAATAAAGTACAAAACAATGCTAAATAAATTGTGACACAGCTTCATTTATCACTGTTCTCATTGTAAATTTATTATTAATTCAATTCCACTTGGTAAATAGTGCTATCGACATCTAGTGATGTGCAATTATCTCAACCTGAAACAAAACAGCATTAATTATAATCGAGATAGTTGAAACGCTTTTATGTATATCTTCTCACTTCATTATAAATTTAGCAAACAAGTTTTCGTCGATGTATTAATCTAAGAAACACGATAAAATTTTAGCATCTTGCGTGCAAAAGTATTGATTTATGCAAATATTCAGAGAAAATAAACATTTTGACAGCTGTTCTTCGGTATCACAGCTTGAGGTATTGTATCCCAAGGAGATGAATGGAATATTTTTCTTATTAGCATATATTTTACTAAATTAAACTATAGATTTCAGTTCCGATGAAAAATTATTCTAAATATTTAATGAACCAGTATTAGTTTATTTTTAAGGTAATGAGCTCAAACGTCTATATTTAGGGTAGAATAAAGTGTATTAAAATTAGTTTGCAGAGCACCGTGTCAGTAAATTTATGCTCTCTTAACATTTACATTGTATGGATTAGAATCGATCATTTATTGATCTTGAGCATTCATTAATCTAGCAGGGAAACATTAATTCAATCTCTACTTTCTTTGATTGCAGTGTAAAGGCAAATATTACTTTTTGTAGGAAACAATTTTCTAATAAAATTTCGTCGGAAAAATTTACAAGGCTTGCACAAATTAAATAATAGTTAAAAGTATAAAAATCTAATATAGGTTTATATTGACTTTATGTTAAAATAAAACGTAAAAATTAATTAAAAAATTAATTTTTAATTAATTAAATAATTAATTTTTAATTAATTAAATAATTAATTTTTAATTAATTAAATAATTAATTTTTAATTAATTAAATAATTAATTTTTAATTAATTAAATAATTAATTTTTAATTAATTAAATAATTAATTTTTAATTAATTTTAAATTTCTAATTAATTAAATAATTTTATTTAAATTAATTAGTAATTAGAATAAAAATAAGCAAATATTTCATTTAATTTGTTTATATTTAAAAATACCCTAAAGGGTGGCTACAAAGTCATTCTTTCTCTGGTTTTCCTATATACTTGTGCTGAATAGATTAAATGCTTAAGTGTAGATCAGTAGTCTTGTGCAGCATCAAAAGTTTAATTTTGTTTACACTAGAAAAAGTAAGAGTTTTTGTGTCATTTGAGCCATGGCAAATGTGTCGAAAAACACGGAAAAGTGCCTCGGCTGTACTTCTGGTTGTGTCTGGGACATTCTCAACCATTTTAATTAGGTAAGCCTAAGACGTATCAGCGTAGTCAAAACCTAGAAGCAAAAGTTTTACACAGTCAAAATATTTGAAATTTTTTTTTATTAAAGACTTAAGAGAGACGAAGACAAGTTTTTAAAATGACCCAGGATAATAGTTGAACCCCGTTTTGCTAAAAAGTTGACAGATTAATTCCCAAAGATTCAGCAACTTTTTAGAGACGAAATATTGCAAGCCTCTTTGTAGTTATCCCAGAATAACATGAATTACGCTAAGGCTTTACCTACTATTCCAGTGCTTTATCTACTATTCCTGTCAGAGACAATTTTTAATTTGATAGTTAGTTAGGCCTTATGACCACTAAGACATTATCACTAATTTTATCATTATATTAGTCACATATTAATCTGATATTTTTACTTTTAAATTATGAGGATTGAGAAATTTAAATAGATAGTTTCTCTGTAGATAACATTTATATTTAATTACAGTGAATTGATTTCAAAATCATTTAAAAAAAATAAAGATAATTTTTAAAATAAGATTAATTTTTCGCAATGAATTTGAATATAATTTAAGGTACATTTAATCTGAAATCTTTCATGATAAAAAAATGTTAAACATAATTGGCTATATTACATCGATAATAAATCATATTGCGATATTAATACGCTATATTATTGCCTCTTAACTTCAAATTACTGGGCATATTTTACTTAATATGATATTTATAATTTTTAAACGACAATAATATATAGTCCTTATGAAAATGCAATAACAATTTTAACTTTTGAGTTCTCTATTAATAACTTGATATGAAGAAACGATAACAAGTAGACTCAAGTATTTGAAATAATTAAAAGTCATGTTTTCACTTAAAACTTATATTAAAAAGCAAGAAATACTGCAACTTTATTATTAAAGACTTTGAAGACTCTACATTTATTGTTCAATTTATGCTATTTTAATTGAGTCCATTTCATATTTTTTCTATAATAATTAAAAATATTTGATGCATGACGCTCTAAATTTTCTATCACTCTATCTGTCTCATAGATACAAATTCAACTCCATTTCACCAAGAAACAAAACAAAACAAAACAAAACAAAACAAAACAAAACAAAACAAAACAAAACAAAACAAAACAAAACAAAACAAAACAAAAACGCATAATTTAGCATTTAATTTACTTAAGTCTTTTTTGCTATTATAACATTATATATCTGCTACAAAAATAGTAAGAATTTTAAATATGTTTCTCTCTATTATCGGTACAGTATAGAAGAGGTATCAAACTGAATAAATTTAAATACAGTTAATGTTTTAAATTTGATCTTGAGCCACCAAAATCAAATGGCACTCTATTTATATCACTTTACTTAAGTAGTTAAAATATTCAAAAGCCATGTCTTCACTTAAAACTTTGATTAGTAAACATTAAAAGCCTCAACTTCAACATTATTGATCCCCATCACATCTCAGAATTCTCGTCTAGAAATTCCCCTATCGTTGTAGAAAGGTGCCCCACTACCACTTGTCCCCGCAACGCGATTCTCTTGGCATGTTGTCCAGAGATTGACATTCAATGTAATTTCTGGAGCGATATTGACTTTCCTCGACGTTTCGGTCTCTCCAATCACAACTAATTGAAGTTCGTAGCAGTGGCCGAAATGGAAAGTCTACGGGGAGTAGAGAATATGGGAGACCTGTGGGGTTCTCATATGTCACTGCAAGATATCCTGGGTCAGTCTAGGAAACATTACTCAAGATACATTAATTCATTATATAAAAAGTAATACTCTGTACATTAGGCGTGGAAGTGGAAAATTTATTAATGTCTAGCTGTACGATTTATTCTAAGCGGAAATCTCATATGGGTTTTGACCTTAACACAGCGTTACATAATAAGAAAAAGAATTCAATGCCCAATATAAACTACGAATAGATGACTATTTTGGAAATAAATTGGAGAGCAATACATCTCTTTGGGAAGTTTAAAGAGGCAAATTGTGGGGCATATTACGCCATGGATTAAATAATTAAAATTAATACTAAAATCACGATACATTAATTCATTATATAAAAAGTAATATTCTGTACATTACGCGTGGGACTGGAAAATTTATTAATGTAGAAGATGTTGTACGATTTATTCTAAGTGGAAATCTCATATGGGTTTTGACTTTAACACAGCGTTACATATTTAATAAGAAAAAGAATTATATGTACAATATGAACTACGAGTAGACGACTATTTTGGAAATAAATTGGAGGGCAATACAACTCTTTGGGAAGTTAAAAGTGGCAAATTGTGGAGCATATTATGCAATGGATTAAATAATTAAAATTAATAATTAAAATTAATACTAAAATCACTATACATTAATTCATCATATGAAATGTAATACTCTGTACATTTACGTGGAAGTGGAAAATTTATTAATGTAGATGTTGTACGATTTATTCTAAGTGGAAATCTCATATGGGTTTTGACCTTAATACAGCGTTACATAATAAGAAAAAGAATCCAATACACAATATGTACTACGAATAGACGAATATTTTGGAAATAAATTGGAGAGTAGAACAAATATTTGGGAAATAAAAAATGGCAAATTGTGGGGCATATTATGTAATGGATTAAATAATTAAAATTAATACTAAAATCACGATACATTAATTCATTATATAAAAAGTAATATTCTGTACATTACGCGTGGGATTGGAAAATTTATTAATGTCGAAGATGTTGCTAGTTGTACGATTTATTCTAAGTGGAAATCTCATATGGGTTTTGACTTTAACACAGCGTTACATATTTAATAAGAAAAAGAATTATATGTACAATATAAACTACGAGTAGACGACTATTTTGGAAATAAATTGGAGGGCAATACAACTTTTTGGGAAGTTAAAAGTGGCAAATTGTGGAGAATATTATGCAATGGATTAAATAATTAAAATTAATACTAAAATCACTATACGTTAATTCATTATATAAAATGTAATACTCTGTACATTTACGTGGAAGTGGAAAATTTATTAATGTAGATGTTGTACGATTTATTCTAAGTGGAAATCTCATATGGGTTTTGACCTTAATACAGCGTTACATAATAAGAAAAAGAATTCAATACACAATATGTACTACGAATAGACGAATATTTTGGAAATAAATTGGAGAGTAGAACAAATATTTGGGAAATAAAAAATGGCAAATTGTGGGGCATATTATGTAATGGATTAAATAATTAAAATTAATACAAAAATCACGATACATTAATTCATTATATGAAAAGTAATACTCTGTACATAAGGCGTGGAAGTGGAAAATTTATTAATGTCGAAGATGTTGTACGATTTATTCTAAGTGGAAGTCTCATATGGGTTTTGACCTTAACACAGCATTACATAATAAGAAAAAGAATTCAGTGTACAATATGAACTACGAATAGACGAATATTTTGGAAATAAATTGGAGAGTAGTACAACTCTTTGGGAAATTAAAAGTGAGAAATTATGGGGCATATTATGCAATGGATTTAATGATTAAAATTAATACAATGTGTTGTTGAAAGTATAAACTTTTCAATTAAAGCATTACGTTTCAAGTTATAGCAATTTTTTTGAGAGATATAAATATAGATGCTTTTTGCTTAATGTTTATTTTTTATGTTAAACTTAAAAATAAACAAACTAATCAAAGATATTATTAATGCTTAGCATTATGCAATGTAAATGTCTATTTCTTATCGTAACTATTTTGTTGTTATTCTCAAATACTCCGCACGAGGTTAGCACATTACGATAAGTTAAATGAATTACCTTGAAGAAAAAGCAGTAAATTTTTATCATGAATCATGATTTGTTTTAATATCTTTGTTGTTAATTACGAATGCAGCACGGTATTTGTAATGTAATGTAAAAATGTAAAAAAAAAAAAAAGTATAACCCTTCACATGAGTCAGCTCAATTTTATTTTAAAAAAAGTAAAAATTCTTTAAAACCAAGACACTTTTTTGACTGTAATTCGTATATATATATATATATATATATATATATATATATATATATATATATATATATATATATATATATATATATATATATATATATATATATATATATATATATATATATATATATATATATATATATATATATATATATATATATATATATTGCGTTGTACCCTTTTGAAATAATTAATTTAACAGTTTCACATAACAAGGAAAAATTGTTTAGAATTGTTTATTAATTTCATTGTTTTTTTGAAAAAAATCTAAAATTTCTTAGTTGAGTGGCTGGGCTGAGTAAAGTAAATTTTAAAATGTTCCTTAAAAGTAAAAAAAAAAAAAACATAGGTACTTAATATCAACATTTAATCAGTTTGTTATATTCTTGTGTCACAATTCCAAGATGTACTTCATTGATTCTGTTTTATTTAGCTCAATATTGTGAGGGACACTTCAAAGTTTTAAAGTTTTTTAATTGTTAATATACATTTAGAAATAGTTAAGTGAGGGACACTAAAACTATTTCTAAATGTTTATTTATTAAAAAAAGTTATAATTCAAGAGAATTGAATAAAAAAGTGTGAAAGTAATACTTGTGATAAATGATGAAATTTGTAAAAGATATGGAAGTGATACTTCATTGGAAAAAAATTATTAAACTTAGTTATAAGAGGAAGAAATAACTTAGAAAAATATTCTTTCATTGTTTCATTGCTTGTATTCTTTATTTTTCTATGTCTCTTAATTAAAATACTCTTTATTTTCTTAGTATATTGTTTTTAATTAAATAAATTTATTTGTTTGAGCAGCAATAACCACTGATTATTTATGAGATAAAAAGAATTAATTTAGTTTCCTTTATTAATGTGAAGTAAAAGGAAAATGTTGTATTGTTAGAAAAGAAAAACTTTTCTGTCATCAAGAAACATTTTATTTTTTCACCCCGAAATGAAATTCTTCAGTTGAGGAATACATTGCGTAACTTAAAAATAGTCTGACAGCTCATAAACTTTTAATTTCTTCATGATTGATTACTATCATTGTCTGAAAACACTTTGTATATTTGTTATTTCATAACCTTTGGACAATTTTCAGTACTTTAAATACTATTGAATTTTTTTCTTCTCAAGTTTGACTTAAGAAAGGAATTATAAAATATTTGGGCATACAAACTAATAACAATATAGTCAATTACTTGAAAAAAAAGGGAATTTTTTAAATCATTTGAGTGGAAAACATGCGTAAAAATAGGAATTTCCCAAATGATAAAAATGTTAGTATGAGATTCAAGAATGGCGTTTTAAGAAAAGCAACAACTTCTAAGTTAAAATTTTCCAAATAAATAAATAATTGAAAAATATTTATTTAAGTTTGTAACTAACCTTTCTTTAACTTTCTGTCTTTTTTACTGGTGTATCTTAACAATAAATTTGATTTCACAGGGGAAATTTTTTTTCTTGCTTTCTGCAGCATGAGTTTTTTTCATCCTAGATACTTTTGCATCACTGATTTCAAATCTGCAATCAGTTTCTCTCTCTCTAAGCTAAAGTTTTTAACGACATTTTTAATCTATTTTTAGTCGAAATGTACACGTTTAAAAATGTTATATATACCAAGGGGTTGCAAGAAACTGCTTGGACAATTAGGGTACATCATCAGGCTGAAAATTGTATACGAACCTCTACCCGTAAATGTGGCTATACGAAACTAGAGGCGCTTTCCTATAATGAACTGTTATTTCAGGACCTTCTGAACAGGTCGTGATAGAGAAGAGCCCCTATCCGCTTAAGACGAAATTCCTGGGCATGGGTTCTTATGCAATTTCAAATCTGATGATGTGCTCTTAGACGCCCGGTAGCTGAGCTGTAGCGCTTTGCTCTCCCGTGCCACAGGTCCTGGGTTCGATTCTCGGTCCGGGCAAGGTTGACTCAGTCTTTCATCCCTTCAGTGGGTCGATAAATGAGTACCAAGCGTGCTTGGGAACTAAACACTGGGGGTTCCGCGTTCATCTGACCACCTGAGCGGAACATCTGCTCCTACACCCCAGAGCCCAAGGTCAAGAAAACTGAGATGGCCACAGTAGGCCTTGGCACTCTATGGGCTGTCGCGCCACTGAGTTTAGTTTAGTTTAGATGTGCTCTAACTTCGTTAAAAGTTTGTCACAATTTTTACGTGACCCCCTGTTATATATAAATAAAGTTTCCAATAATGTACATTTTGTCAAAAATTTGACTAAATATGCCATTTTAAAAGAAATCAGTAGCTTTAGGAGCAAAACTATTTTCAGATTTGAAATCCCCCCCCCACTCGAATCAGGCGAGTATAAGTTTTTGTATGAATGCGACAAAAAATTGTTTTCCAGCGTCAGTTACGGAATAAAAATATTTTATTTATCGCTTATCGAAGGTGAAATAAACAGTAACTGTTTGGGTGAAAAAAACTTTCATACCATCAGGAACTATTATACTTTTTCCGATTGAAATGAAATTAGGTTTTTTAGTTGATGAATACATTGCGTAACTTAAAAATATTCTGACAGCTCATAAGCTTTTAATTTCTTTATGATTGATTACTGGAATTACCAGAAAACACTTTGTAAATTCTTCATTTCATAACTTGTGGATAATTCTCCCTACTTTAAAGACTATTGATTTTTCATTGCTCAAGAAAAACGTAAAAAGTGAAACACAAAATTATTAGGCATGAGGAGGTATAAAATTTTTATATACATATTTTTTTTTGTTGATAAGAATGTTCTATCAGCAAGGAACTATGCGATAACATGTTAAAAAAGAGACAATTTTTTGAATTAAAAAATGGATTTGGTTACATTATAAGAGTGAAAAAGCGTTTTTAAAGAATGAATTGTTAGAATAATTCAAAAAAAATGCGGCATTGAATCTTTTTTCTTTAAATTCTATACAGCTACATTTTATTTCGATAATTAAATAAATAAATTTTATTTAAATCTGCCACTGACATTTCAGTACAATGCGTATTTGCCTGATGTATCTTAACAACAATTACCACAGATTACTTATAGGATAACAATTATTTTGTTTCTCTTTATTAATAGGAGAGGAAATGAAAATGTATTATTATGAAAGAAGAAAAAAAACTTTCGTGGCATCAAGAAGCGTATTGTTTTATCTCATTGAAGTGAAATTAAATTCTTTAGTCTTTTAATTTCTTAATGACTTATTTCATGAATTGTCTGTTGACAATTCGGAAATGTCTCTATTAGTAACTCGTGGACAATTCTCTGTCCTTTAAAGACTATTGATGCTTCGTTTCTAAAGAAAATGCAAATAGTGGAACATAAATTCTTGAGACTAAAAAAAGAAAGAGTAACACTGATAGTTTTTAGAGACGAAAATGTTTTATTAGCAAAAAACTATAAGATAAATTTTCAAAACATAATAAAGTCGTTGAATAAAAACCGGATTTGTATCAATTGGATACGCATTAATTGAATGAAAAAGCGTACTTTATTGTATGAGCTCTGAAAATAGTGCAGAGGTCTATATAAAATTAAAATTTTTTATATTTATTTTCGGTTTAGATACAAAGTAAAGTTAGTAAAGTTAGTAAGATAAGTTAGTAGATAAGTTAGTAAATTTAAGTTAATATGTCAAAACATGGATAGGAAAAAAAAGGAAAATTATTTTTTAATATAATATATAAAAAGTGAATAATTTAGTTTTATTTAAAACGCTCACTTACAGTAATTAATCTCTTATTATACGCTATAAAATTACTCAATCAAAATTTCCTTATTCTGCTATAGCTGTTAATGCCTTTTTAAATTAAAAGTAATTATATCTTTCATTAAGCATTTAGCAGTATATTTTGACAATATAATTTAAAATATATTTATTTTAGTTCAGAAAATATTTTAAATTTCATATATAGTATATTTTATTTCAGCAAATATATTTATATTATACTTCATGGATTTAATTATTTAGACCAATTGCTTCAAATATATAGAAACCGTATCAGAAAAAAAGAAAAGGCAGATGATATTTGTTTGAGATATTTGATGATATCTGTTCCTTAGAAAATGTTTCTCAAAATCACCAACAGCAGCAATAAAAGAATAGTTATTATTTCGCAAAAATTAATGATTATTTGAATCGTATAAACATTATCATTATTGTATATAATTTCTACAAGAACTGGAAATTTTAAATTTTTCTTACTAAGTAAAAATAGTTCGAATTCAACTGGTAATTCACATTTAAATAATTCTCTTACAATAATATACTTCCACTAGACAGAAAGTTGTACTTCACCTGTAACTATTACTCTTCCTGATGAACTACTTTGCTTGATTGCGCCACTTATGCGATGTTTTGTTTGGCAATAAAACTTCCGCATCCCATCGGTTACAGAATCTGCTTGGCGTATGTATAATTCGCCAGTAGAAAACACACTGTAACGACCACCTAAAAAAGAAAGAAGCTTACTTTTTTATCTTTGTAGTTATCTGTAATTCCGTTACAAAGTTTATTCACTGTAAGAAATTTTTACTGAAAAAATGGTTTAATAATTTATTTAGTTGTTATTTTACTGTATTCAAATGAAACAGTAAGATAACCGTAAATAAGATGGTATTCAGACTGTTAACTGTCAGAAAAACCGTTTATTAACTGCTTTCCATTAATACGGTTTAACAATCAGAATTTTATCACGCCAACTAGAATAACTTAATGAAGCCACTAAGTTCCCTGGTTTTACAGTTTTGTACCATGCTAGTTGCAAATAGTTAAAAAATGGTATGGTTTTGTATTAATCGTTTCTTAACTTTACTAACTGTATATCGTTTCAACAGTAAAGTTAAAAAATATTCTTTATCGTAAACTTTACGGTTAATTGGCTGGACAGACAGCTGCCGGTTATTTTACCATACATTTTGAATCAAAATTCTTACAGTGTTCTTAGAAAAAGTTTGTTTGAAAACAAAGATTATTTACCACTTTTGTTTGTCCTCTTAAGAAAACAGAACAAGCAGAAGTTAACTTTAAATCATTTAGTGATTTAAAAAGAAAAAGAATAGTGTTTGTATTAAAAAAATTTGAAAATTATGAATAATTTATTTATTTCAATTTTATTGTAGCGTACAGTTTATAATTTGTATTTAAAGTGGTATTTATGCCATCTGTGCGATGAAAAATTATTTTAAATATTTCAGTCTTCAATCAAATCTGGATGGAAAACAGTGTATGTGCAACAATCGTTGATAATTTTATTGGATAGATAAGAAAAAAGTTGCAGTAAAAAAGTTAAGAATAGATAGAGAAAATAAAGTATATTCAGTTGAAAGAGACTTATCACTGCTTTAATCATGTGAAAAATTTTTGATTACAGCCAATCTAGACAGGAATTTCAACTGCAAATTATAATATGGGATATGTCATAGATTTTTTATTATCAAATAACAAACAGTGATAAACTATGTACAGATGAAATTTTAACACGAAATTAAACAATTATCACAAACGGGTTGGTCGCTATGGTCTCCGGCCCCGCGCCAACCAACCAAAATCACCATAGTGATATTTTTCCTTCACTTGTTGCTGAGGGTGGCAACGGGTGACTGAGATGGGGCCATGTGTTTTAAAATGTAACCAAGTAGTGTGTTTTTTTTTAGAAGGGAGATTTAAAAAACTATCTCCTATAATTGTATGATGTATAAGTTGTGTTTTAACATTTTAATAAAGTCTTATAACTGAAGCTTTTAAAAGTGTTATACAATAATAAATAATGTAGAAAAACCGACTTCGTCTATATCGAGCTCTATTTAAAAGTCAATGCAGTTTATTGTTGATAAAATCAAATTGATATACAAAGAAAGCAATTAGTTGGACACGGGAGATTGGTTTTCATGTGTGAGTTTGAGTTAGTGGGTTTTGCGAGTAGGAAATTAGAGAGTAGATAGGAAAAATTTACTCCTAAAAATCAATGGTAATTCCATAGAATCCAAGTTTCGTTTAAATATGTATATATATATATATATATATATATATATATATATATATATATATATATATATATATATATATATATATATATATATATATATATATATATATATATATATATATATATATATATATATATATATATATATATATATATATATATATATATATATATATATATATATATATATATATATATATATATATATATATATATATATATATATATATATATATATATATATATATATATACAGGGTGTCTCAGTTAAGCGTTTCAGAACTTCTAAGAGGGGTAGAGTGTATCCTGACGACTCGAAATCATATAGCAATGTGGGGGTCGGAAATGTTTTCCTGAAGCGGTGACGTACACAGAAGCACCATAAAGAAAAGGGACCGTAAGTGAAAAATCGCTATAATAATACATTGAAAAAATTATATGGTACATGGGCCAAGGTAAGTGTTCGAAGTTTCTGCCACCGGCTACAATGTACACCTCACATTTCCGGCGCATGGACATTCGAACATTCTGCAATACTTCAGGCATATCTCGCAAGCGGCTACTGCGATTCTTGCAACCAGCATTATCAAAAGGGGTGTCATAAACCAGTGTTTTCATATGACTCCAGAAATCAAGACATGATAGGTCGGGGGACCGAGGAGGCCATATAATTTTTTCAGTGTATTATTATAGCGATTTTTCACTTACGGTCTCTTTTCTTTATGGTGCTTCTGTGTATGTCACCGCTTCAGGAAAGCATTTCCGACCCCACATTGCTTTATGATTTCGAGTCGTCAGGATGCCCCCTATCCCTCTTAGAAGTTCTGAGACGCGTAACTGAGACACCCTGTATATATATATATATATATATATATATGTATATATATATATATTTATATTTGCAATCTGGCAATCTTGTTACGAAAATGATTTTTAAATCATTCTTGAAAAATTTCCCACTCATGTAAGTACGTTTATTCTGTTTTATTCTGTTTTTTCTTTTTATCTTATTTTATTTTCCGATTTTACGTGTTATTTTTACTTATTGTGTTCTATTTTATTTGTTGTAATTTTTGTAAAAAACTTTTTTGAGTGCTCCTCACGCTATTGTATTAATATATATTTCACTTTGGCTATATTGATACAATATCAGAAAGTACTCTTTTTTGCGGATATAATCGTGTGGGCTGATGAAAAGATTATATCTTCTATTTTCCGGATTTTTTTAAAAAAATTATCCTTTTTTTCCCCACGTTGTTTGTTATTCTTTTTTTTTATTATTATTTTTCTTTCCCCCCCTTTTTTCATATGTCTGTAATTTTCCTTTGTTTTATCTTCATTTTGAACTTATCTAATGAGTTCTGTTTACTTGCAGCTTATGCGCAATAAATGAAACTTATTGCTCTTCTTAATTTTCTTCGTGTTTTTTTGTATTTATTTATTTTGCTATATATATATATTTATATATATATATATATATATATATATATATATATATATATATATATATATATATATATATATATATATATATATATATATATATATATATATATATATATATATATATATATATATATATATATATATATATATATATATATATATATATATATATATTTAAATCCCATTTAAAATACCTTTACTTAGGTATTTAAACAATTTTAGCACCTATTTAAAAGAATAAGTATTCAATAAAAAATAGAATTAAAAATGGTTTTGTAATTAAGTAAATATGGAGGAAGAAAATCAGGATGAAAATCTATCCAGAAAAATACTTTGCCTTGAGTTACTAAATTCTTGGTAAGAAAGAGCACACACGATATTAAATTTCTTCAAAAATAAACTTACTTCGATTCATTACAATACTTCTTGGAAATACAAAAAGAAGAAGACATAATTTAATACTCTTGTTGTTTTGCTTTTTCGTGGTGGATCTGAAACCTTAAGCTTATAAAAAGAAGTTATATTAAAAATGTTTTTATATTAAATTTCCAAACGCATATTTCTTAGACATGAAACAATAAAAAAAAATATTTTGAACGTTAAAAAAGTATAAATTATCAGATTAGCTTGATAAAATTCTACATATAAGAAAATTTCTCGCAAAGTTTAAATATTTATATAGAAAAATAGGTTTTTATGGAAATTTATATCTTTAAATCTCTAGGAAATATTTATTTATTTATAAAATATAAAAGTTTTGCTCTATAATTTAATAAGATAAAATAACTTAATTAAATTTGCACTAATTTTATAATTTTTAGGAAATATTTTGCCTTTTTCTCTTATTTTTTGGAATAATTGTGATAGTGATTATTTCAATTTGTACGAAGGGAAAATGATGATCACTTAGGACTATCACTACTCTTAAGAAACTTAGCACTCACTCTCACTCTCAAAGACTTGAAATTAATACTTTTGCTTAATCATATTTTTAAATAACATTCAAAATTAAAGGTTTATTGGTTTATTTTTTGTTGATTTTTTGCTGAAACTAAGATTACGAACGAAGATGATGGAATTTTTGAAATTAATGAACATAATAAAATATATAAGTAACATAATTCGTGTTATGTTTCAGTATTATTTCCGACTCATTTAACTAAACTATACATTATACACTTTTTGAAAACAATTTAAATTTTTTTTCTATTGATAATATCCTTATATGCATTTAACGTCAGCTTCCTTCTATTGCCGTTCTTGAAAATGTTTTAAATTATCATATATCTCTCCATAAATTTAAATCTCATGTATTGTTATTGTTATGAACAGGATTATGTTACTATAAAAAGTACTGGCATCCTGAGTGCAGTATCTATAAAATTTTATACCGTAATTTTTACTGAAATATTTATTTAATTATAGTGATTTAGTGATTTTACAGTGTATATTACTGTAAAAATTACGGTACTTCAAATAATTTGTTCTGAGAAATTTTGCGGTAAAAGTGGATTTACAGCAAGAAGTACTGAGACCCTGAGTGCCGGTACTTTCTGATTATGGAGTACGGATTTTGATCTGTTTTCTGATAAAACAAAGAGAACGATTTTATAATGTTAATATTGTATAATGTGCAAAATAAGTAAATAAAAAAATTTAGAAAAAGGAAAGAAGAACATCTTGAGAGGATCGAATATGAAAAAGTCCAATTTTTAAATTTCAATTTCTCAGGAGCTATTTGACCAATTTTGTCCAAATTTTGTGTTTTACCATTTGCTTATGTGTGAAATTATATTCTTTAAAATGATGTAATAAATTGTATACCTTTCAATTAAAATTCTTATTAAATAAAATAATAAAAAAAATAATATATATCTACCATAAGTCAGTTTTGGATACTTTAAACGGAACTAATTTGTTACAGTTATAATTTAAATGCCAAAAACGAAAACATTTATAAACGTAATTAGCGCATACTTTCCTTAATCCCCTAATTTTTATATACAATTTAAATGAAAAACTGTTATGAAGGTATACTTCAAAACAATATCTTTCATTATAATGAATTATAATAAATTTCTATACACGGAGAATCGTAAAATTATCGCACTGTAAGGCGAAAAAATAATTCTAGACATGAAAACCAAATTATATGGTATTTAAACCATTTATTTCGTAATTTATCCTTCTATATGGCAACAGTTTACCGTAAGTACTGGTTTTCTAAACTATAGTTCGTATTATCACATACTTAGAAAAAAAAATACGAGACCGTAAAATAATGACCGTAATAAAAGACCGTAACCAGATTAATGGTTCTTATGTCGTAATCTAAGGTGTGATAAAATTTCCAAATTTCATCACATTTACCAATTTTAATCGCACATTAAATAAAAATATTTCATTGTTAATTTTATCAGAGCATTACCAAAGAACTTTGGTAAAAAATACCTAACTTTTTAGTGCTCCCTTAGATCCGGAAACACATTAAAGTTTGCAATATTCTGGTAGCTTAGACCACACATTTTTTCAGTGTACTTTCCAAATTGTCTGTCGTAGTGCTTACTCTTTTCTATAAACTTCATTGTTTTATGTTTAATATTTTTGTTAAAGGTTTCATACTTATAAAGAAAAGTGCTTTTGTGTGGGATAATTGGTTTTATATTTATCATTTATAAGCCTTTTCTATCGCAATCGTATGTACTTGTAAAATAACAATAAATTAAATATACTATTTCATATGTATTTTTATAATTTTATCTGAGCAACATTAAAATAAAAATTCTCATCCTTTCCATAAGTTTTACTTATCCTTCAAACTCTCAATCATTTGTTCTTATTCCACTTTTGAAAAATAGAGGCTTTTCTTTCTTTTCAATTTCGAATTTTGGGAGAATTATTATTTTACATTATCTAGAAAATAGCATTGTTCATATTCTGTAAAAAAGGAAACCATTCGCAAAAGAATAGAAGAGGGATCTGGTGTTAAGCAAAAACAATTTCTGCATCTGGTTTTTTGAAAAAATATTATTTAAATTGTAGGTCTATACATTTTCTAAGAGAATTGAGGAAGAAGAACAAAGGAATAGTCGATATATGAAAAATAGCTATATGAATACGCTTGTCAAAAATATTATTTGAATAGATCTTTGCAAAACATCACATCCTTTTAAATATGTTAACTATTTAACGTTTTTTTTAAAAACTATGATAATTAAAGGATAGTTTGTGCTAGTAAAAGCATATAACTATTTAAATCACACGTAAAACCAGCAAATTAATTAATATTTTGTCCAAAAATTTTTTTTTTAAATTTAAAATATAGCATTATTAATAAAAAGTTACAATAGTTGTTATGCAAATAACTCCCATGCAATGTTTAATTTTTTTCAAAGTAGTTATTATTTTTTGTTTAATAATATTGCACTTTTACTATAAAACAATGAATAAAATTGGTTTTGCTTAGAAGAAATAATTAACTCTGTTATGGTATTTTTTCTAGTTTATAATTGTTACGCAAAAATATGAATAATATATTTACCAACATTGAAAAACTAAATTATTACATTCATTTTTCCGTTCTCAATAAATAAAAATGGTGGGTGTTTTCGTTATTTCAAATCATTGAAGAACATTCATCTTTAGAAATTCCTTTTACCCATTAACCTTTTCATTTCTAACACTCAGTAACGCTTCTCTACCTAACACATTTTATTTTATTTTATAACCGTCGTTAAGCAGTCGACCCAATTTTGGGTTTACGAATTCCTATGTTCAATTCAGTAGCCTTGTAATTTTGAAACCAATCCAAAAGACAAGGGAATTCCAGGATCAAGTATTGTATTTGTTTTCGTGGAGGACTTTTTTCAGGAACTAACCACATTTGCATTACATAAAGAGGAAAGAAACGAAAACCTCCCACAGGTAGCCTGATGGCAAGGGGATACTTAACTCATGACTCGTCCGTCACTGAATGTATTTTATATCGAGCCGAGTGCAGAATTTGTATCGATCCCCCATAGCTGGGATTCGAACCCGGTTTACACATTGGCATAGCCCGGTTCATGCATTAACACATTAGGATATATTTCGAAAACCATTAAATTTTTGATAAATATTTTGATTTTATCAAAATTCGTTATTATTTCTCTCACTCTCCTTTTTTCCCAACACATTTCTAGGCGTAAGTCTAAGAAAAGTAGTGTTGACAATAAATTAAAGCAATTAAAAGCCTATACATGGATTCCTTAACTTTCTTAAGCGAGAATTTTTTTAACGTCTACAAGCAGCTTACATTTTTAATTTCTTTATGAACGGCGGAGTTCTGTGGAGGTTTGGTCCTGCTAACCTTACTCTATGGGCATTTTTAAATTATCCATTTAGTAATTCATATGTATATCAAAAATAAAGAATAATTTTTATTTTTATAGAGCTTCATATTTTAAAAAATAATAGATTTTTTATTTATCAAAATAGATTCCTCATTAAAGCAGTTTATGATTTTTAATATAATTTCTTGCATATATAATCCTGAGGTAAAATAATGAATAATTGAAAATAATTCATCAACATTAACAAAATTCTTTAATAAATATAGTATCTTATAAAAGAAGTTCCTGCAAGTATTACTATTTATTGAATTTTCGTTCAAAAATGATTGTATCCAGTTCCTCAGAGGAAATAAGTTCCCATATGGAATTTAAAAAAGCGATGATTTAGATTTATAGTGATTTAGAATGATTTATGGATACCGACTAAAAATAGTTTAGAAATAGAAGACATGATCTAAATAATCACTTGTTGAAATTACTCGATATTTACTGATCATGACTTGACATCATGATGATAGCAGGAGATATGAACTAAATAATCACTTGTTGAAATTACTCCATATTTACTGATCAATGCTTGACATCATGATGATAAGTGATCAGCATTTTTAAAATTTGTAATTTAAAAATTTTCTTTAATTATCAATGGTCTAAATAAGCACCTTGATATATTTCTGATTATAAAAAGGTATGAAAATTCGAGAAAGTTACGATAAAAAGTTTATATCTTGTATGATATATCCTGCTAGCCAAAAATCGTAAAGTGTAGTCGTAATTAAAAGTTTTAAAACATTTAGTTTTGAACTCAATTCTCTTGTTCTTCGATAGATTGCACCATGACAATTCGTTGCCTCGTTTCACGATTTGCTCAAACGTGATCACTATCTCCTAGGTCACAACAAGTGTCCCAGTTTTTGACGTCAACTGTATCGATTTTTGTCATATTAAATTCCAACAGAAAAAAATTACTGCCCTACTGAAGAAATATGTCGTGTTGAAATACTTTCTGTGTGGTTTTGCAACAGAAAATTCTGTTAATGTATTTCGCTGAGAATTCTTTGGTAACTTAACCATAAGAGATTACAGATTATATATATATGTATATATATTTGTCCTCTTACCAGCAGTGACCTCTGCGTGAATGATGTGACCATCGTCCCTCATCCATGACATCACAGATACATATTCTTTGACAAAGCTCGGAATGTGGCACTTTAGAACTGCAGTGTTACCCTTGGTCACGAACACATCGTATACTTGAGTTTCATAAAACTGCATCACAGCTGAAATGAAAAAGAATTTATTTATAAAAAAACTGTTTTATCATTATTTTTTCAAAAATTATTTGTTGGAATTATTTATTGATGTAATTTTTATGAAACAGATGTTTACTTGTAATTATTATGCATAGTATTATGAAGGTAATTTGGGAATTATGCAGTTAATCTAATCCGAAATGCTTTAATGATTTTGGTAAAGTTTTCAATACAGTATGATTTTATAATATGCGTTATAATATGATAAATGTGGGAAAATTTAGTTATTTTATAATGATACCTTAAGGTGTAGAATAAAAATTATTTACTTGGTTAAATTTACTTTTCAGTTTGTATTTTTTTAATAAATATGTTGAAATAAGAACAATAACTTTGAGAAAGAGAATTTCAGGTTAAGTTTTGCCATGCAAACGGAAAAAAACACCAAATGGTATTAAGTAACGTATATTTTATTTTTATTAGCCAGAAATACATTTCTTTTTTCCTTCTTTAATCAGAAATGTCATTACTACACAACAGGGTCATTTTGCCAGCATTTTTTCCTTACACTACAAATATATTTTGATTCCTTTGTGCATAGATTTGGAATTCAAGAGATTAATGAAAGATAAAAAGTAATAACACTGCACAGCTATTTAAAGTTTCAACAACTTTGTAAATTGTAACTTGTTTAATTAATTGTGAATTGTGAAAATATTTAATAAAAATAACTTAATGGTGTTGAGTCCCTTAAAAATACTTTTAATTCATATTAAAAATATTTAAAAGTTGTGGTATATTTCTAAAATATATATATAAATTAAAATTTTACATAAGCCGTAAATTGAAGAGCATGAGACATGAAGCTCTTTTTATTCTGGTGTTCACTCTTTTACTTTAAGAAAGCTGTTGATTTATTTTTGTAATTATAGGACAGTTAGGATTTAGCACTAAACATACCATACCCTGTCAAATAATTGTTTAAGAACTTTTGCATCGAAAATGCGCTTAGCATCTTATCGTTTTTGCGCATTTGACTTCCACAATTTTTCTAACAATTATATATAGTTTATATTTAATTATTATTTTTTTCCGTATTTTGTTTGTTTCGAATAATACTTGTCGTATACCTATTTCTACCACAACCGGTCATTTGACCGGGAGAAGAATTTATTACTTTATAAGTTTATCGGATCAGAAATTACGATGTAATGCGCGTTTAACGTATTGCATTCGATTAGTTGCACATTTCTGCAAAGACTGTTGCGTAGTTAGTTCAATCAGAATAACTGTGAATTCAAATTTCAATAAAGTGCCTAAAATTTTAGATTGTCATTTTTGCATAAGAAAAAGTGCCAAAAACTAAATGTTTTGGTAAGTAGTTTATATTTTACTTTGATAGCTTTACTTCAGTTCTAACTAACTTTTAGTTTTTACTCAGTAAAATGTTAAAACAATCAAGACCACACAAGTTCTAAGAAGAAATGATATTAATTATAAGAGCTATAATTCTTATATATTCTTATAATCATAAGAACAATTATAGGAATTACAATTCTTATAATTCTTATATATTCTTATAATCATAAGAATAATTATAAGAATTATAGAAATAATTATATTTAAAAAAAATATGTTTTCTGAAATTGTACAATGGAAACACCCTGTATATGTTAAAAATGCTTTGAGCAATGAATTAAACATTATTCTTCTTTGTATTTGTAATACATGAAAATTGGCCATATACAATTTTGTTTAGTTATAATAAAGTTTTATATAAAGTATAATAAGGTTTAATTTCTTCCTAACATCCATATTTCATACATTCAATCAAGAAACATAAAGTCCGGTCACATGACTGGCTATGGTAGAACTGGGTATGCATTACGTTTTGGTATATTTACTGTTAAAGGCTCAGCGCATAAACGCAAGGAACATTCTAAATCCGTCATATTTAAAAGCTCTCCCATCGATGTAGAATTTTAAAGCAGAAAATAAAGCACATTCCTTAACCACGCCGTTTAAATAATTATTAAAATGGACCTCTAAAAACGGTCTTCTTCATGTTTTTAAAACGTGTTGCTAAAGACAAACAATATTTATCAGTAGTGGCAGTACTGAACGACTAAATGTTCTGATTTGTAATTCATGGTATAACTTAACGTAATAAAAAGGTTATTCATACACTCTATAAAAATCTAGAAAGTATCTTTTCTATCAGCTTTTGAGTAAAACCTAAAGAGCACAAGTAATTAAAAGCTGAAACATAAACATATACTTAGAAAATAAGAAACATATCTATAAATTTTTCTTAAATAAAACATTTATTTACCACCAGAAAGTTTTATCAAGCACTAATTACAGAGGAATTTTTTCTCTTTAAAACTAATTGTACTCAAGCATTACACAGCACCAATTCACTCTTCATTATTTAACTATGCACTAAATTGTAAGAAATTTTAAATACTGGTACGTCTATGTACCTTCATTTTGCTTCATTTTAAGATCTGAAGTTTAATCAGTTTAGTATGCAAGATTTATAGAAAGAAAGTAATTAATAAAATGTTTAGTGAAATAGCTATTTATACTGATAAAATGTATCCTGATATGAATAAGTTTCAGATGAAATTAACATTTACAAAACTAACATATTCAATAATAACCTTAAAGAATTTAGGGATAATTAAGTTTTAAGTCAAAACGCTAAAGATAAATAAATTACTTGAAATATTAAACAATGTTAAAATTCCTCATGATGAATTGGGATATTGGATAATCTTAAAGTGTTCGTCCTTTACTTACATTTAACTACTTTACTTAATCATTTACTATTATTTTACTATTACAAAATAGTAAAAAATATTATTTACTAAAACTATTTACTATTATTATTATACAATCTACAATCATGCAGAGTTATATTATTTCTATTAGTTTTTCGTTTAACTACATCATAATTTATTATGTTGTTCTTTGAACACCAATTTGAAATTGTTATATTTGTTGTTGCTAAAATGTCTTATAAAAATGCATTTATTAAGTGTCACATTAAATATATTGATGAGTTAATGACATTAGATGCATTAATAAAAATTTTTATAAGTGCTTCTGAGAATTAATTTTAGGATCTAATGAAATTTCTAGAGAAGTAATAAATTTTTTAACCAGATAGATTTAAAAAACTCGAAATGACTCGGAAATTAATTTTGTCAGACACTGAATAAATATTGATCAACATTTCTAAATGAAATATAGATAACTATTTCCTTCCAGGAAAAAAAAAAGCCAAAGCGAAATTGAGTTCCACCAAGGAAGAAAAAAGAAATATTTATTGCAGATTTATCCCTTCGAGGAATGTATGAATTCTAAATCTTGTGCTGATCGCTAATCCCTCTTGTTCGTTTCGTATGACATTTCTTCGGCATAACACGTGTTTGCCAAGTCAATAGACAGACAGCACTTTGTTGTGACTTTGGCGAGCATTCGCAGGTGACGGAGACATTGGCGACTTCTATTGATGTTTCGGACGAAGTGTCATCTGTTATTAATCTAGTACATAATAGAATTGGGATTCGGTGTCTAGGCAACGTGGATGACATGGCTTAATCAATAAGTCATCAAGAGAGAGATATTTTCGTCCTCAAGAATGAGTTGGATTGCTCTGTTAACAAATGATAGAGGGGAGATGATTATTTTACGAAACAACCATACAGATGGCTTATTCTGATGTATAATATATTTTATTTCGGTTATATCACTTTAGATTAATAAATACGATATTTATAAGCAAGAGTGCAGTTCTGAGATTTGAATAAAAGAACTTTTGCAATTAAACTTTTATTTAAATAAACTGAATTTAAATTTAATGATATATTATCGATTCCATATGCACAATTCGTATGCATGTAAAAAAAGTAATATTAAAAATAATATATATTTAATCTTTAGAGTATGAACCTTCTGAGATGGAGTATACACTGAGAAAAAAATTATTGTCAAAATGATCAGAATGTGGTAAAATTTACTGTGTTTCTAGCTCTATGGGAACACTAAAACGCTCGGTTATTTTTCCCAAAGAACTTTGGTAAAGATTTAATAATAAAATATGGTTTCAAAATGTGGAATAAAGTTTGGTAATTTTATCGGGATACTTTAGAGCATCTCATAAAAGCAATTTATTCTGTTAAATATACTTTCATACTTTTCAGCTTTGTATTTGCACTAAATGTGTGGTAATAAGAACTATTATTTTGAAAACCAGAATTTCCGGTAAACCGTTAACATATGAACTGCTGAAAGTACCAATTGAATGGCTTAAAATATCGTATCTTTTGGTTTTTAATACTACAATTATGTGATTTTTTTACCAGAAGTGTCATTCCCATATAATACGGTAATTTTTATTTACGTGATTGATTTGATTATCTATAAGCATGTTTATTCATAGCATAAATGCATTAAGGTTATTTAGTAATAATTGGTACAGTCAATAAATTACAAAGGCGAAATCGCTAAACATAAATTAGAGGAATTTAGGGGATTATTTTAGTTAGACGGAAAAGCTATTTTTCGGATAAATAAAAAATCTATTTTAACGATCAATAAATTTCAATAATTTTAACGATTATTTTTTGCAATGGCGTACGAAATTGTTGTTACAATGATCTTGTTTTTATAAGCAAATACACATAATGTTACAAAGTAAATTAAAGATAAATTAGACTCGCATCCTTTCCATTTACTTTAACCAAATATTTTGACTTAAAATGCAATCAAGGATAAGACTTCTTCTGTCTACAGATTGTAGATGGAACTGAGAGTTTTTGCAAGATGCAGGAAAAAAATTAAAATGATCTGCAATAGCTTATGGCAGCATTGAAAACTCTAAATATTGATTTCAATAGTAAGCTGCAAAGAAAAGTATAAAGGAGTAGTGTAGATATGTAGTCAAAAAACTTGTTTTCAGAGTGACTTCTTTTTTACTGTTTTTACAATTTGAATGAAAAGTGAGATATTATTTTAAAACCGTAGTGAGCAATTGTAGAGTATCATAATAAATGAAAAAAAAAGCAGATAAATGTTTATATGTGTGATTTTATAATCTCATTTCACTTGCTTTGTTGGTGAAAAACTGGTATGAATTTACATTGAGACATTATTGTTTTTTTGTTTCAACATGCGTGCAAGTAGTAAAATTGGTGTTTTATATCCGTAAATTCTGGAAAATACAATACTCTTTCGTATAAAATAATAGGTAATATATTGATGGATGTGCAAATTTGAATATTTATAAATGATGACCGTATAGTAAAATAAAAGCGAGGTTTTTCGGAAATTGCAATGCATAATTAAAACCAAAATGAAAAAAAATTATGTAGTTAAAATTAAAACAGAATAGAATAGATTTGAATAGGAATGCTAGAATTTTTAGCAACTTTAATTGAAAGGCTACAGAGTCTTAGCTTTCGAAAGCTGCATTTAAAATTTAAATTAAAATTATCAATTTAGTTGTGTCAACTCAGCACCTGAATAATATGAAGTCAACATAAAATAATTCATTTTGTTTACTACAAATAAAGTTTCTTAGTTCATCGCGTTTGAATGATTAATAATAGATTAAATGCAAAATTGTGATATCAGTTTTTATCCATGTATAATTCATATAGATATTTATTTGAATTACTCATTCTTTTACACAAAAGTTTTTTTCACAGATGGAATGAATTTCTACAATATGGTCAACAAAAGGCTTATTTTTGCATCCAGGTTGAACAAAGAATAGCAGAATCAAAGACATTGAAACTAATTAGTTGAAACAACTTTCTACGTTCTTCGTTTATTAGAAAAACAAAACGTCTAGCAACGTATAAAAATAGTTTTACAATTAATTTAAAGTAAACAATTGTTTAGTTTAGAAACAAATTTGTACGATACATTTTCTCCTTTATTAATATTCAATCTATGATACTAGAAAATAATTTGAAAATCTTGCGAAACTTGTTGGGAAAAGTAATTAACTTTAAAAATAAGTGGTTTATTTTATAATGAAGAACAGCATAGCAAATGAAATTGAATTATTTAGGATAAACATAACTAGAATTGGATAGATTTTCTATTTCACATATTTTAACCTAATAAACGGAGATAACAATTCTGGTAAAATTACCGCACTGTATGTTGATCATATTTCTGGTAAATAAAAATCCATAATTCTAATACGAATAAATATTTTTTACCTTTAACTTTCACTTTGAAGGGAGAAAATGAAATAAAGCAATGTTAATGCTATTCATCAAAAGCCACACATTCATGACAATCATTTTTTAAAATTAAATATAAATTTTTTAGTTATTTAAAGAAATATGAGTTATTTTTTCATCAAATATAAGCATTTATTTTAATAAAAAAATGCTTTGATTTGTGAAAAATAATTAATTGGGATAAATATATGTGAGTGAATAAAACGTACAAATACTTTAATTAAAATATATCTTAAGAAAAATTACTATTTGAAAAGCAACAAGAATTGTAAGAAAACTCTCCAAATACAGAGACAGTTTGTACAGTAATTTTGAATTCAGAGAAGACGTAGTTTAGTGAACGTTCAAAACCATAACGTTTGAAAATAATTAAAGTGCTTCATTAAAAATTGCAGAGATTTTAGTTGCTCTCATAGTGCCCGAAATACGGTAATATTTATTATATTCTGGTAGCTTTGATCATACTTTTAATCTGTGTATTTCAAATTGGTAACGGAAAAACCGGATAAATTTTGCTCTGTTCAAAATTTATAGTAAATCATAGTAGAAATGACAATTATAATGTTTGGTTCAGGAAATGTTTGGTACAGTGTTAACTTGAGCCATATTGTCATACAGATTAAGTATTCACAAGCTTGACTGCTATATTGAACTAAACTTGACTGCTTTATTTCAAATTGAAAATAAGCACAGTTCAATTGTTGATTAGATATCTAACTGTAAGGTCAACCCACTTAAGAAAATTTGTTAATACATGATTCACCATACTGATTATTTATGGTAGTTATGTGTGATATTTATGCTTGATATTTTATGGTTGATATTTGATTTTTTTGAAAACTGATTTATTTGTTTTGTTTTTTTGAAAAAGTGCAACAAAACCTTGCTTGAAAACATCCTCATGATATTAAATTTGTGGATATTAAAATTGTAAATCTAAAATTATAGAGAACCAAATCTATTAAGGATCAAACAATATGGTGGCATAATTTCATGCAAATTAATAATCCATGAGAAAAAAACTCGAAATATTAAAATTTTCCCTTTCTTCGTTCGGTTTTCTTCCTTCTGACTTTGTTTTTTTAAAATATGTATTTATTTCTCAAGATTATGTATGAGATACCGTTGAAATGTATACATATATTTTTAATTCTTAAAACTATTGAGAAATTGGGTTTTATAATTCTAAGGAAACATAAAGGAAATATTTTTTTCAAATGTCTGTTTTTCACGAGACGGAAAAATACTTTTATTACTTACGAACTAAATATAAAATAAACTGATTCTAGATAACTATGAATAGTTAGAAAATATTTTTATTTGAATTTACTTAAATAAAAGTTTTGATTTTTTAAACTTTTAATTTATAGTAAATATTTATATAACATCTACATATTTTAGTATAGCATAAGATTTATTTATGAGTAAGGCTGACAGGGTTATTTTAAGAATTTAACAAGAACATATTTCTGAGTTTGGCAGGAAATTGACCACTATTTTGAGAGTAATTTAAATATTTTTTATGATCACATAAAATGTCTGAAAACTTTTAAACTTTGGATAACTATGTGCATGAACATATGCAGATATTTTCAGACCAATAATTTCTCATGATTATATACATCGCACACATGCTTCAGTATAGCACAACTTTTATTCGTGCCTAAAAAGTATTAAAAATGCCAAAACTACATGTTGGAATTAATATGCAAGATTTGTATTTCAAACTTACAAAAGAATTCCTCACACCATCTGGAAGGTCAGTTTCAACCAACGAACAGTGAATTACAGGTTTGCAACTTTTGGTAATTCCATAATATCACCTTAACTTTTCTTCTGTCCTCTGTTTGCACGCGAAAAGATTAGAAAGAAATCGTGACTAGGTAATGATTGTATTTCAACATTTTATTTGGCGATATTATAAATTGTCCCAGGCAACGCCCAACTTGAACAACGGCTCCCATTCCAATGAGAGAGAAAATATTAGACTTGACTTCCTTTTGAAATTTGATTAAATTGCTGACTTTATGGAATGTGGTCACAAATTATTAGTTTTCCATTGACCACGAATCTTATTCCATTTGTCACTTTCTGTTTGGGGTTATTTGGATCCTAATTTACATGCAATTCCATTAGTCTGGAACGTGAAATGATAAAGTTACTTTAGAATGGTGAGGAATGAATGGTTTGGAAACAGAATTTAAATAAATTTACTTAAATAATTATGAAGACAGAATTGAGTCATAACATGCTTGGAATATGATATCTGCAGCTGGTGCAATTTAATTTGAAAATTGCTCAAGACATTACAGATATGTAAAATTGAATAATATATAGTTAAATTATTATATTTCAATAATTAATTGGTTTTAAAGATGATTGCACTTTAAGGGAAATTTTAAACTTAGAGTCAGACATGAATTGTAGTTATTTTTTACTTTTCATACTAGTATTGTAAAAGATTTAAAAATACACACTTTTTGTAAATTTAAATATAACTGAATAAATATATTAAATGGAGATTACATACAATTTATTATTATTTATTGCTCTTAGTTTGATAAATTTATATTTATAACGAAATATGCAACTCTAAAAGTCATGCGTAGATTTTTTTTTACCTAAAAAAACTATACAAGCTTAAAATCATAAAAAAATATGTAAATTATGTCATTAATAATCATTATACATTTTCTAGCTTTCTAATATTATTTTACTCTGTTTATACATGATCACCTAAACCTTTTACAAATAAATACATTAGTTTTTCCCCCTCAGTGACAGGAAAATTGTTATTCTGATTGCAACCGTATAATAAACATTAATTGGATAACTGCAAGTGACGTCATTGTAGGTAAACAGTGTAATTTGTCGATTAAGAAGCCAATCAGGTGCACACATGTCTAACGTTACTTACAGGTATCCAATTAAATTCGATTTAAATCACATGGATAATCATAATCACTTCACTTCTTCTCTAGTTGCATACCCAATTAATGAGATAAAAATATTTTCTATTAGTGTTGAGTGGACACAAAGGCCATGCAAAGTATTAATATTTATTTTAGAAATGTAGTATTTTGGATGACGAGCTCTGTTTATATTTGTTGATAAGAGATACGAAATAGAATAGTATAAAAATAATATTAAAAGATAATATATATACTATGACCCTAATTAATTATCTGTCGTTATAGGAAAAACTCCTACGGTGAGCCCCAAAAATTCTCTTTTTCTGATTTTCAAATGAAATTCAAGAGTTTTGTTTAAATATCATGCGCCATGAATTTGCTATTTTTTTGTATTTTAAATAACACAACAGTATAATTTCTTTTGCTATTCTAATATTCAAAAACGAAATGGTTAAAATTAATATATATCATTATATTTATGTGTGTTAAAGCAATAAGTTATAATTCTTCTATAAGAAATAAAAAATGCTATCTCGTTTTTTAATACCTATAAACTAATCGGCCTACACATAGTTCATCGTAAAATTTGCATTAAATTTGAAATACAAATGTATTTTCCTATTTTTAATTTTTTACTTGCATAGAAATTTAATTAAGAGAGTGCTGGTATGCTAAATAGTTAATAAATGTCAACGTGTTGCGTGAACGGTTTTTTAGTAATTATTCAATACATTATTTATTTATCACTTCTAACTTTAAGCTATATTTCTAAGCGTATTTGTAAACAATAAAATTTGCAAAAAAAAAAAAAAAAAAAAAAAAAAAAACAGTTAACCTCATTTTTAATAAGTTACTTTTTTTTGTACGAGTTTTTGATAATAAATTTTTTTTTAAAACTTAAAATATTTAAAAGCAGGGATTTTGTAGCAGAAATTGAGTAAAATTTAATGGATACATTTTCGAAAATCTAATCCATATTTGTACTGAAAAGATTTTTTTTCTTGCAAACGTTACAGTAATGACAATAAATAATGTAAGTATAATAATAATCTAATAAACAAAATTGTCAAAATTTTGATTACAAATTTTTAAAAATTTATTAATCAATTCAACAGGTAATAAAATAATTACGATTAATAGTCACCCTTAGCTTCAAAAATATCATTTTTTAAAACAATTAACGTTACTGAAACGGCAATGAACACTTAAACTAATGTAAACGTAATAATTATCTAAAATATAAAAATAGGGCAATTTTAATTATTTCTTTCAAAAATAAATCGTAATTACCTAATCAATGGCTTATAATTTAATTGTGATTGATAATTTATCAGCTCTAAAATATTTTTTTCTTTTTCTTTTTAACGTTATGGTTTTGATAATGAGTTTGTGGAAATGTTATACAAACATAAGCTAATGTATTGGTAATAATAATTTAAAAAATGAAAATGTGTTTATTTTAACTATATCATTTTCTTATGAAGTTGTGAGATAACCAGAAAATGGTTACTTTTAAATGAGCTAGTCAATGGATAATAACTTTATTACGCTTAAAAATCCATATTTGTTCTAAAATTTTTACTAACTTTTTTTACAAATAAAGTTATAGTAATTACATAATGTTTTAGAAAAAATAATCTAACAAAAATATGATCATTTTAATAACTATACTTTCAACCCTTAAACGTTACACCCTTGGGTAAAGCTATACTGAAATTTTCTTGTTGCTCATAACTTTACATTTTCTCATTAAATAACATGGGGAAACAGATTTTTTGGTTAAGAAAAGACTGTGTCAGAAAGTTTGGAAAAGTAAGGAATAAATTTTTTAAACAAAGGTTGATAACCCTAGCCAAACGTTAGTAACCCAATTAGTTAGGATTATTATCCTGATTAATAATATAAGATTAAAAATCACAGTGAAAATTTTAGAAATGGAAAATAATAAAAATTTTAGTTAGGTTTTTCCTTATATGTCTTAGCTCTTTTTTTTCTAAAAAAAACATAAAGATAGTGAAGTTTTAAAGATTATTGAAAAGAAGCAATGCATTTTTACTTCATCAAATTTTAACATTTAAAACCCAATAAGCATATTTTATGACACTACAAGCATTTTTATTATCACAAACACTTAAGATTCAATTGATTTTGATATTTTAAAAATATTTATAGCACATGAAATAAAATGAAAAAAATTAGAAAACAAAAAATAAAGGAAAACTATAATCGGATTTTAAGCAAGTTGAAGTCTTGAAGCAAAATTGAAAAAATCATTCTTGTAAACTAGAATTTCACCTTTTTATTTATTCAAACACACTCATTTTACCACTTAAAATAGCATCATTAAAATATACATTTTTTCCCTTTTAATTTCATTTCGACTTTCTAAATTAGAATTGAAGTGATTTTACAACTAGTTAATGAAAAGGTAAATGGAAACTTTTAAAACTAAAACGCATTTCTATTATTACGAAATATTTCCATTTGCAAATTTCTGAAAACGTAAGCTACTTTACGAACGAAATATGTTAACCTCGATTAAACAAATGCAGTGAGAAAAGTTGTGGTGTTAAAGACTTGGAATTAATAGTAAAGAACTCGGAGTTGTTTTATTTTATTGTTTTATTCCTTTAATGGCGTCAAGAGATTAAAACTAGAAAACTATGCACTTTGTTCTTGATGAGTTTGGGGGATTTTGAAAACTAAGAGCAGATGTTGTTTAGGCTTAAATGTGTGAAAACTAAGTGAAATGTTTATTCCCATTTCGTAATGTAAAACTTGTTTTTCTGCTTTTAACTTTTATTACAAAATGAACTTTAGTTAGAGGAAAAATGATTGTTTGAAAAATATTTTAGATTTGTTATTTCAAAATTTAAAATATGTAAGTCTGTCTATTCAATTTAAATTTGTCCATTAAGCTAAATAAGATTTTTATTCTCGAGGTATCCCAATGAAACGGAACAGGTAAAAATTGAAAAGCAAATTTTCATTCATTAAACCCTAATGTTTTCGAAAGAAATAACAAATAAATAAATTTTCATTAACAGCAATACTGTTTTTACTGCTTTTTAAAAAAAAATATAGCAGCTTTATAAGTTAATCTAGCGCTTACTGAAAAACAAGTAGCTGGAAAAATACTTTTTATGCTAACGATTTCACGGAAATTGTACGACACGAGACGCATACAATTAATTGATATGCTTGTAAATTAAAGGAGAAAGAAAAAAAAATCTTTGTAAATGTATTTCTGAAAATGAATTATATTGGTTTAAGATAAGAATAAATAAAACAATTTAGATCATGTTCTTGAAAAAATAATTCTAAAGGAAACATTTTATTTCTCATTATACCTGTAATGTGCACTGAGAGAAAAATTCTAATAAAACTACTTTTCAAAAAGCATGAAACCAAAATATAGGATATCCACTTGTTTATTAATTTTTCCGTTCATATGGTAAATACGAGTATTTATCTGGAATTTTGATTTACAGAAATGTAGTTCTTAGTACCATTATTTTCAAAAAAAACGCAAAACTGAAAAATAAATTTAACCGAATAAATGGTTTTTATGCCATACTCTAAGGCAGTGTTCTCCAACCTTTTTATCACCGCGGACCTGTCAACGTTTGATAATTTTACCGCGACCTGCTGGGGGGGGGCGTTGTTAGTTTATATTTTAGATTATTTTGATTTATTAATTTTAATTTAATAGTATTTAAACATGCTTTCGAAATAAAATACAGTTACACCTAAAAATAATAATCAATGAGAGCCATGAGCTTGTTTCTTTGCAATGAGACGGCTCCATCTGGGGATAATCGGAGACAATGATACATCACAAACATTAAAAAATTTGTGTCTCTACCTTCGGGGACCTCTTTTTCTTAAATAAATAAAATGTTAATGGAACACAGATATTTTTAGTTTGGGGTATAAACCTGGGAATTTAAATTCAGTTTAAATGAAATGGCTGGTACGGTACCATTTGATCTACAAACCGGTACCGTTCCGCTCTAAGGTATCGTAATGGATTTATTAAATTTTATTGCATATTATAAGGCTTTATTTTATTGTTATTTATACCAAAATCATAACCAAAGCACTTCTGTAATTATTACCATGCAATTGTGTTTCCATAGGGGCCGGAATCACGGAAAACTTTCTATATTCTAGAAGTTTCGAACGTAATTTTTTCGCTCGGTGCGTAATCCTCATCGGCTATTTCATTGAGATATTTTAAAAAGTATAAATTGATGTCGGAGTTTTTTTTTCTTTAAATATACGCAATTCTATTGAAAACAGATAATAGACATGGACAGTTGAAACTCGTAAGTGCTAGAAAATTAAAATTAAAATGATTTCTATTATTAACTGACTTTACAATTATTGCAAAAAACTGTAAAATATATGCATAATTATCAAACTTAAAATATAATTAAATTAATTAAAATCCAAATTTTGCATCAGGGTTTCTCAGTCTGGCAGTCGCAACCTCATAGAGTCACGAATTCAAATATGAATTCAAAACTTTTATGAAATTTTTAAAAAAAAACTCATTTTCTTAATATATAAATAACAAAACACTTTAAAGAAATAACAGTACAAGTTATTTATATATTTACTTAACACTTCCTTGCCATCTATATAATGATTGGTTAAGTTTGTTTTCCACTAAAACTTTGTCCACCTATAGTTTCATGTTTAAAAAAAAACTCTTTTTTTCTGCTTTCCAAACAGTATCGGGCTGAGAGGACGTTAAAAATTTATTCAGTTTTTCTTTACATATAAGGGGTCAAAGGACCACAAAAATTGAGGACCACAAAATTTTTAAAAATCTACAAATTCATTATTGTTTAAATATATATAATTATGAACCAAATACATTAATTTATATTTAAATTTAAAGCAACATAATCATATTAAAAGCTACTTCAAAAATAAAAATTAAGTAAATAAATTCCAAATGGCTTATTTCTCATGCGTATACATTTACTACTTATAACAATAAAATAAAATATTCACATTTCTGATAACGTTTGTAAATATTATCTTTATCGTAACAAAAGCGAAAAACAGTCAATATAAGTTCAAAAAAAAGTTTCTTTATTTTTTATGTTTATATTTTTTTGGCAGTTTTTTTTTTTAACATTTTTAAACGAAATGTTTCTGAACGCCGTAGAAATAGTTATAAATCATACGCTCTGGTAGTTATTTTACTAACGGCTAATAGAATTAAAATGAAAAAAAGCTGAAAATACTTAAATTATCTTATTTAGGACCGATTGCATATAATCGAAATATTTTAACTATTCATTTCTTACAGATACTCTTTTGCATTAAGCAAAGTTCTATATGCATCATAATTAATAAAAGCTGAATGTAAAAAATAGCTTGCTTATCAGTGTATAAACCTTTATAAATGTTCATCTAAATCTAAGTACGTAGCTATTTTTTTCGCTCCCAAATTTAATACAATTCACTTCGAAACGTAACTGTTTATCAAATATTTCGTAAATAAGTTTTTACTTCTGAGAAATGTATCCACCATTAGTGATTTAAAACAATTTAACAGATTAGTCCTTTTTCTTAGAAGAAACCTTAGTTTATTTTATTAGAATATCAAAGTTAAGTGAAAAAAAAGCGAGTAGAGGAGTTTATTCTTTATAATAGTAAAGAAGTAATAATGTTCTGAAAGCAATGAAGATAAATATTATGATACAATCTTTTAATCTAGAATTATGTTACTAAACTCATTTTCGGTTGCGATATTTTTGATAGATTATTACATTTTACGTTTATCTAAAAAGAAGTTTTGCACTATCGAAGTGGGTAATATTTTTTCATAAAAATATATCTTGAAAATGTAAAGATCATAGTGCATCATGTGCATAAAAAGGATTTTTTTTGTTGCTATTTTCCACTTTGTCTGTTTTCTACTTGCTGTCTACTTTTGAAAAAAAAGAATAAAAGAAATGGTTTTCATCTTTTGTCACCTGCAATATTGGATTTGCAATAATGATTTTATTTGCAATAAATATAAATTCATATTAGCGAGCTTTTTTAGCATCTTTTGTAATGAAAATATATTAAAAGTTTGCTTCATGAATTAAAGAAATAAATTGCGCATTAATTTTACAGCCTGCAGAAATATTTGGTAATATTTTTTATCTTTGGAATTTTCGAAAATAAGTCTCAATATTTGAAAAAAAATATTCCTTAATCATTACCATTAACATGTATGCTTAGAAAGCGTGTGAAAATGTATAAAAAAAAGTAGATTTTGATTGTCAATTAATACCGTAGTAAAGAAGAAACAAAGATACTTTCAATATTTCTAAAAGCACCAGACGACTTAAACCCAACCAGCTACGAATTGTATAAAAACCTGTTCATACGCATGAGAAAGAATACTGGTGTTTCTGAAAATCACTTTTTAAGTTTTCTACGTTTCTCTCTCCTTAGTTTCAAAATGGTTTTGCTTAGTCCCATATTCCTGTTTTGCCATTTGTAAGATTTCTCTAGAATGTTTATTTTTCCTTGTTTAAATAATTATTTGAGACCCTTAATTTATAAACATAATTGACGCATGCATAAATCGGAACTAACAGCATGAAAAAAAGTTCAAATTATATTTACGGTTCTTTTAAAAAAAATGTACAATTACATAAACAATGAGTTTTTTTTTGTGTTTTGGTTCTACAGCATGCGTTTGATTTCTGTATCTGGGGTAATTTACTTTTTATTTTTCTTCTAAAAATTATTTAGCTTATATTTTTGTCGACATTTTTGTAATTAACACATACACAAAGCTATAACACGACTTTAGTTTACTTTTATTTTATCTCTTAATTTTAAAAAATATAAGTATTAATTTTGAAAATAATTTAAAATTTTTAAAATATTTTTTTAAAAAGTTAATTTGAAAAATATTTAAATAAACTTTCAAAAAATCTATTTCGAACAAGGAAACATTTTTTTTTACCGCGACCGTAATTTAAATAATTTTGGATCTTATTATGCAAAATATATATTCATTTAAATCTACACTCAAGGCCCAAAAAATATTAAAATTATTTTTAATTTGAAAGTAGTATTTTATTTTTCTTCAAAGTATTTGTTTCTCCTACTTAGGGCTTTTAAATTTTTTTTTCATGGAAATTGATTCCAACGCAAGGCCCTAATTTTTTGTTTACTCATTTAGAGTTCGTTATTATTATATGATTATTGAGAAATGTTGATTTAATACTATAATATTTTACAGCTCAAGTTAATTACTTAATAACTAATTCAAGTAAATAAATGTAGTAGTCATTAAATCTGTTGACAATTAAAGTGTTTAACATAAAACTAAATTATTAATTTCAATGGAGTATTCAATAAGAAATTAGTTTTAATTTATTTTTTCTTAATAGTTACCTTTTTCATTGAATCCCTTCTAAAAATTTGATAAATATATCACAAAACATAGACTATTTGTACACCCATCAAAATAAAATAAAACCATATCACAAGATTTGCATTGCAAGAAAGAGTACTAATTACCAGTATTAAATTATTAGCACTTCGAGTAATAGGTTTTTATTGTATTACCTGAATTAAGTCATATTAATAAAATGTCCAAGACATTGGCATTAAAACTATAGTGAAGGCTTTGTTCCATTTGTAAAAGCTAGTTTCATAACATTGATATCTGTTATTGCTGTCTCAAAGGTACTGTCAGTGAATAATGATTCTTTCACTGATAAAAATGCTATTATTAGGTTTCTATTGAAGATAGGGGCTATCAATTTCCTTTCCATTATATTATACCAAGAGAAGGAATAAGTACGATTAATCAAAACTATCCATTAAGAATAGAGTATTTTGGAGCAGATAACACATTTGAAATACACTTCATTAATTCTGAAGTTACTTATTCTTCTTTAAATCGTAAAATATTATGGTTTTCCTTAAAATAATCGTTTATACTGTTTCAATTTTTAGCTGTTATATTTTATTTGTTAAAGTTCACAGTCATTTTTATATGTTTTATATTTGTTTGGGGTTTTAACAGAAATTTTAAATTTATTTAGATTATAAGCTATATTGTCAATAGTGCATTTGGTTGGTTAAAGCTTAACTGGAACAAAAAAATTGTCGTAACATTGACATTGCATTGTATTAGAATTTTTGAATCTGACCCTACATGTAAAGTTTGTTGATAGTAACATTAAAGTATTTTTTTTGTTGTCATAGGAATTAATGTGAGTAAAATATATATACTCTTTAATTAAGGAATAAAAAAGTATAAATACCCCTTTCTTTAATTACAGAATAAAACCGAAACAAAGCTAGAAATTGTTCTGTAAGAATGTTTTTTTTTGAATAAATACAAAAATAGTCAAAAATTGTACTATAAATTTATCTAGCCGTAGATGAAATTTTTTTCTACTCAAATGTAGGAAATAAAATATAAAAATGTAGATAAAATAATTAGACGTTTTATTTAATGAATTTCAAATATTATGTAACAAAAGTTTAGGAAGAATCTTAAGTATGGAGTGGCTTCATAAATTTTATAAAGCAGAAATCTTTAAGAAAGAAAAATAAGTAACCAACTGAACTGGAAATTAAAAAAAAGTAAATTAAAATGGATTGGTCATGTTCACGTAAACCTAAAAAAATTAAAATAAAATAAATTTTTGGTTGGAACACTCAGGGTAATGGAAAGAGGAAAACCTAAAAATTCTTTGCTCAGAATGATTGTAGGTTAATTGAACACCATGAGAAAGATATGAAAAGAGACAAAATATCTGGCATCAAATAGAATGAGAGGGAATGCTACAATAAAAGCTCTATGCACCGATTTTGATTGAAGAGGAATATGTATGTGTATATGTACGTATGTATGAATAAAATGTAATAATATATACGGCAGTTTGATAAATTTTTATCTTGTAATTAGGTACGGCAGTTTGATACTCTTTTATCTGATATACTTTTATCGAATAACTGTAGTTTGAAACGCAGATAAAATTCTTACAACAAAATAAATAAATATTACACCAAATTTAGCCAGTTTTATTTTAAATAAATGAACTGTTTTTAAAAATGTGTTTAGACGACATTATGCTTTAATTAACTCATACAAGGGATTTTTTGCTAAAATGCACATTTAAACTAATAAGAAACGCAATTTATTCAAAATAATTTCCGTGAAAGTGAAAAATTGTACAATATTTCTAGTATTTTTTCTTCAAATTTATTGTAAAAATAAATAAGGCAAATAAGCTTAAAAATTTTAATTTCAGCTAACGCGCTGTAATTTTAACATTTTTCCTTTAAAACACTGATAAGAATGCGATAATTTGATACAATGTTGCTAAACAGAATGCCTGATTGCTTTAACAATGTTCCATTACTTAAATACTTTAATCGACTTTGCATAGTTATGAAGCTTTTGAAGGTAAAAAAAAACTTCAACAAACTCCGCTTCAAATTTATACACTTTATCGATAATTTTATCAATGAATTCCTAAAAGACTTGTTTGCCAATCTTAACTAAGACATCCAACAACTGAAGCAAAGCATGAAGCCATCAACTACTAATTCAGTCAGTTAGAAGGAATTAACCAACCAGTTAACTCCGTTAAAAATGTTATTTTTTCAGAACCCAGTATAATTTATTGGCAAAGCGATTTCTTTCACGACACTAGCTTGATATTTTTTCTGCATCCGCTTCCGAGCCTTTAACTTAATTAATTAATAAAATTAATGCTTTGGCTTGCAAAGCAAGATTCATAGCACCACCTGCGGTAAACAGGAGATTTAACGCTTAACTCTGTTTTTATGCGTTACAAAGGCCTAAGAGCTTAAGGGAAACGATAAATTGATTTAGGGAAAGCAAGGAAAAGAGATAGATAAAGTTCGTTTCGTATCCCTTATGTAATTTAGGCAAGAATTGGACTATGCGTACTTCGCGATGGAATGACTATTTAATCAGAGATGTCAAATACAGCGAGTCTGTTTAAGGATAAGAACAAATAAACTAACGAAATAAACTAATGTAGTATTTCTAAAGCGCATAGAGATAGACTTTTTTGTTTACAGTTTCATAAATCACCTAGTTGCGAAAAATAATCTGCTGCAGTTATGCTTTTAAACATGACTAATTATTTCGCAAACTTTAATATTATTTAGTTGCTTAATGAAAAAGCAATTGTACTCATATTATAGCAATTTATTTGAGGAATGTTTTGCATGATTTAATAAAAACTAAATAAAAAATATATAGTTTACTTTTTAGGATTAAATTGTTTAGCAATTTAAGTTGAAGTCATTAAGTTGTTTTACAAAAAACTGATTAAAATATTTCATACTTTAATTGTAGTATTTTATTATTAAAAACATGCATGTTTCTTCAAAGTATGTACGAAATAGGAAAAAGGGATAAGTGATAGTTAAAATTACATTAATCAGACATCCCCTTAAATTAACTTTTCATAACTTAACTTTATTAACTTTAACTTTACAAAAAAAAGTCATTAATGCGCATGGTGATAGCAGTTATATTTAAAATTTGTTATACTTTAATTTATTTTCAAAATTTTCATATTTCTATATAACAAGACGTTTTTTGCGCCTTTTAAATTTGTGTTATAGTCTGCGTTCTAAGAGTTCAATAGAGTTTTGTAAATAGCTACCATTAATAAATGAAGTTTAAGTCAAAAATTTATATGATAATAGTCATGTTATGATAATATGACATGATAATGGCTAAGTTATAAAATAAACCCTTTTATATTAAGGTTTCAGGTTAATAATTATAAAAGTTAAAATAGTAATAATTATAATAATAGTAATGATAATAATAATAATAATAATTATAAACATATCCTGTTTCGTATCCGACACTGAAACGGTTGTTTCGCTGTCGCCATCGTCTTTCCTTTAAAAAATTCTCCAATGCGCAGTCTCAAACAGCCAATAAATGCTTTGCGCATGCGTAGTGTTGAACGATTAAGGTGGAAAGAACAAGTTCACCGGAAAGAGAGGTCGGCAAATTTCATGGAAGTTAAAAAGTTCTGAAAGTACAGAATCTCTATGAAATAAATCAGGGGCACTGCATATCTTTAGATTATAATTAAGGTATGAAGAGACATATCAAAATAAATTTAATAGTTCGACGCAGGCTGTAAAAAATTAAAGCCGTTGCAAAAAAATGCAGAAACCCCAAAAATTTTTAATGAAAATGACACGCTGTTAAATTTTTATAAAATTACTCTTAAAGTGTGACGAATTCAAAAAATTTTGAATAATGTAAATATAAATAAATCTAATGAAAGTTCGTTTTGTTGGATGGCAATAATCCAGCTTAAACAACAATACTACATTTTAATGCAATGCAATATCTTCTCCGACATAACAAAGGCTAAGGAAAATGAATGCCTTGAATTTATTTTATGACCTATTCCTTAAACTCATTTAATTTAGGAAAAGTTAAGACAAGTATTTCTTAAGATATATTGCTTTTCTAGGTAAATTATTTATTCGGGAAAATTTTCTTTATTGAGACATTAACTATCGCATGATTTTATTTCTCCCCTAGGTGTAATATCTCCTTTTTTTTTACCTTATCTTCTCCACACAAACGTTATTAAAAGAAATTGCGTGGAAATGAAGACAAATTCTGATGTCATAACAACACCCACACTAGAGCCGCGTAAAGTAGAATTGTTTGTAATTACTCCTCCCTACCCAATCCCGAAACTAGCAGGGCAAACAAAAAACGAATGAAAACTAAATAAACGAGTCTAGCAGGGAAAATAGCGAAACAATGATTCTTTTATGAAGTTAACGTCTTTTTTATTCGCTAGAGCCGTGGAAGGGAAGTTGATGTGAAAGAAGAGTAAAGATTAAATCCAACAACCCAAAGGGACATTGGCTGTGACGAAATGATGACTTTTTCTTCCTATCTCTGTCCTCAGATAGAATTGAGGTTTTTTTCATGCTTGTTTGCTTTTGTTTTTGCTGATATTATCAGCAAATGATGCTTCAATTTTTTTTCAGGAAATGCATTGTTGTTAATTTGTTTTATTGCGGAACTATTTTCCATGGAATTGAATTAAAAATAAGTAATTGTGCAAACACAGATACGCTAATTGAGTGGAATGTATTTCTTTTTTAATATAGATAGAGAAATTGTGTAAATAATTTAATTACTTGCTGTTGGGTGTGGAATACATGAAGCATGTTAAGAACAGTATAAATCAATATTCAAGATCTGCATGGTTTATAGATATGTGTGCGTTCTTTAAGATATTCTCAAAGTAGTTATTTAACGTATTGTATATAACATAGCAATATTAAAATCACGAATCAACATATAAATTACTAAATTACTAAAACTTTTGAAAAAAATTGAAAATTCCTTAAAATCTACTGACAGAATGCATTGCAAAAACTGTGGAGTAAAATCTCCTTCAATTCGATTATAAATAACACTAAAAGTTGCGCAAATGATCGCTTTTTTTCACAAGCTAACACTAAATTGAGCATTCATGTATAGTTTAAAGGGCGTTTGAGATATCAAAGCACCAAAAATGCAAAAAATTTTACACCGAAATCACTTGCTTTTACACCATACGTTAAATAATTTTGCTCCCAAAAACTCCAATTTTGGAGCGTTTTGAATTCATCTGTAATATTGTTTGCAATCGATAACATGTTGGAGCGTGTTTGCAGTTGTCCGCAATGTTGCTTTTTATCTGCAGAAACTTAAGTTTATCGTTAGAAATAAAATGTATTTATGTTCTTTGTTGTGTAATAAAAATACTTATATTCTAATTTTCAAATCTCTTTAAACTTCATCAAAGAATTCTATAATGTATTACTTCTTTCCTTTCCTGCTCTAGTTCGAATTCTTTTAAAATTCTCTGATACTCGTACATTTGATTTCCAAACTCAATTTATTTCAAGGATTAGTGTATGTATGCTACCAAAACTATTGATGCCTCGCAAAATCTAACTATTGATGTCTCGCTTTATGTTATCTCGCAAAAATAACTACTAATTCTGCGTATCATGTCTCTTTGCACTGAATTCTGTTATTTATTTTATTTTTATTTTACTTTTATAGTTAATATTGTCTTTGTATTCTTTTTTTAATTTGTGCGCTTTGCTATAGAAAATTGAAAAAATGTCAGGAAAAAAAATGGAAAATCCAAAAATTCAAATTTGAATTTTTCGTACTTTTTTTTCTTAAATGGCATGACAAAAAAATTCTTGCACTGCGCGTTTTAAGTTCATTAGCGAAAAAAATATTAAGTTGGAAAAATTTTGACACGTTTTGATTGCTTAAAGCGGGCACTTACTTCAAAACTGACCAGTCATTGATTAAAAAAAAAATATATATATAGTTCTAAAGTTAAAACGCTTATTTACGGACGAAAAGAGTAAAAAATAAAATAAAGGTGAAAAATTAATTTTGTTTTTCACTTCAAAATAACAACTTTAATTTTATCGCTGGTAATTCTTCGTTTTCTTTTTCAAATCTATTTTATTTTCCTCTGTCACGTCTGGCTAGTCTTGAGAATCGGTACCTGTTTTCCAGCGCACTAAAGAAGACGTCTTAACATAATATAACTTGATAATTTTTGAAGCTTGGTCAGTTTTTACGATATGAATTATATCTTTGAAATTAAATTTCTCGAGATTTTCATTTAAACCAATATATTTGTTTTTACTAAAATATTTGCTGTAGAAAATTTAAAAGGCAAATAAAAAATTAAGCACTACTCCCCTGAGTAATAATTAAAACTAATTTCGCGCTTGACTTGGAAAAAAATGACAGCAATTAAAAAGATATTTAAGAAATGTATGCTAAAATATTATTCATGTTTAATATATATTTAAAAATAAAGATTATGATTTTATAATATATTTTTAAACTTTGCTAAGGAGGTAAAAAGAGAGAAAACCAACATTCAATTACTATTATTACTACAGAAAGACATTAAAAGATTAAAAAATTATGGTTTTAGGGAAATAATCTATTCAACACAGAAATTATCGTTGATCTGTTAATATCCTTGACCTGTAAGATTTAGAAAACTACAGATTTCGATGTTTGTTTTCCGTTTTTTTAATTTTATTTAATTAACAACTTGTTTTGATTCCTCGTATTGCTTTCTAGTTTGGTAAATATAAGATATTTAAAGTATAATTTATGTTCTTCACTAGCATAACCGAAAAGTATGCAATTAAAGTAGTTCAAACGCTGGATGACTGAAATTTTAATCTGTCTAATAGGTAGTATGTAAAACATTTTTATCAAATTATATTCAATAACTAGCTACAAGTTCGGGAAAAGAAAGTGCTCTAATTAAACAATTTACCGACACGCCATATTGATTTGGTGTTAACTTTATATGGAACCATTTTATTTGTCGGATTAAAAGTTTGAACAGCATATATTCTCAAGAATAGATATTCTATAATTCCATTCTTGGGGTCATTTTAGTCGAAAAATATGGAAAAATAGTTTGTTCTTTATAATCATAAAGTTTTTACTTTTGTAATAAATTAATCTTTTGGCGATGAAAAAGACTTTTTTATATCAAAAAAGCATATTTGTTCAAGTGGAAAGACTTACACGAGGATTTGGTAAAACAGTTTGTGAGCATTAAAGAAATTAAATTGTTACGCAAAATTTTATTCCACAAAAAGAATTCTCTATTGCAAGCAAATATTTCAAGTAAAAGAAGTATTTTTTTAAAAGTCTAATGTAAAGTGTATTTAATAAAAAGGCGTTAAAACGTGTGTAAAATATATTTAATGAAATGTTTAAAAAATATTTACCATAGAACTATAGAAAAAAAGGCTTTTTTTACAAAATATTTTATATATTACTTTTTTTTATAAAGCATGGTTCAATTTAAAAAAAAAGCCCATTTAAACGTTAGAAAAAAAATCAGGATATTGACTGCATTAGTAAAACAAGTTGCCAAAATCTCTTAAACTTTACGTAAGATGTAGAAGCTGCCTTCTTAATGCTTTTTTTGTACATTTCTTAACTAAATTAGTGCTTTATTTGAAAACTAAAGTAATGACTTTTTTGTAAGCTTGCTTATTTTTTTAATTGATCTTCTCAATTTTATAAAACCCCTTAAAACTTTTCATACGCAAAGAATGCAACGTTAAGGTGCAATATATAATTAGTATTTTGTTTTGGGAAATCTAGACATCTTATTTTAATTTCAAATTAATTACATTTATAATCTAATGACTCGTAGTAATTTACTGTATTTTTCATGTATCTAGACTCATCAGTTTATATAAGACATATTACGTTCATGGTGGGTTGCAGAAATGAATTTTGGAGAATACTGTCATTTTTGAATTGGTGTGACTTTCGACTTATATTACCCCACTAAAGCATTTTTATTCAAAAAACTATAATAAATTTTTTTTAACATTTAAAACGTATCAAACATAACTAGTATTTTTAGATTTAATTAGCATTTAAGCGACTGAAGTTGATGACTGAATGAAATAAATGAACAGCATACTTTAATGGGTGACACAAAGAATACAAAATTCAGTGAATGGGTGAATTTGAGAATAGATGAATTTTGGGAAGGTGATAAGAATAGTGAACAGGATAAATCAGTGCATCAGTGAGTTACTCAATTGGCATATTTTTCTATGAGTAATTCAGTGAATAAGCAATTCAGTTGATAAATAAATGGAAGAAAATATTTGCTTACAAATCGTAACATGATAGTCGACATTTACTTTCGTGTACACGTGTTCGTACGTATATATATATATATATATATATATATACATATATTTATATATATATATATATATATATATATATATATATATATATATATATATATATATATATATATATATATATATATATATATATATATATATATATATATATATATATATATATATATATATATATATATATATATATATATATATATATATATATTTATATATATATATATATATATATATAAATATATGTATATATATATATATATATACAGAGAGAGAGAGGAGAAATGGAAGATTTACAATATAATGTAGGTTTAAAAATAAAAATAAAAACTTATTTAGAATCTCAACTTTAGATTTCTTTGTCCTGTTTATAACAAAATAAATTTTTACTTCAAAAACTAAATCATGAAAGATTGTTAAAATAAACACGCTTTAAACTTTATTGTAATCTTTAGATTAAACTGTTCACAAGTTGAATCGCTTCCTCTTGCAAAATATCACTGATACATGCATTTGATACCCTCCAAAATCTTTTTTATTCTCGTGGTGTATCAGAAGCTTTTTCATTTCATTCTACATCAATAGACGCAAGCCAGTAGAAAGATAAATATTATGATCTTTAAAGGAATTTAGCTTTGGTATCTAATAGCGTTATATTTGTCTGTTTATTCTTTGTATCCTGCCTTATCTCAGTTGCGGTTATTAGACTCATTTTGGAATCGCTGTTAAGGTTAAAGAGAAAATTATACACGAATGCCGGGAACATACTTAGGAAAGATAAAATATATCTGACACATGTAACTAGTGCGGTTGGTTGATTACAAAACGCAATTGCATATGCGGTTGTTTTCTCCGTAAATTATGTATCTATCATTATTTGCAAATATTCCGGCTTTATGATTATTGGAAATGAAAGCTTTTATGATTTATTTAAAGATATCCTTTAAGTCTTGCAGAAGGCTAATTTATTTAAATAATAGAAGCTTGACCCTTAAAATACTGATATATACTTATTATTTTTTTAAACATGTAATTCATAAGTCATTTTCAGATTTAATATTTATGAGAAGAAAGAATAATTTATAAAATCAATTCATATTAAAATACATACAAGGTACTCCGTAATGATCACCCTTTATATGTATTAGTACTCAATAATACAGTCATACCCCGCAATAGTGAACCTTCAAGGGACCGAAATTTCAGTTCACTGTAACCGGGAGTTCACTATATCCATACCGCAAACAATTTTAGCTAATTTTTCCGATCTGCTCAATTTTATTACACATTATTTAAATAAATGGCCAATAAAAATAAGTACAAAAAGGATTAAAAAAAACAATATGTAGTAACAAAAAATTTGTTCAACTTTTATTTTTTATTACTCTTCGTCTTGCGTACAAAAAAGTTAAGGGTGGCCTTTATTTAGGAATGGGAAACTGAGACAGAAGAAGCAAACTAGAAAAAAATGCTTATGGTTACATTCTACACAATAGATGGTTTTAAAAATCGGCACATGTATTTTATGTAGAAATTTCAAAATGACCAAAAAATAAAGAAAAAAAAAATCAGTCGAAGACAGAAAAAAGTTAATAATATCCAATTTCCTTTCTTTTTTTTGGTTCACTATATCCACAAAAAATAATGCTATATGTGTATAGCAAGACACGGGAGCGAACATTTCATTTACTATATCCGGGAGTTCACTATAAGCCATGTTCACTATAACGGGGTTTGACTGTATTTTAAAGCTAAATTTGTACCATGAAAGTTAGTTAAAATAAACACGCTCTAAGCTTTATTCTAATCTTTAGATTAAACTGTCCACAAGTTCAACGCTTCCTCTTCCAAAATATCACTAATGCTTCCAAAATGTACTGATCATCTGACACCCCCAAAATTGGAACTTTTCGCGGTACATCAGAAGCTTTTCTGTTTCATTCTACATCAATGGACGCAAGCAAGGAGAAAGATAAATATTATGATCTTCAAAGGAATTTAGCTTTGGTCTCTAATAGCGTTATATTCACCCGCTTATTCTTTGTATCCGGCCTTATCTCAACTACAGTTATTAGACCGCTTTGGTATCGCTGTTAAGGTAAAAGAGATTATTATACATGAATGCCTGGAACATACTTGGCGAAGATAAAACATATTTATGACACACGAAACAAGTGCGGTTGGCTGATTACAAAATGCAACTGCAGATGTGGTTGTTGTTTCAGTAAATTATCTATTTATCCTTATTCTCAAATATTCCTGTTTTGTAGTAATAGGATCTGAAAGCTTTTATGCTTTCTTTATTGATAACTTTTAAATTGAGTAGAAGGCTAATCTATTTAAATAGAAGCTCTCCCTTTAAAATACTGATATTATAGTTATTTAAAATATATTTAGTTCATAAGTCGTTTTCAGAGTTAATATTTACAAAAAGAAACCATTGTTTAAAAAGTATAGAGAAATTAAGGTACAAACAAGGTATTCCGTTAAAAGCGCCTTTCATGTGTATTATTGAAATACTTATTAAATGCGACGACAAAGAAGCGTGCACATTAGGATTCGAGGGGAATCCCATTGTTGTAGCTATTATAGAGATTTAAGAGGGTATTAAATATTAAAACATATTTGTAACAAGAATGTTTAGGTCTGTTTATTTAACTATTATACTATTAAATGATCTATCTAATTTTTCACGCGAGTTATAAGTACACAAAACCAAAGCTTTATATGATGTTTGATAAAATATTTCTAAGAATACATCAGTAACAGAAATATTAAAAGCCAAAATCATTCATGGGGGTGTGCTCAATGCTATTTGAATAACCGTGGATCCAAAATTTCGTTCAAGCTAACCAAATTTTATTTTATTTTATAGCGTTGTTGAACAGCCGACCAATTTTTTTTGTGGTGGGGGTGTGTGGTTGCGACTACTAATGTTCAACTACGTAACCTTGTAATTTTGAACTCAATCAAGAAGACAAGAGAACTCCTGGAACTAGTATTGGGAGAAATTTGCCTCCGTGAAGGACTTCTTGATGGAACTAACCCGCATTTGCGTTACATGGAGAGGAGGACCACGAAAACCTCCCATGGATAGCAAGGGGACTTTAACTCATGATGATATTCCACTGAGGATATTTCACATCAGCACTGTGGTCGGTGCAAGCCGGATGCGAATTCGTCTCGATCAGTCATCGCTGGGATTCGAACCCGGTTCAACTCATTGGAAGGCTAACACTCAATCCCTTGAGCCATTGCGGCTCCCCAATAAAAATTTGCGAATGTTCTGGGACCGTGATCGTAGTTCTGTATGTTGTACTGTGTGTTTAAACATGCTTTTATGCTTGAATAAGACCTTAAGCTGAAAGGGAGTTTATTATCTTTTTATGTAGCTCTTTAAAAAAAGCAAAAAAAGGCAAAAAAGTTGGAGAAAAACGATGAGTTATTGCAATGAATGAGTTGTAGTGACATCAGACCAATTGTACACTTATGGACATGTTTTTAAACACTTTATCACGATGTGTTACAAAGTGGTTTAATAAATTAATTAATAATATTACTTATTTTAAAGCAACTCAAAATTACTTATTTCAAAGCAACTAAAGATACATATAATTCCCGGTACACTTCATTCGTTTAGTGGCAAATACCTTCTAAATATTTATAAAAGTATTTGCTTTAGGAAGCAATATATCAGATATATTGCTTATTTTAAAATTTTAAATAATAATTTAACTAGTAATTGAGGTTTGTAAAATTAATAATTTCTCTAGAATTAAATATCGCTATTCCTAACATGGAAGACTTATAAAATAACTTCTAATAAAGACTGAAGAATCAGAGCTCAAATCAGTATGCAAAGGGATAGAGATATTAATAAGCATGATTTAGGGGATCATTGATTCTTTTCCATCGGGACTATAATTAATTTTGGTACCGTTTCCGGAGCTTTGTAGTCAAGGTTAATGACGGAGAAAAGTATTTTGGGATTTGAATTAGTTAATTAAGGTTTTTGCTCCACTGATCAATTTATTGGTTCATTATTATGGGCTTTTTATGAGGATTTGGAAAGTTATTGGAATACAGTGCACTTTTTTTTAATCTTTTTTAACGAAGTTAATTTACAAAAAGAAGTTCATTTATGTTGTAATTACTATTCATTTTTTTATTAATTATATGGGAGCTGTAGGCAACACGGTTAATTTTTGTTAATTTCGCATATCCTTTGACTTTTGTTTTGACAAATTCTGATCAATAAGATTATTTTAAAATGTGTGCTATTTAGTTATGGGATGAAGTTTATTTGATTTCATGATTAATGTATCCAAATGACTATTAATGGTGGTTACTGTTACGGGTAACAAAACATTTAAACGTTTGTAAATCACGCATTACATTTGATATCTATTTTTAATGTGTAACTTAGTACTGTTTTTTTTTTGTTGTAAACACGTTTTAAGAACTATATAATTTCTAGATGTATAAATGTAATGTAATGACCATTAATATAGAACTTTTTGAAACAAATTGGTATATCAAAATTTGTTTGAAATTTTAAAAACGGGAGAAAACAAACGTTGGAGTAAGTTGGAATTGAACATGGGTAGGCAGCTTAACACACGTTGGCAGCTATATTATTGATTTTTATTATTATTTCTGGTTTGCTTATTTTTTTATGGGAAGAAAAGAGTAGCTCAGTAAATAACACCGTAAATAATAGTGTAATAAACTCTTTACACTATTGTAACAACTTTTCAACAATATTGTAAGATGGAGTTAAATTAAGAAAAATTTAAACAGCGCTGAATTTAAATTTTAATGAATTTTTACAAGCTTAAAGGAGATCCATAACTTATAAACAATTCCATAACTTATAAGCAATAACAATTTCAGTTTTACTAAATGATTTTGATGATTGCACAGTATCTATTATTGAGACTTTACTTATCATTTTAATGGACTTACTTATCATTAAAATAGCCTGCCTTTTTCATTGCGAAAGAGCCCATTTGCTAAATCAATGCAACTGACCATATAATTTTTACGTCTATTATCTAAATCTTCGTAACTGAATTTAGAGATGTACACCTTTCTTCTACTATAGTTACAGCATTAGGCTATGGGCACAAAGTTCCGGCTGGTGCCACAGAACATCTGATTCGAACTCTCTCTACATTGGATCATGAAGAACGAACACGTAACTATCTTCCTTCTCAGCCAATGGCAGTACTACAAAAACTACTACATAGTACTGAAAAAATAGTACTACAAAACTATTTTGGATTCAATGATCTGTCTTGATTCAACAAACAAATTATCGAAGTCTCTTTCAACGTCAAATAAAAAAAAACCTTTACGAGCATAATGCTAATTTAAAATTAGTGGGCATATATTTTATGCGAAAAAAATCATGGGGAGAACTATATTATTTTGGTCGTATTAGCTTTGAGGATATAAATTACTTTTGTGGTTAATAACTGAAAGAATTTTTGCCGCTGACCGTAATCGATAGTTTTTAAAGTACATTTAATTGATTTTATCTTGAAGCTTCAATCAGAATTCTCCTTGTTTTCTGTGCTGCCGTTTCTTATAATTATTCGTTTATGAGATTTATATTATAAGAACCCAACAAGTGATTAAAAGCTAGAAAGAAATTAAGATAAAGTTTATTTAGGTTAAATTTGATTCGTAAATATTTATAGTTTCTCGCAAAAATTATTGTACAAGGCCCCATATCAATGGTTAACATAATCTGCAAAATTCTTAAATTTAGCCAAACATTTTTGTTTTGAAAAATATCTGTCTGAACTGGAAAAGGAATGCGATTTTATGGTTAATTCAATTTGGTATTTGCGGTGATTTAAAATTACAGTCTTTGAACGAGCATAAAACTGTATGTTCGAGATGTATTTACCAATACAAACAGAGTTTAAATTGACACTTTATATAAATCTATAGTTATTTTGAGAGAATGTTTCTACGACATTTATTTTGAGCTGTTAATTTGTTATCTCACTTTATACACACAATATCTATCTCAGAGTTAGAAGTAATTACAATAATGAATCATTAAGTGAAATATTATTGAGAGTATTCTAGAGTAATACTGCAATTTTTCCGAGTAAAAGTATTAGCTATTTTGCATTCAAATTTTCATTTTTGTTTTAGTTTCGAAGGAACTTAGAAATAATAAAAAACTTTTTTTTAGAAATTGTGTTGATGCATTCTTGCGAGAAAAAAAAAATATTAAAAAAAAATGCTAAATCATAAAACCGCATATGCGAACAAAATTTTTCTCATTTCATGTGATTTGGCGGTGGAGGCACTCAAAACTGTTATGAAAACTTTTAACATCAAGGCCCGTGAAATGCATATACACCCTCCGATCCCATGTCCAATTTTAATCAAGTTGGCATCTTATACTCTAGCTGAAAAGTACATTCCTCGCCAAATCCTACTGACTTTCGATCTATTCGGTATGCTATATTGCACCCACAACGGGCGATTCTGTAAGAGTTTTGGAGGCATCCTTAATGCTGTTCTGTTGAAGTCTCGGAGCATTTTGATAGGCGAGATGTGATAGAACGAAAAAAAGTGAAATAAAAATTTTTTATTATCTCCAGCCGAAAGGCATAAAAGAGGCAGGAAAACTCGGAATTCCGGAAAACGAGCACAGGAAAAAATGTTCGGTTTCATATATATGAGGGATTCATCCCAAAAACCGGAATTTTATTATTCAGTTGCTGATTATGTAAATAATCTTATTTAGTTGTAAGAGCTGAAATTACTTGAAGAATAGTTTTTGAAAAACAAACTTTTTATATTATATCTTAATTAATGTACAACAGAAACCATAACTAATCTTTTATGCTTCTAAGAAAATATTGCATAAATTACTACATAATTACGAAACTTAAAAGTTGGTAGAAGTGTATTTCAACAATAGTTGAGAATATTTACATTTACAGCATCTGAGAAAATTGACATTTTTAAAAATCTTAAAGTAAAAAAGTTTTGAAATTCATTTTGTTTTACTTTTAGTTCATACTTCGTTAATTTTCGATTTCTATTAGTTGTTAAAGGAAGTATAATATATAAATACATTATAAGTATTTAGTACAAAAAAAAGAAGTTAATTTAATAGTGAGTCCTCTCCAACGAAGTATTGCAACTCCAAAATATTTTGAAATATTTTCATACAGAGAACTTGTTGCAATATAGCGAAAAACCACTCTTTCTTTTCAAAAATGACATTTTTACGGAAATCAGTTTCTTAGTGTTCTCAGATAGATGTTTCGTAAGTTTCTAGAATTTCCACTAGATAGCAGTGAGATACACAGGTATATTTTATTACCGATATGAAATTCGCGTTGTTATAACCAAAAATTCTCTACTGAACAATTTTAAGTATAGTTTCTTATCATTTTACGCGTCAAGAAATGTCTAATTGTCATACTGCTTTGGAAAAGTTTTCAAAACTCGTATTGCGCGAACCAGATTTGCTAAAATAATAGAATAGCAAGAGGCAAAATGAGGCAAAATAATCCAATTTCCCTTCCTCTCCTAAGAAGTATTCTTATAACGAAATAAATTTCTTGTAAAAAAAAAATTTCTTTGTTCTGAAGTGCTAATTTTTAAATTGTCCAGTAATTGATATAAAAAATACATCGACTTTAAAGAAACGTTTTTTTTACCATTATTTTATCACCAATAATTCAACAATATAAATAAAAAAGGAAACATCTTAATAAAATTTGCATGCAGCTGTGTAATTATAATGGTTCAAGGGATTTAATTTTTCAGAGATAGGGCATCCGCTCGATTCCTAAAGCATTCTTAGATATTTTTTTACCCATTCCTTCTCGCTCCCGTGAAAATGACGGAGTGAGGTTTCGCCCTCTATTTCTCGCTCCCGTGAAATTTCCGGGCTGGAGTGTTCAGTAGTAACGGGCCAATAAGAATAAAACTAATTAATTGCTTTTGCCCGGAAAACTTTTTATTTCTCATTTTACACGCCAGATGGCAGTACCAGAATATTTTTTAATTGTAGATTGTTAGTTTATTTTAAACTAGATCTGAGCACTAGATGTCAATTTATTTTAAACTAGATGTCAAAAAATAGGCACTTTTATGACCGTTTTCTTGAAAATTAGACGATCGTTAAGGGGTTAACTCTATTCCTAGGCTCAAAAGGATAGAGCTCCGAATGAACGCTTCCTAACGAAGTGAACTCGGTTCACATCCAAGCAGGGGCTGATTGATACGAAATCTGCTCCCGGCTAACATCAAAGACAGTGCTGACATAAAATATTCTTAGTGAGAGATGAATCATGGGTTGGAATTTCTTTGCCGTTGGGCTAACTGCTACAGACTTTCGTGTTTATTTTTTCTCCGTGTAACGTAAATGCGAGTTAGTTCCATCAAAAAGTCCTCCGCGATGGCTAGGTTGCTCCAATACTTAATCAGTGTTCCCTTGTCTTTTGGGTTAGATTCAAAAATACAAGGTTACAGATTTGAACATTGATGGTCGTAAACTCAGAATTGGGCTGGCTGTTCAACACCGATTATAAAATAAGATAATTAGGGTGGATGGTATTTAAAATAAAAGATCAGACACAAGAAACATGTTTTCTTTGCAAAATTTTTTAAATGGATTTAGATTTTTGACCTTCATAGTTGGGGAAGAGGGTGGTCGCGTACCGGAAATCACGGCCCCAATAAATTAGTCAGGAAAAAGGTTATATGTCAGGTCTTCCTGTTAAATGGATATTTTACTCATTTCGTCATATCCAAGGAACTATGCATTAAATTGAATTTAAAAAATGTGCACTGTTATAAAACATCTTTATTGAAGGAATAACTTAAGAAAAATATAACTTTTAATTTTTATTGCTTGTTGTGAAAATTATTCATATATGCTTGAATTGTAGGGTATGTAAATTTTTATATTATTTTTAACTGTATAATTTTAATTTTGCTCAGCATACTTAAAATTCGAGACCAATTGTGCTGTCGAATTTAGCCAAAATATTTTCTAAATTTTAAAATTTTAGACAGTTTCGTTTTTAAATCTTTTTTCTATTTACTACTGGCCGATTCTCTATGAAATTGTTTTAATGGCTAGAAGAAATATGTACCCATAAAAGAGTTTTAGCATACTCAATTCAATGCTTTAATTTCGATTCCAGTCACCAGTGGTAGAACATTTTAAATATATAGAGGAAATTTCGATTAAATGCTGAATGCTGAAAAATATTTAAAATACACCTTCAATAGTACACATTTCTAGGTTAGGTTCCATTTACGGAAAAAGTACCAGCAAGCAGGGAGCCGGCAATTTTTACCGTAAAATTTATTTCTACTCATCATTTTCTTACGGAACAAGAAATCTGATATACTATTAATTTTTTTCCGTACGTTCATTTAATCACTTTAATTAATTAAATATTATTGTAAAAATTACGGAATAATATTTTACGGTCAAAATGAATTTAACGGTAAAAATGGATTTTACGCAAAATAGATTTTATGGATGGTGCAATTAAACTGCTGGTACCATAATTTGATCCGGAACTTTTTATTAGTATTATTGTATTATTTGTGATTAGTTTAATTTCATTAGGAATAGATCACCCATCTCTTAGCCTTACATTTAGCATAAGAATGTAGCATTTTAACATTGAGCACAACACAGTCAGACTATTATGTCATTGTGACTTAATTTGCATATAGGAAATAGTAAACATATATTCGTGTATAAATATGATACGTAAGAAACATTAACATTTTCTTCATAAATAGTTTTCTTAAGTTTTTTTTTATTTATATAACTGGCTTTTTACAGTCTACTCAATTCTAATTTTCCAACTGTCAATGTTCAACTCCGTAGCCTTGTAATTTTGAACACAGCCCGGAAGACAAGGGAACTTCCGGATCAAACATTGGGAGCAATTAGCCTTTGTGGAGGACTTTTTGATGGAACTAACCCATATTTGCATTGCATGGTGACGAAAACCGCAAAATCCTCCTATCCTTAGCCCCATATCAAGGGGACTCTAACCCATCATCCATTTACCACTGGGGATATTTTATGTCAACACTGATATCGGTGCGAACCGGGTACAGAATCGATTTCGACCTACCTCTGCTGTGATTTAAATCTGGGTCATTTCATTATCATCAGTGCACTACTGAGCCACCACGCACTACTGATCTGTGCACTACTGAGCCACACCTGAGCCACCACGGCACTTTCTTAGGCTTTTATCAAAATTTGAAGAGCTTATTTAAATTATTTCATTTAGTTTTAGTTGAAGTGCAATTTATTATTATTTTTTTTAAAGAGTTAAGTACCCGACAATCTAAATAACAAATGTTCAAAAAATTTCTGCCACCTTTTATACTTTTGATTGTGATAGACCGAAACTTAAACAAATGCACTTTTAAGATCTCCCCCGATTTTCGATCGCAAGAAGGATATACTGAAAACTCATAGAAGCAGTCATAGAGCCCATGATCCAGTATCTGATATGGCATCCCCATGACCGGCGCAGATTGGATGGCACACCATTCTATCTTCTCGGAATCCCTTCTAGCTCTTGTGCTTCTCGATCCGGGTCCTTTTTTTCGATCTCTGTGTTCTTTTCTGGTATCATTAGATCGTTTTACGACTGGGGAGGTGGTGTTAAAGTTTGACCTCAGTCAATAAGCGAGATAGAAACAGCGTGTCAAATAGGAATTGGATATCAACTCTTTTTCTAACTGTGTGGTTTTCCATGAAATTAATGGATTGAGAAAAAAGGATTTGTGGAAAGGACAGCGAAATATATCGGGGAGATTTTCTGTTCGCCAAATATAAAAATGCAGCATGAATAAAAAACAGAAAATGACGACTCTTATCTTTTCTGAATGGTTGATTTTTGTGCATTGGTTTCTTCGAAGGGAAGTAAGAGTGTATGAAATATGTGTAGTTACCAAAACTTTACACTTTATTATTTAATTTATACCAACTCAAATATGAAGAAAAAAAGTATTTTTAAATACCATACGCATTTGGACGTCTCTTGTAGAATCAAGTGGGATGGCTTTATTTTAATGCCTTACTAGGACTAAATCCTTTTAGAGTTTGTCGAATTAAATAAAAGTTTATATTGTTCGTCTAAGAGCTATGCTTCATGAATTCTTTTATTTCTACACTGTAAAAAATCCCAGATCAATTTACGTTAAAATATCCTTGTATTCAGGAGGACAGTACTTTTTACCCTAAAATCCACATTTACCGTAAACTTTTATGGAACAAAGACTCTGATATACCGAAACTTTTGTGGAACAAAAACTCTGCTATACCGTAAGCTTTTATGGAACAAAAACTCAGATTTACCGTACTTTTTACAGTTTATTGCTTTAAAATCATTAAATTACTGTCATAGAATAAATGCTAATGTAAATAAATTACGGTATAATATTTTACGGCGGAATGGATTTTACGAATGATTTACTCAGGGTGCCAGTGCGTTTAACCATAATTTGATCCGAAATTTTTAACAGCCAAAGAATGATAGTTTAACTAATAGCTGTGTAAAACTAGATATTTATGCAAGTTATAACGGGTGTTTTAGAATCTAGTTCTATAGAATTTTATTTTTTTATTTGTTTTTCATCTTTTGTTTCTTTAACTTAATGAGCATCCTATTAATTTAATTTAAATGCTATAACAAGGCACCAAAAACCCGACTTTTAAACTTTATTTTTAATATGTTGTAAAATTTTGATTTTAAATAAAGTTTATTAAGGGGAATTATAAAAGTTTTCATTACTCTAAAAGCTACAAAAAAAAAAGAAAAAAAAAACAAAGTAGAGAGCTGCCTTTGGAAAACAAGTAACATTGCTCTCAGATGTCTTTAATTTGTAAATAACACTACAACATGGTTCTGATTTGTCCTTATTGTGTAAACTACAGCCTTCATCTGCTAGGAAAGCATCACTAATACTCTATAATACAATTTACCATGCGTCACGGTAATGTAATGTATTTAGTAAGAAATTCTCTTACTTATCTTGTGTTTATTTTCGACACTTATTTAAGACTTATATTATATTTAGTAAAAGTATTGCCTTAGAAAGTATTTTATCTTGGAAAGTATTTGGTTGGCGCATTTCTTTACTTATCTTGCATTTAGTTGAAGCATAACTTACTCATTTTGAATCTAGTGAAAAATTATCTTATTTATCTTTTATTTACTCAGAAATTTCGTTACTTGACATTCTATTAAATTCAGTTCTTATTTTTTTAACTTTGTATTTCCTCATTGTATTTTATCATATTTCATTGTATTTCATAATTGTTTTAAAAAAGCATTAAAGCATCGTTTTTAATACTTCTCATGTAAGAATTTAGTAAATGGAAAGCATAAACTCAAAATGAAAAATAAACATTGCATTTTAGAGATCTGAGTATTGATACCGACTTTAAAAAAATTACTTTGTTTAAACAAGTTCTCTCCAAACCTTAATACCACTTACTATTTAAAATATATTGCTGAGCTTAAAATTATTCTGAAAAGAATCATTAAACTTCTAAACAAACATATTGGCGTTTTTTGAACATAAAAACGAAATTATGTAAAAATTAATATGAATGAATAAGAGCGCATTTTTGAGTAATTTTTCTAAAAATTCTGATTATTATTTTACTTTAATTTGTTAATTGTTAAAGTTTTTGAATCATTTTATTTTATCTTTGATATTTAAATGAGCTTTTTTGTGCATAACTAAGTTGCATTTCTCAAAGAATTAACCTAAATATAAGAAAAAGGAAAAGATCTTTTTTAAATGCTTTTCGAAAAAGGAATATATTTTAAAAATCAGTCAAAAAACGCCATTCTTGTTATTTCTGAAATTTTGCTTGCAACTAAGAAGTTTGCAGTTTGTCATGCATGAATTAATTTTTAATTTATTTATTTATTTATTTTGTTTTACTCTAAAAAGTCAGAGGAAATTTTTTTAAAAACTATGAAAGGTTCGCAAATATATACTTATCATCAAAAGATTTTAAAAAAATTGACACAAAGCATTCACATTACTAACAAAAAATATTCCTGATATGCTGTTGTAAAAAGGATTAATTCACTTAGCCAAAAAGCATTTCCTTTCGAAATAAATGTAAGAAGTCTTGGTTTTTAAACGTGATTAGAATGATGTTACCTTTTCAGCATTGTTTTGAAATTAATTCAATTTCATAAGAGACAGATCTTAGTATCATTTTCTAAAAGTGATTTCATAAGGAAACGTTGAGTTTTACGACATACACATACTTAAAGTTTAAAATTAAATCTCAAACTTTAAGAATCTGGGGCCTCAATTTTTTTCTTCGTTTAATGCTTTGCTGTTACGTGATGGCATAAAAGTCCAATTTTTTCAGCTTTTACGCCTTCTTTGCAATTTTCCTTCTTTTTTATATATGCTTTACTGATTTGATTACTTTCAATTTTTAAAGAAGGGTAATTCTTTTGTGATTTGGAAGTGTCATATATTTTTACGTCTTTTAAATTTTAAAACATATTATGAATTACTTAAAAAAAAGTGTTAGAGATTAAAATAAAATCTATTTTTAGATTTGTAATTGACAGTGCAACTAATGATAATTGTAATTACACTCTTAAATTTTATATGACTTAATCTACAATGAGGAAAGTAATGTCTAAGCATAATAAAGTGGCTAGGCATTACAAGATTTGACTATGTGTAGAACCACTGGGTGTAAAATTTTGAAACTAGTCTTTTGCAAATATATCTCGAAAAGATATTAGCGGAAACATAAATTGCAATGCAAAGTTGCAAACCTTAAAGGATTCAGTACGAATACTTTATGGGTAGTAATGATAAGATAAAAATGTTTAGTTAATAAAAATTTTAAGTTTTAAAATCAATTAAGCGTTAAAGTTTTTTTTTTCGAGTTATTCTATACTGTGATGAAAATGGACAATTCTAGGAGGATAATGGCCATCAACTAGTGCTATTGCATAATTGTTTCTCTTAATAAAAATATTAAGAAAATAAGAACAAAGACAATTTTTAAGAGCTCTTATCCTGGCATTAATGACCACAGGGTCTCTGTGCTTGCTAAATTTGTGTTGCTCTATAATTTGCAATTCCCTCCTTATACCGTACCGTCTTTTAGATGCTTACAATAGCTCACAGTTTTCCAACTGGTGGCGCTGCCCTATTTGGTTTCACATCTCTCTTTTACCATGAATTTACACTGATTTTTATAACTGGATCTGAAGTCGTTAAATAGTTAAAAGGGCCTTTATGGACATTAGAGGGCATATTGTATAAAACAGAGTTATAAAAAATAGTTACAGATGGTTTAATGTTAGTAATAAGCATCATTTACTGGGCTAAAATAGGAAATTATTTCTTTTACTTGTTTTCATAAACTCGTAGAGATTAAGTGTTAAATTTATATTTAATAGTGTTATGCCCGGTGGCTGAGCGGTAGCGCTGTCGTGCCTCAGGTCCCTGGTTTGATCCTCGGGCCGGGCAAGGTTGACTCAGTCTTTCATCTCTTCAGTGGGTCGATAAATGAGTACCAAGCATGCTTGGGAACTAAACACTGGGGGGGGGGGGTTCGGCGTTCGGCTGATCACCTGACTGGCTCCTGCACCCCAGAGCCCATGGTCAAGAAAACCGAGATGGGCACAGTAGTCCTAGGCCCTCTAGGGCTGTCGCGCCACTGAGTTTAGTTTAGTTTAGTGTTAAAAATATGGTCAATTTATATCGTCACTAAAAAAGTTGTATTATGGCTTGAAGAGACAAAACAGCGGTATGGGTTGTGTGGTCAAAACTTTCTTTTTCTTATATATTTTTCTTTTCAATGTGTAAATTAATATAATGTTGTCACAAACACAAATGTAATTAATGAATAAAACAATTATTACATGCCAGGTAATAATAAAATTTAATATATTTTTCAAAATTTATTCAATATTTCATAATTTCCTTAAAGCGTTATTAAAAACATTTAAACCGATAATATGTTATCTGTGCTTGGAATTAAAATTAGAAAAAAAGGTAAACTACTTAGATAAAAATAGTAATAAGCATAATTTAGCGTATTAAAATAGAAAATAATATGCTTATCTCTCATAAAAATATTATAGATGTATTGATTTTATTTGCCTATTTTCATGCTGCTGTGCTTGATATAGTCTGTTTACATCATCTGTGACTGATTTGTAGTATGCTGGTTGAGGTGAAACAGTTATATAATCAGACTGTAGTTTACGCTCCTTTCTTTTTTTTTCAACGTATTAGGAGAAAAATAATTAATAAAATTTATTGCTTCAAATAAGGGGCACAATTTTTTAAAATAATATAAGTCAGAAATATGTACCATAATAATATAATGGGTTATATTTAAAGACATAATTTTTGAAGCCGTTACGAAATACAGCATCAAAAAGACCTTAAATGCATTTTTTGAAAGAATTTCAACAAAAATAAAAAATAAAAAATTATAAATCTTATGAATTCTCAGCAACGAAATTTTACTCTTTTAATTTAATAATTAGCTGTTTATATTATGTAAGGCATGCTATTACATTATTTTAACAGTTTTCTACTATCTCTCTAAATGTTAGTAAAAATATTCAAATGGCAAAACAGTAAAATACAATTTGGAAATAAAATGTTATTATTATGCATCTAAATTCGGAATAAAATTTAGGAATTTATTCTTGAATTTTATTAAGTTAGCCTTTATCTCTCTCGTAGTCAACCTGCATGTGCGGAATGGTTCCGCATTAGTAACATCCTTAAGATGGATAAATAATCTTCTGATTTGTCTATCTGCTTACCGATGCGGAACCATTAAGTATGCAGGTTGACTATTTCATATAGTTAGTTTATCTTGTTTATTCTGTTTTAAAATTTAATGCTCTAACAATTTGACAACCACAGCATTATTAAACTGCCAATTTAATACATACGTTTTAAAGATATTAATCAGCAAAGATTCGATTTCCACATTACTCGAAAACAAAATAAGTCACTTAGAAAAATCGCATAGTAAAATCCATAAGAAGTTTTAACACAAATTCTAAAGCTTATACCCATAAATCTGTATGTTAGCTACTTAAATTACAAAACATTGCTACATCAATGTCGTTAAGTTATAAATATTTGGAATTTTCTAAAACCTGTAGAAGTAATTTTGGTGACGGTGGTAGTGGCCGCCATTTAGCATATAGTGGAAATATATAAATTTATCATGGATTTACTTGGCGGTTAAAAGTACATCTAAAATTATGGATGAAGTAAGATGATCGCCTCCAGGAATAAAAATAAATCGTTTAAGTAAAAATTTGATTTATTCATCAAGAATTGGAATGATGAATAATGTAACAATGGCCACGTACAAAATTTCGAATCATAAAGACAAAGAAATCCCCTGAAGGGATCAAATCAGATACTCTCTTGTATCCTGAGATGATACAGCATGAATAAAATTTTTTGACGGTTAAAACTGAGACTGGGGAGATGAGAAAGGGCGCTCCCAGTTGCCTCAAATTTGAAATTAAAAGTCAATGCAATTGTTCCCAACGGACGCTGGAGAGGCATGGGTAGGAGATCCAAAATTGGCTATTTATCAAAATATAACATAGCCAAAACAAAGCCTACCCAGCATTCCCTACCCAGCAACGGACGCTGGAGAAGCATGAGTGGGAGATCCAAAATTGGCTATTTATGAAAATATAGCATAGCCAAAACAAAGCCAACCCAGCATTCCCAACCCAGCCAACCCAGCAACGGAGGCTGGAGAAGCATGGGTAGGAGATCCAAAATTGGCTATTTATCAAAATATAACATAGCCAAAACATAGCCAACCCAGCATTATCAATATTAGGCTCAAAAATCACGAGTCGTCCACAAATTTATGGGAATTATTACAACCATGCAACTAAAACATTTTTGCGATTAGAAATTTGAAATTAAAAAGTTATAAATAGATTTTTGTTTTCGATTAGGCGCGGTAGTGAATTAATGAGTCTACATTAGTAATGAAATAAAAAGTATCCATTACATTGATCGATGAAAAAAATAAATATTTTATGTTCGCTTTAAAAGATTAAGTCTTTGATTTATTTTAAAATATAATTCGATTAATAAAATAAGCTTAAGTAATTAAAGATATATTAAAAGGTAGGAAATAAATGTATAATACCAATTGTGGCATCACAGTAATAAACTGTTAATGAATAGTCTCGCTGAAAATGCATATGGCTTTATATTTCAGACAATAAGAAACTTTTCTAAAAATATGAGCAGCTATAATTACAAGAAATAAAAACAATTACAAGAACAAAAATTGTAGTTGAGTATCAAGCTTTGTTAGATTGGAAGAAACATTTGTAACATATAATATTTTTTCGTATCTCAAAATAGTAAGTATTTCCTCTGAATATAAAAATTTTGACCACTTGATGGAATGTTTCAATGAAGATATGAAGAATTAAAACTGAAGTAGAATAATTTTTAAACTTCTTTTGTTACTTTGAAACGCATAATAATGTAGTTTTTCGTTTCTTTAAAGTCGAAGAATTAGCTTGAAATGCAACTGATAATACTGATTTATGTTAAATGTTCCAAATTTGATAGCAAACATAAAAATTCAACAAGTGTATTTTTAAATATCACAAGAGTTTCTTTGTAATAAGCATTTGTAATCTGCTAATTTGCTTCCAGCAGCAAACTGATTGATGTTAAAATTAAAAATCTCAAAAACAAAGGGCGATAGAATAATGAAACAAACGGTATGTTTATCGTAAAAATTTTATTAAGAAATTAAGAAACTTAGTTACAAAAGTTACCAAAAGCTGGTGCTTAAAGATTCAGAGGATAAGAGTGCTCAATATTTATGTTGAAACAAGAAGGATGGTTGTTGTACTCGGTTAAATTCTTTAGATTATTAATTCTGGAGAACATTGTGCGTTTCTAGTTCTGAATTATCACAGTTCTACGTCATTAGTGTTCTTTTTAAGAACTTTGTGTGGTGTATAGTGCCATCTGTTGGCAACTGTTGTAACTGAATTACATTCTGCTTAATAGTTTTACAGCTTTCACGTATTTCATGATAAACATTCCGTTTGTTTCCTTCATTTATCAACCTTTGTCACAGAGATTTTTATTTTTTTGAAATCAGGTAGTCATCTGCAGGACACCATGGTAAAATGTTTTTTATAAAATCGTTATTTAACCAATATCTTTTAAATATTTCGAATCATCGACCAGAATAAAAATTCAACTCATTGACAAATGTGTACAGAGATGTATGTATAGAATTTTGTGTTGAGAAATGTGTACAAAGATGTGTACTTAGAACTGAATTGCAATTCTATTGGAAAAGTGTTCTTATTTTTGTAATAAATTTTCATTTTAAAAATTCAACAGCATTCGCTGTTTTCTACGTCATAAATTTCTGGTATTTTTCTTCCCTTGTGTCAATACATATTCTATTTCAAAACAACTATTGCCCAACTTGGATATTCGTTCTATCCGGGAGAAACAACAATGCAAGTACCGAAAAAAAAATTGCACGACCTCTCAAGCTGGAAAAAGTCAGATACTGCACCATATACAATACCTAATTCTAATTCCGAACATGTTTTCGAACCTTTCTGTGATACTTTCCAAATGGCAGAGCCAGCTGTTTCGTTTTTATAGCATCCAGTCTTTATTTCCTCGTTTTCGTGAAGTTCGGCATTTTTGGCCGCTAGATCGTAAATTCTCGCAGTTTTTCTTTTCACATCCGGTGTACACAAAAGAGGGCGAAGTGGTTCCCTAAATTCCATAGAAAGCGAAGTATTTTCATCATTTGGGCCGGGAGGGGTCAAAGTGAAAAAGACATTGATAGTGTGCAGTGTTTATGAGAACAAACATAAAATAAATTTGAAAAATGTAGTTTTTATTCACTTGTTCCTATGCTCTGCTCCATACAAAGAGAAAATTGAATTTTGATGAAATGAAATAAAGGTTTGTACGGGAATTTGCTTTGTTCAAACTAGCACCATTTCATATTTTTCTAACCAAAAGTAAGATTTTCGTAACGTTAAGATAAAATAGGCGAAAAGTTAACACTTACTACATACTGATTTAGCGACTTTTTTTTGAAATGGAGGTGTAGTTACTTAACAAATTGCATGATTTCGTATATAAGTACTTTGACTTGAAAAATCGGAGTGTAGTGCAAGTCCTTACAATATATCTTAGATTCTTGCAATTTTAACTCCAAATCATACATGGAGTAAAAAAGTATGATCAAAACTATCAGAATATAGAAATATTTGTCATGTGTTTGGCTCTATGGGGACAACGAAAAGCTCGGTAATTTTTACCGAGAAGCATTGGCAGTGGTTTTGGTAAAAATAACAATATAATAAGGGTTTATAATGTGCGATAAAATTTGGTAAATGTAGTAATTTTATCATGATACTTTAGAGCATGATATAAAAACCATTTATTTGGTTAAATTTTCTTTTCAGTTATGCATTTTTTACTAAATATTTGGCTGTAAGAAATGCAATTTTGAAAACCAGAATGCCGCTATGAAGGAAAAAAATTAAAAAATGAATGATTTAAATACCGTATATTTTTGTTTTATTACCAGATCTATGGTGTTTTAAGCCACAAATATCTTTAATATACCGTACGATAATTTTACCAGAACGTTTTTCTTCACGCATCGAGAGTTTATTAAATTTTTAATTCAAGCTCATATCCTTTTAAAAAAGCAAATCGACTCATTTGCTGCACATGGAATTGAAAATTAATTACAAATATTACTCTAAGTTTTGTAATGCTTAAGTTACTGAACAACATGTTCTATATACACTTACGTCACACAGGCAGCTCTGTACACATTCCGTAGATAGAACCGATCTTCTTTTGTAAGTTCTAATCGTCAGAATCTCTTATGTTAAGCAAACTGTTCCTTTTTAAGCGATTATGTTTAATTTTGATTTCTAGTCAATTATTTTGGCTATATATGCTGCATTAAAAATTAACGAGGGTCAGAATTTAAATAGTTGTAATTATTTACTTGCAGCTGTTACTAGAGAGATACGTGCTACCAAAATTAAATGTTTCTTAATGTAGTCACAAGCTTGGCATGCCACTCATTAACAAGGTTTTTGAAATCATAATTTTCTTTGATAAGATCTATAAGTTATTTGAATGAAGTTACAGCTTGATGATCGCTGCTTGTAAAACAGAGAGACATATTTTGTATACGACTTGAAATAAGCAATAGGATTTTGTCTAATGTCTTCTCTTAATTAAAGTGAATTCTTTGGAAGCGAACATCATCCCACGCATAATAAGGTACTTCATTTGTCTATTAGTGATAAATTTTGGTGTTTTGCAACTGCATTTAACAGCTTTTCACTATAGATTTCAGATAAAAAAATTTTTTGATGCCAAATGATCTATTTTCCATCATGCGTGTTTTGAAACTTAGCATAATATGATGAAGTGGTCAAAGCTTTGCTCAATTATTTTTTTGTTTTTTACACTTTGTGTTCCCGCAGTGGACTGATCGTTAAGATACGGTTCCCAGCAGATCACCGAAGTCAAGCATCACTGGCTGCGGTCAGTGTGCGGGTGGGTGACCACTTGGATCAGTCTGCGTAGGGACCGAGGGTATGCGGTATTGGTCCTCGTTAAACTGTGTTGCCGTAAAGTGCTCGACTTCGCTCGCAGGTCGACGGGGTACCGAAGCGGGGGTGCCATCCCCTCTGCAGAGGATCAAAATTGTGATGTCATGTCTTCGGATCATCTTCCGGGATGTTTCCCAGACCGTCGCCAATAGCCCATTGTGCAGCTCTAGTGTGACGTAAATTAACAGCAATAGCAACACTCTGTGTTAAAAATATCTTACTAAATATAAAAATCTATTGATGGTGTTACAGTTTTCATTGCTGTCAATGTAATTTTTTGACCGGAAAATCACGTGGTGGAATCATGTTTTTTCTCATTCATTTCCATATTGTTTTGGTTCTCATCAAAATAAAGTTAACAAAAGTCATAGATCTATTGTTTTTCTCTAAATGTATTTCGGTATCCATAGTTTAAAATTATTTTCCTGTACTGCTATTGTTACTCTTTTAATTCAAAAGTTTAAAACTAAGACAATTTTTTTTATTATTATTATTATTATAATGTATTTCTGAGCTACATTTTAAGATAAAGTTATTTAGAAAGGTGGTCTAATCTTATTAACCGTTTTACAATTATTATTTTTGTGCAAATAACATTATTACCCTGTTATAAATAACAGTTAAGGCGATCTTTTATATGATTTGGGACTTAAAGATCTGCTTCATTCAGTATGAGATGCAAGCAAAAATAGTATTTAATATATCCGCCTGTTTGGCAAGCAAAAATATTAAATTACTGTTGTGAACTCATCAAATTTAATTGAAATGTAATGTTATAGCAATACAAGTGCTATTTTAAGAAAATTATTACTTAGAAAAATTACTTCTGTTCATCAATAGATCTAAGTATTTATAATATTAATAGATAATAATATATAAACAATGGGAAGTGGAGGCACAAGCGTAAGCAAACAGAATTCTTTTTAGTGGGAATATTTTATATATATATATATATATATATATATACACTGGTTATCATAAATTAAGGAAAATTCACAAAAATCGCGATAACTTAAGAAATTACACATGGAATTTTATGAAACTTACCCACAATATACAACACATAGTAAGGTATTAAACAACATAAAAAGAAATTATCAGACATTAATAGTAGTATAGAAATTAGCACATGTATAAAATAAACAAATTGGAAGTATCGGTTTGCAATAGAAAAAGTACCTTTAATATGGAATATGATTGCCTCTAGAAGCAATACAGCACAAACAGCGATGTGTGATGCTTTCAATTATGCGGTCTATCAGTTCAATAGGAAGTGAGAGCCATTGCTCTTGTAAAGCAGTTGCAAGCGTGGCAAGGGTCTGAGGGGGCGGATTGATGGCAGATACACGCCTCCCTAGAGCATCCCAAACGTGCTCGATAGGATTCAAGTCCGGGGATCGAGCTGGCCACTCCATGCGAGTAATTGTTTCCTGTTGAAGATAATCATCAACAATGCGAGCTCTGTGTGGTCTTGCATTATCGTCCTGTAACAGGAAGCAATCACCAATTGCCCCGGCATATGGGCGCACATAAGCATCAAGGATGTTGTCTCGATAAACCTGAGCATTCACGGTTCCCCTTGGAAAGACATGGAGGTATGTGCGCCCTCCTAAGGATATGCCTCCCCAAACACAGACACTGCCTCTTCCGTATGCATCTCTTTCACGGATGTTTGATGGATGATAACGGGTCCCAGGTTCTCTCCATATCAAATAACGTCTACTGTCACTTTCTAGACTAAACCTGGACTCATCCGTAAAGAGAACAGGCCTCCATTGATATGACGTCCAGTGGACATGTTGTCGGGCCCACTGCAAACGGTCTCTCCTATGGCGTGATGTGAGCGGCACGCAAATGGCTGGTCGTCTCGCATACAGACCACCTTCGTGGAGCCTTCTGCGCACAGTTGACGTTGACACCAACCTTCCGGTGGCTGCAGCAAGAGAGGATCTAAGATGTGTCGGAGTAGCGGTTCTATTCCTGCGTGCACTTAATGTCAAATATCGGTCATCGGCACTGGTCGTAACAGTTGGCCGTCCTTGACTGAACCTCCTAGATGCCGAATCTGTGGTTTGAAATTGCCTCCAAAGTCTATGAACCACAGATGGACTCACATTTAGCCATCTGGCCACTTCTGATTGACTCTGCCCTGCCTCTAGTCTCCCGATGGCTCTCCATCGTAGTTCTTCAGGCAAATGATGCCTAGAGGTCATTATTACGAATTGGCTATCTCAGATTTTCAATGTCGCAATCACAGTAAAATTTGTGTGCTTTCTCTCAAACTTGGACTTTTATGCTCCAGGCAGATGACGTAAGCCGAGTGCAGCGCCACTAATTTGCATATTGCAATTTTACTCAGCTACTCTTAGTGGACAACATATGCAAATTTTGCACGGTTTGGCTTACTTTTGAAAGAGTTATCGCTATTTTTGTGATTTTTCCTTAATTTATGATAACCAGTGTATATATATATATATATATGTGTGTGTGTGTGTGTGTGTGTGTGTTAACGTGAACAACTTTAACTTTGGTAGAACGACTGTTTTCTGCTAAGAAACAACAATTATTGTGAAGCAATCATTGGGATTGGTGAGCGGCAGCGAAAAGGGTGCATATAGTAGTTCATATAAATTTTTGTAACTGATGTTTGATTCAGAAATAATAGTAGGAAAAAAACAGGGGTGTATTTAAAGTCATAACCGGTAGTGTAAGTATTTATTTTCAAGAATAAATAATTTAAAGAAAACTGTTTTGCCAAATTAATTGATAACTTATGCACCATATTTGTAATTACTTATAGATGGTATTATAATGTAATTATATTATTTTGAATCACTGTTTCGTGCAATAATGAATTACATTTAAAAATAATAATAAATATGTACAAAATTAAAATATTTTCTACTAAAAATAAATAGTTCTCATGATAACAATGCATTATTCGAAATCATTGTTTGGTGCAATAATGAATTACATTTAAAAATAATAATAAATATGTACAAAATAAAAACATTTTCTACAAAAAATAAATAGTTCTTATGATAATAATGCATTATTCGAAATTATTGTTTCATGCAATAATGAACTACATTTAAAAATAATAATAAATATGTACAAAATAAAAATATTTTCTACGAAATAAAAAATTGTTCTTATGATAACAATGCATTATTCGAAATCATTGTTTCGTGCAATAATGAAGTACATTGAAAAATAATAATAAATATGTACAAAATAAAAATATTTTCTACTGAAAATAAATAGTTCTTATGATAGCAATACATAGCAGATAGATTTTCCTTTTTATAGAGCCTCAAGTTACTTTCCCTCGTCAAATGATGTTGTCTGAAAAATATGATCCGGGGTTGCCCTTCCTATCTAACCCTGATTTATCACCCAGCTACTTTTGGCTATCTTTTATAATTGAAAATAGCATTTTGTCACTGCGGAAGACATAAAAAGAAGATTCTAAAATGGTTTTATGTATAAGGACTTTATAGCAATTTCTCCCAGTATTGAAAGGTGTAGTAAAATAGGATAGGTATTGTAAGTTTGGGATAAAGTATCTAAATCACAATAAATTAAAATTGCAAACGCCATTTTTATCCTTTGTTACATTATTAAATATAGAATATGAAATATTATTTTGATTAAATGGACAATTTTGGTTGAAATATTTACCAAACATTTAATCTTTTATGCAATGATGTGAATGTAAATTAAATCTTTCATGTTTTGCATTTCTATTACATAAATTTAAATTAAAAGAAATACCGAAATTTCAAATTATATTGTTGTTTCTTGATTAAAAACTTTATTCACTTCAAAAATATATGAATTGGAAATAACATTTGGCATATTTCAAACGCTCAAAAACAGGCAACCATTTTCAAGACCTGCCAGATATGAAAAAATTACCATATGGATGGTTTAAATATCGTGCATTTCGGCATTTTAGTCAGAATTATAGTAAACCAGTATGGTTACCAGTCTCGTAATTAACTGTCTATGTCATATCTTATTACTCTAAATAATCGTTTTGTGTAATAATGATTTAAACAATGCTTTTTACCAGTTTACCAGTTTTGTAATTTACTGTCTATGCCATAATATCTTATTACTCTAAATAATTGCTTTGAGTAATAATGATTTAAACATTACTTTTTAAATTTTTTGTATATTTTCAGCTGTTAGTTAAAAATAGTTATTACCATTTTTGGTATTGAGGTAAACTAAACGTTTTTAAGATATTGTCAGTTTATTTAACATATTGTCAGTTTATTTAACAAATCGTTAGTTTACTTACCACATTGTCAGTTGTAAGCAAGTAATAATTGCCACCAGTTTTGGTGTTTAGAGAAACTACAATTTTTTGCTGTGCATGTTGTCACTTTTTGCATTTACTATCAACTGTTACAGATTTATTTATATATTTTTCGTTTTTTTCTTTTCTGACAACACATATGTTTTCACAACACATTCTTTCAAACAAAAGCCCATTTTTAATAATATATTAGATTTTTTGATGGAACTAACCCACATTTGCTTTACATGGAATGGAAGACCACGAGAACCTCCTATGGTTAGCCTGAACGCGAAGGGACTCTAACCAATGATCCGTTTACCACTGAGGATATTTCAGGATGCAAGCAAGGGTGCAGAATTCAAATCAACAAATCATCGCTGGAATTCGAAAATAGTTTACCTGATTGGAAGACGACTGCTCTATCTCCTAAGCCACCACGACTTAGGCTCGTGTTCATGAGAACTTGGTTTTGAATTCCATCCAGTAGAAAAAACCTTGGGAATTAAATGGTGACTATTGCCCTTTAAATCTGTCGGGGTCGTAAAGTCTTCCAAGTTCCAATAACAAACAAATACCTCTGGAGTATTGAATTAGAGATTGATGGCTCAGATCAAAGTTACAATCTGTGGATGAATAAATGGCAGAGTCCTTCTAATTGAGAATTCAAATTACATTAAAAAAAAGATCAAAGCAACTTTTAACACTCGATTGCTTGCCTTTAAATTAATAGGTCTTTAAATGTCCTTAATGTGTTGTGTAATACTCATGTGTCGATTAACGTTTCTATTTTTAGCAAAAATAAATCAGCTGATTTTAATGTTAAACTATAAATGACATTAAAATGAAACATTAAAATGGACATTGAATTATTAAATACAAATATATAAATGAAAATTTTGAGCTAAAACATATGAACTAAAAGCTATAGGAAAGATAGTTATTATGATATTATCAACAACTGTCATACTTAATAGCATTAAGTAATAATAGTTAGATATTTCTTTTTATTCAGTAATTTTGTTGTAAAACAGTTAGAAATAATTCTAAGACTCTTCTAGTTATGAAATTTTTATAATAAACTAATAATATTATTTAAAACGATTTTCACTATTAGTTTTTCATGATTAGATTATAATTATCCTCATAATACATTTCACTAAAAATGAGAATAACTCACATTAATTGAATTTAATAAATATTTAGCATAAAATCTCTCTTTTTTACTTCAAATTCAACCAAAATAATTTATCCTTGCTTATGCACTCATGTACAAACAATATTATAAATATAACAATTAATTTACGTTGCATGACAAAATTGTACCTTCAATTAAAATTTACATTATTTTATGAGACTACATTTAATTTGCATATGAAGTGCATATTTTACTCGTTTTTAATGAATAAAGAGCATTAAATAGAAAAGTAGACGGTTCATATTTGAAAAAAATTCTACACATTTACTCATATATTCTTTAAATGAGCTTTTTTAATGACTTCCAGATATATAAAAGGAATTAAATCCTAGAGTAGACTTTAAAGACTTCATTAAATTCTTTTGAAAATTTTTAAGATATATCCAAGAGCATTTTGCTAAGTTTTCAGATTTTTGTCGTACTAATTAAAAAGAAATAAGTAAATTTACTTAGGTTATTAAATTTCTAAAAGATAATAAAGATATACGGAAGAAAATAATCGAACGGTAATTCCTACTAAAGAATAGTGATATGTCTTAGGAAAAAAATGCTAGGGCATTAAATTTTTATAACTTTTCACAAAACGATAAAAATGTTCAAAATGAAGCCAAATTCTCTACTTTAGAATTACCAAACAAGGGTAGATTGTAAAATAAGTATAAAAGCACCTCAGAAAACATCTTATAGTTTCTTACAAGAATCTTAGATCCCTTTAATGGGTTTTGAAAAAAAAATAGAGCGTTATAAAGGGTTTTAAATAACGTCATAAATTCGTTCTTAATGCTTGTAAAATGAGCAATCCTTTAAAAACGAGTATAGAATTATTTCATTCAAATCTTAAAGCAAATAGAGTTTTTTTTTGCGATAAACTTTGTTAAGAAATAAATTTTGGAAAAATTAGGAATTGGAGTCGCATTATAACAATTCATAATAAAGCGTTCGCGTTTTAATTTTGTTTAAAAACAGTACAAAAAATCTGAAGTATGTCTAATACAATGTTTAATTATTTTGACATGAATTAAAACGTGAGTTTTGTTGGTAATTTCTCTGTAAAGAATAGATTAAACTCCTGGTATATGCTCCGATTAAAACTTTCATCAAAATGGCGAAATAGCTATCATCACTTTTTCGAGGAAGTGAATTTTCGCAAAATTAAGGAAATGAGTCTCAGTTCTATTTTTTAAAAAAGTACATAGTTGAGTCTAATGCATCCAATTTTTCCAATAATAACTTTATAGTGTGAGTCATATAAGTGGATAACGATTCGAACAAAGAATCTTTTTTTTAGTCTGTTTAGTGTTATTTAAAAATCTATTTTTTACAGTGAAATTGCCAACAAAACTCACGTTTTAATTCAGCTTAAAATAATAAACCATTGTATCATACAAACTTTATATTTTTTGCACTGTTATGAGGCTAACACCCTAACCACCAGACAGCACACTCGGCAAGCTACGTCTCTTTATTTCTGATAGCCTAGTCTTCATTCTAGTTTCTTCGTTCAAGTTAACTATCTCCCACTACGATGAAGTTTCGAGTTGAACACATTTTTGTCATAGATTTAAGAGTTCACGTTTCGTCACAAATTGACGTTAATTTCGTGTCAAAATTATTCTCAAGATTAAAAAAAATACAGGTTAAAGATTGTTGAATCGTCAAAAGTGAGAGTGTTATTTCTGAGAATGTGGGTGTGTTGGTAATTGGAAAGTGAAGTAATTATGCCTAACCATATGATTTGAATCAGATTTAACTGAATACCTTTAAGTAACGTCACGCGTGTGTGTTGACAAATTGACAAATGCCACGGTTTACCAAGGCTGACGTCACTTGCAGGTATCCAATTGCAATCCTTTTCCAAAGAATTTTAATAGAAAAATGAAAACTTTATGGTCAAACATCTCTTTACTTTGTAAACGCTTTGCAAACAAATCTCGTGGAACGTAAATTGTTTTTTTCTTCTTTTTTCTCCTAAAGAAAATTGAAATATTATCCCTTACATTACCGTTGTCCACTCCACTGAAGTGACGTCACTGAACGGCATGAAGTCTACGTATCGCATGTAAAGATTTCTTATTATATTCTAATTCTGTAGCTAGAAAATACCCATAACTATAACACACAGAAGAAACCTGTTTCAACTTATAAAATACCTTAAGTGCATTCAAAATATATTTTTAGCGGAATTAACATTTTTAATGCGGCAATGACACGCCTTTATCCTACCCTCTGTGCTTAGAGTTAACCCGCAGCACTAAAAATGAACTAAAACTCAAATTCCTTTAAAACTTGCTTTTTTACGTCGAAAAATAATGATCAGTTGCAATGAATAACCATATTCACTAATACAAAAATCTAGGACAGCTAGTATTTCTGGAAGACGACTTATCTCGTCTGTCGCGAAGAAAGATTTATTCCAAAATAGGTAAATGGAACATTGGCCAACAGGTGAATAAAATATTAGCTAGTGTGAAGCTGAATGGGGTGGTTGTCAAACGGTATGACACTGAAGACGGATAAATACGACGCTCGTACACACATGACATCGCGTGGATGTGGGCTAAATGCAGCGCTCGTAATGAAAGTGTTGATGATATATGAAGGCTCCATTAAAATTATATAGTCATTCCAAAATAATCTATAATGATAAAATGAAGTGTCTTTCTTCATAAATGTCTCTCTTATACTTCCAGATTAGTTTGTGCCAGCGTCATAAAATTTAGACAATGAATATAAAAGGCAGTTTTAGACCTAAACCGTAAAACAATTTCAATTCTATCATTCGGCAGAGAGGTTTGAAATTTTTTCATTGCCTTAGAGTTAGTCATTGATAAAAATTAACCTGTAAGAGATTCCATTGTTTTTCACATATTTTGAAGATAACAGGGGTGATTTTTTCTAGCTTAAAACTCTCACTAAAGAATAGTTTATTTCTTCTTCCTCCTTTCTTTGATATTTAAATATCTATTCTTTATACCAGATAAACTGAATGACCAACGTGAAAGTAGTTGCATAGATGGACTACGTCAAATTAGTATTTCTAAAGTTATCTGACCCCACGTGATCCGTTTGTTTTGGGTTATAAAATGTGTTTTTCCATTTATAAAAGAGTTTTTATTAAATGTAAATAATTTAAAGTCAACAGTACTTGAAAAAAAATAATGTTTGTACTGTAAAGCAAAATTAAAGGACAAATGACAAAAATTAGTCGAAGAGAGACCTACAGAATAACCAACCGAAAAGGAACAAAAAGAACTGAAGAAAGTTATTCAAATTAGGTTGATTGAACATTTGGTTGATTGTTAATTCTGTTTGGTAGTTGAAACATATGGTTGATTGTTAATTTTGTTTGGTTGTTGAAACATTCGGTTGATTGTTAATTTTCTGTATAGTTAGGAGTTTTTGTTTCATTTAATTAAAATAATTGCGATTATAAATTTATAAAATACATTTTTTAGCAACCATGAAATTTTTAAATAATATTTAGTGCCATATATAATAGCCCAATATAGTGCCATATATAATAGCTCTTCTGAGTCCAAGTCTGCGGGTTCAATCCCCTACCCACACACCGGATTCTCGGGATGCAGAAAATCCTCATCGGCCATGTCGTATGATTATGCGGCATGTAAAAGATCCCTGGAGTGCCTTATTGGCTCTTGGCATTTCCGGCAAAATTAAATTTCTAGTGCACTTTAGCATTCAAATAGAGTTTCGGTGCTGCCATATAGTGTGGCAGAAACTAGACGTCCAAATTAACATGGCCAACGGTATCCCACCCACTGTGGTTGTCCTGAAAGAGTGGATACCACTTCTGGAGAACGCACTAGGTCTGCTCATCGGGAAGACTGATTCTGCAGCTCATAGGAAATAAAAATAATAAACTTAGATTTTTTTTTATTCAAACAAAATACCTTTTTTTTACATTTTCTTTAAAATAAATTCAGATCATTGATTAAATTTAAATAAAATAATGAACTTTTAACAAATGAAAATATTATGTTTTTGAAGAGCTCTATTTCTCAAATATAGTTATTAATAAGGTATTTATTTAAAAAATTAAAATATGTAAGAATATTAAGGATAAAGAATTATCCAAAAATAATGCCTTTCTTTAACTAAAAATAAATATTCAACCAGTTTTAAATGAATTAATAACAAGGTCTTTTACGATTGTTCAAGTTAGTCTTTATGAAAACATTATAAAAATAAGTATTTAACAAGTATTTCAGTTAATGGTTTATGTCTCCTTGAAAGTGGTTTAAATAAAACTAAAATCACATATAAACTAGTTTACAGAAACGCATTCATAATTAAGTCCCTCATGCTAGTCGTAATCCTCTAAATGTTTCAAGAGTTTGTAATTTAGTCAATTACACTCTATGAGAACTCTAAGTAAATCTTCAAGGATTTAAAACAGATAATTCGTTTTAGTAAATTTAGGCTTCGAAACCTTTTTTATTCAATGTTTTATTAGATAAAAAATATTAAAAGAAAGCGTTTTATTGCTAAGGATTAAACAAAATTATTAAGTTGAATATTATATAGAACAAGTTTATTTAAACAATGCTCGAAATTATCCTTAATGATGTAAGATTAAATACAGAAATTTATACATTGTGAAAATGTTAGGAAAGAAAATTTTTCCATTACACTGCATTAAACTTTTTTCCATACAAAATAGCAAATAAATATTTTAAATTGATTTAAATTATGTTTTATGTTAAGTCCAAATATTATGCTTGCAATAAGAAATAATGGTGAAATCCTAGAATAGCCCACCCCTTGGAGACTTTTTGAAATCTCGCCAAGTTGGCGATTACTACTTGGATCAATGCTGTTTTGTTATTATTAAAAAAAATTTAAATTATCACAAATTTATTGAAACAATTTTTAATAAAATAAGAAAAAAATAATCAAAATAGATGCTCTGTAAGGTTGCAACAGAGCGTCTATTTTCAAACCTAGAAAGCTAGTTTCCTAGAATCTCAGAAACCATGTTTGGCGAGAATTTATAAAGTCACTTGGCAAGATTTCAAGAAGTCACTTGGTGAGATTTCAAAATCGCCATATTGTGGGCTATTCTAGGATTTACCCGAAAAATAATAAAATAGGGTGGTATTTTATGAAAGACAGATATGTTTTTTACTAGCCACTTCCGATCATCAGCTGGTCTGCTTTTTAAAACGAAGTAGATTTTCGAGTATTACAAGTAATCGCTCAGTACAAAATCAAAACTATATGTAAAGTATAATAAACTAATATTGTTCGAGGAAGAGTGTTTTTAATTTTTATCTCTTACATGTTCGTATGGTTTCATGGGTATCGTGGTGAATTTGTCTTTGAAATGTTTACGCTATGCTAACATTGCTAACCTATGTTAACATTTAAAAAATGTATACAAGATCACCATCTCAAAGACGAATTTAACGGATAATAAATCAGACGAACAAATTTATCGAAATCAAATTGCGCACTCAGTTTCTATTAATAGTCATACGAGCCCATAAATTATATTTGTAAGGGTCATTTTGTTATGAAAAAATTAAACGAACTTTGAATTGGAAACTACAGAACCTTGGAACCTTGAAATTTATCTAAGTAAAACGAATACACAGATCTAAAATAGTAAAGAATAAATTTTTGAGAAAAAAATAATTTTACTTTATGGCGTTTTTCAATAACTTAAGGACAGCATAACCAAGTAAAGGATTACATTCCTTAGAATGAACTAAAAATTGTATACTTTATAACTCAGCATTTTTCCGACTTTTATTAAATAAAACAATTATAAATATGTACTAAATATTATATTTTGTATGGAATTATCTTTGAGGTCAGAAATATGAATCCGTCGAAAAAAGGTATGTTTATTCATAGAAAATATTTTTTTGTTTCTCATTTCATAACCTAATAGATATATCGTCTGCACTAATTAATTGATATATTTGAAGTCACTCCCTCAAACCATAGAGCGTGAGGACCCCATCATTAGATCAAGAGTTATTCAGGGTAGACTGCTTTGTCTTTTGAGTACTGTACCATACAAGAAAAATACAGTGATATTTAAATATTTATTTAAGCACTTTTAAAATCGAAAATATTGTGAAAATTTAACATACTAAATATTAGCTTTAATGCAAAAAATTTCAACCTTAACAGGATTTCTACATATTAGTATATACATTAATTAGATATAAAAAAGTCAGTATTAGGTTTAGAAAAACAAATTAAAATTATCATTCGTTTTATTCTGTAGTTTAAACTATTACAAAAAAAGTTTATCTAATTTCATTTCCTTTTAATGCTTAAAAATAACGAATTCGAATAAATTTTTACTTCCAAAAATTATGTTTTATCTCTTTTCCCAGTTTTTTCCCCTTTTAAAATGATATGTACCCCTAAGCTTTAGAAAACTGAATCACAAAAGAGCAACCTTTAACATCAAAGGGTAAAAAAACCTTTGAAAGACAAGGTTCTATAGAAAAGGGAGAAGAATTCGTAGAAAAGCTCGAATATCAAAAGGAGTTTTAGCTTATTTAGAAGCACGAAATGATGGCTATTAAATGAGGGAAGAAGTGTTTTGTAAGTTTCCACTTTAAAACTTTCTTTTCTAAAAGCGGTAGTAAAAAAAAGTTTTTTTCGTTTAAATTTCGAAAGCTAAGGAGTAACTGTAGTATCAATTTATCATTACGTTTTTATTAACTCACCTTTGTGTATGTGAGAGCGGAATCTTGCAATCAAAATTTCGGACCATTTCTGATTAGCTATAGCGTTTAAATATCTATTTTAGTATTCTACTTGGCAGTAAAGTAATTTTCTGACCGATACAAGAAGATTTTTTGTCATTTCATTGCCAAATAATATTTATTGGAGAATAAAATTCTAACTACATTCTGCATAATTACAGAGTTCGAGTCTCTTAGAAGTTCTGCAGCTGATGACAATACAAATTTAAATCGTTAACTGATAGTTGAACTAAAATTAATCAGTATAAGCAATTCGTGTACACTAACTATTTCGAGAACCGTTTACTTAACAAGAGTACTCAAATCCACACTAACGCTCGCTATCTTTGAATCTTTCAAGCATTTTCTTATTACCACTTTACTGTCATTTTCATCGCTTTATTATCTCTAAACATAATTTATGTTCTCTCAAATTTTTGAGCAAATTTCTAGTTTATACAAATTTTTACAAGAGTATGTCAATGTATGTCAAAGTAGATTTCAGCCACTTTTTAATTTCTACAGGAACTTATTTCTAATTCATTGCCAATCCCAAAGTCGACACCTTCCCGACTCACTAGATTGGCTTTATCAACTGAAATGGCACATTTTTATCAAATATAATCAGGAAAATCTCATTCTTATTCATTTTAAAAGTCTGAAGTTGCCACAAAAAAAGGACAAAATATTTCATTTTATGCAAATATATTTTTACCATTAATGCGTAAGCAAATAAGTACAAACATTAAAAAATTATTAATATAATATTTAATGGAGCAGTGAATCTTTAAATTGCATTTTGTAGTGCCAGGAATCTAATATTTTTGTACATCATCCAATGAACCAATACAACAAATAATAAATATTTAAAAAAATATGGATGCATTAATTAAAATTCATTTTAATGACACTTAAATTATTAAGGATTTAGATGCCTCACAGTGCATCTAAAAAAATATCGTTTTTTTAAAAAATGTTTAAAATAGTGTTATGAGCATTTATGCAAATAACACAGTAATACACAGCAAATATAGAGTGTTGTATAGATAAAAAAAATTAAACTAATAAGAAAAATATCATAAAAATGTAATTTGTTCTAGTCATTACCTGCGACAATAAATTTAAAAATCGAAATTATATTTCATGTTTTTAAAAATATGCAATTCAAGATAATCATTTATTTGGCTCTGGAAAATATTAACTCAAGAGAATAATAATGATGAATACGAAGCAATTAAGAGTTTTGGGGCGTGAAACAAACCAGAGTCGGAACATCTTGGTTTTTAAAGAAAAATGTTAAGCAACGGGCATATTTAATTTCGTTTCATTTTAAGTACGCATGTATTAATTAATACATTATGAACTTTTTAATATATGCCTTAAAGAAACTTGGCATATAAGGCATCTTGTATATGCATTGAGAAAACTAAATTCATTGTAGTATCTAATGATCATGTAAAAAACAAATTTTCAGTTTTGTATTCTAGCTTTCAAGAGGTTTCCTCTTGGAATTCTTCTTGAATATTTATAATTATTTTTTTATTTCTTATGTGAAAGAAAAAATATATAATTTTTAATTAATTTTAATTTCATTTAACTCAATTCATTAAAAATATCTGGCAGCTAATGTAAAACAACATAACTTAATTGATTTTTTAGGAAAGAATGTTACTGCCACAGCGTCTTTTAAATTTAAAGTATTCTTCTAAGAATTTAAATTATTTTTACTTTTTTATTTTACCGTATTCTTCACACTTCAAACTTGCCGATAATATGTTTGGAAAATTGTTTCCACTGATTAAACTCAAATAGACAGAAAAACTGCATTTTTTCTGGTGAAGAAGAAGGATATATGAAATAAAAATAATGCACCAGCGTGTGCTTTAGATTCAAAAGAAATTTTATCTTCCAATTTCTCTTCGCCTTGAATCTGAAAGAATCCTCATTAAAATATGATGAGAACTTGAGTTTTTTTTTTTTAAAAAAACCCAAATAAATAGAAAAAAACTTTTTATTTAGGTATTCTCAGTTTAATTTAATTATCGTAGAATGTTGATGAAAATTGTAAGGAGTAAAGTTCATGTCAATCAAAAGTGTTAAGCCAGGAATTTAAATTAAAATTTTACTTTGGGAGCATAAATTTATTTTTTATCAGATATTAGTTGTTTGGATTGTAGTATTTATTTTTATTTGATAGAAGATAAACTAATTCAGTTATAAAAATATAATTTATTTAAAAAAAATACATCTTTCAAGAATTTTCTCTATGGAATGTATCTATTGGAAGCAGATTTATTGGTGAATCGTAGTAAAGAAGAGTTCAAAACATAAATAATAATACAGAAAAGAGAAACAGTCGTTTCTACACTATTTTTGTATTTTCTAATAATTGATTGATTGTTTGGTTCAATGAATTGAATCGTTATTTATGAGTCGCGAAAGTCAATTTAGCACCATTTAAACTCTAGTTCGCATGAGACGGAAAAAAGTGATAGTTTTTTTAAATGCTGGCAAAAAAAAAAATTAAAATATATATATATAAAAATAAAAAACAATATATCACTATACTTGCAGTATGATTAAAGAGCAGTTTGGATTACCCAGGCAATAATTTTTTCAATTCTGTTTGTGTTTAAAACTTTGTCTTAAAAATGTACATTATTTTGAAACCTATATAACTATTGTCGAGGTTAGAAACATCGAAGCATCGGAGAAAAATAGATGAGTTGAAAGGTAGTAATCAAAACACTTTCAAGCTTTATCGAGCAATCAAGTTATTTTTTTATTTACGCAACGCCACCCTCAATAGTAATTCATCAGATTTTTGCTTTTATTTTACATTTTTATTGATAGAGTATTTATAACAATGTGGTTTTTGGCTAGATTTTTAAAATACGCACAGGTTAATTAAGGTTAAAAAGCTAATACTCAGAGGCCTGTAGCTCTGGTTCAACAGAATGGATCCCGATAAAAATTGCAAACACACGTTGAAGCGTTTCAATACACGTTGAAGTGATTTACACCGAAGAGCCATTACATTATGTCCACCCTGCTGATAACATGTAGGACCACCTTTAGCCCTAAAAACTGCTAGCACCCATCGTGGCATTGATTCCACAAGGTGCTGATAGGTAGTCTGAGGTAACTGGTACCAAGTTCTCACCAACTGGTCCTGCAATTCCCTCACATTGCGAGGGGGTAGTGTGGCAGCACGAATTTTGTTTTCCAAGTAGGACCGCAAATGCTCTATTGGATTAAAGTCAGGTGAATTTGAGGGCCAAGACATGACTTGAAAGTCACTGGAATGTTTCTCGAACCAATCCATGACGATTCGACCCTTATGACACGGTGCATTATCCTGTTGGTAAGCACCATCCCCCGCAGGAAAAAATTTTGCCATGAATTGGGTGAATCTGCAACTATGTTCAAGTAGCTTACAGACGTGAGGGATTGTTCTATGAGGATTATGGGACCTAATGTGCCCCATGAAAACATTGTTCCTGGGCGAGAAACCAAAAAACCTGGGCGAGCTCATTGTTATAGATGGAGGGTTGTCATAATGTAATGCCTCTTCGGTGTATATTCTTTGAAAAAATCATTTGACCGCATTTTGAGTCTGCCGCTCCACAAGATGGTTCATTCATTGATTGCAAAACTCTACTTTTATGAGAATGAGAGCAATACATTTTCAAAAACTTAAACAGCATAACGCTTTAGCATATTGCTGACAGACAGGTTATGCCCTAAGAGCACATATATATTTAAATAAATTACAGCTTCTTTTATTGTATTATATTTTGACTGTTATATTTTTATTTTTTATTTCACAGAACCACTTGTTGGCAAAACTTCACGCTATTTTTTTCAACGAAAACCTTTTACCAGAATCCATTCAGTAGAACAGGAGCTACGAGTCCCCGAGTACAGTAAATTTAATTTAAATCACCATATATTAACCTATTTAACCGGGTAATAAACTTTTGTGCAACTTGATTCGAGCCAGAAACTTTTTCTATCTTAGTTATAAGTAATATCATTACGTCTCAATTGATTTCTACGAAAAATGTCGTGACGCCATGTACAGTAGTAATTTGTGGTATGACGAAGTATTTATATATATATATATATATATATATATATATATATATATATATATATATATATATATATATATATATATATATATATATATATATATATATATATATATATATATATATATATATATATATATATATATATATATATATATATATATATATATATATATATAAAATAAAAAATAAATAATTGAAGAAAGCTTATAAATTGGTTATTTAATTTTATTTCATTATGTGTATAGACTAAATAAGTCTGCTTCATAATATGTTTCATAAAAAAGGAAACTTAACCAGTAGTAAATCTTTATATAACTTTTCTGAAATAAATTATTTTATTAGAATATCTAACAAAAGCGAAAGGATGCAAAGCAAATTAACTCCTGTAGTTCCATTCAACCCGCTCTATAGATATTAATTAGACCTTTCATTTCAATAGTAATGGAAATAGGTTTCAAAATGAGTGTCTTTGGAGATACGATTTAACTTAGTGAATAGTTACTAATTTAAAATAAAATGAAATCCATAGAGAGCAAACTAATTTCAGCTCATCAAAGCTCTTATTAAAAGTTAAATATGGATTTTGAAATCTGAAATTGTTTATATTAGAGCTTTACATCTGATTATAATTAATTTTAAAATAATGAAGAATATCTGCAAACTATAATTTGATTCGAATTTCATGTTTTTTTATAGGCGTTTTATATATATATATATATATATATATATATATATATATATATATATATATATATATATATATATATATATATATATATATATATATATATATATATATATATATATATATATATATATATATATATATATATATATATATATATATATATATATATATATATATATATATATATATATATATATATATATATATATAGACTAATTCTACTTTCCATTACTTGACGAACATTTTTACATAATATAGTTAAATTTTAAATTTAATGTTTATGTTTTTAAATGATTACAAGATTGTATAATTTTGTATTCATGCTTTGTTTTACCATATTGATTGCAGAAAATTTTAAATTCGTAAGACTAAAGAATTGTTTCTAAACGTAAACGTTACAGTTTATCGGACTAAATGCTTGTTGCTGGTTATTTCACAGCAATTTTTGATTGAAAATTCTAAAAGTTTAAGATTAAGCGAGATCATAAATATACTTGAAACCATCACAACAGAAGTTGATTTAAAATAATTTCCTCTTGTGAATTCTAAAGAATTCTAAGGCGAAGCATCGATAATCTTAAAAAAAATTAAGAAAAGTTGAAACTGACTACTAGTTAACGACACTTATGCGGCGAAATAGCAAAATAAGACTAACAGTTTCTGGCATTAATCCAATGACTAAACTCTGACCAAGCTCTACCTATGTTATGTTGAAAGTAGTATCGCCACACTGATTGAAATATAGTATTATAAAAGTTTCTGTTTCGCAAGAAACGTTAAGTTTATTTTTGGCTTCAAGCATTTATAATAATACATTATGTTTTTGCAATTACAAAACAATAAAATTTCCAATAATGTATGTATATTCCCAAGTAACTGAACCAGAAAGATATTTTTCATAATATAATAACTTTATTTGTTTCGAAAATATGATCAATAGTTCAAATTAATTATTTAAGGCCTCAAATATGATGTTGATTCGAGTTATGAAATTTTTTTAGATGTAAATGTATTTATATAGAGATGAAGGGTCAAAACTTCGGAACGAAGCATATAAAATCCTAAAAAAGTACGAGATTCATTTTAGCAATGAAGCTTATTAATATAAAAGGAAATCTAAAATATAAGTCTAAAAATAAGTGCATGCATTTCATATTTTGATAATAAGGGGTGCATATGTTTAATATAATGATATAATTCATTACATATGATCACATATTTTAACTCGACGAATATTTTAACTTCTACTCAAAACTTTCCGAGAACCATGCGATTTTTATTCACGTTGCTTAAAGATATGCACTGATTTTAACATAATGATGAGTTCTATACATAAAACCTATAAAATAAATATGTATGGTTTACAAAGTCGCTCTCAAAAGACATGTTTTCTCCCGAAGCTATAACGCTGAAGAAAAACGCGCATCAGAAGGAAAAATGAGAGCATAAAAAATGTTCGATGGAAAAAAATTGCGGGAAGGGAAGTTGTTCTAAAAGCATTTCATCTTGTAGGCCCCTAAGGGACTTCTCAGGCAAAGTATCGATAATCTTATGAAAGGAATATAAAGGACATAAAAGAAGAACTTTTATATTAGCTTACATTAAAGTATAACACCAGTTCGTTTTTTTTTTTAAAAAGTACAAGAAATTGGGGATTTTTTGGAAAATATTTTAATGGTATATGACATATGTTTCGTTTTTATTTAAAATATATTTGGTGTTTTGAATGCTTTAAATTTAAATCAATTCGTCTATGTAAGTAAAAAAATTGAATTTTTCTTATATTCGAAATTTCTATTAATGCACAAAATAAATCAGAATTTTTTTTAAAAAATAAAAACGAACATTGAATTTGTGATATTTGAAATTTTAGCAATTGCATTTTTCTAGTACTTTTGATTGCAAGGTCATATCAGTGAATTTAATCATTACAATGTGGAATTAGAATTATCATGAAAAGTGGTACTTAGCCATTTTCATAAATTAAATTCATGTAAAATCACTACATATGAAATTACTTTTTTCGAGTGGATGCATTTTTTATCTAAACTTTTTATGATACATATAGATAAGTAATGACACGCATGTAATTAAATAAGAGAAAGGAATGAAATTTAAGAAAAATAATATGGTTATTTACTTTTGTTCTAATTAAATTAGTAATAAAGGCACTACAAATTGTGCTAAGATGTACAAAATCTCATAATTTAAAACTGAACGAATTCGAATTCTGAACATCAGAATAATTTTTATTCTTTCGCAAACTGTCATCAATTACCTGTCATAAATTACCTCATTAATTTCTCTTTATATTTTTATAAAATTTAAATTTCATCTTCTTTTTCTATTCTTTTAAGCAATTTATCCTTGGCCACCGTACTGTAGGTATATTTTTCAAACTCTTACAATGTTATTTGAAAAAAATTGTAAATGGAATTTTTTTCTTCTTATTATTTTTCTCGGTCATTCACAATCTGAACCGAATAATTAAGAAAAAAATGCCGCATACTGGTTGCATAAATATTGAAAGATTTCAGTATAATTTATTACAATAAACATTTTGATACCGAAGTCTAGCTAATCACGTTTTTATAACGCATATAAACTGTGATTTACGTTACACCATTAATCCTAATATTAAGAAACAAAAAATTTAAAAATAAGAAAATTCACGTTTATAGCAAAACACACAAGAAAAATTAAGACAATTACATGATATTTTATCTGTTTCATCGCATTGTATAATATACAAGTTGATGCTGTGATCCTGGAAGAAATTTGGAGGGTTGATTGAGTGCAACAAAACATGCAATTTTGGTACAGGTCGTTTTCTCTTTACGCGGAGAACGAATTTCTGGTAAAATTTCCGTACTATTTGGAAGTGACATTTCTAGCAAAAGAGATAAAAATATATAAGTCTGGTTACTAAAATCAAAATATACAATATATAAATGATTCATTTGGCAATTCATATATTTACCGTTTACCGGAAATTCTGGTTTTCGAAGTTATGGTTCTTATTTAGTAAAAAAAAAAATCAAAACTAAAAAAAGTAAATTTAACCAAGTAAATAGTTTTTATGCTCTGCTCTAAGGTATCATGATAAAATTACCAAATTTTATCGCATATTATAATGCCCTATCTTAATGTTAATTTATTTTACTATAGTGCTTCGGTAAAAGTTACCGTGCTTTTTTGAGTTCACACATTGTCAGAAACACGATAAATATATTTTTTTCTCGATATAGTATTTTGTGAAAAATCTGTAATTTATTTCGTGCTTACTTAAAAAATCTGTAATTAATCTAATAATCTTTCAGTTTATGGATCCCTCTGTTAAATTGCTATTATCATAAGTCGAGAGTGAAAATTTCGAATTTGTAAATTTGATGCATGTTTAAAGTTATATAAAATTGTTATGGTTTTTTTCGCTATAGTGCTATGAATTATGAAGTGCGTTGAACCATAACATCGTTCAACTTTACTTTACAGAGGCCTTAATATAGTGAAATATAGAACTATGTAATAGAACTTATTTTATTTTAATACTCGATGCAATTGTTCAACAGCAGAGCAAAAAAAGGCTCAAAAAAACTATTTTTTTGCAGATCTTTCAAATCATGGATAGAAGTTTTGGATTTTGGTGAACCATAATGTGTTTTTAATTTACTCTGACCTTAATATTGTGCTAAGTAGAACTATGCAATAGCATTTATTTATTTTGATAACTCGATACAATGGTTCATCTGGGAAGGGAGTGAGGTTCAATAAATTTAAACCTTATTCAGATTGCATAGAATTTAAAGAATATAATACTCCTGAACTCCCAAATTTGTGACCTTGGACAATTATAATCCAATTTTCTCACTCACGCGTTGATGGAAACATCATTAATAGAAAAAGGCTTAGTATTCCCTATCTCCTAGAATCGGTGAAAAGACCAGATTAATTTATTAAACCAAATTCAATGGTTCATTACATGAAACACAATCCAATTCAACCTTACTCCAATGCACATTATCTAATGAAGTGCGTAGCCCAATTAAATTTCCTTTTTTACGGTTTCGAAACCATGATAGCTATAAATAGTTAAAAAAACGAGCAATTTTGTTTTCATTGTTTTTTTTTCTATACTAATAGTACACGATTTCAAATCTGTACAATGCTCTTCGTCATCAACTTAACGATTAATTAGATGGACAAACTGCTGCTTGATGCCGTAATTTTAGATTGAAAACTCTAGCAGTGCAAGATAAAACAGGATAGTACCTTTAATTTATTTTCTTCAAATTATTTTTTACTTTGTATATATATATATGTATATATATATATATATATATATATATATATATATATATATATATATATATATATATATATATATATATATATATATATATATATATATATATATATATATATATATATATATATATACCTTACACCTGTATATATCCTTAATACACTTTTATTCTTGATTAAGTAAAAAAAAAAATTTAATATCAGTGTTCAAAAAATGCCACTAATATTAACATTACTAAAAGTTCTTGACATTCAAAATGTTTCCATATTTCGAGATAAAAAGTAACTAAATTAAATTTCTGTGTACGACAGTAAACTAATTATCTTGTTTTCCTCAAAAATAGATGCCACAAATCTTAGCCTTCTAGTTTTGACATATTGCATACAAGATAAAAATGCTTTTTATTTCCTTAATACTAGCATGGTTGTTCTTACTTTTTTTCATTAAGTATAAAATGAAAATATTTCAACATTGTTATCTTTGCAAACACCAGAAAGTAATTTGCAAAAGTCAAAACAAATGAATTTAATTAAGTTTCAATATACTTAATGTCAGAGACATTCAGCACGTCGTAGTAGAGTAATGAACACTAGCTTTTTGATGAAGTATTTTTCAATTACCAGCAAGGTATTTGAATTTTAATTGTTTATTGGTTGATTTTTAAAAAAAATATATGTATAACGTCGTTGCCGAATGGAAGGATTAAAACAGGTCTTAAGCAGGGAAGGAGGGTGAAAAATTTCTTTATTAATTATTGGACAGAGAACAGCTAAAAAAGTGGTCACGAAAAGTTGTGCTCTTCATTGTATGTTAGGGAAAATCTTGCAAAGTAAATCCGTAAATTGCTTCGTTTTAGGGAATAAGGGAAATCTTAGTCATTGTAATTGGTTTATCAAATAGGTCGCGCTATTCGCATAAAGAGCAAAGGGGAAAATATCTTGCTTTTAATTAATGCATACTTGAGCCAAAAATAGATTTAAAAGACAGGATGTGAATTTAAAAGTGTGAGAAAGCAATTCGTTTAGAATAAAAAAATAAAAGAAAAAGATTTACAGAAAAGAACTAACATGAAAAGATTAATCGAAGCTTTTTAACATGAAAAGATTAATCGAAGCTTTTTATGTTATATCCCCCCTCGGTGAAATTTTTTTAATTACAATTCGAAAATTTTAAAAATTATCTATTTGCAAAATATTTCCTCTCATAGAGGCACAATTAAAATGAAAAGTACAAAATTTGTAATTTTAACAATATATAAAGTAATAGGAATTATAAAAAATTTACATTTGTACTCATGGTAAAAATTTTAACACAATTAAAAATCTGTAGTAGCATTATCAGCAAATTTAAGATTTTCATTTTCAACAGTTTTTATGACTTAACAGTTTTTTCAGTTCCGAAAGTCTTTTGTTTGAAGATCACAACAAAGTTTTTTCACAATAACAAGTATTCCTCATAATAACACAATTTGAGTTAACTCTTCAATCAGGATGAGAAAATGTATAAACATTTTCTTAAAAATGTAAATATTCAAAAACATGAAAGATAAAAATATGAAAATACAAGTGATATGAGCTACAAAAATACAAATTGACACTTTTTGTCCAAAAAAAAAGTTCATTCTGAAAATTGATTTCAGGATTGTATACTCTGTTTGAAAACAAAATTTTAAAAAAATTGACAAGGTGGTCATTATTCTGAAGTCTTCAGTGTTTTTAGGGGAATTTTTTCTGGATTAGGGGCTGTATTCCCCGAAAGGAGGAAAACAGTCCCTAATCTCAACAAAGACGTATTGGAAGATCCTAGTTTCAACAAAATGCTTATCTTTATAAAAATTTTTACCCATTTGTGGTTTTTACCACAAAAAGAGAAAAAAAGACTATCATCGCCCCATATCTTTTTTTTCAAATATGGGTAAACGCTGAATTTGAAGAAAATTTGAATGGTTGGATCTTCCAAAATAAAGGGGACAACATGTTCCACTGAACCATGTGAATTGTTGTCATATTTGGCAATTTTAATTTTACTTTTAACAATGGAAAAAACCAACATATATTTAACAAATAAAACTTTATTGGTGAAAAAGCAAATTCTTGAACTCCTTTTTTATGATAATACTTCATAGGATTTTTATCCTTGTTACACATTTTAATGGCCACTTTTTATTTTACCCCTTTTGAATCTAACGTATAATGAATTAAAAAAAAATCGATAATCTACTGATTTGTTTGGACGTCCAGTTTTGGGCTATATTGAACTATTCTAAAATACTATTATAAACCACTATTTATAATAACAATATGGTTTGATTACTTAATTTGCTAATTTTGTAAAATTTGTTAGTTTATTTACAAATTTTTCTCTCATTTTGTGTATTAATTTATTAATTTAGATTTATTTTCGCACAATGTAAAACATGAAAGAACACAAAAGTTTAATTTTTCTACTAAATTTCATCATTTTTTTTACTTACAAATTTAATTTTAAAATTTTAATTAACATAATTTTTAAACTAAAAAAAGTAATTTTTATGGCTAGTTCACACTGGAGCTATTAATATTTTTACTAAGCTACTAATAAAATTTTACCAGTGATTAATTAACTTTGAGATTATATGTCTTCAAACATGGGTGTAATCTAATAATATGAGTGCTCCAGTATGTCACAAAATTTTTGACATTTAATGGGCGTTGAATTTCTTTTCCAATAATTTCTCAATTAATTATTCTTGTAGTTTCGAAATAAATTGTGCTTTCCGTTGAGTTTGCTGGTAAGTAATTGTAAATATTGTAATCCAGCATGCAGCTTCTTCAGTTTTGAGTACTCTAGCTAGTCTGAATAGGTGGGAAACGTTTTATTTACTATAAATTCTCTTTGATGCTATTATTGTGATAATTTCTGATGATAGAGGCCAATAAATGATTGAATCTAGCATGTGCATAGACTTCAGAGCTTCATTACAGTTTCAAGTGTTTTAACTTGTCGGAAAGTATTATGAGTTTTAAATTCCATCGTTCTAATCATTCACCCAAACATTCGAGTTTCCATCGAAAAGATAGCAAGATTTCTTCTAGTTAATTAGAATTTAGTAAAGTAAAAAAATATTTTTCTTATAATAAACATATTTAGTTAAGCGATAAAAATAAGTTTACAAAAAGAATACAACCAAATTTTTACCAAATTTAGTGTTTGTAAAACTATCAATAATTCACTCTCTTATTTAAAATGCCATTCATTAACTCACTCAAAGATTGCATCCCACTAAAAACATCATGCAAGTGAAAAAAGTTCCCAACATGGTGGAAGAAGGCGAAATCGTAGTGAACCAAATATGGTAACCCCCTCCACTATCCTTACAATTCCATTGTTTCCATGACAATTGATTGTTTTAGACAATTTCGAAACTATTGCCATTCTTTACTAACTAAAGTTAGTTAGAGGAACTTTAGTTCACACTAACCTATTATCACGATGAAAAGCTTTTGCGAAAGAAACTTTTTTTAAAAACAAATCTACTATGAAGTATACGTTTTAATTTGTTCATGTATTATTAAAAGTGAATTCAAGTAATTAAAATTTAGCAAAAATCATTTTATAAATTCAGAAAATATGATAAAAATTCAAAAAAATTTTTTTATGGCAAATTTATTTAAAAATTGTCTCTAGATACTCTTCCATATACAATTTTGAAAAAAACTCGCATTTCATGTTTTTTTTCCTATATGAAAATAAAAAAATAAAAAGTAAAGCTAGAATTAAAAATGAAAACATAAGCGAGATATATATAAAATAATTTGCGACCATACATAATTGTTAACTCAAGTAAAACATAAAGACTTTCTGGTCACAATAATAGTTTTTCAGGTAATAATCTAATAATCTAATTCAATCGTAAATTCTTATCATAAATTGAAACTAATTCATCTAATCATAAATTAAATCTAATTTATCTAATAATAAATTAAATTTAATTAATAAAATAAATACAATTTCTTAAAATATATATTTTCAACAAAAAAATAAATTTTTTCTTCACAAAAGAAGAAGAAAGTAAAGATTTAGAAGTAGCAGCGAATAAGAGATGTACAAAAATATTTTGATCTACTATTCCAGCTAAATAGTTTGTGGAATTAAGTATTTTAAGGTGCAAAAGAAGCGTTGTTGGTAGAACATGATTAAGAGGGATCAATTTCCTTGACATATACACTTCCTTTATACAGATTTTTTCTCTGAAGAAGAAAATGAAAAAACTTGAAGCCAGAGGACAAAGAAAAGAAATAAAAGTGCAAAAGAGCATTTTGACCAACTTCTGCAGTTAAATTAGTTAGAAGTTTAAGCGCTTTATCATACAAAAGTAGCCTCCTGGGTTGTAGCTGAGTAAATAAATCTATTTCCTTGATGTGCACACACATTCCTCGAAAATGCACATTCTTCTTTTATAAACGACACATATTAAAATGACAAATACAGAAATAACATACTTTGTCCCTAATACGTGTTTTCCACCAAAAAAATAAGATAAAAAAAATTACACGTGGCTCTACAAAATGGCAGAATATAACTACCTACAAATCGTAATTGTCATCTTTTTGTGACATATCCTTCGAAGCTCTTTACCAAAAAAACCAGCCATTGACTCACAGTGGCTAGAAAAATCAAATATAAATTCCGAGACCTGTCTAAACGTGTTTCTTACTTCTTTCGCTTCAAAGAAAATATCCTTTTTTTCACAGTGAAAAGGAGATAAATTGACTCATACTTTCAGTAAGCTCTCTCTGCCATAAATTGCCATCTTTATTTAGTTGATGTAACAGGATAAAGATACGGCTATTTGGCAGAAAATCGTCGTACTTATATCTCCCAAGAGACAAACTTGTAAAAATGCAACGTAAGAAAAATTTCCCATATGTATTTGAAAAAAAAAATAGAAAAAGAAAAAGATTTCAACCTTTTGAGTAACAAAGTAAAAGTCGGCAACATCAGGCTAGTCAGATTTGATTATGAATTATGTAAGTTCAGCTGACAGGAAAAGGTTATTTGCTTTCGGGAGAGAAGTGTATTCTAAAAACAGGAGTATAAAAGGCGTAATTTATTTTCTTGAGAAGAATGAATTGATGCTATATAGGACAAAATAAATTTGCGTCATACAGAAAATGACGCCTTATTAAGTAAATTAATACGTATTAAGTAAGTAATAAAACTGATAAATTATTTTTTTTCTTATTTCTGTTGCATGCAATTTTTTAACAAATTGATCTTAGATGCTTTCGTATTCCTGATTTTAAATCTGTAATCGGTACCTCCCTCCTACAGTTTTCCTTTAAGGCTATTTTTAGTTTATTTTTTTGTCGAAATGCACAAGTTTAAAAATGTTATATGCAAAAGTGGGTTTTCGTAAATGTTGCAACAAACTTCAGGGGCTGTTAAGGGCCATTATCAGGATTAAAACTGCATAGGAACTCGTGCCAGGATATGTCCTCGTAAGCGGCTTGGGACGCTCCCTATTATGACCTGTTCAGAAGCACACAAAGAAAAAGTTCATAATAGGGAAGCGCTCCTGCTGGCATGCGTGATACATTTCCGGAGATGGCCCCTAACTCCCTTAGTAGCTTGTCGCAACATTTACTCTACCTCCAGTTACATGTATCATTTTCAAAACTTGCATTTTTTGACAAATATCATTTACAATATTTACTCTACCTCCAGTTACATGTGTCATTTTCAAATCTTGCTTTTTTTGACAAATATCATTTACAACATTTACTCTACCTCAGTTACATGTATCATTTTCAAAACTTGCACATTTTGACAAATATCATTTACAACATTTACTCTACCTCCAGTTATATGTATCATTTTCAAAACTTGCACTTTTTGACAAATATCATTTAAAAAGCTGTAGCTTAAGGATCAAATGTAATTTTAGATTTGAGTATCCCCCCAACTCGAATTAGGTAAGACTGAGCATTTCTATAAATGAAACAATAAATTTGTTCTCTGTGTGATCATTGATATTTCACAATTCGAAAGAATTATTGAATCTGACTGAAAATGTTATGAGGGGTTATGACAAAATACGCTACGTAAAATAGACTGAAATTAAGTTTAAAAATAAAACACGAATGGAATATTCCGAAAATAAAATAATAAAAAGATAAATTACAATGAGATACGTTAATAAAATGTAATAGGTACTGTGCTATTGAATAAAGTCTGATGATTAAACTTAACTATCATTTATATAAAATGAAACTTTTTTTAAAAAAACATGAATTGTACGAAGTAAAAATATAGCAGCGTTTAAAAATTTTGAAACAAACATTGATCGAGTACACAAAGATAAGGAATTAGATAACAATCCATTTTAAAGAAATCAATATCATTTACATATCTAAATGTGAATTTTTTTAATCGTAATATTTAGGTCTTGATTCGATTTTCAAACGGGCTTTAAGCATTTTATGCATTTTTATAATAATTTTAAGTCATTAGTCTTTTTAAGACTAACTTTAAATGTTTGTGTATAGCTTCAAATTGAGCAAAAATTAAGAAGAAAAATAAATGGAGAGCAAAATGAAACTGCGAGTAAAATTTGGGTATCTGACGGATGGACGGATTTTCAAGATGAGGGAATAAACCCCATTAATCATAATACCCAAAAAATAATATTGAAGAAAGAATTTAAACATATAAAAATATTTGGTAACTTGTGATCAAAATTTAGTATACAGTGCGGCAAAAAAATAGACCATCCTGAATAAGTTTTGATCTAATGATCAAATCATCACGCTCTAGAACTGAATGATTCGAAGAGGTGACTAAAATATGTAAATTAGTTAGAGCAGACAATATTTTAAGTTTCGAAATCAAACACAAAAACGTATTTTATCTGCATATATATAGCTGTTTTCGACAGATTCAGGTTTCTGACCACCAAAGCATAGGGCAATTTAGTCGCAATTTGAGAAATAGGGTCTTAACAGTTAATTAATTCCATGCAAAACAGTTAAGATAATTCCAGTCTTAACAGTTAAGATAATTCCATGCAAAATGTAACTTTTAGTAAATTTGTATTTCTTTAAATTATTTTATTTAATAAGAGTTGAAAAAATTTTTAATCGTAAGGTATAAAATTTTCTACATCATTTTAAAAAATGCAAATTTGAATAGCAAAACGCAAAATTTGAGCGAGATTGGCGTAAGAGTTCTTGAGAAATCAAATTTTGAAAAGTCACTTTTGTTAATTTTGATTTCTTAGGAACTACTTAACCGATTTCGTTCATATTTTGTTTTTTTTTATTGACATTTAAAATTGCATTCCTGAAAATGATGTAAAAAAGTTCTATACTTTGCAGTTTAAAACTTTTTGTCCATTAAATAAAATAATTATTGTTCACTAAATGTCTTTTTTGTAAGGAATTATTTTTGGGTAAATGAATTTTATAATTGTGTGCAAAAACTTCGCAATTCATTAAAAACAAAAAGTAAAATTAACTTTTAAACTTAACTTCTGTCTGAGTTTTCTCAATTTCAATATTAACAGTTAAGAATACAGTATAGCAGCAGTTGAAGTGTATTTTTGCCAAAACCAATTATTGAAATTTCACATTACAAAATAATGCCATACCTCGGACTAAACGCAGCATGAACTGTAAAATCTTCCGAATTAAATTAAGGTATAAAGTAACGGTACTTAGAGTAAACCATCCATAAAATTCCCTTTTACCGTAATTTTTACAGTAACATTTTATTTAGAATGATTCTGTGGTTTTATATTAATTATTATTGTAAAACTTACCGTTTATCATATTTCTTTTCCTTATCAGCTTGCCAGTAGAAATAAATTTATCGTTATTTGATCTGAAATTTTTTACAGTGTACAACAAATTCATGAAAGTGGTCAAGATGGTGAGTAAAATTATAATTTAGTTTAATATAAAGGAAGTTTAATTCTTTTCAAAGTGCTAAAATTGTCAGTAGGAATAATAAAAACTGAGAAGAAATTAAATAATTTAAAACTTTCTTTTTTAAAATCGATGGATGCGTAATAAAAATAAAAATTAATAAATTTTCCATTTAAATTCTATTTTTGGGTTATTTTAACGATTAATTGCTACGCACAGACATAAAATACAAAGAAAGGAAAGATAATTTTTCTTCCCAACCTATAATTTAGATTTCATTTAAAAATGTAAGGCAGGCATTTGGAAATTTCATTTCCCTTAAATCTCAAATTATATTTTCGAACCAAGAAAGCTTCAAAAATCTAAACAAAACAAAAGATAACATCGCTACATATAATTATCATACGTAAGTATAGATAAGGGGAAACATTAAAAAAATGGAACGCGTTCGTAAAAAAATTCATCATCGCGAAATTCAAAGTTAATGGTTTTAAAAATGCAAACCATTATCTTTTTAATCTACGTTCTCCCTTTTCACCTAGAAAACAACTAAACGAAAGTTCCTGGATGTAAAGTATTAATCACAATTATCGTAAAAGGATGCTGCCATCAAGGAAGGGAAACATTATTATTATTATTAGCAATTACGCTTTTATAATATTTTTTAAATATCGGTCTTGTTGAAAAATACTTTGACATGCTTCTAATATTTCATTAAATAATTTAAAATCCTTTTAAATATCTATCGGCACTGTTTGCTTTAATTTTATTATCGATATAAATGCATGCTTCAATGCTAACCAGAAATAATGTATTGTTAAAAATTTTAATTTTCGTTAATACAATTTTAATATGAGTAACATTTGAGAACAAAATATTAGTTTTGCACAGAGCTTTAAGGTAAAGTAAATAATTTGATTCCTTGTTTTATTTTAAATGAACTTTTCAGTGTGTGATTATTATTCTTATATTTAAAATAAAACATTTAAATTATTTTGCGAAATAACGAATGATAAGCATGTTTTGTACTAAAAAAATGTATTTAAAATAGTATGGTTATAGGCTGCCCTTTCGGTTTAAAGACTATAAAATATGTTTTAATACGTCTCGAATGCTTTTTCCGAAGTGCTAATTTACAATCCAGTGGCCTTTAACAACAATCTTTTTTTGGAGATATTTCTCCTGGTTATAATTGGTCTCAATTGTAATGCATGCTTTTATTCTCTTCAAATGTGTTAACCAGATTAAAAAAAGAATTCAGAAGTCATTTTTTATTTAGCGAAATGCCAAACAGGAGAGTGGATCATTAAACGTTTCTGGATTGGAAAATCGCTCCCGGAGCAGGAGTGAGTAAAGTTAGGCTTTATCAACAAGTGCAAATGAAACATAAATCCGTCTTTATAATAGCACAGAAAAAGTAAGGTCTTAAAATTACATTCAAAAAATTATCCTGTTAGAAACTGTTTTGTAAGAATGCTCTCCTTAAAGGGGATAAAGATTACCACTTTCTTCGCATAAAGGAATAAATATTGATAGACAAGTTTACATTGCCATATATCGTCTTATATATTTAGACAAATAGAATAAGGTTGTATTGTGTATTTGTTAAGCTTAATCAAAGGAAAATCTGAATTAAAGTGTCGATGTGATAAATAGTTTAGATAAAATGGTAAAATAATAAAATTTCAAAATTGTTTTTTTTTATATATATAAATTATTATATAATTATACAATTTATATATATAATTTTCAAATTATTAGTCCCATTGATTCTTGTTTTATTGTATATAATTCAACAGATGCAAATACATAAGAGACAATAGTTTGTTACACTAAGGCCTGGTTTCTTAGGACAGGATGCCGTCAGCTGGAAATCAGCGCTAACCTCTGATTGGTCCATTTGTGAGTTTGATAGTATACGTCATCGAACTCTCATCTTGAACTACAATTGCCGTCCAACTCAACTGCAGTTGGATTACAACATGACGTTAACCACAGAAGTAATAGCGGACAGCATACAACAGCACATTGAAATCAGCCAAGATTTTGATTTTGACATTAACATAGGTTCTTCATTAAACATAGCACTCTTCATTTAGCTCAGCTATAATGTGTTTTTTCTTGGACAAAGTCATTATTTGCTCGTAAAACACTGGTCGACAATAAAAAAATCAATACAAATTCAAAATAAATATTTGTTTACGTTATTAACGCATGCGCAATAAGAGATAATGTCTGCGTTGGACCGACTGCTCACGCTGAGTTAACAAAAAAGTATTTTTTTGGCGTCAGCTCTACGTCAACTTTCCGCTGACGCCCAGATAAGGCGCTAGTTCTAAGAAACCAGGTCTTGAGCTAACAAACCAGTATTTTGATGGCGTCAGCGGGACGTTGACGTCCCGCTGACGCCCAGATAAGGCGCTTGTCCTAAGAAACCAGACCGTGGTCTGATCGCAAAGAGACGGCTCCCAGCAGATCACCGAAGTCACTGGCCGTGGTCAGTGTGCTGTTGGGTGACGACTTGGATCAGTCTGCGAAGGATCCGAGAGTGTGCTGTATTGATCCTCGTTAAACTGCTATATCATAAAATGCATGACTGCGCACGCAGGTCGTCGGGTTGCTGAAGAGGAGGTGGCATCCTCATTGCAGAGCATTAAAATTGTGATGGCATGTCTTTGGATCATCTTTAGGGATGTTTTTCAGACCGTCGCCAATAACCCATTGGGCAGTTCTAGTCCGACGTAAATAACTATAGCTACTACAACAATATTTTGTTAGTTTAAATAGCAATACAAGGTGCATAAATAAGTGCAAATCAAATTTCGAACATGAATCAGTCTAACTTACGGACAATTAGTCATTACTTCTCCAGATGAGTCTCAATTAATTAATCATAATATACTGGAAATTAATTCTTTTATCCTGTTTCTCTCCCCGTTTACTTCTTTACCTTTCCTTACCAAAATCCAATGAGTAAGGTCTTGTTAGTATTGTCTGTTTGCTAGGCAAACGGCGCTTAATAGTTTTCCACTCAGCTGGATGGTACTTTTTTTTCTGAATGATGACTGAGATTTTGCTGCTTTTAATGTACCATAATCGTGGAAATATTTAATGTGTTTCTAAACGTTCCTCTTAGTAAGAAAATCGTAATTGCATTAGAATTACTCAGCAATAAGAGCAAAATATTAATGGATAATTAATATTTATAAAACTAACCTAAGAAAATTTTTTTTCTAATTTTTAGTCTATTTTATTGGACATATGCCGAAAGCTTCGGTGGTCAATTTTAAGTAAAAAATCAGATGATATTTATAGCACTGCGGCTATATAAGCATTGAGAAAAAAATATAGTCAAAACTACTAGATTGTAGGAAAATGTACTGTATTTTTCGGCTCCATGTTAACGGCAAAAAGCTTAGCAAATTTTACCAAATTGCTTCAGTAATGATTTTGGTAAAATTAACAAGAAATGTGTGATATGATTCGGTAAATGCGGTTAAATTTGGTAATTTTATCATAATACCTTAGAGCATGGCCTGAAAAGATTTATTATTTTAAATTTGCTATTTATTTTCGTATATTTTACTAAATGTGTATGGTAATTCGAACTATAATTTTGAAATTTTGAAAACCGTTAAAAAATGAATTGTTTAAACCGTAATGTTAATACTGTACAGTACGATCATTTTACTAATTTTTTTTCTCTAAGCAGAAAGTATCAACAGTTAAAAAGTGCTTACGGAAAAGTACAGATAATTCTCAAGGTCCGGTCCATTTTTAAATATTAATTCAAATTCCGTATATACTAGTAACTACGCATTTAAGAAAGATATTTCTGACAGAGCTTATAATTTGGTTTAAATAATGAAATTTAATTGAAGTTATAATATACTATAAAATGTTTAAAGAAGTCTTTTAGTAACTTAAACTAAATCCATATCTGTAAGTTTTGTCTTTGAACTGTTCAGAAATGACAGATTTAAGATATTGTCCACCCCTTTTTAATTTGAAGTAGAAAATCATAAAAAGTTTAAATTTTTTTACCTCAGTTTGTACTATGCAAAGCATATATAACGATAATATAGGAGAAGCAGTTGTAAGTTAAGAAAGTACTAATAGAGTTGACTAAGGAAAAATTTATGAAAGTTTTAATATCCAAACATATAATTTTAAGCTTTTCACTTAAATTTACGAAATTCTTTCGGATACTGTACTGATTGTACGAAATTCGAAGTAAAAAAATTGTACATTTCTTTAACAAATACATTTTGAAATTAAGAAATGCGAATTTTTTTTTTTACGAACAAGAACATTTTGAGCGGAGAAAAGCCTATTTTATTAGCAATTAGACTACTTTATTATGTAAGTAAAAATGTACCAATTTCCAAGTATACTTTAGTGTATTGTAACTTGGAATGTTTGAGTTAGTATAAGGAACTTACTTTCTGATGTTAACACTGCACTAAACTGATACTCCTTACAACTTATTTTAAGATAAATATAACCAGATTTCTTATGGTGACATGAAATTATTAGTAATTGAAGTGCTTAGATTCAATTTTATATTTCATCAGAATTTTTTTTAAGATTTTTATTATACTAAATTAAATAGTATTAATTTAAATACACATAGAAAAGATCACAGTAATGGACGCAGCATTTTTAAATATCCTTCAAAAACTAAAATCAAATAAATACCATAAAACATATAATATTTGCTATATATATGAACATTTCCATAAACTTAAACGATTTAATAATACCAAGAAGGAGGCTCACAGTATACAAAGAAAACCAAATAAACATTCGTAATGTAGAATTTCTACTAGCATTACATTTTATTAGTCATATTTTCCATTCATAATGGAATTTTTTTGAAAAATATCATCATTGTAAGTAGTGCATAACTTTTGATTCCATTTGTTTTTCAGGGAAATTACCTTATTGCTTTCTGAATCGACATTTTATAACTTCCGAAAACGTATTAACCTGAAAGCTTTTATTCCAAGCATTTTACCTCTTTATGGTAATATGATACCAAAAACTACACCGCAGTGCATTGTTATACTCTTTAGTTTTAACACAGTCAGGAATTCAATTTCCATAAAAGCATCTTCAATTCCCATCTTAGCTTACAACTTAAAGGAAATAAACTCTTTGTTTTAGAAGTGTTCCATACAAATTCTTATGCAGATTATTCTTTAACAAATGGTTCAGCTAAAGCTGTGAATGTGTACTTTAAGAACATTTTTGTAAATGAAGCAGAACATAAGATGATTTAAGATTGTTAATGAGGTAGCAATTGGGATAAAGTTAATATTCTTTCGTGGTCGCAGTTAACAAAGCTAAAGTTCAGCTAAGGTTCTATTATTTTTCAAACCACTTAATCTTCTTGTAAATTGTGCACGGAAGAGAAAATTCTGGTAAAATCATTGTACTACATTTTAATAACATTTTTGTAAATAAAGACTACAATTCTGGTAATAAAACCGAAATATATGGTATTTATTATAAACCACTCATTTGTTAATTTTTCCATTTATATGGTAACGGTAAACAGAAAATTCTGATTTTCAAAATTACAATTCTTATTAAGACACATATAGTAAAAATTATGTAATTGGAAAGTAAATTTAACTGTGTGAATGGTTTTTATGGCTCGCTTTAAAGAATCATTATAAAATTACAAAAATTTACCAAATTGTAACACGTTTACATTATATTTTACGGTTATTTATACCGAAATCTTTACCAAAGCGCTACAGCAAAGACTACCGAGCTTTTTCGTGTTCCCATAGAGCCAGAAGCATGATAAATGTTACCAAATTGAAGTAGCTCTGGCTATACTTTTATTTCTCAGTGTAAATTTGAGAACAAGTATTTGTGTTGAGATAATAATTAGAAAAGGGATTTATAAACGCATTTTTGTTCTGTAACCTTTATCTTTTCATAGAAGGGTTTGTAAAAAGACATTATTAATTCAGATCCAGATTTAAAGAAATGAAGCGAAAAAAGTTTCAAATGTGACCTACTCCCATGAATTTTCTTTTCTAAACATTTTTTGTGAGTATATTCTGCTTTGCCTCATTAGAAAGATCTGAGCTGATGTGTTCTAGAGTAAAATATTTTAAAAAAATTACGTGAACCGTTATTTAGTTTCCCCACTTCGATTCTATATAAAAGTACATTTTTTACCATTGGATTCAATACTATTTAATGTATATAAATACAAACAAAAAATAACTTATTCTGTGCGCTATGAACAGCAAACCATTCTCCATATCTTATATTGAGAAATTAGTTATTCTACAGTATATATCTCGTTTATAAACACCATTTAACGTGTAAAGAGTTTTGCTACTTGATGAGGCCTCTCTGCATGTGATATAGAGTTAAATTTTTTATATGAGTTATTTCAGTCAAAAAGTATGAGGCAACTTATTGTTATTATTTAGTACTGAGAGAGGACTAAGGGCTTTTGATGAGACTGGTCTAGGATCTGGAATGCAAACAAAGGGATCTCATATAAACTTAAGGATTGTTTACGAGAGCAAAATATTATTTATTTATAAATTTTTCTTTAGAAATGCAATCTATTTTACTAATAAATGAATTGAGGAAAAGAATATTGTTAAACTAGCAGATTACTATATGGTCAATCAAACAGAATAATTTTATCGTGTTTCTGACTCTTTGGAAACACCAAAAAGCAAGCTTGGTTGTTTTTACCGAAGGGCTTTGGTAATGATTTCGAAAAAAAATTAAGAGTAAACTTTGGCTTCATGTGGGATAAAATTTGGTAAAAGGGGTAAAAGGCAATAATTTCATTGAAATACCATAGAGCTTGAATAAAAAAATGCATTAATATAAACAAAAAACTTATATGGGAAAAATTTACTTTTTGGTTAAGAATGTTTCGATAAATCTGTGGTAATAAGACCTATAATTTTTAAAACCCAGAGCATCCGGTAAATCTTTACCATATGAACTGAAAAACTACCAAAGGATTGGGTTAAATGCAGTATATTTCGGGTTTACAACTTAGAGTTTTGTTTTTTTTCTTCTTTCTTTTTTTCTTTGAGTGAGAAATATCCCTACCAAACATTAAGGTGATTTTACCAAAATTCTTTATTGCAGTGTATTTCCAATAACTTCAATAATGCATTAATGAATATCATGCTAGTATTTCAAACTTTTGAAAACAAGCGTGGACTGAAGTTAATGATTACTAATAGACGAGTTCTGTAACATAGAGGCAGTGGAATTCGCTTCAAATGTTAAATAAAGAGAGACAGAGAGTACTTACTGTACTATATGACTGTTTGAAAGCAAAAGCTAAGTCACTTTTCTTATTTTCATCGAGTAAACAAAAAAAATTCTTTTGTCGTGTTTAGATTTCACATTATTCGATATTTTGGGATAGGATGTTTTGAGTGAAAATATAACCACTAAGAAGAGAGAAGAAATGGCAACCGGTATAAAAATAGTTTGCCCTTTATGTTAATTAAAATATTTTTAATTAACAGGCATAAAAATCAAATTGTTTCGGTTTAATTAAAAATCTGATGATTCTTGGAACAAAAATTAATATGGATTATCGTTGGAACTGCCTCAATATTTGGGACATACCTCAGCATAATGAATCTATCGAATTTTAACTTTATCTCTCAAATTACTACAGGCGACAATTATTAACACTTAGGGACAATCCATTTAGACTCTCTTAACAAAAGTGCGTTAAAATTGTCCATTACAAAGATGTAATTTGCCAGCTTATCAAATTACTTGTTATAATGCAAATTGATTATCTCAGTGTTATTCCTATACTAGACACACGATAATCATTTTAAACTTTAATTACTTTCTGCTCCACTTCGATTTGTTGAGCTGGAGCCCATCGAAAATATGAATGACATTTTCGAACGGTTGAATTTATGCAAAATGCCACTAACTGAGTTTCGGAACGCAATTGATCAACTCTTGGCTCTACGGAACATTGAAGTTTCATCCGTTTTGCGGAAATTATTGTGTATGTATGGAGGAGAAACTTTAATAGATCGGTTCTGTAACTTGCTGGAGCGGCAAGTGCGGGAAATTTCAGTCTATCTGTGAATATCAGCATAAATCGACTGATTTGTCTGTAGTTTGGAGAAATTCATGGATAAGAATATTAATGACTACATATGCATGGTAGAAGTGTATAAACATTTGCATGGATCAAAAAGGAAATTTTAGAAACAGATTGGGTGTTATGTTTGAAGTGCTTGGCTTTGAATATATATTCAAATTGGTGTTATAAATTTTAGTAGCATCCAAACTACGCTTGTTGTTATTTTCAAAACTTTGATAGATAAATGAAATTTATTTTCAAAAATTACCCCCGTTCTTTGTTTTTCTTAATATTAAAACTTTTGAACTTAGCTCAAACATAATGAAGGTTCCATCATTTTTGTTTAATTAAACGATAATCAATTCTGGTAAAATCATGGTATTACACGGTAATAATTTTTCGTATCAAAAAAAGAATTCTGTCTAATAAAACCAAAATATACTGTATTTAAACCATTTATTTATTATTATTTTAGTTCCAATAATAGTTTACCTTAGATTCTGGTCTCTCAAAAGTTTATTACTTAAAACTTATTGCCACACATTCAGTAAAAAATTCATATCTATAAATGAAATTTAACCGAATAAATTATTTTTATGACATGCGCTAAGATATTATGATAAAATTGTTAAATTTTACCATATTTTACCAAGTTTTTCACATAATATTAAATCATATTTCATAATTAAATTTACCAATATCATTACCAAAGCGCTTTGGTAAAAATTTCGAGCCATTTGTTGTTCTAGTAGAGTCACAAATAAGGTAAATTTTACCAGATTTTGGTCATTACCATACTTCTTTTATCAGTATAGAAATCACGGATTTATTTTAAACATTATTTCAGTAATATTTTTAGTAATACCAAGCATAAATGAATCATGCAGTTAACAATACTGTTATATACAGTTTGATACTGTTATATACAGTTTGATATTGATATATATAGTTTGATACTGTTATATGCAGTTAAAAAAAGCTATATCTTTACATAAATGCAGTCTTAATTTCAATCAAGACGAAAAATAAATTTTTGTCTCGAAGTGTTGACGATAGAGAGAAAAACTAAAAAAACTAAAGCATGAGCCAGAGCTGTAATTTATATGTACGCGCTGTCTTATAATAAGTATAGAATCGTATCGTAGAGCCTATTACTATATAAAGGTTGTAGTAAAATTGAATGATATTGTGGTTTTCTGATCTCAAACAATTCTACCATTTTTTGAACTGTATGCTTTAGTATATGATCCAACTTTCCATTATATAAATGACACACATGCTGCCTAAATAATTCAAAAAGATACCTTTAAATAAGTTAACGAGTAAGTGTTATCCTAAAATAGCTATCGAGTTGGTGGGAACCCTAGGAACTTTGGTTTCAGAGGCGATCGGCGGAATTATTAACAATAAGATGGATTGCAATCATAATAATAATACTAATTTTGGAAATATGATCTGAAATCACAAATATGATTAACGTTATTCATGTGATCAGCGTTATTTTTTTCAGTAAGGAAGGTCGTTTTCATTGTAATACTGAATGTGCGGCATTTGTTCTGGAATATTTATCACATATTTCTTAATTTTGGATATGATAGTCTAATATGGATATATAGTTCAGATATCGATTTTGTTAGCAGCATTATTCCTTTTTAGTGAAAGAGGAAATTCTCCAATAAAAGAGTTTCTAAAAAGCTATTAAGAAAACATTAACCTAATTATGGTCTACTCTAATGTTTTAAAAATAGGTGCAGTAAATGATGGGTAAAACGCGTTAATGTGGTTTCCATAAAAACATTTTGACAACGGAAAAAAAAAACTTCGTATTGACAAACCATCAAACCGTACAAATATTGTGCTCAATTTTTGGTACGCAGGACTAGAAAATGTATTTTAGATTAACATCATGATTTCAAATTCTAGTTCAAAAATAATTATAAATCTTTATGAAACAATTGCAACTTAGAGATTAATGAGTTTTAGATGGTATTTGAAAAATGAAAATAGTCTAATATAAGGATTTCTCTTTAATGATATCCTTCTTAAAATTATTTAATTAAAAAATTTAACGAAAATAAGCTTTTGATAAAAGCAACAGTGAATATTTTCTTACAGATAGTCATTTAAATGCCAAAAGTTTCTGTATTAAGGAACTTGCTTTAAAATAAATTATTTTACCCAATAATTATTAAGCTACTCGAGTAAATTAGTTCAAAAACTTCCCATTCAATTCTTTCCTCGTCTTAGAAAAACCAGCTTTCTGAGTTGAAAAATAACATTGTCCTAATTTTGATCCTTAGAGTAGACCTATCCTCAGGGGATAGAGCGATCAATTTCCAATGAGGTGACCTGGGTTCGCATCCCAGCGATGGCTGGTCGATTCAAATTCTGAGCTTGCACCAACCACAGTGCTGACGATAAATATCCTAAGAGGTAGATGGATCACGGTTTAGAGTACCCTTGTTGCCAGACGAACCGTAGAAGGTTTTCGTTGTTCTTCTCTCAATCTAACGAAAATGCTGGTTTAGTTCCCTCAAAAAGTCCCCCACAAAGGAAAATTTTTCCAATGCTTGATCCAAAACTTCCCCTTGTCTTCTGTATTGGGTTAAAAAATTACAAAGCTACGGGGTTCAATATTGATAGTCGTGAAACAAAAAACGGGTCAGCTGTTCAACGATAGTTATAAAATAAAATAAAATAAAATGTCCTACTCTTATATGGTAGTTTAAAGTTATTAGTTTGAATTGTAATTACAGAATTGTAAAACTGAAAAGGACTTATTTTGAATGAATTACTTTTTAAATTGCTGTAATTCATGATTTAAATATTTATAGTATCCATTTGTACTACGATTAAAAAAAATAATGTGTTCATACATAATGAAAGTCCATATTTTACCAAAACTGCTCCTAAATGTTTTATTGTAAGATTCTCCTTAAAGCTCCCCTAAGCTCCTTTAGGATTCTCCTAAGTAAAAAAAGAAGGCGAAAAATGCAAAAAGATGACAAACTAAGTGTTTTATAAAATCGTTTTAATTTAATTCTCTGTTCAAATATTCCACAATTCCAATTTGACCATAGAACTTATATAAATGACTTTTATTTAATGCCGTTTTATAAGAAAAGCAGATTAACAAGCATAACACTTTTATCGACTAGAAACTCTTTGATACTTTTTAAGATCAATCATAATTTTCAATTTGCCTTTGACTCCTCTAAGTAGCTGTGTGCAAAAGAAAATATATTTAAAGTTTTATTTTTCTTTCCCCAACGAAATGCAAAGCAAAATTCTCAACAGATTTAAATCAATGTTATTGATAGCTCGACAAACAAAGAAGAGATTAAAGCTTAAAAATTTGTGACAAAGCTGTTCTTTACATCTGATAAGGTAGAATGACGTGGTTTTCTTTTACAAAGATCGATATATTTTACTTTTCAATAGATCAGTACAGCTATGCGATAAAACATTTTTCTTTTTCTTTTTTGGTTTCGCAGTTTGATCTATTTGTATTTTATAGGAAAATTGGAAAGTAACGACAGAAGAATTTTCAGAAAGAATTTTTACAAAAAATTGTGCGTTGATAATAGATAAATAGAATTTAAGAGTCACAGTTTGAGTATCTTATACTTGAAGTAAAACTTTTTTTTTGAAAAATATCTATCTACTACTGATATCTATCTACTACTATTATACATCGAGTATCTTGCCGTATCTCATTCAAACATAGGCAAAAAACTTAAAATTATCTTTTTTTAAATCATCAATCAATTCAACCTAGAAATAAATATTAAACCAATGAATAATTTAAGATTTTTTAATGTTTTTATAAGACATAAAAATACAATTTATTAAGTAATCTTTCTAAAATTAATTACAAATTGTGGCTTTTTTCCAATTGACATTTTTGCGTCATTTTCATCTTTAGCATAGAGAGCGATGTCAAAAAATGGACAAAACGATTCGCAATAAACAGTTATGAGTAATTATTCAAGACTCACAAGATTTATGCAAACAGTATATATTACAAAAAATGGGACTAAAGCGTCTTAAAGGGGACCGGAATTCGCAGATATTAAAGTTTTTAAGTGTTTATTATTATTATTATTATGAACCAACCATACTGTGTAGGGGGCAGGGAACAGGTCCTGTATCAGAAAAGCTCTGGGTTCGAATTCCGGGCAAGGCATGGATGCTGTTTCATTATTTGTACCATCTGTCCTTACTGTAGGAGTAACGTTGGCCCATGCAATATGGTGCCCTTGAACGAGTGGCCAGCAAATCTGCCCTGTAAATGCCTCAAGTGACGAACTGCTAATCTAGGTGGGAATTGCAAATAAAATAAAAATATTATTAAGCAAAGCATTCCCCCAACAGTTCATTTGGGGGCCAAGGGGTCATGAAGGTTAAAGATCCATAATTTCATGACAAATGGCATGGTAGTGGCATCTAAATCAGTACTGTGAACTGGCTACCTTTACTTCCCAGATGAGCCGGTACCTCTGAGGCTGGGTTAGCTTTAAGCTGCCATAGGGAATTAAACACTAGTTCTTCAAAATGACAGTTCAGTACTTTGACCACTGAGTAATCGTGGCTGATTTATAATTATTATTATTACGATTTGAAAAGTACTGATCAAATGGTTTATTCAAAATAGTCTAAAACTTGTAACTCAGTTTGCTTCTTTTCCTTTTAATGAGCTTTAAATTATGCTAAAGTTCTGAATAACGTTCACCCTTTAATTGCTTTTCATGCATTTTGTATATTGAAAGCACTCAAACACCATCTTAAATACTACGAAAGATAATTGATTCGTTAATTTTTTGTAGCGGTTAGAACTACTGTGTGCCAACAAATCTACGTGTACCCATCCGTACAGGTTCACAGATCATTACATCATAACAAGTATTGACAGATGTATTGATTTCCTGCAACAAAAAAAATCATGCAAGAATACAATATATATCGTGTGTATCTATACATATCAAAATGAATATCCTATAATATGATCTACATTAAAAACTTGTAAAACTTTATATTAAAATCTACTAGTTCTACTAAAAACGGCAATTACTCATTTTACCAAGAGCCAAACTTTTAGAAACTTTTCTCCTGACTCACGAAGCATTAAACATTGTTAAAAAATTTAAAGAAACATTCTACGTTATCTATTTCGAAAATGATAGTTAAAGTTAAAGTTTATCTTACATTATCACAACAGAAATTTTCGGAAAGAACTTCAAAACTTTTAAAACATAAACAATAAAAATCACGGCAAATATCAAGAAATTCAACCCAACAAACAAAACAAGATGGAAGCTATCTCTCCGCGCAGACACGTAAACAAATCGCAGCTTAGATATGTTTTCGTGCTTCAATACGAACTAGGAACAAAGGATATATATCAGGAACATATGGTGAAGGAAAAGGAATCCATTGCTTAAGAAAATTGATCATCATGGCGCTGCCAGATCATTTATCATCTCTAGATCCGTGCAAAAGGGTACCCTTATAAAGCTCAAAATAATCGCCTAGCTAGTTTGAAGTCAGTTTAGTCTGGGAATTCAATTGGGGATTTCGTAGGATCGGATGTATTTTATAGAGGTTTGTCAAACAGTGGGTGTAGAAAGATTTGAGGTTTTAATTAGTGAAAGTGTAAACTGGTTATATTAGCAATAAATGAACTGAGCAAAATTATTTTTAAGGCCCAACGGATGTCAAAAAATAAAAATAAATAAAGCTGATCTTAAATAAAACTAAAAGGACTTCGAATCCAATAACTAAGAAAACTGTACTATTACGTTTAATAAAAGGGAAGATTTATTAACAACAAAATCACAGCATCTCCATTCCAAAGAAAAATTTTACACTCATTCAAAAAAAAAAAAAAAAAAAAAAACTATTTACATTCTAAAACTATCACCATGGCAACCACAAAAATCTACTTGTTTATCTACTAATTAATATGTATTAAGCAAATTATTTTACAAAAATAAACGGTACGCATAAACACATAACATCTTACAACGGACTCATAGCCCGTTCAATCGAAGTGGATAGCTCCTGCGACCCCTCTCTTCAAACCTCCTCACCAGGACTAACAAGACTTTCAGCCATGACGTGGTGCATTTTGCTACGTACACGCACTGGTTGTACTAGGGTAGAGGCTACTAGGATAGAACTCAGGAACTTCAACTGACAACACAAGAGGTATGAGTGACGACGTAGCTGGCTGTGAACCTGGAGAGCCATTTCAAGGTTGCATTGTCTGAGATCACAAAAAATTGCAGAGATTGAGAACTATACATTGATATGAGGGAAATTCTCGCCAAATTGTAGATCAATTTAATAAAAAATTAAATTATTTTTGATATAGTTATGCTGCTTTCCCTTTCTAAAGCACAGATATTTATTTTTTATGGAGAAATGGTATGCATAGTTAAAAATTATGGCTTTGTTCTGATTTAAAGGAACTTAATCTGTAGCTTTTGTTCCTGTTACTTTCTTTTTCGGAAAAGCTTCGAAAAACACTTTAAACTTTTTTTTCAGTGTAAAAAAATTTTGCCAAATATAAATGTTTTCTCAAAAGTTAAATATTTTTTTTTACAGAAAGTTCTAAGTTATTTGTGCGTTTCAAGGTACAGACATTTCTTTTTAGCAACATTGTGAACATAGTTTAAAATTAAATTTTTTTTTTGAGTTGATGGTACTCAAACAACGCCATTTTTATCTTATCGAAACAACTTTGAAAAACACAGTTAAACAAGTTATGGATTTGAAAAAAAAGGGTCTTATCTAAAGGAATTAGTTGAACCGAGAAAATAAGCCCTTATAATACTTTTCTCTAAAACATGATTCAATACATTATTAAAAAAAAGATATAGTGATATTTTAAAAAAACAGAGAAAAGTCATTTCTAACAATAACGATTTATAATTTACAGCACAGTTAAAGGATCAAATATATAAAAAAATAACAAAAAAATATTAAAAAATGAAAAATGGGATATTTATAAAAAATGAGTAAAAAAATTATTATAAAAAACATAAGTAGTATTTACTGCATGGTGAAATATGTATTTAGAAATATGTAATATTAAATATATGTAGTTATTGTATATTAGAAATATGTAATATATATATATATATACATGAATATATATTTATGTTTTGGTATATCGAATGAATAAAAAACTTTCTACAGATGCATTTGTTTTATTTTGTGTTAGTTAAGTATTCAATAAGCTGAATTCTAATGAAATTTGATTAAAAAAATTGATAATTTTCTAATTACTTAATAATTTTAACTAAGGTCATTCCGAATACATAAAATCATTGATATTTGCGTGTATTAAAGCATAAAAACTTTTATTAATTTTAAAAATCACACTTGTTTGTAATATACTTAAAAAAAGTAGGGTAAAATCTACTAGAATATGGTAAAATTTACCGTATTTCTGGCTCTATGGGAACACTGAAAAGGTAGGTAATTTTTACAAAGCGCGTTGATAATAATTTTGTAAAATTAACAATAAGATATGGTTTTTTAGTATATGATAAACTTTGGTTAATGGGGTAAAACTTGGAAATTATATCTCGATACCTTTGAGCATAACATAAAAACTATTTATTCAATTTAATTTACTTTTCAATCTGATTTTTTTTCATGAAATGTGTGATAATAAGAACCATAATTTTGATAACCCGAATTTCTGGTCTACTGTCATGACAAGATCGGAAAAAATACCAAATAAATGGTTTGAATACAGTATATTTTGGTTTCATTAACCAGAATTATGTTTTATTTTTCAGAAATAGTTTTTTTTAAGCAAAAATATCATTAGCATACATTTGGGTAATTAGGCTAGAAATTTTTTATTGATAGCAAAAGGATAGTAAAAAAAGCACTTAAGATCAACAAATACGTGAAAATTCTGTTTAAACATCAATCATAGAGAAAAATAAAAACAATCTGAGATAAAATTTATTTACTAAGTTCAATTCTACTGATTCCTTACAGATTAAAGTCCAGTTAAAAAGGAATCAGAATATCTAAATACAAAATTTCAACGTATTTACTACTGCTTCAAATAAATGTCTTTCAAAATAAATTCTTTATGCATTAACAATGTTTTATAGATCCACTCAAAAGAATTTTGATATTCTTTATTTAAAAGCTTTCTCCGCTGTAAAAAGCTTTTTTGATAAGCACTGTGAACAAGTGTTGACGGATGATATGGGGTTTACGGTTACAATCAATTTAAGGAAACTTTTGACGTGTGGATCTGACTCAAGGATTTATGAATTTTAAAGCATTATTTCACTTCTATGTAAAAGTATGGAGATGAGTTCATTTGAAAATTGACCTTTAGATTTTTCTGTGCCTTTGGAATTATTTTGAATTAAATATCAGAATGTCATAATAAAATAACGAAGCTGAAATAGATAAGGCAAGTTTGATTTTTATATCGTACCAATATGTTGTAGCCTTAATATAAAGATAAATTAAATAACATTATGGCTTTTCTTAAATTTGATGACCTAATAGTATGGTTCAACCCTCGCGGAAACATGAAGCTTTTTAACACCTTATTCAAATATTCACCGTATCATGTCCTAAAGTATTGATATTATGCTTCAAAGTATCGATATTAAGGCTCTTCCTAAACTTAATTACCCAATAATCTGGTATAATTCTCACGGAAACATAAAGTTTTTTTAACAATTTAATGAAGATTCACCGAAATTCACCGTATCATGCTTCAAATATTCACCGTATCATGCTTCAAAGTATCATAATTTTGATATAACGGTAAATAAATTTTTTAGAATATTTTTTTATCAGTCATATTATTAAATGGCTTTAAATTGTTATTATTTTTCAAGGCGTTAGATAAGAACTTACACAAAAAATTGGGATTTATTACAGTACCAGCACTTTAGGGTGCCTGTATTTTTCACCATAATTTTTTTTTTACTGGTATACCTGTATGTTACGGAAAAAAAGTCTTATTTACCGTAATGTTTATAGTAATAATTACCGTAAAAATCACTGAATTAAATAAGTATTTCTGTATGAAATACGGTATAATATTTTTCCGTAAAAATAAATTTTATGATAATGCACCCACTTTATGCCGTAATTTGATCCGGAATATATTACAGTGTATCCGCATTATTACTGGGTTATAAGAAGGTTGTCATTGAATTCATGTATCAATGATGCAAGAATTCATGTTCTTTTTATACAAGAATAGTTATATACATGATAAATTACATAGATGATAGTAATGGTACATGATAATAAAGTAGGTACATGAATTTTTGTACCCGAATCCATGTATCAAAGTTAAGCTAGGGTACATCATAATGATTGGGCTTGTCTGGCAACCCAGTTCCTTAAACTAGCTCCAGAAGCGCTTCTCATTTACTGACTAGCTGTTCGAGTGCTATTGAAACAATATATTTATTTAATTAAATTATCCTATCTTTTGCTATATTTACGATTTCCATTTATTATTGTCAAAAATTCGATTTAAATAGGCACAGAAATACATGTTCCATTTCATGGTTTTGAATATGCAATATATAATGTAATACAAAAATTCGATTCTGATTTCCGAAAGAAATTTTTTTTAAATGCTGTTTGCAAGATTTTGTGAAGCATGGACCTCTCTGCACGAGTGGTATCACCCACAAAATGGTAAGTACTGTGGAGGCAATGAGTTTGAAACCTGCAGTGGATCAGGTTATATCTTCATACTGTCTTTCTCTGAATACTGCTATCGTTCTTCTGTTTGACAAAGACTTATTAACCGTACTTATATAATTGAGCGAAAAAGCATGCATATATGTATTAATAAATAAAACAAATTTGCGTAGTATTATTCTGTTTTTTGGATTAAGATTTTTAGTATATACTGAGAGCTTCTTAATAGCGTTACAGATGTTTTTATTGTATATTTATTAAAGTTTTCTTACTGAACGTATTGAATACTCCTTGGTAAATATAAAAGGAACTCACTGGTAATGCTACTGACAGATCCTTGGTATGGTTATTAATGAAGTCTTTACAAGTTAAATCCTGTAGAGAAACTGTACTAAAAAGAATCGTGGAATCCCAGTTTCTTAACGATTTTGCAGCAATGCTACAGTATTTTTTCCAATGTTGGGCCACACTAGCATTGCAGGTTTGGTCAGTTCGCCTTAAAACAAAATCGAGAGCCTGTCTATATTTACAAAAGGTTATTTATATTTTATTTCTTTCAATTTCTTTCCTCGCAAACCCAAACGTACTGCTTTGAGTATTCCGTGCAAAGTTTTCGCAATTTTCCAATCAGTGTACAGATAAACTGATTCAATTTTTGGACCTGCGACATTTGACTTTAATTTTAAATACTGAGTTTCCCTTCCGTTGAGTACGTATATTTATACTTCAATTTTCAGTCTTTCAGTATATCATCTTCCTTTGCCTTTTTTTTCTTGTTTATTTTTTTCCTTTTTTTCAGGGTAGTCGGAGACAGAAGGTTGCTTGTGGTATTTTGCACAAAGCCAGCAGAAATTGCTTCTGCACTGACTCCCCTTGATGAAGCTGCTACGTAATTCCTGGTAGATGCAAATGCTTTTGCAAAGTCAAGACTATTCACCCCCTTGAAAATTAAGGCCGACTATCAAATAACTAATCTTAACATCGACAGGAAGATGTCTACCACTCTCATCAGACTATGAACAAAACATCAAAAAAACATGAAAATCTCTGCAGATGGGACTAGAAAATATCAAAACTGTGGCAACTGTCTTAATGTGTAACTCACACCATATACTGTTTTTAACTGTCCTGCAGTCGCTTCAGGCCTTCACCTTTTAAACTACCCTACAGAAGAAGATTTATATTAATTTAATGCCACAAAGATAGCAAAGACTATTCAAGCACACCAAGATATATGATTCAATAGAGGATACGACACCAACCAACCAACTACGTAATTCAAGGCTTTCCATTTTTCACTATACCTTTTTGGGTTTCATTCTGTGTTTATGGTTAATTTACATTTTCTTCGAATATATATATATATATATATATATATATATATATATATATATATATATATATATATATATATATATATATATATATATATATATATATATATATATATATATATATATATATATATATATATATATATATATATATATATATATATATATATATATATATATATATATATATATATATATATATATATATATATATATATATATATATATATATATATATATATGTATATATATAGTTCAAGTAGATAAAGAATATAAAAGAACCCCACCTATCCTTTTTCATATCTAAAGAAGTAGTATGGAGGTAATTCAGAATGACAAAATCAACATTTCAGGTTGGATAGAAACAATCCGAGATGTATAAAATAAGGAGTGATGTCTTTATTTCTTTTGCGTATAAAGATAGCTTCCGCTCCGTCAAACACACTAGGGGAGTAATCTCGGTGTCCGGTTTCAGATAACCCAAGTGTCTTGCGATTTGCGATCCAGTGAGTAACTTATCATGCGCGAGGCACAAGTCTTCATCACACACGCTCCATCAAAGATCGTCTTACTTACGAGAAACGTCACCTCGATCTTTGGCAAAGATTTCTTCTTCTTTCTTTGATTTCTTTTCGGAAAATATCGCCAACAATGACATGACATTTGGAACCCCTTTTTAGGAATTTACTATTGCCGGTTAAAGCTTGTTTCCTGATGTATGATTATCTGGAGTAGGACAATGTGGGATAAATCGATAATGAAGTGGGTTAAAAACTAACTAAAAATATTTAATTTTTTTTGAAAAATGAATGTTTTACTTGTAGTACTGTTATTTTTTTTTCAACTGCGTATACATAATTCACTATTGTTCAATTTCTATTGTAAATCCAGTTTTTGGGAACTGTCTGCTGTTGTTTAATTTTCTTACTATAGAAAAGTCGAAAAAGGTAATAATTTCGTTTTATTAGTTACATAGAAATAAGCAATAGATAAACATTTTATATGACTGCCAAACTAGCTATGTAAATTTTTACGCGTTTCTTTAGAAAATACCGATAAAGTGGGTTATCCTTAAGTATATGGGGGTCTGGCTATCTGGTGAACTTAGAAAACAGCTTCGCTAAATTTTAAGTGTAATCTTTAGTTGGTTAATGAATACAGATTAGAAAAGCATCCATTTCTTATTTACAAAGTAGTTTCACACTAAGATTTTTAGTCGAAGCTAATGCATCCCAAAATGACCAGATAAAATTAGAAAAGAATCTAGTCTCGTGAGACTTTTTAATCTAAAATTTTGGCTCTAAAGTTTTGTTTAGTACTAACTGTGGGAAAAAAAAAATATTAATTTTTGAACTATGTGAACTAAACTAAAATACTTCATGAATTATACATATATATATATATATATATATATATATATATATATATATATATATATATATATATATATATATATATATATATATATATATATATATATATATATATATATATATATATATATATATATATGTATATATATATATATATCTATGTATATATATATGTATATATATATATATATATATATATATATATATATATATATATATATATATATATATATATATATATATATATATATATATATATATATATATATATATATATATATATATATATATATATATATATATATATATATATATATATATATATATATTTTTTGGAATTAAATGCTTACTATAATATAAATATCATGAAATATCAATGATAGGCTCAGAAAATAACCGACTAATATAATAATAAGTTTTATGGTTTATCTACTTTATTACAGATAAGTATTTTGTTATTGCGAAGCAGTCCCACCATAAAATAAGTGATAACGACACACCCGAGATTCAAGCTTATAAAAAGTACGTTTACTGTATAAATAATATAGCAAGTATCTCATATTTAACCAATGCTTTGCAAAGAGAAACCGAAGTATAAGGACAAAATATCACGTAAAACGACAGTCGCATTCCGCAACATTTTATTACCCTTTACGAAACTAGGACCTTATAAAAAAACAGTTTCGCATACATACGTTAACATTCCAGCGTCTGGGAAAGGAACATTACTCCATGTTTACTACCAGAAAGGTGATTTTTCACGGTGATTACTATCACTGAGGATAGAGTCTTTGAAACAAATATCGGTTACTTTTTCATTCTTAGTTTGACAATGCATTTGGTTTTATTGTTGTATTGAAGTCAGGAAATGCAATCGTAACCACAAAATACATAGAATATCGAATTTTTTTGTCTCGCTATACATTTTTTATTATTGTTTCTATATCCCAAATAAGACAGCGTTACTTTATTTATAAGCATATAGACTGAGATTAAAATACCTTATACGAACTTAGTTTTACATTTCAATCAGGTTTAACTGTTTTAATACTAATCTGAATAAGTTTTACTTTACATTTTTATGTTAATAGTTGTAACGAAGAAAAAATATTTTCATCAGAAATCGTACTCATTATAGTCAATAAAAATTAGAAAAGTTTTTATTTTCGTATAGTTAACCATACATTTTCTGCGTAAAGAAGATACCAATGCTATTGAGTAAAATATTTGTCTTTCTAACAAATATTGGTTACTTGTTTTAAAAAACTAGGCCAATATGTAGTTTAGTTTTATTTATTTTGAAATTTGGGAATATACACTCCTGGACAAAAAATTAGCGCACCAAGAAGGAGTCATCAAAAAGAAACAAAATCTTACATACGTAATGACTACTTTGGTATAAGTAAATGATTAGAAAATATAAGAGAAAATGATACTCTTTGATTTTCTAATCATTTACTTATATCAAAGTAGTCATTACGTATGTAAAATGTCGTTTCATTTTGACGACTCCTTCTTGGTGCGCTAACTTTTTTGTCCATGAGTGTATTTGTAACCACAAAGCAAAGTTCTATAAAATATTTAATTTCTGTTAAAATGTGACGATTTTCCTTTTCATTCTTTATGTGTTGTCCTTATATTACGATCAGAAATATTATATAAAATATATAGGATTTAATTTATCGTAACAATTATTCTTTACTATAAAGATGAGAGTTAAAATTAAAAATATTTAAAAAAAATCTATTTAATGATTTAAAAACTTAATTTTTTTTTAATTTTAGCGTTATCTGTGTAATCATCAATCCAACTTATTTAGAAAAACAATAAAAAAAATATTTGTGTTTGAGGAGTTACGGAGAGGGAAAAAGTGTTTTATAAAATCATTAGCTTAATTTATAAGGAAAGGACACTGCATTCACGAATAAAAACAAAATGGCTAAGACAAAACCTTCTGAAATTAGCCAACTTTCTCGAGACGTACAATGATGTAGATGCTTATATTATTCTTAATCATAATTTTGCTTATGTTGAAGTGCAATTGAATTTTTTTTTCATGACAAATATCATACATGAATATTCTTACTCCCAGAAGTTTAATATGATGTTGAGAATTCACTAAACATGCATTGACAATAATTTGAAGCAAATACATATTGAATTACTTGCTACTAAAATTATGACTCTAAGTTACTAAAAATAAATCGTGTTTTCGTCAGTCAATTTTCATCATAAAATATTCATCGTATCATGAAGCACCAGCTATTCATTTCGCAGAATTTGCAAATAAACTAATTACATTAGATGGAGTTACCTTCAATTTATCAGGAAATATAGATCATCATAATGTTGAAGTGTGATAAAGTGAAACTTTCCATGGAAATGAAATTTCGATAAGAGACTCGCCTTTGGTGAAAATGTTTTATGCTCCGTCTTTAAATTAAAGTGTATAGGCCGTTTTTTATGAAAAAAATGGTAATAGGTATCAATTATGCAGACAATTTGGAAATTTTGTTATTTATTTAGCTATCATTTGGCTGCGTGAGAAAACTATAAATTTCAAATTTTGATGGTATTGAGATTCGTTATAAGTACACTGTTAGAAATTTCTCGGAAAAAATGTTTAAAAACAATTTATTGAATGGTTATTTTACCATATTTAATCAAAACTGTCAAATAAGCTTAAATAAAATGGTAATAAACCTGTTAAGTTTGAGAAAGACTGTTTATCAGCTTCTTTCACCTAATACGGTTAAACAACCAGAATTTTATCTCACCAACAGAACCACCTAATGAAGTTACTTAGTTCTTTGCAACTGCGTACATATCATAGCCGAGCCGGCTTATCTGTCAATCTTGTGACCGGCAGAACTGGAGTTCGCATCCTAGTGTTGACACCCTAATATTTCCTCCCTTCCTTTCAACACATGAAGAATTTCCAGTGTTCGGCAGTTTCCAATGCCCATTACCTTGCGAAAAGCCCAGCTCTTATGTCTAGCAAAAGAATTAATATTTTTTTACGTTTTTGAAAAATGCTAGTTGTAAATGGTTAAAAAACAGTCTAGTTTTTTATCCATGGTTTTATAACCATACTTTTTGTTAATGGTTTCAAAACCATAGAGGAAAAAAATGTTCTTTACCATAAACTTAACGGTTAATCGGATGGAAAGACAGCTGCCAGTTATTTTACCATAATTTTTGAAAGAAAATTTTAGCAGTGTATATGCCTAAATAAAGATACCGATTTCACACAAAAATTTTGGAAAGGAGATTCACAGTGACCCATAATAACATAGCCTGCAACCAATCTTTCCGTATCTTAAACTGTCTAATATCGTTTTATGGGGCTACGTTAAAAACAGTGTTTTTGAACAACAAATGTTGGAAGCGCTACAAAAGCTTGAGGAACAACATTGCAGCATCAGAAAACTTTGGCGGAAAGAAACCATAAAACGTATGAAATGAAATTAATTAATGTTTGTTATGATGAAAAATAGTTACCTATTAAAAAAAATTTTTTTTAAATTATTTATTTTTCTTTCAATTCCCATGTTTTTAATAATATTATGTGAAAATGATTTTTTATGTCATGAATGTTAAAAATTATGTTATTTATTTGTGCTCAGCATCCATACTAAGTTTCTTGATTCAAAATTTGCCAAAAATGTGAGCTTTGGGAACTATTCAATATCGATATTCTAATAATCATTCATTGTTTAAAAAATTCTTTTAGATTTAAAAACCTTTTTGTAATAGCAAGTAATCATTTTAGTTGGAAACAAATAATTATTTTTGATTAAAAAAACTTTTAATGAAGTACAAATTAGAATTATTTATTTATATAATGATTATATTGAGTATAGTACTATAAAAAAAGTCCCTTTAAATTCTTTTTAATTTTAAATTCGGCTATCTAATTATCACCATTAAAGTACTAGTTGTGATAAATGGTTTTTATAAGATTTCAATTAAATTAGGAGAAAAAACAGGGAGCAACAGAACTTTTCTTAAAAAGCGTTCGAAGAAAAATTTATCTGAAAAATTATCCGAAAGAAAGTGAAACTAAAAAAAACAAACAAAATAATAATAAAATTGTATTAAAGAGAAAAAATAGATTTCAGATTAAATTAAAAATACATTTTCATTTGAGCAAAAAAAGTGGAAGATATTTGACTTTTTTTTAGCAAACTACTTCCAAAACAAAATATTAAAAAAATCTCTCGCTGCTTCCAATAACAAAACAAATACTTGAATATTGAAAATTTAATGAACAGTTATTATTTCAAAGAATATTTGATAAGAAATAAAACATAAAATAAAACAAGTATCGTGAAAAATACATGCAAATGTGACAGTTTAAAAAGAAAAATGATTAGCAAGAATATTTAAATAACTAAAAGATTCTTCCTACGAATTAAAAGAAGAAAAAAATCTTTTAATACTTAATAACAATAAAATATCCTATTTCTAAACCTAGTGTCTTATTAAATAAATCCATTAAATTAGATTTTGAAAAAAAAGAAAAAAAAATTAAATTGTTTTTCTCTCTCAAATTCATATTAAATCTAGTTTTCATTAAAAACGAAACGAATCTTTAAGTCAAATTTGGAAGAAATGATAACACTGTAGTTATTTTAACTGTATTAAAATGTACATTAAATTAAATAACTTACTTTGCTCTTGCATATATGTATATATATATATATATATATATATATATATATATATATATATATATATATATATTAAAAAATACTAAATGATAATAAAATAACATGAGATATATTTTAAATCATTCTTGGAAAATTCCAAAAAATTTATTTAAGTTCATTTGAATTCACTACTCTTTTTATAGATTATGTTCTGCGATTTTTTTCTTCTGTATTTTAATTTTCTGTTTTTTGCTTGATATATCTTATTTCGTATATTTTTTACTTAATGTGATCTATTTTCGTTTCAATTTTTTATGTGCTCCTCACACTATTGTATAGATATATTTTGCTCTGGCTAAATTAATACAATATTAGAAAGCACTCTTTTTTGCTGATATAATCGTGTGAGCTGATGACGAGATTATATCGTCTCATCATTACGTTTTCTGGGTTTTTGATATATTTTAAATAAATAAAAAAAAATAAGAATATTTTATTTTAATAATTTTTCTTCGTCACTTTTCATTAATCTTTATTATATCATTTCAACGTTTTCTCCAAGAAGAATAACTATTAAGAATAATTAGAAATGTTTAGAATTTTATTTTAAAGATAATAGAAACAATCACAAATTTAAAAAAAAATAAAAAAAATCATTTTGAGTATCTTTTTTTCTTTTAAAAAATATTTTTCCTTTTCACTTCTTTCCTTGTATTTTATCTGATTATCCAGGTTTCAGGCTGATTCTATAGACTTGCAACTTCTGCTCTAATATAAAGCATTAATTCTTAATTTGCTTTGTAAATCTTTCCTATCTTTGATTCTATTTTCCTTCTTCATTATGTTTATATATATATATATATATATATACATATATATATATATATATATATATATATATATATATATATATATATATATATATATATATATATATATATATATATATATATATATATATATATATATATATATATATATATATACATAAATAAATACAAGAAAACGCGAAGAAAGTTAAGAAAAACAATGAATTTAATTTATTGCGCTTAAGCTGCAAGTAAACAGAACTCATTAGATAAGTTCAAAATGAAGAATAAAACAAAGAAAAATTATAGACATATAAAAAGAAAGGGGGGGGGAATAATAAGTAAAAAAATAACAAGCAATAGTTTAAATAAATATATAAATAAATAATAAAAAAAAAGAATGAAATTTTTTTCAAAAAACCGGGGAAAAAAAAGATATAAATCTTTTCTTCAGCTCACACGATTATATCCGCAAAACTGTTTTGCGGATATAACTGTTTTTTTATTTTTTTATTATTTATTTATATATTTATTTAAACTATTGTTTGTTATTTTTTTACTTATTATTCCCCCCCCCTTTCTTTTTATATATCTATAATTTTTCTTTGTTTTATTCTTCATTTTGAACTTATCTAATGAGTTCTGTTTACTTGCAGCTTAAGCGCAATAAATTAAATTCACTCATTTCTTAACTTTCTTCGTGTTTTCTTGTATTTATTTATTTATATATATATATATATATATATATATATATATATATATATATATATATATATATATATATATATATATATATATATATATATATATATATATATATATATATATATATATATATATATATATATATATATATATATATATATATATATATATATATATATATATATATATATATATATATATATATATATATATATATATATATATATATATATATATATATATATATATATATATATATATATATATATATATAACACACATATATATATAGCACAATTTAACATCGCAAAAATGTATCAGTATATTATTATTATTAACTTATATAGATATACAGGTTACAGGTGTGTATGGTTTGAGTGCTATTAGTAATCGGAAAGTGTTAATTGTAATTCTAAGGAACTGAAACAGTATCAGATTTAAATTTGATGATATTACCAGATAAAAAAACTTCAATTATTTCAAAAATAGATAAATAGGAAATAACGGTCCACATGTTACAGTTACCAAATTTTAAGACCGGTCAGATGTGACTTTTTGTTTCTTCTCATTCAGTTCGGACAAGCCTTAAAAACGGGCACCTGTTTTTAAGACAAGCTTGTAACAAGTCGATTGTTGTTTCTAATTTATATATTTCTGAAGGGAATGAAGTTCTTACTCATTTAATAATCGGGAAACGGTTAAGAGTTTGTTTCAAAAATTTACAACATCTCATGCTGGAAAACGATTTATATAAAATGGAATGAACTGGAATCTAATTATAGAAAAGCTTACATGCATTTAGAATTAAAAACAATTTATTTCTTAATTCTACATAAACTGTTGAAAAAATCTTTTTTATTTTCATTTAAATATTAGCACAGGAAAATCTTCTTTGCTGATAAAACGTGCAGCACAAATATATTATGTATGCCCTATAGAAAGAATGACATTGAATGCAGATATTTTTTTAAATAAATAAATAAAGATTACGCAAAAGAATACTCAAAGAATATTTTATAAAACAAATTTTAAAAAAGAAACAAACGAGGCAAAAAACCATATTTTCTTTTAAACAAAATATCTGCTCACTCTTTCGTAATATGTCTTTTGACAGCTTTTATAACCTTTATATATATTTTTAAGATAAATTCGATGAAATCTTTTCGCTTCTGATTTCTTTTTTCATTTCAACAGAACAATCGAAAGTAATTCTTGTTTTTTTGAGAAAGAGTGTATGTGGCATGGATCAAAGAAGATTCATTATGTATTCCACTCACAGAAGGGGGTGTCCAAAATCCGTAGTTCTTCATCTTTTGGGAACTGACATTTTTCTAGATCTTTCTTTTATATGATTGAACATTTCTAGTTGGGTTGCCGAAGCCAGTTGGCGAGGAAAGTTTCACGCCAATACCACCTTTCTGTCGTGATGAAAATATCAAATTTAATTTTTTTCATTTTTAAAAAAGACAAAAAAAAAAAAACTACAACATATAATAACTTTTAAGTTTTATAGTTTTTTGTTTTTAGGGGAATAAAAAATTTACTTTTATCTTTTTGGTTTTATTTTTTTTGTTTATTTATTTATATTATCACACATATGTATACGGGGCTTATTGATCTCATATTTTCGTGCACAGTACAATGAACGGATCACAATCCAATATCTAGCAGAATTGGAGAAATAGAAAAATATATACAAAACGTATCGAAGGATTTTGAGAATTCGAACCCACTACCTACGTGCTTCAGGGAGTTAAGTGAAAGAGTGTTACACCTCGAGCACCAACGAACTTGACTACCGGATAAATGTTCTTGAAAATTTAAAAATTTAGTAAGGTAAGTTTAATACTGAATTAATTTATTCTCTTGATTTCAGTTTAAATGCTTAAAAACGTCATAAAAAGGTAATATTTTTTTCCAATCTCGGACGGGAAATTATAAAATCTAATAAAATAGACATCTATTGGAAGTTCTTTCCTTATTTTCAAATTCAAATTGCGCATGTTGTATATTAAAATATATGTATACAAATATAAATACACCGTCTTTTTTTAGTAGTAGAAGTATCTTTTCGCAAATTTTAAGGAGATCGGAAAATTATCTCTCAAATCTGATGGAGATCAAAATAATTTAAACATTTTGTTTATAGTTGAATTGCCCAAGAAGATTATATGAGTTTGATAGTTAAATCTCAAACTTTTTTGCAAGTTCTACAACAAGTAAAATTTCGAATTAGTTATTTCAAACTGAGACTTATTTTAACTGAGAAACTAAGTTAAGTGAAACTCATACTGTGTATCCTTTCTTTAGTTGCAATTATTTTAAAATAGTTTTATCAATTTTTATTTTTTAAATCTTTTTGTGTAAATTAAATTTGTTGCATAAATACGTATACATCAAATAATAAGAAACAGGTTCATGATGCAAAGATTGGTTTTGTGGTGATAATAAAGTACACTCATTCTTTACTTTAGCACTAACAAAGGTATTCCTATACAGTAAAAAACCAATGCTCCACTTTATGAGCCTATTTAATTATGATTTTTTTTATTTAATAACATCAGGACGAGGGAAGCTCTGCGATATTGCATAAATTTTTGTAATATCTATCCCTTTTTTAAACAGTAATTTGCTGAGATATAATTATATAATTCAAACAGCTTACAATCGGGTACTTGATACCCGAAAGGAAGATAAGTGATTAAGATTAACCATGAGATTTCAAAAAGATTTAATTGGAAACCTGTAAGTGATGTCACACGTGTGTATCGATCCTAATTGGCTATTGAATCCGCGATTTCTTACTATGATGTCACTTGCAGGTACTCAATTAATAATGCGCTATTTTATTTCATTTTTCGCGTGTTTTTAATTTTATTCTTCGGTGTAGTAAATTTGTATCACATTATATTCTTGATAAGCTCTGAGTATAATTTTTATACATATATTAAAACCCTCATTTAAAAAATCCATTTTCGTTATAAAAAATTCAATCACTATTGCAGTCTATTCTTAAATATTGCTTAAAGTTATAGAAAATACGTTTTTAAAGATGCAGAAATTTTTTTTAAAAAAATGCAAGCTGTGCTTAGTACTGAATGAAGGAGAAATCATCTTCATATACACTGAGACAGTAATCTTTTTTTATAAACTTTTAAACATGTTTTCTTCTCTTTTTAAAAAACTTATTTTTAGGAAAGAATTTTCAATTGTTTACAATATGAGTAAATTTTTAATTAACTTAAATTTAAATATATTTTAATTAGGTATTAATTTGTCCGCTGCAGACTCTTTTTATTCAACTTTCTTAGTGAAGATAATATCAAGTTTTTTATGCTCTCATTTAGGAAAATAAAAGAAAAAACTAAGGCTCTCATTTTCCGTACAATGGACTCTTTTATGCTCTCATTTTCCATACAATGGACTCTTTTATGCTTTCATTTTCCGTACAATAAGAAAACTAAAAACAAATTTTGAATTAAAATATTATGAATGAATTTTTTTATTTATCTACTTTTGGAGCAAACTTGATATCCAGTTCTGTGATAGGAAAATACGATGTTGAAAATAACTTTTCTCTCTTTTAGTATTAGAATAAAGTCGATTTTACCAAATCAGATTTGAAACAATATATCAAGAAGGCGCAGAATCGCCAAAACTTGTTTTTTTCTCAGTTAAAGAAAAATTACTTTTGGTCGGAGGGTTGAGCAAAAGGGACTTTGCAACATCCATCTTATTCGAGGACAGAAATTGCCGGAGCTTTCAAAAGGAAGACACCTTTAGAATCTCGAATAACGTTCCCTGTAAATGTTCCATTTCCTGATCTTTTTTCTACTTTTATCACATTTTTATCTTTTTACCCGTTCTATCACACTCATTTTTTTTACTTCATCTTCGAATCTGGAAACACGATTTCCTGGCAGCTCTAAAAGCGGCAGCAGCATCTCTAAGTCATGTCCACGTCATTCAACCAATTCATTTTGTTCAAGTTAACTTCCCTTCCATTGCATTGACAGGGTCTCTGACGGGGCAATGACTCGGAAAAATACTGAGGTCCTTGTAAATTCCTGACCACAAGCATCCGTTCTTTCCGAAGAACAAATTTGTCAAGCTTTTTTTAAACTTCGGGGAAATATTGTGTAAATGTTGATTTGGTATTTGACGTTTATTTCACACTTTTGGATTGATAATAAGATAACTCTTTACTGGGTTTGCTTATCCATTAATAAAATTTAATCAATAAAATGCTTAATATGTAATGTAAAATTTTAGGTAGTAAAAAGCCACATTAAAACTGCTCTTTTTATCCAAGTTAAATTCTCTTCTATTGCTTTGAGTGATTTGTTTGATAGACTATGACTCTGAAAAATACCGAAGTCCTTGTTGTTTATTGAATACAAGTCTTTGTTCAAACCAAAGAACAGATTCTTCAGCCAGCTTCTTTTAAATTTTAGGCAAAATACTTGAAGTTGGTGTTTAATTTACACATTTGAAGAAATAAGGACTGATAAAAAGATATGATTGCTTGTCTGCTATATATACTATATATCTAAAATGTTGTCTACTATATAAACAAAATATTATTGGAGAGTTAGATGAAAAAATATTTAAAAAATATTGTCGCCAATGAATCCTAATACAAAAAAGACTACGCTATCATGTTGGAACATATTGAGCCTTAACACTGTTCTCATTTACATTCTTATCAGTCTGAGTCATTAGTTGAATTTGTATTTTACTTCCTGAACAAGGCTATGAGACATCGTGGTTTAACAAGAGCAGAGGCATGGTTCGATTCTAAAACCTTATTACGGTTTGCAACAAGTTTGAACCATTTTACTATGAAGGTTCTATAGTTAAATATAGTGGCTAATATTATGGTTAAACGTAGAACTGGTTTTTATATGTTGCGTAATTGACAAAAAGACATCCTTTTTTAAAATTTGCATCTCTTTTTGAACTTTATACTTATATTTTACGAAACTTTTAGTACAAGTTATAGTACAAGTTTTAATGAAAATTTAATGGAAAATGAGAAAATGCATGCAATGAAACACAATAACTGCAACCAAGTTCTTTTACTGATCTTTCGTTTCTCGTTCCTTGTCAATTGACTAAATTTTAAAGTATTTTGATACTATAATAGAGAGATTTCGTAGTTTTAGATATTTTTCCGTAGGCTACTCAGCATAAAATTTAAGTAGCTGCCACCCGTGCAAAATCTGCGTGAGCAAAAGAAAAAGATTTTGATAAAACATTTATGTTAAGAAGGTAACGTAATGAGTGGAAACATATGGCGAAATGAACGGTAATTTACTACGATTTTAGAATACTAATGGAAATATAACAAACTAATTAGACCTAAAAGCTGACAGGTTTAGGGAAATATTAAGAGATCAAGCTCGTTTAATTAGGAGAATTATGCAACATCGTTACCTTTCAATCGTTATTTTCAATAATAAGCATATATGCATGAAACAATGAAATAATTATGAATTAAAAGATATAACGTTCTTTATGGGGAAAAAGGAATATTACATGGACTAAAATTAGACATTAGTTTCCAAAAGTATTATGACATTCCAAAAGTATTATGACATATCAAAATTAAGAGCTCTTATTTGGATAATAAAAAAACAAGTAATTTCCATAGACAAAACGCAATGTTTTTTTTTAAATTTTTACTAACATTTTATAACAATTTTTTTATGGAAGGGTTTCTCCAACGAGGGAGTTGAGGATTGGCTAGTAGTGTCGTTATTCTACAAGAAGTTACATCATGAAAAAGCCACACAAAATCGGGATATCCTGAACTTAAATTAATGATTCTGAAAGGAAATTGGTTGCAAAGATTACCCCTAACGTTATCAAACAACAACCTAAAGGTGAAACTTAACTATCTCGTTTCTTCTTATCTAATGGAACATCCAGGAAGTTTTTTGAAATTTCTTAAAGGATACATTTCTAAAAAATATTACCTATTAAACTCAGAAAATATTTCTTAAACCAGAATGTAGAATTTTTATGGCTCTTTGTACAAAACAATATTTTTGTGTATTAAAAATTCCAACAAAATGTTCACATTTAAGAAAAAATGCAATTATAATACGCAAACAGCTTTCGCAAACCCAAAAAAACAGCACCCAGCAACAGCCTATTTTTTAAGAGAAATTGTTGCTCCTGTGCTCTGAAGCTCGAACAGCGTTAGCATTCAGAGTTAACAGAAAACCGTAACGTTATGCAAAGGCTCTCTAGTATATCAATCAAATACTTTATTATTAAATAAAATAATTTAATGTTAAAATATTTATAAGTACAGAAGAGATCTAAGAGTTGAATTTTTGAATTTTGATCCCAATTATTTATGTATCTATTTTGGGATCAAAAATAAATTTGTTTACCTCAACCAAATTTAATTTTTTAGATTATAATCTTTTTTGAAAATGCGATAAATAACACAAGCCTGCGAAATTGAACTTTTTGAAAAATACAAGAGAAGTTATTGTTGATTTATATGTTATTTGATGTGCTGATTTTGAAAATGACCTTCATTTTCCCCAATCACATCAGGATTTTTTATAAAATCGATATTAATGTTTTTACTAAAATCCTATTTGGAAAGAAATTCTCTTAAATAATTTTGCATGTACTATCCGGTAACTCTTCTCTTCATTCATTTTGATCTATGTAAAATTTAATCTTGTGAAAGAAAATTGATTTTTGAGCTATCAACTGATATTTTATAGGTTAAAATGAATAAAAAATACTGTTACCAGACAGCAGAAGTCACCTCTGGTCAAGAGAAAATAATAAGTTCTTTGTGTAACTTTTTACATCAGTTTCTAGAAGAAAATCACCAACATACCATTTTAATTTGTTCTTATTGAGATAAATTACGTAAAATTGACGATTAACCAAGAATAACAAATATTGTGTATGTGTATATGAACGTTTGAAACAAAAAGCAAAACAAGCAAAAAACAAAAGAGAAAAGTTTCTATTTATGTATATACTCATTTTCCTCTGAAACTTATTTTTGATGATCTCCTTTCATGCTTAATCTCAGGTTTATCCCGAGCTATCATCCAACAGTAGTTAGTGAACATGTTCTTGTCCCATCTTCCTTGATATTTATGCTAAATATCTCTGATATCTTGATGGAACCTGTCCCCTTGTTCTTCGCTAACTGCTCCTAAATTTTCAGGGAAAAAGTTCACATGTGAGTGAAGGAAATGCATTTTTACACTCATGGAGCAACCCAACGTTTTAAATTTGTCCAGCATTTTCATTACAATTTCCTTATAATCAGGATCCTTGTAGTTACCCAGAAATTTACTGACGACATCTTTAAAAGCAACCCAAACTTCTTTTTCCGTTTCTGTCATGTTAGTCTCGAATTCTTTATCCTTCATGAGTTTGCGGACATCTGGACTAACAAATATTCCTTCTTTCAACTTAGCTTGGGAAATACCTGGAAACTTTTTGCACAGGTATTTGAAACAATTGCTATCTTTTGGAACAGCCTTGACAGACTGCTTCATTACACCTAATTTTATATGTAGCGGAAGCAACAATATTTTTTTCGGACCAACTAAGTTGTTTCGAATAACGTTCTTGGTGCCTGGGTCAAGATTTTGTCTTTTCGGCCATTCTTTTTTGACGCAATGTTCAGTCTTGTCACGGCTGTCCCACTGACGAAATGAAACATGGGTACTTTATAAATCCCTCTTCTTAACCAAGAAGCATGGAGATAACTTTCAAATCACCGCAAATGCTCAAACTGTGGTCGATATATTTTATTTTGTTCAGGACGAGAGCCAGGTTTAGTCTTTGATTTTTTCGGTTATACCCACGAACATGGCAGGAACAAAAATAACAATCATCAAAGTGGTTTTGGGGCTCTCTCCACGTCATAGGAATTCCAAATCATAAAGCAGTCTTCTTTCCTTGATGCCATAAGCGTAGATCATTGAGACACTGCACACAAACTTTATGAGGTGCCCAAGATTTGTCCTGATCTCCGAGTTTCTAGTCAAAATAAGCGAGATAAAGTTGTCTTACATAGTCTGTAATGCTCCTCATACGATTTTTAACTACACTATATTCACTGCATGTATAACAAAAGTCATCTGGGAAATTTTCACAATGTCTTGAACTCAAAGCCATGTTTCACGAACTGAATTTAATTTTAATCTTATATAAATATTGGTACATAATTTCTTTTCTTCTTCGATGTATTCTCTTCAATATAAGATAAAGGATTATATTATATTTTTATTCTTGGTAAAATACTGAGCTAAAGAATATTTTTAGAAATTATAACGATATATATTTAATTCGAACATTATTTCTTATCGTGATTGCATTTAAAATTGCACGTAAAAGATACTGTCAAAAATAATTCATATTAAAATGATCTTCCGACATTTTCTATTAAAAGAACGAACGATAAAGTACTTCAGGCAATTTTCCAAAACTCAAAATCGTATTATTAAAATTACTTTACAACTTTTCATTTTTTATCATTACTTTTTTGCTAGTCTAAAGTATTGTAAAGTATAGTAAAGTTGCTTATTTACTTAAAAGAAGAAAAAAATATTTCTTCAAACTTCAATTTTGAAAGAAGTGTGAATAGCCTGAAGCTCTTATTACGGTAAGACATGGCAAAAAATGTGAAGTGTGTCAATATGTGTAAGAATTTCACACATTTTATCGAAAGCATATTTTTGTTCTGCATTACTCCCTTTTTAATTTGCTTTAACAATTATGTAGTCATTTTTGGTTGATTCGACTTTTTGTCTACGTGTAATACTAACAATCTAAACCAAAATTCATAATGGTTCCAAAATTCATTATCTGAAATATAAATGAAAATAAGTAAAAGTTCAAGCCTCTTCTCTTCAACTGAGTATACCGAATTTTATTTTATAACCGCCGTTGAAAGCCGTCGCAATTTTGAGTTTACTACTACCGATATTCAACTCCTTTGACTTGTAGCTTTTAATCCAATCGAGAGGAGAGGGGAACTGAAGGATCAAATATTGCCTTCTTGAGGAACCTTTTTTTTTGATGATATTAACCCATATTTGCGTTACCACGAAACTTCTCATGGTTAGCCTAACCGTAAAGGGGAATCTAGCGCATGTTTTGTCTACCACTGAGGATATTCTACGTCTGCACTGTGGTCGGAGTGAACCACATGAGTAATTCACATCGACCAAACCTCGCTGAGATTCGAACCCGGGGCACCTCATTATAAGAGGAAGAACTTTATTTTTGTTATTATTTTCCATTCACCAAAATATATTAAAAAATTTAATGCGATTATAAGGACAGCCAATCATCTCTAAATTTTGAATTGTAATTTAAAAAATGATGAAATGTTGTTACATATATGATTGTGTAATTACTGAGTAATTTATGTGTGATTTCCTTATGTGTTACATGCCTTCGATTTTTTCTCTCTTTATTTCGTCACTAGTATATATATATATATATATATATATATATATATATATATATATATATATATATATATATATATATATATATATATATATATATATATATATATATATATATATATATATATATATATATATATATATATATATATATATATATATATATATATATATATATATATATATATATATATATATCTTATATCTTTTTATGCAAAACAATTTCACAGCATCGCTTTCGGTATTCTCTTTATATGTTTGCACTTACATACACAGTACATAAATATCACTAATTAATGTTCAGCTGAAAAGCTTTTAAATAAAAAAATATAGAATATATTAATTAAATGAAAAATATTAGGGTAGGCCGTGCATTTTTAAAATCATGAGTAAAACAGAACACTGAAAAGTTTCTGATCAATGAGTATTTATTTGAAGTTGCTAAAAGTATCAAATTTAACGAATGGAATTAAATACGAGCAAAAAATCAGGAAAAGAAACCCTTGATTTCGTGGTGCCTTTTAGCGTAAATTTCAAAATTTAAGAACGAAAGTTTTCATTGTTATCAAATTTTTCTTTTCTTCTAATTAATGCATATCAATCACTATTAAAAATGAATACAATGGAGAACAGCAAAGATAAATATATGGCTAGCATATCTTTTCAAACGTTAACATTCTCTCCTCTCAATTAAATTGAAATAAACACTTGGTGCAAGTATTTAAGTTAAGTTACTCGCTTTCGATCTTTTCTCCATTTTTCTTACATACATAAATATTGTTAAATAATGCTGTGTTGAAGAGTTTTTAAATGTAAAAAAAATATAGAATACATTAAGTAGATAAAAAGTAAGTACAGAACATGCTTTTTTAAAAATCATAAGTAAAACATAACACTGATAAATTTCTGATCAATAAGTATTTAATTTATGCTGTTGGAAGAATCGAATTTAACGAGTGGAACTGAATACGAAAAAAAGTTGAAGAAATTCAAGGCTCATTTTGACGATCCTTTCATGCAAAACAGTTTCACAGCATCTGCATTCCTGTTTTCTAACGATTTAATAAAGCTCCTTTTTCCCCAAGAAAGAGAATTCCAAATTCTAAAAACCTAGATTCAGTGGCGTCATTTAGGGAATTTTACTTTCAAAAGTTAAGAACTAGAATTTTCGTTTTTGCCATTTTTTTTCCATTCTTTCTGTTAAACTTTTTCCAATCACTAAGAAAGGTTGAACAACGAAAGAAGCTCAAGTTTAATTGAAAAACATTCCCACGTTTTTGTATTGATTCAATCCTGAGTTCCGATATTCATTCTTCGGGCATTTGTTCAGGCCAAATATTTTATATCGATTTCGGGAGGGTATATAAGCAAATTCTGCAAAAAGAAATGAAAAAAAGGCAATGGGTCGAAATCTCTTCCATTTCTTAGGTTATATATTATTAAATCAATGTTTCTTGGTTTTGATATTTTCTTTCAACTTTGAGAGAATTTTCATCTGTTAAAAGCAAACACTTTAAACCAGTTCAGTTTCTTATGTTAATATTTAACTGCACGTATTTTATTCTTATATACTTAAAGTTCATGAATTTTAAATTTTTCCGTGTGAAGATTGTATTCTTAACACAAAAGATGAAAAATAAATTAAATATTTAATAATATATTTTTATTTCTGTATGCAACTATAACTTAATTAGTATCTTAAATAAATATTCCACAAATATGAAATTTCGAATTCAAGAACTTCGTTATTTTTGGAAAAATACTTTCCAAACAATAAAATCAAATTATTTCTTCTTAAGAAAAAATAAGTTATACATTCAGAAGAAAAATTCTAATTTTCTATTTGAAACACATTTTTGAGCCAAGTAACGCAAATCCATTGTAATGAATGTTCATTAAGTTTTTTAGTTACATATCACAAAACCCTTTTTAATTGAGCAATTCTAAGGCACTTAATCTTTTAACTTCTTCATCGCAAAAGACGTGTTAATTCGTCGTCCAGGAATAATCGCTATGCTCTATTGTTGTATCAGTGAATATGGTTATTGATTGCAATTGATTATTATTTTATGATTGTTATTGATAATTATTTATTGCAAAAAAACATAAACTTAGCAAAAGTTAGTTGATATTAATTTTTATTTGATTACAATTGATTATTATTTAATTTATTTGACAATTGATTATTATTTCACTTTTTCGATTATTATGTTTTTAAGTTAAGTATACAAGTTTCTGAGGAATTTCTCCTTTATTTCAATTTTAGTGCTCTGGGGGAATTATAAGAGCAGAGGGTGTGACAGAGGTACGTAACTGAAGTCATGAAAGTGCTTAAGTTGAACTGTTCAACATATGCTTTAGATGAATTCATCAATAAATTTGAGAATTTCCAGGGAAAAGTCCTCATTTGCAAACGGGAGAAATCTTAAATATCTACTCTAAATCAGTGAGTTTTAGTGTATTTTTAGCTAAATTAGTTCTATGATTTTTAACTATTTAATATTTTGTTAAAAATTGAAACGAAATTAGAATCTAATCAATTTATTTTATCAATTTTTGAACTTGTCTAAAACAAGCAAAGTATGACTATACTGAAACATTAAACATATACACTATTACTGGGTTCCAACTTAGCTAGGGAGTAAAATTATGATTAAGAACAACGTGTCTAAACATGTCTTTAAGCTTTTAATGTTTAAATAAATTTAAAAAAGTCACAAGGAGCACACCAAAGTGTACACGCACGTTAAATTGCAAAATCACTGAATTTTTATCAATATTTAGAATTGTTTAAAAAATACTAACTGCATCATATGTTAAATATGGAACAATAAATGGAAAGCGAATTGAGCTGAAACGACAAAACTATTCTTCCAACTATATCGGCCAATTTTTATCAGCAATAAAAGATATATTGTATAAGAAAAAGTAAGTAAGTCCATAAAAAAATAAGATAAACAAATTACAACTAAGAAAAAGTTTCTGACGGATATCAAACTGGGCGTAAAAGTGAATGAAAAATGGTTGAAGTAAATAATGATTTTTTTATAAGATTAAATGTCAGCAACAAATTGAACAAGTATCAGTATCCCAAAGACGTATATTTCAATTTTGAGAATTATATTTCTTTGAAACTTTATTATTAAAACTGAAAAGTATAAGAAATATATTTTTACAGGATTTATTGTATACGAAAATTACAATTTATTTTTCAAAGTAATGCTAAGTTTGAAAATATTAAACTTCAAAATAGATCTAGAAATTATAAATAGTAGAATAAATTTTCAAAGTCACATATCACATTACAGTGTAGATCCGAACGTGATTTTAGAGTCTCTCAAATAATATAAATATTTAAAATATATAAGAATTATTAAGTACATCAGAAATTAAAGGTTTTATTATAGTTTAAAACTTAATTATATATTAAAATTGAAATTCATTTTTTAAGTTATATTATGCCTTAATAAAACATAAAACAAGTCAATGATTTCTAATTCAATGAGTTCTTTCCAATTCAAATCAATGAGTTCTGAAATTTAAAATTCACATAACATTTCAAAATTTACTTGAATATTATTCCATAGAATCAATTTTTATAAATATTTAAAATCACTTGGAATTATTAAGTACATCAGATGATTTTTTTTCGTTCAATAAAGAACAATAAATAAAAGACGAATTGAACTGAAATGACGAAACGATCTTTCGAACGATATCGGCCATTTGTTGCCAGTAATAAAACGTTAAGCTGATAAAGAAAATTAAGAGAAACAAATTATAACTGAGGAACACGTTTCTGCAAGTACAGTTAGAAAAGATATCAGACCTGGCGAAATGGCGAAATAAAAATGGTTGAAGTAAAAAACTACTTTCCCGTTTCTAATTTTCTGTCTCCGATAATGTATAGGGCCACTTCAAGCTGTTATCAGAAAGACGGAATTATTTCTAGAGTGTTCTGCAGTCTTAAGTTTCTTTTTCGAATGATATTTTTCATCGTTTGGCCGTTTTGCATTCTTTCAAGAAAATGTCGCGTGCCACACGGAATGGTATCATTTGTCAAACTTGAGGTAAATGGAAATTATACGCGATACTTTCTTTTCCTCGGAAGAAGTGATTTAAATTCTGCCCTTTTTTGGGAAAAGATATTTATCTTTTTTTTTACTATTCGCTTAACACATTTCGCATTACTTTAAGAATATGAAAAGTAGTGGGTAATTTTTTAAAATATTTTTTGATTACTTGGAGTAGGAATGCAGTATTTCAAAATCGATGCTGGTATTAGGTACGCATATTTTTTGTCCTCCTAATGATGAAATATTGAGGAAGTCCATCCTTATAATTGAGTCCACTGTCTGTTGCAAAATTAAACTTGTATGCCAATTTTTTTTAAAACTTTAAGTAGTACGGTTTATGGATTAAATTGTATTCGTAAAGAAATGAATAATTCGGTGAAATATTAAAATAATAAAAAAAATTAATAAACGAAAAACAGACATTCGCCGTTTTAAATATCTAAGCATAGATTTATATTTTAAAGTATATGTAAAAACGGAGTATGATCCTAACTTTCGATTAAAAAATATATTGAAACTTTAAGTGTGGATCAAAACATTTTAGTTATTTAAATTATCTATAAAATTCTTCAAAAGTAACTTTTCGGTTCATTTATAATTATTGATGAAAAATAATATATTCATTGTTGAATAAAATGCTTAAAACCATTTTTATATACCATATAGCTATATTTTATGACGTGATCAGTTATACAGGGTAAGGCCCTGCCATCTGAGACAATTGTAACACATGTGAATTGCCAAAATATTTCATTAACTATAGCAGGAAAAGTGTTTGGGCTTTAAAAAGCACAGAAGAATATCGTTTGTTTACCACTATTTAATTTTTTTTTCAAATGGAGCATAAAAAATGATCTTTATTAAAATTGCGCGTTCTTCTAAACGCTAATGAAAGTTTCTGAAAACTGCGTAGGTTTTGTCAATAGACAACAACTGTTTATTCAAGTTCTTGGAACTTCGTGTTTTATATCTAAAAAATAACGATCCTTTCCAAGTCCAATCCTACACTGTAAGAAATTTCTCGGAAAAAATAATTAAATAACAATTTATTAAATAGTCATTTTACCGTATTTAATCAAAACAGTCAAATAACCATAAATAAAATGGTAATCAAACTGTTAAGTTTGAGAAAAACTGTTTATTAACTGCTTTCACCTAATACGGTTAAACAACCGAAATTTTATCTCACCAATTAGAACCACCTAATGAAACTACTTAGTTCTTTGCAACTGCGTACATATCATAGCCGAGTGGGCTTATCTGTCAATCTCATGACTGGCAGAACTGGAGTTCGAGTCCTAGTGTTGACACCACAATATTTCCTCCATTCTCTTCAACACATGAAGAATTTCCAGTGTCCGGCACTCTCCAATGCCCAGTACCTTACGAAAAACAGAGCTCATATGTCCAGTTAAATAATTTTTTTTCTTCGCGATTTTGAAAAATGCTTGTTGAAAATGGTTTCAGAACCGTAAAGAAAAAAATGTTCCTTACCGTTTACTTTGTACTTTACGGTTAATCGGATGGACAGACAGCTACCAGTTATTTTACCATAATTTTAGAATGAAAATTTTAACAGCGTACTATGCTCATACGGTATTTCAAGGCGACTCCTTTCCCATGTCAACAAACATTAAAGTGGAATTTAAAAGTGCCGCACTTCTGTCATAGGCATAGTTTCGTAATTATAACGAATTGAAATAAAGAGATATTTTGTGTACCAACACTCAATTGTGTCTGACTATATAATGTGCCTTTTTTGCTTCTTTCGGTAACCGTTGTGCCAATAAATATATCACGATTGCGCCGCATTCAAGTTTGATATAAATTAGTAGTTTTTCCATCACCCCATTGTATCATATGTTTCTACACGTATTCAACGTTTTACGTATCTTATTGAATAAATGTAAAAGTATGCGTTGGCTACAAGTTTCAGACACGAATATCTCAAACAATCATTAAGGGTAATGTGCAATATACTTATCACTAAAAAAAATAAATTTTAAAACATAAATGCTATTTGATAGACGTTCTAATAAAATCAAATGAACGAATAAGATATTGATAGGGTGTTTGAAAATATTTCCCGAACTTAACAAACTTGATAAAATATTAAATAAAAAATCTTATACGTCAAGTATTTTTACAAAGATGGCTTACATACTTCTGATGAAGTATTATCAATATAAAACACAATTATATCATTTATATAACGGTATTTTCTTACTTTTGCGTCTAATATGCCATATTAAGGAGCTGACATTAAGCCATTAACAATACAGGAAAATTGCTTTTGCCAATATATATTGTAATTTAAGTGGAAAACTGGCCCGTTCAAAACTGCCATCATTTGTTAGGTCTCTTGCAGTAAGCATTGTAGGCGCATTGCAATGTGATGTCGATAGTTTGCAAAGTGCCGAATTTACTTATTTACCCATGACATACAGAAACAATTGTCTCCCGTTGCCCCAAAATATATTGCAAGTTACATAAGAAATTGTCGCATTAACTAGAGAGTATTATAATATGATTATTATACTTTTTGCGGTATTTCTTTCAAGAAAAAGAAACAAATATTAAGTTTTTTTCCACTTATTTAAATCGAATGCAGAGAAAAACCAATATTTAAAAAATTTTTTTGAATTTGACTTTTGTAGAAATGCAGGCTCTTTTTCTAAATTCGGAAAATTACTTTAAATTCCAGGTAACATGCACCAAACTCTTAATAATTCTTTTGTGTTTGATTTAGGAGTTATGAATCAAGTGCTTATATGATCTTGAAATTTTTTTTTAATTAATTACTATAATATCATATAACCAAAATACCACTCCATGGAGTAATAAGTCTTGTGTCGGGATAGCCTGTTTGGTAGGGTGCTAGACTCCTGTTCGTGAGAATGTAAATTCAAATCCAGACTGCCGAAGACTCTCCGTGTAGTAAATGGTGACTGGTCACGCTAAATCTGTTAGGTCACAAAGTCAAATATGTTCATCTAACAAATTACGCCTCTCGGGGTACTGGATTGGAGATTGATCTTTCTCTGGTTCAGGTCAAAATTACGACCTGTGGATGCATGAATAAGTTCACCCTCTAAAAGGATGTGGCGTATGAGTGTAATAGAAGTCGAGTTCTTGAGATAGCGCCACTGGAAAACAACGAAAATCGCATCCCTGGTGCCTTAATGGCCTACGACAGCAACAAGAAGGGTCTGGTACCTTGTAACAAGATTGCTCTAAATTGGATTTAGAAATTTAAAGGGGGAACAACACAGTGAAATTTTCCAACCAAATGAAAAGAAAAATATTGCTTTTCCCGTTAGTTTATCTTTCCAAGATTATTGTACCAAAATATTGAATTGGTTGCCGTAAAAATGTAATACAGAATAATGTCTGAAGGGCCGCAGGACTCACTGTGACATGTATGCATGATTGAATTTGTGTGCTCAATTGAGATCCCTATGAAACGTTTTTAGTAAATTACTAGTATCTTAAAATATTAAAAAAAATATTTAAAAAAATATTAAATTACGAAAAGAAAATAATTAATATTAATAGTTGAAATTGCGTTCAACTTAGCTATAATAATTTTTAATGAAGATTTCAAAGAGTTATTGACAGATACGGAACACTTTTGGTTTTGAGTAATTTATAAACATACAACATATTGTAAGTCATGTTTTGAATATATGTTTCAAAACATCACCATTTTGTGAGAAAAAATGCATAATTTTAAAAAAAAATCCTGCGTACAACGTGAACTATATTCATGTAGCTTGAAAAACTAGTAACAGAATCATATTTGAATATTTTTTCTAACTCATAAGCACAGCAAGTAATATAAATTTAAGTTATGAACATAGCATCATATAAGCGCTGTTTTTTTAAATTTTTGTATTTATAACATGATAAAATGAAGATTAAAATATGTACAATAAGATAAAAAGAATGTAAAGTAAAGTTAATTCTAATCGTTGCAAAAATATGTAAAAGTTCTTCCTTTTTACAGGCTTTTACTGTGCTGCTCCCTTTAAAATAGTGCCGCATAAAAAGTATCGGTTTTTAGATTTGAAAACGATAGCTTTATCTTTAAAGCAAATTAAGAATAGAGTCATAAAAACAAATTGCAGCAGATAAATTTTTAAAAATGGAGTTCAAAATATTCCTCATAAGGTTAATGAAATCGCTCCATTTTTGCACAGTGCAAACGATAATTAGAGTGAAAGCAAAACTTATATTCGCATCAGAGAAGCATTCGTCATTTTGACAACTTTATTGACAAAGCGATCTGGAAAATATCGATTTTAGAATAAAAATGCAAATGCGAAAAGTGGGAAAAGTTTTCTGCAAAAGATAAAAATGGAAGGATTCGTGCTCTTTGTTAAATTTTTTCTCCACTTGTAATGGAACGGCGGCGATTAAATCTTATCCGATAAAACTCATTTAAGAAAAATGTTTCCTGCGAGAAATGTGTAACATTAATAAACTTGTTTAAAATAAAATGAAAACGTACATAAAAAGGGCGATGTCTTTATAAATTGTTTGTGTATCTATTTTTTAACGTTTCTTTCGAGGGAAAAAAAACAAATCACGTTAATAACTTTTAGAAAAATAAATTTAGAAAGAGAAACAGAAATAAATCTTGATTTTTATTCAGAAATATAAAAACGTTCGTTCAAATGTCAAAAATTGCTGGAGTAATTTTTATTAAAGCACGTATTGTATATTCCACAACTAATGGTGGTAAGTACATAGTAAAAAAAAAAATCTCGAAGCGTTTCTTAATATTTGGGACAACTACGGTGCATGTAGTTTTCAAAAACGTTTCTTAGTATTTCAGGAAACTCTTGTATGTCTAAGTTACCAACAATGTCAACAATCAAAAGGCATCTCAAGATAACTTGATTCATATATTAGTGAATTGGAATTTAATACTTGTAGTGGTAGCTATGCTACATTATTACTCCCCCACCGGAATTTTTTCTGTGATGGAATTCGATGAAGGGGTACCACTAGTTTAGCTTAATTCATTACTGTTTTGCGAGAGGCCAGGAGAGCTGTATTAGGATCACGTTTGTGGGCGTGGTCGCTCCTGTGTTGCATTTAGCCGTCGAGTGTATACAGCTCTCGGTTGTGTGCAATCGGCTGAGTAGCAACAGCGTGAGGAGGACAATATCGCAATAACAAATAGCAAATCACTTGTTCACTGAGAACCATACATCGTATTTGGTGTGTTTAAGTAGAAGTGGACGTTTCCGTCATTCTGTTTCTGTTCTGTTTGCAGGCGTGTTCAGATTCTGTCCGCGTGTTCCCCATGTGGAGCTAGGTTATCGACAATGTCAACCACCACATCTCAAAAGGTGCCGCTTGACATAATTGAGTCAACATGTCTAATATATTATTAAAGTGTAATTTAATAGTTATAGTGGTAGATACGCTACACTCTGAAATTGAATCGGCGCTAATGGAATTCAGTTTTCTACTTATGAAAATAAAAGAAATGTCTCTCAATTTATCGGAAATGTTAAAAATTGATATTAAATGAAGTTCACTGAGATGTTTGAAATCATTTTCGTCGAATCAAAATTAATTTCTCAGACATTTTGAAGTATATTTACATACATACTGGATTTAAATAGTAAACGCGGTAAGGCAACCAAACGTTTTTTTATATACATTTTAAACAATGATTGTAACTCCCATTTTTATTCATCTATTTGTTTATTTTAAGTTTTAACAGCATTAATTTTCATTTCTTTCATTATCATTGATTAGTTTTGGTTTCTTGGAACACTTCGCTTTTTAAACGATCTAGCCAAGAGCACTTCATAAATAGGAAAAAACATAATTGTTTTTTAAGAAAATATACTTTAAGAGAAAGGAATCGTTTCTAATGAATGTTCATATATTTACACGCAATATATATTATTTTTGCAGCATAACTATTATGAGTATTAAATACGTTAAGACAGTTATGTTTATCATAATTACATAATACCAATGGTTTTATATTGGGAAATACCAGAATGTCAAAACCTTGGTCCAGAATGTTGAAACCTTGGAATGTCCAACTTCATTCTAAAGCGTCATTTTTGCGTAAGGTGAACATATGCGGATAGTATTTGGGCTTGAAATACTTGTTTTTGTCCTTCATTTTCTTCTATTCTTTCCTATTCTCAAATTCTTTCTTATTATTCTAAATAATTTTTAATCTTTCATATCGTTCTAGGTAGGTTGCTTCTTCTTATTTTCAAATTATCAATTTGTTGTTGCTGATAAACATAAATTTTCAAAATAGTTTTTTTTCTGGAGTAGTCTTTAGTAGATATTCTAAAGAGTGTAAAACGTGTTTGGAAAAGGTTATAGTAAGTCTGATCAAGAGTATGATCGTAGCACTTGGAGCATGCGTCATACTTCTACAAAGCGAGAGGTATTTGATGAGCCCATGCTCACTGGCATGTCTGAAAAGAGTGGACGTTAAACCTCTACCTAACTCAAAGTTGTTTTTTTTAATAATTTTATAACCGTCGTTGAAAAGCTGACCCAATTTCGAGTTTAAGACTACTTATGTTTAACTCCGTAGCCTTCGATCATTTGCCTCCGTTGAGGACTTTTTGATGGAACTAACTCACATTCACGTGACATGAAGAGGAAAACCATGAAAACTTCCCATGATTAGCCTGAAGACAAGAGGATCTAATTCACGTGGTACATGATTCTAATTCTTATAGCACGAATAATATTTTACGTTAGCATTGTGGTCAGTGCGAGCCGGGAGTTGAAGTCGTATCACCCAGCCACAGCTGGGATTCGATCCCGGATCACTGTATCCACTGAGCAACCATGGTTTTGACTCAAAAATAAAAGCCAATCCTGTGTTGACAAGAAGCATCACCTGAACCGCCCTGCGAATTCCGGTTACTATTATTCTGAGTGATAAAGCCGGAAGACGCGATGTGAATTTGTTTTTATCACCAGTTCAATAAAGTGCCCTTGTCCGTGGCTTGCTACGAAATTTGAATTTTGAATTTGACTCATTCTGTGATTTTTTGTTTCTTGTTTTTATAGAACTGCTCAGTCCTTGAAATGGAAGACGCGATGCGGATTTGTTTTTATCACCAGTTCAATAAAGTGCCCTTGTCCGGGGCTTGCTACGAAATTTGAATTTTGAATTTTGAATTTGACACATTCTGTGATTTTTGTTTTGTTTTTTGTTTTTATAGAACTTCTCAGTCCTTGTAATGGAAGGCACGATGTGGATTTGTTTTTATCACTAATTCAATAAAGTGCCCTTGTCCGGGGCTTGCGACGAAATTTGAATTTGACACATTCTGTGATTTTTGTTTTGTTTTTTGTTTTTATAGAACTGCTCAGTCCTTGTAATGGAAGGCGCGATGTGGATTTGTTTTTATCACCAGTTTAATAAAGTGCCCTTGTCCGGGGCTTGCGACGAAATTTGAATTTTGAATTTGACACATTCTGTGATTGTTTTTTTTTTTTTTTTTTTTTTTGCTTTTTGTTTTTATAGAACTCCTCAGTCCTTGTAATGGTGTACAATTAAAGAATATTTTTATATAGTTCCTTGTTGAGAGTTAAAATTGGATATTTGTATCTAAATAAAGTTTGATAACGATTTTTTGCAAAAAGTTGATGTCACTAAATCACATTTTTCTTAAAGTTAAGTTTGACAGCATGGTATTTCAATATAAAAATAAAACTTTTATTTCTTTCTGATATTATTATTTAAAATAAATCCATTTTATTAAGAAATGGATTTGTATTTCTATAAGGGTCTAATATCTGAATGCTTACCGAATAGACCTTATTCTCAGGGAGTTAAAAAGAATTCAATGCTAGTTTTCAACAATCCGAACAGTAGCTGATGCCCAAGGTGATTTGAAATAAAAAAAAAGTTCTTTTCGATGAAAAAGAAAGGTTGAAAATTCTCTTTAAAAGAAATTTGAGTTTCGCACGAAGGCAGATCTAATAAGAGAGATTTTTCTATACTTACGTCAACAGTAATTTATTTCCTTCATGATGGATTGAAGTTGGAGGTGTCGTAGATATCTTTTCTTCGTTTTTTGTTGCCGCATACAGCTCGTGTGAAAGACGAGAGCGTAGAATTAACGCATTTATCAAAAGGAAATAAAGTGTGTCCCTGACTATTTTTCACTTTGCATGGAAAGTAATTTTGTGGTTTCAAATTTTTTTTTTCTCGGTATACTTTCTTGGAACCATGCCGTAAGAATTTTAACTTTTTGCTTTCAAATTGCTTATAAATATTTCAACAAGAAATACAGGATTTTTTTTTTATGCGGGTTTCAAAATGAAAAATTGTTTGTAGGATCTGATAAGTTGTACGTATTAATAATTGCTTAGTTTAAACTAAATAAACAACAAAACGTATTTGACAAGTTGAGTTTTAGATGTATTTCCTAAACTTCTTTCAGATCGGTAAACCGTTGAGAGTACTGCTTTTTTTATTTTCTTTCAAAAATCTCAAAACCAGGAGAAATTTTTGAATATATTTCAACTTTTGTCATTTTAAAACCATAAATTATTTGTGATGCTGATAAATTGTTTATTAATAATCGCATCGGTAGTATTAAATAGTAGTTAACCATTTTGACAAATTGAGATAAAGTTGTTGGTTCTATTTAGTAGGCAAAATTTCAGAAATTGTTCAAGTATCACTTTTTCTGCATAGATGTAGAAATATATTTTTATCATTTGTTTCGCATATTTACACATTCCGAGAATACAGTTAAGTACATAGATTTTCTTACTCATAAGATAAGGCTTAATTTTTATAAAATCTAAGTTACAGAAAACTAAGTAAGTTTTGTAAAGCAAACTTAGTTTAACTAAATATTATATCGATTCATAAAGCTTCTTAATTTACCTAGCAATCATCATAAAAATGCAAGATGATCGTCGGTATATAGACTTCCGGTGGTAAGAGAAGAGTGCGTATCATTTCATAATTTGTCAACAGAGTACTATTTTAGAACAAATGTAAATACTAAATAAGGATTTATGTATGAAAAATGTTTTATATTATGATTTATAATAAAAGAATTATAATCAATTTAGTTACTATAATCAACATGAAGTATTAGTAATTTTAAAGATTTATAACCCAGCCGCTGAACCTTTGCTCAAGCACTTTTATGTAACCAGCATTGAACGGCTAACCGAATTCTGAGTTTACGACTGCTGATGTTCAACTCCTTAGCCTTTTATCTTATACTATAACCGTCGTTCAACAGCTGAAGCAATTTTGGGTATACGACTTCTAATGTTCAACTCCGCAGCCGTAATTTTGAAACAATCCAAAAAACAAGAAAATTCCTAGATCAGTACCCTCAGAGGTATAATTTGTTATTGGAACATGGAGGACTTTGTGACTCGATAGATTTAACATGCATCAGTCACCATTTACTACACGGGGAGTCTTTGGCAGACGGGGATCGAATCCACACCCTCTTGGACATGGCCCAGTGCCCTACCAACTAGACTATTCCGGCCCTGTTAATATCTATAGACGCAACAATTGTTTAAAAAAAGTGCACTTATATGGTTCACTTTAATGTGCTTGAAATTGCAACTTTCTGCTGAGTTCAGGGCACGAGTAAAACAAGCAAATCTCGTCTCCATTCACCTTATATAGAACGACTTTAAAATGAGCTTTAAATTACAAAAGGTTATTTGCTTATTTATTCAATTCCATACACCATTTAACACTTTTTTTTCTAGTGGCAATATTTTTAATTTACAACAAGCATTTAGTTCTTATTTCCACAGCAGTCTAAATGCATAGATTTAATTTTCAAAATAATGTGGTTTTTGGATTTGTATAGTTTAGGATTTAATTAATTTTAAACTATTAAATCTAATCCAATTTTAATTTAATTTAACTTCATTGCTTTATCTATTAAATTAAGTATCAAAATTAAAATTGAACTTAAATATTATAATTAATTCAAATACTTAATATTAATTTTTAGTTCGAAAATTAATGTTAAGTATTTGAGTTCGATGTTAAGTTCGAAAAGAAAGTATCAGAAAAATTCTTATGAGAATTAATATAGACAAACATATATTATATAAATCTGTTATTTAATTCGAAACAATTTATATTTTCAATAAGATTGGAATAGTTTATAATATGAAATGAAACTATAGGTATTGTACCTGTCAAGTGACATGCACTTAGAGATTTATAATTAATGATCACAACTGTGTGCATTCGTTAAATGCATTTGTTCCATTAAAGTGAAACTATAATAATAGGTTCGATTTTCAACAATTACTCATTCTAAAGTTATAGCAGCACGTGACACTTTATAAATTCGTATTCCATTAGATATAACACCGTTAAGTGATAATATTCTAATAACTTTGGAGTTAAATTAGAGTTCCTTTTTCAGAAATTTTAATCAATGATTGTGGCATTGGGAAAAGTATATTATAAAAGGTGAACTTTCCATTTCTTACATTTCCTTATTAAAATGATAATGATATATTTGTGGCTTCATGAAAATAAGGATGCTGTAGTATTTTTATAATTAAGTATAATTTTGGTGGTTAACTTAATGTTCATAAATTTCATTAAAAAAAATTCATAAATTTTGTGACCTTGAAAGTGTTAATAAATTTAAATGTGTATAACTTCATTACGAGCAGTTTTTTTGTTGAAAATATAATGCTCTGTTAAAAGTTTTTTATTGGTAAAAAGATTTTGACAGATTAAGATTTTTGAAGTTATACTTCTTATGCGACTTCCAACAAGGTTGCGTTAAACGTTTAACGATACATTTTTATTGGCCGGGAAATCACGTGGTAGGATCCAGTTTTCCCTCATTCATTTCCATATTGTTTTGGTTCTCACTAGCATGAAAATAATAAAAGTCATGAAAGTATTGTTCTTCTATAAATATTTTTTTAGTTTGATTTGATACACATATACTTTAATAGGATGGTATTTTTTATTTTCAAATTTAGTGGATAACAATTGCAAAAAATGAGTGAAAACAATCCCACGGACAATGTGACGGATTTAAGGTTATGTCAAGGTACGTCTATTGTGAATATCAATTGATTGTTAGGTTTTCTCTTTTGAAATTACATTATGACGCATTCACATACATTATTAATAGAAATACATTTTCCATGGCGAGACGATGAGGCAACAAAAAGCAATTCCACTGGTTCACCGTTATTACAGAGCACGGAAGCGAGCGGAGCAGGAAAAAGAGTCGTTGAATAGAACTAGTGATCCTTCTACGACTGCTGATTCTTCTACAACTAAAGTCGCAGGTTACGAAGTTTAACTTCTTCCGCTTGGAGGGACTCCACGCACCTTTTTTTTGCTTTGTTTAGGTTATGGTGCAAATTTTGTAACGGTGTAAAATATACCATTGTAATATTCATTTATTACATCAATTATAAAGTAAAGATTTATCATGCTGGTTGAACGCAAGGAGTTTTCGAAGTTCTTTTTTTGTTTTTTTTTTTATCTAAATATTGGTTCATCTCCATCCAGGCTCAAACTCGGTGGTTATAAGGTCAGTATCGGCTCTTACCGTCCACAAAGCTGGATGATAATATTGGGGGACAATTTTGGGTAAAAATGCATATTTGAAAACAAAATTGGCTTATTTTATTAAGACAAGCTATTCAATTGCAAAGCTATAAAATTGAGCGTTAAAAGCCACTCCATACTATATACAAAGCCACTGTACAACGCCAATACATTTACAATCATTTAAATTATTTAAAAATTGAGTAATACTTACTTCAAAAAAACATAAAAAATTTTAAGAATGATTTTATTCATATTTTTAATAATCGGAACTTTATGTGGATTCTTATAATTTAAAATAAACATTACTTACTTCAAATTTTAATTTATTGTTGGTATGGCAGGAAATGGCAATAAATCAAATTTACCACTTCAAAGATGAAAATGCGACTCAAAACATTTGTAATCAAAACAAATAAAAGTTTAATTCACCAAGGAAAAAAAATATAGGTGTCATTTAATTTATTTTGCCAAACAACTCATATAAACATCAGAACTCTAAGCAAGTAGTTTTTTTTTCCAAAGAGGAAATAATTTATGCGATATAAATATAGCTCTAATATAATAAAGTAAGACCAACGTTTCAATGAGACAAGAATGAATATTTGAATTTTTGATTAGATTTCAGATTACGCTATGATGCAAAACTGGCAAGACTGATTTTGTTTTCCCGAATCATTTTCTCTGCATATATTTTACGTTGTTTTGAACTCTAACGTGATTTCCATTTTTCTTCTTTCAAAGTGAGGAATGGTAAGCTAAGTTTTAATCTAGATTCAATGTCAGTTGAACGAATACTGAGTTTAATAAAATTTTGCTGTTATGTATTCAAATAAGGTATGTTTCTGGTTTTTTCTTTATATTTTACATCTAAAAGAAAATAGGGAATTTATATTCATCAGTTTTAAATTGATAAAAAAAAAGAAAAAGCGAGAAAGAATCTTTTGCGTGAATGGTTTTGCTAAGCGTAAATGAAATGATATTTCTTTGTTATCATTCTCTTACATTCCATGTGATTTACAAAAGAAATTTTTCAAGAGTTATTTGAAAATTATAATAAGTTAAACTGCATGCTTAAAATCTAATATCAAATAAATAGCATTTTATATATCTAACTAGTATGAATATTTAATAGATATACCATTACGGAAAGGTTAAATTCTTGTGCAAAAAAAATCCAGATTTGATGGTTTAATTGTTTTGTAACAGTTGAACTCCAAATGAAAAATAATCACAACTGATATAATCTCAACTGATATAATCACAACTGAATAATCACAACTAATCTGAAAGAATAGTATGTATATCTTGAAGACAAACAATACAGATATATTTCTTTCCCAATATTTTTTTGTAAACTAATTAATACTGTAAAGAGATATGTATTTTTATTCATACTCTAATTTATTCATTTTAACTGGTAATTTGATTACTTTCGAAATTCTAAGAAAATTTCAGAACAGAGTTGTTCTGTTTTTCTCCCTTTAAATTAATATTTTTATAAGCACACGTTTTTGATTTTTATTGCTGTTAATTTACGTCGCACTAGAGCTGCACAATGGGCTATTGGCGACGGTCTGGGAAACATCCCTGAGGATGATCCGAAGACATGCCATCACAATTTTGATCCTCTGCAGAGGGAATGGCACCCCGCTTAGCCCGACGACCTGCACGCGAAGTCGAGCACTTTACGATAGAACAGACACGTTTTTGAAGGATAATATTCACTTAAGTGTTTGACTGCAAAGCTAATGATAGAGGGTTCGAATCCCACTCGGGGTTTGGATATCTCTCTCTGTTAGTCCTCTGCTGTGTGATATGTGAATGTGCTCCACTCTATGAATGGCTTTCTGTGGCTATGTTGCGCAGTGTTGATCGTCTCTATCACTTAGGTTCATAGGTGCTATCACAATATTTAAATTTCCTGGTCATATTACGGTATAAAGTACTGGCTCTTTGGGTGTATCCTCCGTAAAATCAATTTTACTGTAAAATCTATTTTTACCGTAGAATATTATACCGCAATTTTACAGTAATTCTTATTTAATTACATTAATTTAGTGATTTTGCGGTAATTATTACTGCAAAATTTGTGATATATCAGATTTTTTATCTGTAATATATTCTAGTAAAAATGGTTTTTACGGTAAAAAATACCGTCACTCTGAGTACCGGCACTTTTAAACGTACATTTTACTTGAAATTTTGTACAGGTTACAAGGTAACATTAAATGAGTTACTCTTCCAGCATCTTAATTGGCGAAGAACGTCCAGTCATTAGAAAAAAGTCACTAAAAATTACTGAATTACTTTATCTTAGCTACAAATAATCAAGTTAATATGACACTTAGACAATAAGCTAAATTTTAGTGAAGTTAAATTACTGATTGCTTGAAGTGCTGTCTACCCACAGGTAGACTTACTTAAAAATATTCATACTATGATGCATATTAACTATTAGATTATAGTTATTATTATTTATAAAGTTTCTCTTGTGAATATCTGATTAACGTGAGTGTATTCCTCATTTGGTTATTATTAAATTTAACAGCAATGATGTTATGGAAGAAGATAACTTTTGAAAATGCCATTCACTTGTTTTACTCATTTATTTGTGTCATTGCAATTTTTTAAAAATTTTATAGATACGTGTCAAAAATAATATTAATAGTAGATATTTCATGAGCATTATAATAAAATAAAATGATTTCAAGTTTCCTAAATGCGTTTAATTTCATGTTACTTAATTAAAAAAATTTTTTTGAAGTCTTGAAAAACTATGCCCTCACTTTCAAGAACATGCAAAAAATTAATTATGTATTTTAATTATTGTGAGTTATAAGCCATAAAGATATATTTCTATTAATTTAAAATAATAATTTATACAATGAGGATTAGTTAGGTGGTATTAAACATATGAAAGACTAAGACAGTATTTTCATTTAATTAAATTTATATTCCATAATTTTGTCAGTTTCAAACTATAATAATACATTTCTCATAAATTTAATTTGTTAGCAAAAGAAAACATTAAGATGTACAATGCGAAAAAAATAACTAACTAAATAAATAAAAACTGACCACCCTGAATAACTTTTGATTTAATGATCGGAACATCTAGGACTCAAACTAAATGGGTCGAAGAGGTGACCTCAAATATGTTAATTAATTTGTGCATACGATATTTTAAGTTACGAAACTTCTGTATTAACTTAAAAAATTCATGAGATGTAGCGAAATAAGCAAAAATAAGATTTACATGAAGTTGTAAAAACTTTAGACCTCTCTCCTCTCCTGACCAAACTATTGCTGCCATATTTCTCAGACTGCGGCTACACCCTATATTTTGGAGGTTCGAAATCTGAATCTATCCAAACAAAGATATGTTTATTCAGAGAAAATACTTTCTGTGTCTGTTTTCGCAACTTAAATATCGTCTGTGCCAGCCAGGTGGCCGAGCGGCTAGCTTGCCTGACTGCGGAGTCCCGCTCTGGGTATGGATGCTTCTTTCTCTCTCTTTGTGTTCTATGTCCTTTCTTCTTTGTGTGTGATTGTGTGAATGTGCCCCGCCCTATAAACGGGTTTGTGGTTGTGTGACGTGGGCGATTGGGCTCCACCACCGTTGCCCACTGGGTAACAAGAAGAGGGTAGCAGTTCTGGCACTTTCTGAGCCCAATGGACAATAGTTCCAAGTATCCGCCATTAAAATAAAATATCGTCTGCACTAATTAATTAGCATACTTTAGGTCACAAACTCAAACCATTAAGATTGAATCCGAGAATGAGAAGATCCGATCATTAAATCAAAAATTATTAAAAGTATCCTTTTCAAATAAGCAATGTTTTATTTTTTGCAAAGAAGATTGCAGCTTCAAATGTGACTACCGATGGCAAAAAAAAGTTTGGTATTACCTATTTGATTGCTTTAGAATTATTGCTTTATGCTTTTTTTCAAAATAATTATTTTTTATTTCTAAAAATATTTTTCAAGATGCTAATATCGACAATATATAATTTTTTATTTAAAGTCTGCAACATCAGTTACTGGCACATTTATTTTAAACAAATATTATTTAAAAAGTTCAGACTAGTCCCAACTATTGTATTTGCCTCATTCATCTTGCAATGGTAATTAGTTGTCAAGAGGTATATATGCTATAAATTTATTGTTATTTAAACTGAAAAGAAAACGTTTGTTGCAGTGAGGAACAATTCATCAAACTGTCAGCAACAATAAACGGTGAAAGAAAATTAAACAAAATTGCTGGACATAACTGCTTGTGCTTTTATTTTAATTGCAATTCAATAATTTTAAGAGCTTATGTCATTAATCATCTTAAAATGATTGCTTGGGAGATACGGGGCTTATATTTCAAGTCACATGCGTACTTTTCACTTCAACTTGCATGTTTTCATTTTAAAAACTAAATTCCCATTATAAATATTAATTACGATATTTTCTTCCATTTTATGATACTTTACATAACATTTATTATGCATTTATTGCATAACAATTATTCTACGTTGTATTAATTATTTTAAGTTTCTTCCCTTCATATTTGATTACGTTAAGTTTGTAAAGGTAATAAATTTTATAGAATTTCTTATTTACAATATGATAAATTTAACTAACAATTTTGACTAATTTATTTTGCTTTTTCTGTTTTGAGAGCCTTGAGAAAAATAGTATTACGTAAAATTATACTAGATAAGGAAATATAGAGTGTATTAAGCCACCTACGGCAAAGATTTGTAATATCTATGGTATGTTGCTTAAATTTTAAAATTCACTCTAAATTTTAACTTCTATATAACTTAACCATACTTAAGAAAGTTATAAAAAAACCTCCATCTATGTTCAACTAAATATTTCTCATTATAGTAACAACGTTACTTACTCAGTAGTAATAGCAGTAATCTGATTAATAGTTTTATTGTCCTATTCGTCATGCATTTGTTTGCGGATTTGTCTCACGGATTAAAAGGTCATAAAATCGGTGGTAGATTGGATATTATTTAAAAACGTATGACTTTAAACTTTTTTAAAATTCAGTCTGTGGCAAATCATCATGAAAAATATTAAGATTGTTTACTCTCATAAATGACATGTTTGACTGGCTAGTGGATGTATTGTTGCCATTTTTTTTTCTACCTACAAAAAATTGTGTCAAAGAAAATAAATTAGACATTTGCAAGACGAGAAGAAGAATACCTCTGAAATCGCATGGTTGGGCTTGATCACGTTGTAGTGTGCTTGGCGAATTAACCTTAAAGCTATTAGACTTTGCTTATGATCTCGATGAATAAATTTTTGGTTTAGATTAAATTGTATGATTGCAATGGACGTCAGGCGTGAGTGTCAAATTTGATTTGATGTTGAATTATGGTATAAACAAATGTTTCGAATTACCCACGTGTAACGTCGCTAGCAGGTATTCAGTTCCGAAGAATAATTTTAAATTTATCAGAGGAATACTTACTATTTGCCCTAAGCCAAGTGCAATTCGGCTATAAAATTACTGAACATTTTATCAAATTTATAAGATTTTTTTAAAATTTTTCTTATATTTTAAAATTTTGTTATTTACGTTTAATTTAAATTCGTTTATGAGATTTTGAGCAGCGAAAAACATTTTTAAATGCTCTTAGAAAACTTTTTTTATTTCATTTACTAATCGTATAGTTTACCTCTCATAATCACCTCTCATAATCAAGCTTCAAGTTCGTAAAATTATTTAATAAATTCATTTAATTTTACTAGCTTACAAAATACCTGAGATAATCATTTAACTTTATTAAAAGGTGTGTGGAGGAAAAATCCCTCCAACTTAACGCGAGCATGCGCAGATGCTGCAATCTTACGTACGGCTAAGCTAACGCAAAAGGGCGAAATCTCCCTATTATCATAAGATCTTAAATGAAAAAGTTGTTGTATTAATTTCTTTTAAAATTTTATTTGCGAGAAAAATAAGCTGTTCAAATATCCAGATGTTCTTGGTGCTAATGTTCTGAAACATTTTATCACTGTCAAAATCATACTTATTCTAATCTTAATATTTTGTTACTCGAAAAAAAAAACTAATGGAAGTATTTCTTGAAAATTATGGTATTAAGTACAGTTTAAATACGTTAAAATCTGTTTCCTGTAAAAAAACAAAGAAATACATAATATGTTAAAGAGTTAAACGGGTGTTAATGTTGCTCGGAAATCAGGTGCATTAATGTGTTCTAAAAAATAGTATCAGAATTTGGAAGCAAAAATTTTAGCTAAACCGGTTTTGAAATACTTTTTTCGAAAAATAAAAATTAAAACTTTTTATTTAAAGAAAACCAGCATTTTTATTTAAAGTGAAACTTTTAGTTAGAACAATAATTTAGCACTTTAAAATAATTGCAAAGACTAAAATGTTTTGCTTTTACAGAGAATTGTCATTGAAGTCAATATCCATATCAATATTAAAATAGTCGTTAAATATGCAGCACTAAATATGGATATTTTTTATTTTTAATGTATTGAAATTTATTTGACGTACTAGTAATTAATTAATTTATTCTTTTGAGTGTTTTCTATGTATGTATTATATTAACATTTACTTGACTATTTAAGATGCAAATAATTCTTTAGAATGTTTTCCCTATCTGTAATATATTAACATTCCTTTGTCATATTAGTAATTAATTCATTCATTCTTCAGATTGCTTTCTCGATCTGTAAGACATCAACATTTATTTGGCACATAAGTAGGTAATTAATTCATTCTTAAGACTATTTTCCCCTATTTAATGTATTAACATTTATTTGACGTATTAATAAGCAATTGATTCATTCTTTAGATTGTTTAAAACAAAAACATATACTTTGAAGCTTCTTTAAAACTAAACAAATCTTATCTTTCTTAAATACAAGAAGAATTCCTGAAGTAATTTCGTCTTAGAAGTTCGAAAACGATCTCAAACAAATGACTTTCCTGACAGTTTGAAACGCATAAATCAGCTTTTAATTATACTGTCGTAGCTGGAAAAGCGTGTAGAAGACAAATTAATCGCTTTCCTCGCATGATAAACTTAGAACTTCATCGTGTTTATTTTTGAAAAAGGAAAAAAAATCCAATATTCGTACGTAAAGGGGAAGAAAATTTAACTGCAGGCTGTTCGTAAACTTTAAGACTAGGATAGCGTCTGTCTAAGACCTAATTAAGCTGCTTGCAACTGAAATAGTGAAAATGAAAGAAATAGTGTGATTATAGAAACCGAAAACGACTTCAGAAATGATTTTTATCACGAAAGTTCTTTAGTTTATATAAACATCAAATCTTTCGTTAATTTGGGAAAAAAATATTCATGTCATAAGCGTTTTTATTAACAGCTTAATTATCAGAGTTCGCGAAAATAGTGTATTTACTCTTATGCTTGAAGCATTAACAAAAATAAAGATCAATAAAGGTTTGGACTTCAATGTCATAAGAATTAATTATTTTCTTGGAAGATAAGAGTTAATTGTTAAAATTTTATAGATCATAAAAAATCAAATATTAATTTTTCATAAGTTATACTTATAGGATATTTTTAAAAAAAATAATGTTACTTTAATTGTTAGATTTAAAACTTATTTCTCTAATTATGAGGGATTAAAGATAATTTCACTTATGATAATGACACTGTTTAATTTACAAAGATTGAGTTTTTCTTAATTCTGCTAAGAAGTAGAAAGTGCGAACAATTAAAAACTTTAAAAAAAACTTTTTTTTTGTATTTTTGCTATTCTGATTCAAAAAATATCAAACAAATCTTAAAATATAATATTTCAAAGTTTCAAAAAGTTAATGAATATCTGGAAACTAAAAATTTAAAAAGCATGATTAAGATAATAAATCTAAAAATATCTTAGCATTTGAAAAGATGTTGATAATTGCACAAAAGGGTGCATATGTATTCCCTTTATTTATCCAAGAAAAAAACGTATGGTAAAAACTATCATAATATAGAAAAATTTTCAGTGTTTCTGTCTCTAATGGAATACCAAAACCTCTCGTTTATTTTCAACGTAGGGCGTTAGAAATGATTTTGGTAAAATTAACAAAATATGGTTAGATAATATGTGATAAAATTTAGTAAATGCGGTGAAATTTGGTAACTTTATTATAAAACTTAAGTGCTTGATATGAAAACTACTTACTCCGTTAAATTAACTTTTCAGTTTTGTATTTTTTTAATGAACGGGTGATTATATTAACTGTAATATTGAAAATCAGAATTTTCTGTAAACCGTTATCACATGAGAGAAAAAATTGGCAAATGAATGGTTTAGTTACCATATATTTTGGTTTTTATTATCTGAAATGTGTTTATTTTTTACAAGAAATATTATAATCATAAAATATTGTAATTTTACCGGAATTGTTTTCTCTCAGAGATTAATTTTACTTTAAATGCGTTGTCTCTAGCTCATGTTCCAAAATTGGTAAGCAGAAAATATAGAATATCATTTGGTTTAAAAGTAATTTTTTTATATAGAATATGGAATATCATTTGGTTTAAGAGTAATTTTTTTATATAGAATGTAGAATATCATTTGGTTTAAAAGTAATTTTTTCTATATCGATAGCCTTATATGAAAAAGTATTTTTTCTTCAAATTGATTTTTTTGTTGTTTTATCATCTCACTGACAGTGACGTATTTTAAAGGTCAGTAGTTTTATTCTTATCTCGAATTTTATCCTTGGTAGTTTTTCAATAATTTCAACTTAATATGACAAATAACTAGCAATGCGACATAAAATTAATTTACATAAATACTCCAAAGCTGTTAAATTCCATTATCCCAAAAAATCTTTCTATGTTTTCAGCAACTTTTTAGTTTTTTTTTTAATCATATTAGTACAATCTAATATATATAATTCTCTTACGTGGCTCCCAAATTTTGGCTGTATTTCTTTTCCGCCGGTGCTTTGTTTGCTTTGTTTTGTTTACGTTACTATTTCTCTTACATGGCGAATCGACCAATGATTGCCGCCAAAACTGTCACATGCCAAATCTAGATGAGGTGGCTCAACATATAGCGCTTTTAAAAACGGAAACTGAAATAACCAGAGAACATCAGCTGCGGCAATCTCATACTATTAAGCTAGGCCAGGGGTTGCCAAACTTTTTTGATCATCAACCCCTGTATAATTTTTCGAAATCTCCATCGACACCTACAAACGTATTTTTCTGTTAATTAAAATAAAACTCTATTAGATACTGTGTTTGTACATTTATTTTATGATTTTAAGCATTTATTTAAGTAATAGTACATTGTGTAACAATAGTTTTATGAAAAATATATTAATATTGAAATTTACAAAAATTGGTCAATTTTGTAATTTTCGTAAAAAAATGCAAAGTGTGCTATAGTTTTGTCGCGGGCTGTACTAATCCATATTATTAAAGCTTACCTTCTTTTTTGTGCATTGATAATTAAAATTGATATCTAAACCAAACGAATGGTTTTATCGAAACAATAACTAATCATCCAAAACTATAAAAGTTTTAATAATGACACTGCAAATATTCAACACAGTTTGCAAAGATAGCTGAAACTGCGTATGATATTTGCATTTGTAACGTCAATGCTCGTCAAACGTGACATTTGGACAAGCGGACATACGCATATGACTTATAAACTGCGCTGAGTTCGTGCCACTGCGCGGTGGAACGTAAATACTTGTTTCACCCCAATAAATATGGATGGTGTTTTCAATAGAAATGTAAACAATAACAATCTCAAGCTCGGGACCTACTCTAGTTCCGGTTAAAAAGTTTGCAGCTGCTTACTACATGTTATTCTGATAGGCGATGTTTTCAAACGGATAATTTTGTTTTCAATAAAAGAAATAAATTAGATAATTTCTGAGCTCAAATCTGCAGTCTTTCGTAAGATATTAATGTTATTATGTAATTCTGGGAAGTTTGGAATGAAAATGTGTTTTAAGTATTTTGTTATTTATTATTAAAAAAGGTGACATGGTTGCTAGATTTTGAATAACTCGCTTTTTTGGCAGTCTTGATTTGGCGTCTTTCCATTTGTTTATTACTGTTTGTTCGTGTTGCAAGCTGTGCGCCATCTTACATTAGTGTTAACACTTTTAGTATTGTAAACACAAGTATTGTTAGCATTGTAAACATAAGTAATAAGTAATCAAGTACATTGTTTGCAAGAATCTCAAAACACAATGATGCCAAATGGCTTTAAAATACAACTGAAACAGTCCCAGACTTAGGCAGTCCCGAGCTTGCAGCGTTCCCTAGTGTAGAAAACACCATCCATACGTTTATTAATTTATGTTTTATAAATAAACTGATATTGAGTCAATTATAAAAAAAAATCACAAATTTTACATACTTAATTAGGTATGTGTGATTTGCGTATTGAGAACTGTTTTTTTTTTTTTGAACCCACAATCGACCCTTCCGATTCGGATCGACTCCCATTCGCCCCCCTGTCTCAGATCGACCCCCGCTTTCGTTAAATAGACCCCTGGGAGTCTATATAGACCACTTTGGCGACCTCTGAGCTAGGCAGAAGTGAGTAGTCTTTGTCGATAGATCTCTATTTTAGTATTTTGTCGAAAGCGTTTTTTTACATGAAATTATATATTACGAATTTATTTGACGATTTTTGATTTATATCCCGAATTATATTATAGCACATTTCTAATAGATTTAACGAATTACATGTCATTTATTTGAATTCAAATTTATTTTAATGACTTAGTATTTACTAAAAAGATGTAATTTTTTAAAAAAAAAGGTTTTTACATGTATTTGAATGATTGTTTTGAATTCTTAGAATTTTGTGCATTTGCAATGTACCTAAGTTAGTAGCGAGCGAAGCTAACCATATAAGATTGCGTAGCAATTTTCGGGGGTTGGCGAGCGTCAGCGAGCAGGGGGCGCAGCCCTCTAGTTATAATATATTACAGCACTTCAACAATTGCAATTTCAAATTAAATGTGATTAGGGAAAAATAATCAAGTAGTTAAGAATATATTTATGACTAAAGAATAAGAATTACGAAAATTCAATTTTTATTGTTCCAAACTACAATGGGGTGATCCCAAATATCGAATACGAAGAAAAAAATGTGATTTATGTTGAATAAGGCTAGAGTAATAAAATACAATAAATAAAGTAAATTAAATTAATGCATGAATACAATAAACTAAAATATTGACAGCTGAATACAGTCGATTGTGTTTGCAATGCAGTCAGAGCATCTCGCAATGCTTGAATTTCAATAATCTGGCTCGGAATCAATTAAAACGATATGATTCAAATAATTTTGTTAAATCTATTTGAATCATATATATTCACTCGACCTGCAAATATATCCAGTACTAAACGATCAACAGTCGGAATCCCAATACTCTCTTTCTAAGCATGTATTAACAGCAGAAGATCGAACGAAGTTAAGTTCTCCAAACGTTTGATTTAGAATTTCTCTTGCCTTCTGAATTTAGATCACAGGCATATGAAGTAATGAAGTTGGATATTAAAAGCCAATCAAACATATTTGAAATTTACAAACGAAATAAAAATTGAGAAGTAAAAACCTATAAATGACGTGATCCTTGTTTCCCGACAAGTAAAGTTTTTAATATTTTATCGCTTGAAATTTTATTCTTTAAACCAACTATTGAAAGGAGGGATTTTTTACCGATGTATTTCTTTTCTTGAGTCCTATAAAAAATAAATATTTTATTTTACCTGAAATAAATTACCAAAAACTTACGATGTGCCTGAAAAACCAATTTAATTTAATCATTTAACAATTTCAAAACTTGTTCGTTTTATCTTTTTCAGCCATTCTTATATATACTGTTTTACGACATTGATAAAAATTTTATCAGAAAATTAATTATACTAAAATATAAAGTAAGGTCAAAACTACCATAATATGGTAAAATTTACCACGTTTATGGTTGTATAGGAACATCAAAAAGCTCTGTAATTTTTGCGAAGCACTTTGGTAACAATTTTAGTAAAGTTTTAGTAATTGTTTTATAATCTGTGACAAAGTTTGGGAAATATGCTTAATTTTGTATTTTTATCATAGTTCCTCAAAGTACGGTACAAAAAGCATTTATTCGGACAAATTTACATTTCAGTTTTGTATTTTACTAAATGTGAGATAGTAAAACCTGTTATTTTCAAAACCGGAATTTCCAGTAAACCGTTGCCATATGAATCGAAAAATTACCAAATGAATTGTTTAAATACGGTTTATTTTGGTTTATTGTTATGAATAGAAAAATTGCCAATTGAATTGTTTAAATACGGTTTATTTTGGTTTATTAACCAGAATTAGTTTTTTTTCTTTTACCATAAATATCGTTATTATACAATAGGGTATTTTAACAGAACTTTTTTCTCCGTGTAGAATACCCGTGTCACTTAGCATATGTTATATATTGATGCTTGATTTTTATAATGAAAGATTGTTACTTCATCAGGAGCATGCTAAACTCTATGATATTATATTAAAAGGAACATATTTTAATTTTAAATATTTTGTTTTTGGAATAAAAAACTTTATATTTCGTATTTAGGCACTAAATAAACAAGCATTTCTTTTCAAGTTTTAAATGTAAGATAATTTCGACAATTTTTTAGTGCATCTTACAAAACAAAGCGTTTCTAATATCAATTCGCATAAATTTAAAAAACTATTATTAATCCATTTTTATGAGCAAAGCACACAGTTAAATCAAGTTCATTTTATTTCATTATTTTACTTTGCTTTTATTCATTAGCTTGAATAAATATTTGAGCTCAGCAAAAAATGTATGATCGACACATTATTATGAACTTGAAAGATCTCACTCAAGATCTCTCATTTTCATTTTTTTTATTAACGAAACACTTTCTCTTCCATAATGTAAATAACTTCTTCGACGAAACTCCAGCAATAACATACTTTCGTTCGTGAACTTTTCAACTATCACCTCGCTCTGTAAATATCGTCTGTGTGATAGGGTAAAGCAAGTGCAAACATTTCAACACCTATCTAAAAGAGTTTTTCACTATAATCACCTTAAAAACTCTAGCTTTTTGCCGCAGGACTTTTTCTCCGATAAGACTAAAGAAAAAGAAGCGGATAAAAAACAAACAAAAACGAAATCTCTTTCCAATCTAGAAACAAGACAGCTCTTGAAAAGGATAGAAAGTTTTATTACATTCCTAGCCAAACAGCAACAGCAACGGCAAAGTCAAGAAATGTCAGGAATTGAACGCCCTTCCTTGTAATCTACTTCCGTTGGTAAAAATGAAGAAAATAAAAGAATTTTAAAGAAAAATCGTGCCTGGATTCACCCTGCCCACCCCTTGCCAAGTCAATTGCAAAACAAAGGAGTATTGCAAGGAGCGATAAAACCCGGGTTTAATCCCTCTTGCCGTACATCCAAGGATGAGGAGGAGTTGTATTACTTGCTGAAAAAAAATTTCTTCCTCATCATTTACTGAAACAGCATCTCTCTTCGTCTGAGAAGAAATTTTATACCGCTGTTTGTTTTCTTTTTCTGCAATCTGTTTCGCTTTTATTGAGGTGCAAAATCCTAAAAAAAATACATTTCATGAAACCACGTTGCTTAAAAAGAATCGTTTTTGTAACACATGACTCCTATGAATGAAAAAGAGTTCAAGCGATGCATTTTCTTCTCAGTTAAACTAACAAAGATATGCGATGTCTAATTTAAGCTGAAAGAAAAGTGAAAAAAAAGTGCATTTTTTTGCTATTTTTAAGTTAACATATTATCTTCATGTCTTTCTCTAATGCGGTAATAGTAACTCGGGTATATCTCCATCAACTGTCAACATTATAGTTATTATTTATTCGGTTAGGTTGTCTTAAGTAATAATTTAAGTACTGTTAAAAATTTAGTTATACGTTAAGTATTTAGTTAGGTTCGATTTGTTTGGTTGTCTTAAGTAATAATTTACGTAAAGTTAAATAGTCAGTTATATGCGAAGTACTTGTTTAGAACAGTTTTATACTTTGATAGAAATAATAACTCAGTCACCAAGTATTTATTTAGATTTATTTTTGATCCTTTCTAAAATGTCTGCAGAAAACATAAACGGTGCTATGGTGTCGCATACTGTCGTACCAATTATTGCGGACGGAGCCTGCATTTTTAGAGCAGTAGCATACATATATTTTACGATTGGTTCGGTATTATATCGTATACAATACTATATATACATACTATATATACATACTATACTATACATATATACTATACATATATACTATACATATATACTATACATATATACTATACATACTATACTATACATATATACCATTCATACTATACTATACATACTATACTATACATACTATACTATACATACTATACTATACATACTATACTATACATACTATACTATACATACTATACTATACATACTATACTATACATACGGATACATACTATATATATACCATCGAACCATATCGTATACATATATTATACGATATGGTTCGAGAGGTGCGTCAGGAAGCAGTGCAGCACGTAATGGATCATTGAGATGCGTTTTCTATCTTATCTCATGACAGAGATGGAAGTAATTTCAATACTTTTGTTGACTAATATGCTGAAATGTCCCAAACACATATTTACGGTGCTTAAATGGATACCAGCCAAATTTTAAATTTTTACTAAAATTCAATGAGAACTTAAAATATCGCGATGCCTCTATAAAATAGTTAAAGTAGAAAATCGTTAAAATTGAAAATAGTTAAAATTAAAAATATTTAGAATTAAAAATAATTAAAATTGAAAATAGTTAAATTTGAAAATAGTTAAAATTGAAATTTAAGAATACCCTCGAGGGTAAGAAGAGACAGTTGTCCACTTGATGGGGAAAAATTTTAACATGTATTGTTTAAAATGAATTAAAGGATTGGGGTCTAAGATTTAGAACTTATATATGAAGTGAATATTTATACTTATTTTTGATTCTCTCTGAAAATGTTAGAAGAAATTTTAAATATAAACTATGCTATGGCGTCGCATACCGTCATACCCAGTATTGGTGATGAAGCTTGTCTTTTCTGAGCAATAGCATGTAAGTATCTTACGATACTCAAGCTATGGTTTGAGAAGTGAGGAAGAACTTCAGCAGGTAACGATGCATTTGGATAAGTTTTCTAATTTATTTCATGACATAGAAATAATTTTAATGCTATACTTGAAATATCTCGAGCTTATAGTTCGGGTGGTTTTGTAACTTTATGGCAACAGTGCAGATTTTAAATTATTACTAAAATTCAATACATTCAATTACAATATTACAGTATTAAATTAAATACTTTGACATGCATAAACATATGGACAATATCACGGGTATCTTTTGAAAATAGTTAAAATTGAAATCAAAGTATTTCCACAGGCAGAAGTAAGACGGTGAAAAATATGTTGATAATATGTTATTAAAAATTAATTTACGTGCTAGAATTGGAGGAAAGATTGAAGAATTAGAATGTTTAAATACAGTTGTGCTGTGCATTTTGCGTTGTATGTTGTACAAGATAATTTTGAAAAGGGACCAAGCTGGAGTCAAAAAACGGTTAGTATTTTTAGATTTATGATAGCTCAATTTACTAAATATTAAACTAAAAGTGACTTCAAGAATTAGCTTAATAAGCAAAAGCTTTATGGACAAAAACACAATTTCTATTAAGATAGTTGGACAAATTGTTCCTTCGCCCTCAGTAATTCTCTGTTTATTTTTGAGTTTTTCTTTCTATTCTCTCTTCTTATGAATTTATTCTATTTATCTTATAGTCTCTGTAAATGGGAAAAAATCATTTTTTATTTCCCTTTTTTAGTAAAAAATCTAATTTATTCATTTTTAAATTGCTTATGTTGTGTTGTTTGCGTTATGAAATCACTTAATCAAATTTATAAGAAAAAGTTTGTCACTCTAAACGATTTAATATGAGAATTTTACCAGAGCTTTTTTGCGCGACAATATTCTTGACAGCTGATGTATTTTAATATGTCTCACAACATGATCAAGATGAAGTCTAGATAAATGCACTAACATTATAATAATAACAACCACTAATAACAAAATGATGGTAATAAAATGGATATAAATACACTAACAACAATTGGTGGTAATTTCTTTACATTAAATGGGACAAGCAATGAAGACATTCGCAAGCATTCGCCAACTCATTATCGATTGTACACAATATTATCGATGAAATCAAAACACGAAAACATAGTTTTGGAAACGAAAATATTTAACATATTGTGTAAAACCCACGGATATCGGTGTGGCCCTTCGTATTTTCGGTGTTTCGAATAGAAGTACACTAGAAAACATTCGAATACACTCTTTAAATTGTATATGAAATCTCTATTTATTGTTAACTCGAAAAAAAGTGATCCTTCTCTCATTGTTCGACATCAAATTCGGAGAGATTATTACATTACTGTATTTTACAGTGCATAGTAAGTTTGAGGGTTGGCAAACAGTCGGAATTCGAAATCGGCAGAATTTAGTTCCTCAATGCATTTACTTTATCTTTTATTTATGGAACATATTAAATTTTATACAACTAAACTATTGACCTCTAAAATTGGTCAGTTAAATAACGTCTACTTAAGAAATATGTTTTGACATGCAGACACTATTTCACGTTTTGATCAACAAATTAAAAGAAGTAGAGCCAAAACTAAAATGGTAAAAAATATGAACATGAGTGTATTAGTAAACATAAAAAAAGATATAATATTATCGATAAGCAATTACCAATTTAAAACAAAGTATTGTAACAGACTGGAAATTTGGCTTTGTTTCATTTTGCACTGCTAAGATATAAAAATAAATCTGTCAGTTGCTTTGTTTTAAATTATTAATTGATTGTACTTAGTATTTTTTTCCTTTATTAGTTAATTAATTCTCTTTATTAATAATTAATTGACTGTTTATAAATACTTGTACTAAATAGTTTTTCCTTATTAGTTTATTTTTTTTATTTCTTAATAATTTAAACTAAAGCAGTGCGACCGAAAAGAAAATTAATTTTAATTCCCTCTGTAGTGACAAATTATAAAAATACATGGATTATTTACGTGCCATTTGCGTTATTTTAAATGATCAGTTACTTGCAGATAATATAATCTTTTTTCTTCATTTGTTTATTATTATACTTATTGTCATTTTTTTACATTCTTATATTTGGTTGAACTGTTACTGTACTGTTATTTTTAAATAAAATTAGAGTATTATGGATATATAACCACATCATTCTTTGGTTTTGTATGAATCATAAATTTTTGTAAAAGATTTTTCCTTTATGTTATTAGAAGTTGAGCTTTTTTTTCTTTTTAAAATAGAAATCATTTTAAAAGGTCCCTAAAAATAAATTATTTAAACAATTCAAGTTTTCACTTTAACAGGATTTTATCGCATTAAAAAAAACTCATAATTTCATTAGAATTAAAAAAAACATAATTGGCAACATAGTTTTTCGTGCATTATGAAAATATATGCTTCACAAAGTATCAGAAAAAAATCTAAAAATTTAAGCTGCTAAAATAATCACTTTATATCTATTCTGAATATGTTCGTTGAGTTGACATTTAATTTTTAATAATTCAATTATTTATAGTTATCCTATAATTCTTTGAAATATAAATGCATTAATGAAGTGCATACTTTTTTCCGATATGAACGCTATCTCTAACAGAATGCCGGAACTAGTTAGAAAATTTATCTTCATTAACCAAATTAACTATATATGTTGCATTAAATTATGACAACGTTACATTTTAATGAAGGGTTTTTCTTACTTTATGTCTTAGGCCAGTGTCATGGACATATTTTGTAATTAGAAAAAATAAATGAAAGTCCTTTTTCAAAAAGTCATCTTTTGTTCTTCGGTAAAAAGTTTTCCTTTAAAGGTATTATTAGAATAATATTTAAGTTTTTTTCCCCTCCCAACATTTTTAGGGCGATGTTTAAAGCAATAATTATCATTATCAACTTTTGCACTTTTTATAAGTTATTGGGAGATTTTTTCAACCGAACAAAAAATTTATTCCTTTTGCACCCTGATTGTCATAAAGATTTCTGGAACTGATAGTAAGAACGAGGTAATGAAGTCTAGCTAGAGAATTTTTTTTTTATCGTGTTCATTAACGAACTGAGTTACTTTCGTTTTTTTCGTTTAATGACAGTTAATTGCGCGAGAAATAAATCAAATATATGAGATCCAGAAAATCTAGTTTTTACAAACAACTTTTTTTATGCCATAGCTTTGAGATAATTTTCTCTATTTCTTACCAGGATTTTTTTCTTCTTCTATATTTCGATTTAAGTTATTTATTTTGTCTTTTGATCGAGGAGAAGGAATGTTTTGCTGATTTCTTTTCAACTCATTTATTTAGTTTTGTTCAGTTTGTAGTTATTTCTCAAGGATTTTCAATTCCTGGGTTTGATATGAAAAGAAACAATTTACTTAGTTGCATTCGTAAAAAACTAAAATAGTTGAATTGCTTAAATAAGAGGAAACGATAATTAAGTATCAATGAGAAATTAGGAAATAAGTCTAAAACGACGACGGTGAAAAAAAACTTAAAAAAAAAAAAAAACTCGGGAAGTCGGTTTTTGCATGGAGCGTTTTGTTATTAGGGGTTGATGGGTTTCGGTTTCCCTTATCGACGTAAATATAAAATATGTCTTTGAAAATAATCGAAGTTTGATTTCCTCATTTGAAAACTTAATTATAAGAATGACGTGAAATATCCCTTTGATATTTTTTCTCCTTAATATTTAGAATATTTTGAAGTTCTAACAATACCGAAACTATAACCAGCCACCAATATCATCTGCAAAAATAAGTTAATCCTCGTATTATGCAAAAATACATTTCGTGTACGAAACGGGTCCCTATATTTTTACTTTCTCGGGTCCTCTTCATCCAAGTCCATCGTAGCGAAGAGTTTGTAGCTGGTATATAAAACTTCTATACAGAGCTACTATATAAAGCTACTATATAAAGCTTCTCAACTCACCTAATCTTACATGACGGTTAGAACATCAGGTACGGACGCAAAAGTACCTGGCTCAGCGGTTAAAGAGCCAACGGTTAAAGAGCATCTCTACCGAAATTCTCAACGTTGATGACAATGCACAATGGGGAAGCAACTCTCTCGTTCCTCGATGAGATGGGATCCCCTCATTACCAGGTTTACCATTATGATCACCTCACTACCATTATGAGATGAGATTTTCAGGTTACCTCATTACATGTTCTGCTTTGGTGTAACAAGTAATTTAGTTTTTTCCTCAATCAACATCATTTTTTGACGTCAACTTTACGGACATTTACGGTTTTCTACTTTGTTCAAAAAATCTCTTACGTGCAAAAATTTCTGTACCGAAAATTTGAGTCAACGTGCCTTTTCAGTATAACAAGGAAAACTTTCAGCGGCTTTGCTGTCAGAGATTTTCTGTAATATTGCAGGATTTCTTTCTTTTTTTAGGCAGTGGGAGTGCGATTGTTCCTGTTTTTCAGTGGCGCCATCTATGGCTAGGAATTCTACTTCTGCCACGCCATTCACACAACCACAACCCGTTTATAGGGCAGGTCACATTCACACACAAGGGAGAAAGGACTTAGAACACACAGAGAGAGAATGAAACATCCATGCCTTACCCGGGATTCGAACCCAGGACCTTTCTGATGCAAGGACAGTTCCCTGCCCCCTACACAGGCCGGTAGGTGGGATTTATTTTATTTGTTCACTATATTGCAGGATTTTTTTCAAATGTTTTGACGTACAATTTAAATGAAAATTCAGAATGCAACGCTCAATATCAGGATTTCATTTATTAAGTTTTGGCTGATAGCAACTTTAATGGAAATGAATTTTCATATTTATCATTTAATATTAACAAAATGTAATATTTGAATTTAATAATGTGAAATTCATTTAATAAGATTCCCGTTTCAGCACTATTTCCCCACATTCAACTAATATTTATTCTATTTCATTAATAGTAGCCTTCTCCTTTATATCAATATTTGTTTAGAAATGAGGTAATATATCTATAGAAATGAGGTAATCCTAAAAACATCAACTAATTATCCATTAACATTTTAGAGAGTTTTAAAAACTCCACTAACTTTACGCATTAAGTAAGTATTAAAAATACTTATTGAGAGTGAAGAGTTACCAGAAAATTATTATTATAATTAAAGTTTGGCCCATTTCAAAAATTAAACTTAGCCAGCGCATTTCAATGATGGTTTAATTAGCCGCACTTTGGAAAATCTAATACTAGTAATTAATTCAGTAAAAACTGAGAAATTTCAAAACCCATTATGGAGAAAATTGTAGTCTATAATAACCCGTCATTAACAAAGGTGATCTTCTCGATTTAAGCTAGATGGAGTAAACTTAATTTAAGCTAGCATCTAAGAAAATTAAAAAAGAGTAAAATAACAGCTTGCTTAAGTATAGTAATTATTGGTTAAATTGTCAATTTTCTGTTAAAATATCACATACTCAAAACTTTATGAATGAGTTTGAATTAAATTTTTGCACTAAATTGATTTTTTTACGTGATATATATACTTTTAAAAAATGTTATTACTTTTTGAACGTATAACTTAGAAACATCTGGCATTTCAAAAACTAAGTTAAAAACAAGTTTAAAAGTTATTTGAATAAAAATATTGTGATCTTTAAAGTCTGTTTAACTCAACTTTGGCGTAATATTTTCTTATATCAGTAGTGAGTTTTAAGAAATGTCATTATTTAAAAGTTATTTTTACGTTTCCAAATCATGATAATTTGGCTTTTATTGCAAATTTACTCGTTAAAATCAATCAGAAAATAATTTTGTTTTGGAAATTGTTTAATTAATTAGAAAATTCCCTTTGGAAATAATTTCTTATATTCCTCCTTCTCGAGGTGTTCTTTAATTTGAATAAACAAAATAATAATAAGCAAAGATCACATGATTAAATTGGTGCCAAGTTAAAGAGAGTTTATATACAAATCGTTTCTATTTACAAAGAGAAAATTTTTTCTGGCTTTAACTAAACTACTAAGCATTTTTTTAAAATTTTATTCCTTATCGCTGTTGACCATAAAGTCGTTCGTCATAGTGTAATAAGTTTGAATCTACCCCTGGAGGTAAGGGAATTATTTCACCAGGCATTTTATTTTATTTTTATTTTATAACCATAGTTGAACAGCCGACCTAATCTTTATGTTTAAGACTACTAAATTATGTTATGTTAAGACTTTTTTTGCAAGGCAAAAGGCCCAGAACAAACAAAAGTGGCTGCTTCCACCTATTCACTACTGGTATAAAGCAAAAAGACCAGGACTCTCTCTATCTCTCCCTGGTGACAGGCAAACCAACACCTGCCTATCCCGACAGGCCAGTGGACACCTGAAAAGTCTCACATTTTCTGCAAATCAAAAGATCTTTCCTCTTTGCCCTAAATGCCAACAAAACCAGGCATCACCTGAGCACATCTTGATCTGTTTAGGGCTGGACTGGAACGGTATTCATTCCTCTCCCATTCTGGTTTCGGATTTTCTCAATATCAACGGATTCATCGATCTGGTCTGACCCCGTCAGACCAGATGGGAATTAGCAACAACAACAACAACAAGACTACTAATGTACAACGCCATAGCCTTTTAATTTTCAACTCAATCCGGAAGACAAGAGAACTCCTTTTTCAAGTATTGGGAGAAATTTGCCTTCGTGGAGAACTTTTTGATGGAACTTACTCTCATTTGCGTTACATGGAAAGGGAAACCATGAAAACTTCCCATGGTTAGCCTGACGGCAAGGGGACTCTAGCGCATGATCCGTCTACAACTGATGATATTTTACGTCAGCACTGTGGTCTGTGCAAGTCAGATTCGGAATTCGCATGGACCCGCCATTGCTGGTTCTGGAACCTGGTTCACAGCATTGGAAGGCGAACGCTCTATCCCTTGAGTCATCACGGCTCTTCAGCAGGCATTGTGACAAACTCGCTGCGGTAGAGGAAATTTCGCATTAGCACTATCTATTCAATAGAAGAATCAAGGTAAATACGCATTTTTGTAATTAACCCGAGAAAGACGAATAAATACGCATTTTTGTGAATAACTCGTATTTGTGCAACAAAAATGAGAGAATGAAATAAACTTTTCATTTTTAGATCTGCAAAAGTGGACTCATAAAAGTGACCAGTAGGACTTGGTTGTGCCATCACCACTGTCAGACGTAGATTACCAAACAATGTACTATGTTCCGAGTAGTTCTAAATAGATTTAAGAAGGTTTGTGTCTTAATGCTTTCTAAGAACCATGTAGCTACTTGCGTTGAAAAAAATGACCGAAGTTTCATTTTAAAGAAGAATTGAACGGAAGAGATTTTCCCTTTCATTTTTTTTAAACAATACACATTATATAAGTCGTCATTTATTTTTTTATTAAGATAATATTTTAAATTTTTTAAGTTTTTTTAAATATTAAATTTTTAGTTTTGAACGAGCAAAACAGCTTTCAAGAAGAAAATAATTTATTTTGTCTTTTCAGAAATAAAGGGAAAACGTATTTAGTACATTGAAAAACTTTCTAAACTCGCATTCTACAAGAACAGAAAAGTAAAAAATAATGGTTGGCAAAAGGGTAATATGGAATATAACTTGGAACGTAATTTCACAACAGCCTTTGAAAATATCGGAGGTTAAGTTTCTTCCTCCGATCTCAAATAAAAAAAAAATTGCTCCAATGAAAAGACAAAGAAAAACTAATATTTCCCCTATGTTGCAAGTTCGAAAATTAAAATACACTAATTTTAGTCATATTTTTAAATAGAACATCTATTTCTTTGTGCAAATGCTTGATTTAGATATTCAAAACTTTTTAGAATTATTTAATAAAAAATTGCATTTTTGCTTTAAGCTTGCATTTTGATAGCAAAATTTAATTTATTTTGACTTCAAGAAATAAAAATATGCCAACAGGAAAACGCTCTTAAACTCTCATTTTAAAAGAAATGAGGCGAAGCAAGCAAACAAAATAAGAAAAAAGACGTCAGAAAGGTAAAATCAAATACAACTTAAAACGTCATTTTACAACAGCCATCGAAAATACCAATATAGCACGACTGTCCAACTTTTTTACTTGTCGTATAAGGAAAAAAAATATTCGAACGAAAAGAGAAGCAAGAAAACCAATAGTGCCTCCAGGTTGCATCTTCGAATTCAATGGTTCCTTACCCTTTTTTTCCACTTTTGCGAAGGATACGTGACCAGCCTTAAATCCGCCCTAGTATGTCACAAACGTTTCCCTGTAAAAACACATAAAAACAAGGCCTCACGTGTATCTTCAAACAGGAGAGGGGGGAGGGGGAGTTTTGCGGAACGACAGAAAAAAGAAAATGGCGCTGTTTCTCAGAAGTTTAACTGTTCCAGCGTCGTAGAACGAAAGAACCTTTACCATTCCTCTCCTTCGCTCAACATTTCGTTTGTAAACTGACTGGCTACGTTTCCAAAATCGTCCTAGAACGTCCTGTTATTTGTTTCTGAAAGAGGTGGTACTATTATTTTCGTTCTATGCCGTCTTATTTGAAGCTCTGCTCTTTTTTGTTTTGTTTCTTTTTCTTCTCGAAAAACGACATCGGGAGATAAAGTGTGGTTGTTTTGGTAGTAGTTACTCGGCGAATAGGTGAATTTGTTTTTATTCGTCGTACGCAATCTATCCAATAGACTCGATTCAGAAGCTAGCGATGGTGCGTGGTGATATATGATTATTGACATTTACCGAAAAGTACTGACATCAAAATCGTATTTCGGAGGTATGTTAAGAAATGTTTATTGCCGGGTGGAAAGTGGATTTATGAAAGAAAATTGAATTGATGATTCATGTTTCGCATTTAACAAAATTGAAAAAACACGCGTCTGATATTGAAACAGAATTCTATTCTTTTCTTTTGATTTTCTGAGGTTTTGCCAACTCCTTTTATTTCAAATTTCAAATTATTAGTTGAAAATATTACTTTTGCTAAAGTGGTACTTACGATAGGTAAAATATATATATATATATATATATATAGAGAGAGAGAGCAATAAATAAATACAAAAAGGATAAAAAGAAAAAAGAGAGCATGAGCTGCAATTGAATAGAACTCATGAAATAAGTAAAAATAGTAGAGAAAATGTGGAAAAAATTACAGAAAAATGAAAAGATACAAAGAAAATTTAAAAGAAAGATATAATCTCTTCATCAGCTCCCACGATTATATACGCTAAAAAGGAGTGCTTTCTAATATAGTATCAATCTACCCGAGGCAAAATATATCAATACAATAGTGTGAGGAGCACTCAAAAAAAAAATTTTTTTTTTAAATTTTCTTCTTCTATTTTTTATGATTTAAATACTACTAGGAGGCTCCGCCCCCTGCTCGCTAACGCTCGCCAACGCTCGCCAATTGCTACGCAATCATATGTGGTTCACGCCGTGAACCATGGCTCGCTGCGCTCGCTCGCCAATGAACACAATGTTCTAGCACAAAGACATAATATATTATCCTCAAAGACATAGTATTGTACTTATGTAGAAGAATTCTACCAATGTTCTTATTGGCTTTTAAAAAAATATATTAGCTATTTAGATTGTACATGGTGAAAAAATCAAAACATTAACTAAATAAGAAACATATTAGCAAAATAAATTATCAAATATTGCTTCACTAATATTCTGCATTTTAAAGCGTGAAAATTCAATGCATAAATAAACGCGAAATATAAAAAAAAATTCAATGCATTCAATACAAACACTTAAACGTTTTTTAGACGTTAAGGTAGCTCCCCTTTTTATATTTTAAAACGTTTTTTCAAATCCTCTCTTTTATCAAAAAATACAAAACTTTTACTCTATAAAACATTAATTAGGCCAATACTTACCTATGGCTCTGAGACCTGGAACCTAACTCAAGCTGGTGAAAATAAAATTGCCATTTTTGAGAGAAAAGTTTTGAGGGCCATCCTTGGTGGGATAAAAATAAATAATTCCTGGAGAAGACGATATAATACTGAACTGTATAAAATCTACAGAGAGCCAGATATTGTGAAATTCATTAAAATACATCGAATGAACTGGGCAGCTCACATTTTCAGAAGGAATGATGACTCAAATTTAAAAAAAAATCCTGTTACACAAACCCCTAACGAACAGGAAAAGAGGTAGACCCAGGCTGAGATTGCTGGATTTAGTTGAGACTGATTTCCTTACTCTAAAGGAGAAAAACTGGCAAACAAGTGTCAAAAGTAGAGAGAAGTGGATTCGAATTCAAAGAAAGGCACTGGCCCACCCTGGGCTGTCTAGCCAGATATGATGATGGTACCTCCCAGTAGAAAAATATCAATTCAACAGCGGCCTTTTAAATCATTCTCACTTCAATTAATTAATTTATTCCTAATACAGTTTAAATTAAATATTGTCATGTTTTTAGTGCATGAATCTGAATTGGGTATACTATAGCCTACGTCACAGGCTGTGTTATTCCTAGCGTTTATATTAGCGTTATATTAGCGTGTATTAGCGTTTTATATAATATAGATAGAATAAATGTTCATTTTACATTCTTCATTTTAATGGAGTGTCGTGAATTTAAATTTAAATTTTCAAAATGGAGAACTACTCGGGTCTGTAAAAAATTTTACCTTTTTTTTATTTGAAAGTAAGACAATCTTGCCTTATAAAAAAGTAATTTTCTATTATGTTTTTTAACTTTAAAACCCAGCATAGTTTCGAAAAAGTGATTAACAATATTTTATATCTCACCATTATAAATTTTATATCATACCATTTGAGTGAGATCGGCTTTGTTTATTTAATTCTTTTTTAAAGCAAAGACTTTTCTTAAACATATCACAACCCCGCTAAAAGTGATTAAAAAAAATTCACATTTACGGAAAGCCCTGTTTAACTTGCGTACATTGATATAAAATAATTTTTGTTCTTGTAAATTACATAATGAAGATTTCAGCTAAGTGTTTAAAAATTGTTTTCTTCAATTATTTAATAGCCTGCGTCGTGCATATGTACAGATACACTTGATTCATTTTATGAATTTTATTCGGATTTTATGCGTTATTTCCAAAACTAACGTTGGAATAGTTTTCGAAATATTTCAATAACTATGAGAATAAAAAGTTATTGAAAATTTCTATATTATGTAAATGGATCTAGAAAAATAACCTTTTATGTAATACTGTGCAGTGATCAGGAAACAAATATTCAATTTTTTGAATTGAATAAACGCATGCACTGTAAAAAATCGCGGTTCAAATTACAATTTAAAATATCGTCACTTTGATGCCCCATACGTAAAATCCATTTCGTTGTAAAATCCGTTTTTAAGTAAAATATTATAGCGTGATTTTTAGAGAAATATTTTTTTAATTGGACTGATTCAGCGATTTTACTGCAAATATTACTGTAAAAATGAAGGTATATCAGATTTTTTGTTTCGTAACATGTTCAGGCAAAAATGGATTTTACGGTAAAAAGTACCAGCACTCTGAGTGCCCATATTTCTTACCGTAATTTGATACGGAATGTTTTACAGTGTGCTATTGCTTAATTCTCAAATACCATTATTCTATTCGCTTAAATACTGATTGGTTTAATCGTGTTTTTTCTTATTAAAACACTTGAATTGTAAGCTGCTTAAATCAAAGTAATAACGCATAAAACTCAATGCGAAAATTACTCGAAAACTAATTCATTGTTCAGAAATAGCCTTCATTATTTCAAAATAACATGATATATATTGTTTTGAAAAAATACGAAGTCTAAGATTTTGAAATGACATGCTATCTATTTTTCCTATGCTTAAGTATGCAATACAAAATTTCGGAAAATATTCTTTACGAGTTAAAAAAAAACATATAATGCAAGAATATGTAATTAATTTTATATAGAAAACCTAGATGCTTTACATTTTAAATAATTGTTTTAAAGAAACATTGTAACCAAGCATTTTATGAAATATTAGAGATGCTTTAGGAGAATGTGATAAATGAATATATTTAAGCCATTCAAAAAAGTGCATTGATAAGTAAAAAAACAAAAATACGATGCGTAGAATTATCTGCCAGTCAAATCTGTATTTCAGAACAAGAATGCTGTTATAAAAATCCTTTTAAATTTAAATTCATTTTTCCAAATCCTAGGGCGCACAACGGAGATTTTCTTTGATACATTATTGTCTCTTGCTAACCGAAAAGTCACGAGAGAAAGAAAATGCCCATGGGATGGTAATGGGTTATTAACCTCCTTGTAATGTATTTCTATAGGTACCCCATAGAAGGTATCATAGGGCCATTTACTCTCACAGCTATCAAATTCCCATATAAATTTCGAGTCACGGGTTAGGAAATTCTTCATTTAGACTGCGGTCACGTTCACCGGTTAATGTTGTTGGCTGGAGAAAATGTTAGTGTCTTCAGAATTGAGAATAAAAATCCAGAAAACTCAATTTTACGCTTAAAAAACTCATTTTATACCTCATCTGGAGGAACACTGCTGTGGAATCCTGTTTTTTATGTATATATATCTGTTGGAAGCAACATTTTTTCCACCTTTTTGGGTTGCACTACACTCTCAGAATAATTACTTTTTGTTTCTTGTTAAAGAGGGTGGATTTAATTTTAAGAGATTTGAAGCATCATCGTTAAATTTTTTTGTAGGTAACTCGTAAAAGAGAGTGAATTTTGAATGAAAATTTTATATTATAATATAAAGGATTTCACTTCTACATTAATTAAAAAAACATATATTTTACTTTGATGTTTCCTTACACTTAAAAAAAAAATAAAAGCATGGTCAAAACTACCTGAACACAGTTTAATTTACCGTGTTTCTGGCTCTATGGGAACATCAAAAGCTTGGTAATTTTTTACCGAAGCGCTTTGCTAATGATTTCAGTTAAGATATAGTGTTGTAATATATAATAAATTTTGTAAATGTGACAAAACTTAGTAATTTTATAATGATTTCTTAAAGCATGGCATGATAGCCATTTATTCAGTTAAGTTTGCTTTTTAGTTTGGTATTATTTACTAAATGTATGGTAATAAAAGAACTATAATATTGTAAACCAGAATTTACGGTAAACCGCTAAAATCTGAACGGAAAATTACCAAACGGATGGTTTATAACTACAGTATATTTTTATTTCTTTTTACTAGAATTATGGTATTTTTTATCAGAAACGTTATTATCATACTGAGCAGAAATTTCATCAAAACATTTTTCTGCATGGAGGAAATTGATTAATTGGTCAAATAAGGATTGATTTGAGATATTTTTTTGAAAAAAACTTTATTTAAGTGGACACATTTAAGTAATTTATTTCCTTCAAATCTTGAAAACAACTCCGAATTTTTTTTTTCGTTCTTGATAAATATTTTATCAAAGGCATTACTTTAAATTAGAGATAATTTTTATTCTAAAAGGACAGAATTTATTGTTACGCATCGATGGAGAAATAATCATTGTAAATTGCGAGGAACATGTTAAGAAACTAATATGTAAGGTTTGGTTTAAAAGTTTAAATGAATTTAGGTAGAAATAAATTGCCTAAAAGTTAAAAAAACGTTAAAAATAATACCGTACAGAGCATTGAAATAAACAAAAGTATCCAAATATTCTAAAAATGTATGCCTGAACAATTTTAACGCATCATCTCAACGCTTGAAAGTTTGACAGCTATGCTAAAAATGGCTTAAATAATAGCTTAAAAATTTGTCTAATACGTCTTTTATGATTCATTAAAGCATTTTAAATTGAACTAAAATAAATTATAAGCATAGGAATTATAAATTATAGCTAAAAAGCTATAAGCTTATGGAGTTTTCTTACATGTCTCGGGACTTTGAACAATTTCTTTTTTGACGAGCATGTTTTGAAATATATGCCACTTTTTTAACACAAGCACACACACTGACAAAGCAATATTTAAATAAAAAAAAATATTTTAAGGCATTTTTTTAAACTTTTTACGGTCAACATTTTAGCGGGGAAATTAAAAAAAAATTTATTTACATTAAAAAAATATCAATGGAGCTTGAAGCAATTAAAAATTTAATTGAAAATTTAAAACTACATAATCTTTTATTGGTAAAACTAAGATACCCTAGACTTATTATTTCCTAATATTCTTCGGTTAAAATTTTTAAACTCTATTTTTCTGTTCAAAATAAATTATAATTAAATTTTCAACTTTAAAAATGATTATTTTTAATTTTATTGAAAAGAACTACTTCTGCGAATAAGTTTACATAATTAATGCTCAGAATTTCAATAGATATACTAATTAAATTTTTAAAGGAAATATTAAATTTAAATTTGCATCAGCAGGCCAGGCATGTAAATACTTATTTTTAATATTTCTAACCTAATTAAAACCTTGTTGATATGAGATTCGTGAAAGGAATGTAATTATTTTCATATTTCCAAAAAAAAGTAATTTTTCTCATTTATACATTATATAAGATAAATTTAAATGGAGTAGAGTTTACACTATTGAGAATTTCTTACTTGAATTTTTAAATAGTTTATGTAATACTACGCTTTCAGTTGGATCTTGTAGAAAATTTGGGTTTGTGCAACAAAAAGTTAATGCATATCCCCATCAGTTATTGATTCCTTCAAAGTTTTATGTTAAGTAAAGTTATTTTTCCTTACTGATTAGTAACTTAAAATATATTTAGTTAATGATACATTAGTTGAATAAGTAAAATATAAATAAAAAAAGTTATTATTTCTGCTTTCTAAATTTTATATCAAGTAAAAGCTATTTCGCTTTACTGATTAGTAAATTAAAATAGTATTAGCCAATGCTATATTACTTGAATAAGAAAGACAAGCTAAATGAAGCTAAAGTTGATAAAAGAACAAAATAAAAGAAATTAAATCGTTAATCTAAAGTCGTTTCCTGAAATTTTAATCAAGTGGCATGGATTATGCAATTTAATCTTTCCAAAACTGAATTACCGAACACTATTATTCGACTTGAAATGATTGTGTAAACCTAAAGTAATATTTAGCATACACTGTTAGATATTTCTCGGAAAAATTGGTTAAATAACAATTTATTTAATTGTTATTTTACCATATTCAAACAGAACAATCAAATAACTATACTTAAGATGGCATTCATGCTGTTAACTGTGAGAGAAACCGTTTGTTAACTGCTTGCACCAAATACGGTTAAGAAACCAAATTTCTATTACACCAACTAGGCCCACCCTTTGATGCTATTCAGCTCCTTGCAGCTGGGCACATATTATAACCGAGAGGGCTGATCTGTCTATCTCATGAACGGAGGTTTAAGTCCCAGCGTTGACATCACGATATTTCTCCCATTCCCCTCAACGCTTAAAGTGTTTCGAGTGTTCAGCATTCCCCAATTTGTGATCCTGGACTATTAGAATTTGATACTTTTACTTCAGTATAGATGGCGGCACCATAAAACTGTTTAACATGAAAATGTATAGTAATTTCATGCTAATTGCGAATGGTTAAAAAAACGGTATAGTTTTGTATTCATGCGTTTTAACTAGCAGACCAGTTTTAAATGGTTTAAAAATCGTAAAGGGAAAATGCTCTTTACCGTAAACTTTACGGTTAATTGGATGGACAGACTGCTGCTGGTTATTTTACCGTAATTTCAGAATAAAAATTCTAACAGTGTACAAACTGATGTACAGGATTATGATTCAAGATTGATTCTGGTAGTACAGAGGTGAAGAAAATGTAAATGTTACCTATAAACAGGTTATGAGATACTTTCTAGTGTAAATATTAAGTAGGCCATTGTTTTGAAAAATATTAGGTGCATAGCAATATTATCTTTAACTCATTTTCTACCAAAGATATTATAAAGGTATATTTTTCACTTATTTTATATTTATGTTTTTTCAAGGGCTCTAAAATTATTAGTAAAAATATTTGTAATTCAACTGTAGTAAGCAATATCTGTTGAGAAATTTTTGAAATACACTAAATTTGTTTTAAAATTTGAAACGGTTATTAACGAATTCGACTTTTTGAAAATCTATATGATTACTCCAATTGAAAATAATCATACGTTTTTATGATGAATCAATGTTTCAAGTCCTGTAAATAAATCGGAAATCAAACAAATTTTATTAAAAAAAACAGTGATCAACTAAATGGTTTGTCCATTGAATCAGTCAATGTTGCAGATATACCCGATTTCATTTTTTTAAATATTACTTTAAATACAAAAAACTTTTCTTGAGTCTTAATTAATGTAATTTAAGAATGTTTCAATGAAAATAATACCAACTTTTATTAAATTTCTTAACCGAAAATGCTTAGCCTAAAATGGGTTACCAAAGCTTCAATTTTAGACAGTATCTGTTATATCTTGAAGAATGTCAGCAGTGCTCTTAGAAACATGGTAAAAATAAATTGCAACATTAATTTGTCAAATTTTTCAGCTGTTGTATCATGTTAAACAGTTTAAATAAAATTAATTTTCACTGAATATTTCAACTTGATGGTAAATTTTTAAACTGACTGGGAAGTTGATAATAAGATTTTCTTATACAGTTGTTTTTTTTCACTGAAAAGTCAACTTTCACCCAACATAATTAAAAAGAAAAGTAATGTATTTGAAAAAAAGATTTTTGCTAAAGCTTGCTGGAGTGTAAAACCCTCCTTCAGTTTCACACTTAAAAGCTACGCAATTTTATGGTTAGACTACTGAAATTTTAGTAATGTATATATCACTTGAACATAATTACTAAATGAATGTAAGTTAAGACGTAAATGAAGAGCTGAGTACATGAAGGCTATATTTGATATTTTTGAAGAAAAAAATGAATTATACCGGGAAAGTAACTAATATTTTGTTTTATTTCACCATAATTTTTTTCTTCTTGTTCTATACATTGCAGTGTATGAAGATCCAAGTGACAGCCGCTGGCTGCGTTGATAGTGGAAGAAAGACTTATGTGTATTTATAAATAAACAGTCGACGGGTATCTTTAAAAACCTATCTTCTAGGGGTAAATTAAAACTGCAAATATGTGATTTCTACGAGACAAGCATACGTTAAATAAGTATTCTGGCTTTACAGATTTCACCAATTTGAAGCTTACTTACACTGTTAGAAATTTCTCGGAAAAAATGGTTAAATAACAATTTATTGAATGGTTATTTTACCATACTTAATCAAAGCAGTCAAATAACCATAAATAAAATGGTTATCAAACTGGTAAGTTTGAGAAAAACTGTTTGTTAACTAATTTCACCTAATACGGTTAAACAACCAGAATTTTATCGCACCCACTAGAACCACCTAATGATGCTACTTAGATCTTTGCAACTGCGTACATATCATAGCCGGCTTATCAGTCGATCTCATGACCGGCAGAACTGGAGTTCAAGTCCTAGTGTTGACACCACAATAATTCCTTAATTTCCTTCAAAACATGAAGAATTTCCAGTGTCCGGCACTCTCCAATGCCCATTACCTTACGAAAAGCAGAGCTCCTACGTCTAGTTAAATAATTAAATGTTTGTAAATTTTTTTTACGTTTTTGAAAAATGCTAGTTGTAAATGGTTAAAAAACCCTATAGTTTATTATTCATGGTTTTATAACCATACTTTTTGTAAATGGTTTCAAAACCATAAAGGAAAAAAATGTTCTTTACAGTAAACTTTACGGTTAATCGGAAGGACAGACAGCTGCCAGTTATTTTACCATAATTTTAGAGTGAAAATTTTAACAGTGTACCTGAAATAAAGGCAAACTATACTCTTACTCGGCCTTCTGAGCCCAAGTCTGCGGGTTCGATCCCCGGCCCAGACACCGGATTTTTGGGAAGCAGAAAATCCTCAGCGTCCATGTCGTATGATTATGCGGCATGTGAAAGATCCCTGGAGTGCCTCATTGGCTCTTGGCATTTCCGGCAAAATTAAATTCCCAGTGCACTTTAGCATCCAAATAGAGTCTCGGTGCTGCCATCTAGTGTGGCAGAAACTAGATGTCCAAATTAACATGACCAACGGTATCTCACCCATTGTGGTGGTCCTGAAAGAGTGGATACCACCTCTGGAGAACGCACTAGGTCTGCTCATCGGCAAGACCGATTGTGTAGCTCATTGGAAATTTAAAAAAAAAAAAAAAAAAAAAAAAAAAGCTATACTCTTTACTGATGTCAATGAATAAACTGGAAGGATTATTTACTCAAATTCGATAAAATATCACTTAGATAATTTATCAATTCCTTAGATCTTAGACAATTTATCAATGTAATTCTTTATGTATGAGGAAGTATAAAATTCATCAAATTTACCTGCTCTTATATGAACGTCTCTGCTCGCAATGGTTCCTACAACATTTCTGGCTACACATCGGTATACAGCTGCGTGTACATCCTGTCTATATTCCTCAGCTCTAAATGGTGGGAAGACTAATGTTCCATCAGGTCTAGTATGCCTAAGTCCAGTGATATCTGACAGAGGTGTTCCATCTTTCTTGATCCAAGTCACCTGAGGTGTTGGATTGCCTTGACAAGAACAAGCAATAGCCGCTCCTGTGGAGTTCATAAATTCCACTTTGGCATCTGGTTCGACTGCGAAATAGGGTCCTCTTCTCTCTGCACTAGATATTACGACTGGAAAGACACAATTTAAAAATTAGCATTTCCGAAATATTTCAACATTTCTAAAGAAACAAACTATACATTAAAAAAAAAAACTATTTAAAATTGTAAATTATGTTTTGATTATACACTACAGATCCAAATTTCATATTCAGTCAATTTGATAATCGATATTAAAGTATCTTATACATTATAATAATATTAAGTAATATAAGGCTAAGCATACGTTATCTGTATTTTACACTGAGAAAAGGAGCATGGTCAGAACTATCAGATGATGACAAAATTTACCATGTTTCTCGTTCTATAAAAATACAACAAAAAAACCCGATAATTTTTACCTCAGCGCTTTAATAATATGTTTGGTAAAATTAACAACACAATATGCTTTTAAATTGTGAGACAAACTTAGATAAATGTGGTAAAATTTAATACACGATACATTCAAATTTGATAATCAGTCAATTAGATAATCGATATTAAAGTATCTTATACATTATAACAAGATAAAGTAATAAAAGGCTTCGCATATACTATCTGTATAGAAAGGAAGCATGGTCAGAACTATTAGATTATGACAAAATTTACCATGTTTCTCGTTCTATAAAAACACGAAAAACCTGGGTAATTTTTACCTGAGCTCTTTAATAATGAGTTTAGTAAAATTAACAACACAATATGCTTTTATATTGTGAGACAAACTTAGGTAAATGTGGTAAAATTTAATACACCATACATTCAAATTTGATAATCAGTCAATTTGATAATCGATATTAAAGTATCTTATACATTATAACAAAATAAAGTAGCAAAAGGCTTAGCATATACTATCTGTATAGAAAGGAAGCATGGTCAGAACTATTAGATTATGACAAAATTTACCATGTTTCTCGTTCTATAAGAACACGAAAAACCTGTATAATTTTTACCTGAGCTCTTTAATAATGAGTTTATTAAAATTAACAGCGCAATATGCTTTTATATTGTGAGACAAACTTTGGTAAATGTGGCAAAATGTAATAATTTTACATGATAGCTTAGCTAAGCTATCATGTAAAATTATTACATTTATTACATTATTAAATTATTACATTATTACATAAAATCGATTTATTCAGTAAAATTTATTTTCAGTTTGCATTTTTTAACTAAATATGAGATAATATGAACTATAATTTTAAAAACAACACTTTTCAGTGAATCTTTAACCATATTTTTTTTCTCTTTTTTTTATTTAAACGACTTAAAACTCCTCATGCACCACAAAGTATAGCATGAGGCTTACAGTAGAAAACAAAAGGAGAAAAATTTACAAATTTACATTAAAAACAAAATTCCGCAAGGCCGCAAGACTTTCAATACTTTTGACCAGTTCTGATAAGACAGGTGGCCAACAAATTGAAAGACGTCTCAAATCAGTCTTTAAATTCATTCGGGCACTCGCATACAGACTACAGTGAAGAAGAATATGTTCAGCATCTTCATCAGCATCACCGCAAGCACAAATTCCACTGGTCTGCAGATGGAAACGAAATAAATATCTCTTAAAATTTCCATGGATTGTTGAAATTTGGTTCTGTTATGTCATGTCTATTGGGTCTATTATGTCTGTTGGGTCATGGTTTGTTAAAAAATTTTCTATTCATATGGTTAATCTTTAACCATATGAATAAAAAAATTACTCTATGAATAGCTGAAATGTTTTTGATATTTTCTTTTTTACTTGCATATGTACTCCTCCACTATATTTTCTCATTTTTTTAAACTTTTTATTACCAGAAATCACATCATTATTAAGTACGCAATTTTTGCAAGATTTCTTTTTACAGTGTAACGTTCCTAATACCTATAGAGTAATTGCAACAACTCAGATGCAAAGAGTGTCCCGGAATAGTAAAGTGGTACACTACAATATAAGACTACTTACAGCATCAACTGGTGGAAACATGTGGTTTAAGTGTTTCTATGACAAATATGATATGGGGTAGAAGAGGAAAGAGTGAAATAAAATGTTCCAGAACATAATAATTTGACACGAATCGATATGAGCCTTGTAGTGCGGACATTAATTCTTTTAGTGGATTTTATGGTTGTTTCACTCAGAGTGCTCGAGCGTTTTACCGTAATTTGATCTGAAATTTTTATAGTGTGTGATAATGCAGAGTTGGCAGCCTGTATATAACTATTATAGCACCATTCTGAATACTATAGAGCATTATCTATTATAATCTGCAGAAAAACATACATTATATATTGCTTACATATTATACACCATTACATTATGACCACCCTCCATCCATAACAATGGACTCGGCCAGGTTTTCATGTTTTCTCGCCCCAGAACAATGTTTTCATGGGGCACATTAGGACCCATAGTCCTCATAGAACAATCCCTGACGTCTGTAAGCTACTTGAGCATAGTTGCAGACCAGGTTCACCCATTCATGGCAACAGTTTTTTCCTGCAGGGGATGGTGTTTACCAACACGATAATGCACCATGTCATAAGGGTCGAATCGTCATAGATTGGTTCGATGAACATTCCGGTGACTTTCAAGTCATGTCTTGGCCCCCAAATTCACCTAACCTTAATCCAATAGAGCATTTTCGGTCCTATTTGGAAAACCAAATTCGTGCTGCCATGTTACCCTCTCGCAATGTGAGGGAATTGCAGGACCAGTTGGTGAGCGCTTGGTACCAGATACCTCAGACTACCTATCAGCACCTTGTGGAATCAATGCCATGGTGGGTGCTAGCAGTTTTGAGTTCTAAAGGTGGTCCTACATGTTATTAGCAGGGTGGTCCTAATGTAATGGCTCTTCGTGTAGATTCTTCTTTGTTTTCTTTTATAGTATAAAATGCTCAGGTAAAGTATAAGATATTATTCATTTCATAATATGGTGTCAAATTTTAATCATTCTATATAGAACGTTGTTTTGACTATAAGTAGGACAATTAAATTCTATAATTTCTTAGCGATATATAAAACAGATAATAATGCTTTGATATTTAAGGTTTTTCGTTTCTTTTTAAATGAACACAAATTCAAAAATTCGTTATTTTTATAATACCTAATAAATTCAAAGATTTAAAATCTGTTTCAATTTTCTGAAAAGTTCATACGATAAAAGTTCTTTTTAATTTAATTCTTCTCAAGCAAACAATATTTGATTTCTTTTCGGATAAAAAAAATCCATTAACAAAATTACAGGATGTCTTTAAACCAAAATAAAAAGTAATAGTATCCTTTGAATCCAAAAGATTCCAAAGTCAAAGTTAAATTTGAAAAAAAAAAAAAAAAGAACAAAAAACGGTAAATAATCGGTGAGATCAGAGAGGACGGAAACAGCAAACTTAGCAGGAAAAAAAAACTTCTCTACTTTTACAAAAATGTCGATAAAACGTATTAAAGGAATAGTTGATGCTGCAATGAAATAAAATACAAAAAAGGAAACAAAATACAAAACCGAATTCTTTTTACTCTTTGCCAGAGCTGAGGGATTAAAATTCCCACAAATAACACTTCCTTTGACAGTTCTTCGTCGATACTCCGTTGTCTTTTCTTTTTGATTCTTCTATTTTTATACTTTTATCTAATACTTTAACGAAAAAATTCTTGGTTTACGGGTGCCATCTGTGTTTTTTACGCATACCCTTTGTTCGGCAGATGGTATTTGTTTTCCCAAGAAGGCGGTTGTTACACGGGACTTGAAAAATACGGAGTTTTTCTGAATATTTTGTCACACTGTTTTGATTTTTATTTCCAAATGCTAGGTGATGTCTGCCTTGAGAAAATTGAAACTGGAGAATATATATTGATTTGAAGTTTCTGCTGAAGAAGTCTAATGACAGTGTTTCTTCTTCTCTCAAAGAGAAATGGGGAAATTTTTTTTCCCCTTTCTTCTTTCTGAAATGTTGATTACCGAATCGTATATCTTGGGTTAGAATGTTGTGAAAGAAATTGCTTTGGAAATATTTTCATAGTTTCCTGAAAATAAAGTATCAAATTGAAAATGAAAAAGTGGAAAAGTAATCTCGATAAAAACCTTTGCATTTCTATCATACATATACCTTATACATGAAAAATTATTATATGCATATACAGAGAGCCAAAAAAGGAAGGAAAAAAAAAAGAAACCGACCACACTGAATAACTTTCGATTTTATGATCGAATCTTCATGTTTTGGAATTCATTCTTAATGGATCGAGAGTTTGATCTCAAATATGATAATTAATTAGTGCAGAAGATATTTTAGGATACGAAATCAAACACAAAAACGCACTTTCTCTGAATAAACATATCTATTTCTCGATTAATTTAGATTTCTGAACCTCAAAATACAAGGGTTAGCCGCAATCTGGAAAATGTGGTCAGCATTGTTTGGTTAGGAGAGCTGTCCAAAGTTTGAACCCATTAATGTTAATTTTACCTTTTGAATATTTCGCCATATCTCGAGATCTTTTTAAGAGAATGGAAAAACTTTTGCACACAATTATAAAAATAATTAATCTAAATTGAATTCCATTCATAAAATTAATTTTAGCAAGTGTTTGTTATTTTTATTATTTTATTAAATAATAGTCGGGAAATTTTTGAGTTGTGAGGTATAGAATTTTTTACCTCATTTTAAAATATTTAATTATACATGGCGAAATTCAGAGCTTGAGCGAAATCGGTGGAATATTTCCTGGAGAATTTGAGTTTTAAAACAAGGACTTTTTTAAAATCCGATTTCTCAAAAACTATTCACCCGATTTCACTCAAATTTTATGATTTGTCATGTAAATTATCTAAATTATGCAGGAAAAACTGTATACTTTACAATTTAAAAATTTTTCGACTATTATTTTATAAAATAATAAAAAAAATATTTACTAAAATTTACTTTTGCATAGAATTTTTTTTGTATAAACGAATTTTATAATTGTGTTAAAAAAATTTCAATTCATTTGCTTAAAAAGTTCTCTAGATTTGGAGAAATACGCAGAAAGTAAAATTAATATTAAGGGGTTCAAACGCTTGATCGCTCTCTTGACCAAACTATGGGGACCATAGTTTTTAGATTGCGGCTACCTCCTATATTTTTGGGGTCAGAAATCCGAATTCATTGAAAAAAAGGTACGTCTATTCAGAAAAAGTACGTTTTTGTATCTGATTTCTTACTTTATCGTCTGCATTAATTAATTAACATATTTGAGCTCACCTCTTCGATTCAAAAATTTTGAGTCCTTGAACAAGAAGATAGGATAGTTAGATCAAAAGTTATTTAGGGTGGTCCACTTTTTATTTTGTGGGCTGCGCATCGTTAAAGTTTAAATTTAGCCAAAAAGGTATTTTATTAGGCATGTATAAAAGGTATTTTATTAGGCATATATTGGAAATTCTGAAAATTTGTGAGTTTTAGCAATGAATGCTTTACCCTTTGAAGCAAAATTTTCATTAAACATATTTTTAATTTTTTTGGATTAATTTAGGTCAAAATAAGTGAAAAAATATTATAATTAGCATTTTAATAATTTTGGTTATGAATAGAGCCCGGATTTTGATGACCTAAAAAATCTCAATTAATGCCCTTAAAAAGTGCAAAAAATGCCCTTATGAACTGCAAAAAATGCTCTTAAAATGCGAAAATTGCGCTAAAAATGCCTTATGACATGATTTAAATAGAAGTAAAAATATTGAGCTAAAGCAATGTTTTACTCTTTAAAATTATTATGAGTCGTTTCAAAAAATATAAAGCAATGCAATACTTGTTCTACGTTCATTAAAGTTTGACAAATATGTTTTATATCCAAAAATAACAAAAAAAAGGAAAATATATTGACTTCAAAACATTTTCATTTTCAGAATTACAGTGGATTATTAAATTTTTTTTTTAATATTTTGAAATGTGAACGAGCGTCTCTTGACTGAAAGCAAATTTTTATACCAGGAGAAGCTTCTTTCAACGTCTACCGATGTTATTGGTGCGTACTTGAAAAGGACGGTCACACTTACTGACAATTCTTCTTCAATTTGAAAAGATGTTGCTTCACCTGTTAATATCCTAGAAATTTTCTTCATTGTTTGGAAGCCAGTGTAATAATAAAAAATTATAAAAAATAATACAAATTAGAAAAATTTAACAAAAAATTTAAAAAATGCTTTAAAATGCAAAATACGCCCCAAAATTTTAAAGAAAGTGCCCTATAAATCTCAAAAAATGCTCTAAAGGACAAATGTCCAAAAATGCAAAAAAGGCAAAAAAAATGCAAATGTCATCAAAATCCGGGCCTTAGTTATGAAATACAGCATTGGTCTCCGGTGTCACTCTTTGTGTTAAAGATATAATTTTTCAAACATGACTTACTACCAAGCAATAATTTTTCAAATTTGAACTTATTTAGATCTAAGTGAAACAGTCTAAGATCTAAGAAAACTAAGTAATTCCTTATTGAAACTTCTTTAATTTCCAAAATTAATTATTGAAAAACTTGAGAATGAATAAAAGTTTCAATAAGAATGAATGAAAGTTTCAAACTAACTTTTTTTTCGATAATTTTAAAATTCTAACAGACTTTTTTATGACAATTATACTTTTCTTTTTATAATTAAAAAATACCAAAATGTATTTTTACTTGTAAATAGAGAGTCAGAAAAAATATATATAAAAAAGACTATGGTGTCTCATTTGTGTCAAAGGATTAAAGTTAAAATTTTAAGCTATAAATAATAAAATTTTTAAAGCAAAAATGACGTGAATAAAACACAAATGTACTTTCGTTTGTGCTTTATTCAAGTTGTTTTTTACTTTAGTCTATACAGCAAAAGTATACCTTAACCTTTGTTGGATAGTTTTTTTTATTGTTTTTTGAGGAAAAAAATACATATTTGTTCTGAAAAAAAGTAAGGATTCAAGAAAAATGTCCAAAATTTAAAACCTGGTGGCTCTAGACCATGTGAGAAACTAAGGAAAGAATGTTAGAGAATTTTGAAGAGAACCTGAAAAAGATCAATATAAAGAACTTGAACCATGAACCATGAAGAATAAAGAACTCAGAACCACTAAGAATGAAGACTTATCCTCAGGCAGGCTCGAGTTCTCAAAGGACGGTTAAGCCAAATGAGTAGTAATATGGTATTTGTATGAAAGGCGGAAGTTATAGGAGATGCATTTTTTCTGAAATTCTTTTCACACTTTTTGATTTTTATTTCAAATGCTAGGGGATGACTGTTTCGAGAAAATTTAAATTGGAGAATCAATTGTAATGAATGTGCTTTTCTTTTCTCGAAATATCGATCACCGAATCATATGCTTCGATTTAGAATGTTGTATGAGAAATTGTTTTGGGAAAAAAATTATAGTTTTCGGAAATTAAAATGAAAAATCGAAAATGGAAAAATTGTAAAGTAGTTTTGATGGAAATCTCATTTATTTCATTACGTTATACGAGAAAAAACTTTATTTTTCCGCTCACTGTAAGAAATTTCGGATCAAATTAAGGATAAATGTACCGACACTCGCCTTGTCAAAATTTTTCTCGGTAACATTAATTTTTAACGTAAAATCTGATAATTCCATCGTTTTTACTGTACTATTTACTATAATATCACTGGATCACTGTAATTAAATAAACATTACTGTAAAATTTTTATAGTAATATTTACTAATTATCTATAGGTTCTTCACTAATAATAACTACAATATCACTGAATAACTGTAATTAAATAAACATTACTGTAAAAATTGCGCTAACAAAATCTTTCGATAAAAATGGATTTCACAGACTCTGCAATCCGGGTTTCCTGTACTTTTTACCACAATTTGATCCTAAATTTTTGACAGTGTTCATTGTGGAAGTAAATATTTGGTCTCTGAAGCATTTTATTGTTCAATTCAATTTAAATTCAATTGTTTGAAAAACTAAGAAATTAAATGTCACATTTTTAAATATAGAATATAAATTTTTGATTGTTTTATGAAAACTAATTTTTATTTTTCCTTCGCTTAGAATGATCTAATTGTTTAACTTGATAATAATAATGGAATAAATAATAATAGAATAAATACGCCTTGGAAATATTAATAATTTTTGAAGAATAAATATTGGAAATTGAAAAGTTAAATTCATCATAAAACTTGATGTAACAAGGAATGATCAATATTAATTATTCTTAAATACTTTTTCCTGTTCAAAACAAAAATATTAGACTTAATGTGAATTTCGAAAAAAAAAAGAATAAACATTTTTGGAATTAAATTTACTATCAATTACTTCGGCTTCTGTTTAAAATAAACACATAAATTAAGTTATGCGCTTATTTTATTTATTCTTCCGATGCGTCAACTGATCTAATTCTTTAAAATCTGTCAGAAAAAATGGGACACATTCATTTATTTCTCAAATGATTATATTTTTAAGAATAAGCTTTATAAAATTACTTTTACTTACTGCTATTAATAAGCACTCACTATTTATAAATGAATTATTTTCCAAAATTTCAAGACACTGCTTATTGAAAAATGTTCTAAAAGCATTTTAAATACAAATTACACGCTAGATATGCATCATTGTGAGGCGACCAGCGACAATTTACGGATTCATAAAAGACGTGCAGCTGTTGTAAATCAATCAATCACAGCTCTAAAATAGAACAATTTAATGAAATTTCGGAAGCTTTGAAACTCGTAAAGATTCACGGTTGGTTGGAATTTAACTGGAAAATAATCTCTTTCATATTCTTATCCACCCAGTCATCGGATCGTGGCAACTGTAGCAATAGTTTAAGATTGGCTTTCATGGCCGGTAGTCGTCAAAACTTGCATGCTTTGTTTGTAACCTGGCAACACGAGTAATACCAGGTTGACCAAGTAGCTCAAACTTTAGCTATCATCATCATCATTCTAATCAGCCTAGGCGCAAATGCATATCGATCTGGTTGATGTCCTGGGGGGTTTGAAGCCTGAAATTTCTATGACTATAACAACTGGTAGAACTCAGCATCGCCCTTTAATTAGTTCTGATCCTACAAGAGGAGAGGTTTATTTTGAATTAGAATGCTTAGAATTCAGGTCTCTCTGAAGAGAGGGCTAAATCTTCCCTAAACTTAATAATGGTAGCAGCTGGAAGGCAAGTTGGGATATTAAGATTAATTGAAGACTGTTTGAAAGGCTATTGATTGATATGGAATTGTTTTGGTATTTATGCTTTGCTATGCAGATTTGGGAGTTATTCAAACACACCTTTGCAATACTTTGGACAAAATATAAACATGTTTCGAAATCGTGTACACGATAACGATGCAAACAAATTTAGTATAGTCGACAGCAATGTACTACTTTGGTATATATTTCTTTAGTATAGTCGGAGAAAATCGTGTAAATATCAACTGTATTCAAAATAAAAACATAATGGTTAAAATTATGAAAATTAAAATCCTGTGTGAAACTTTTGTCTTAATCATTGAATTTTAGTAACTCAACTTAGCACGATCCGCAATTTTTAACAGATTGATAGATTTATATTTATGTTACTCTTGAACAATTCGACAGACATATTTCGAGTATTTTTAATCTCTTAATTCTTGTACAAAGAAAAAAAACTGTGGTCAAAACTACCCGAATATGGTAACTTATACCATATTTCTGACTCTATTGGGACCCCACAAAGAACCAGGGAAAAATTCGGTAATTTTTACCAAAGTGGTAATGATTTAAATAACAATTAACAATAAAATATAATTTCATAATCTGTGATAAAATTTGGCGAAAGTGGAAAATTTTGATAGTTTTGATATGATACCTTAGAGCCTGGCAAAGAAACGATTTGTTTGGTTAAATTTATTTGTCATTATAAGAATAAAAAAAATTACCAAATGAATGGTTTAAATATTGTATATTTTGGTTTCATTAACCAGAGAAAAGTCCTATAGGTTCGCATACCGGATAAGGCATGGATGTTCTTTCATTATTTGTACTATCTGTCCTTACTGTGGAAGCAATGTTGGTCCACCTAAAATGGTGCCCCTGAAAGAGTAGCCAACAAATCTGCCCTACAGATGCATTAGGTAAAAAAAGGTTTCAGTAACCAGAATTTTTTTTTAATAATTTTTATTTTACCAGAAATGTTAATGGGATAAGTATGGTAATTTTACCAGAATTTTTCTTAAGTATGACAATAGCACTTTTGAACTTTAAAAAATCTATTGTTAGATCAAAAGCTTTTTATTGTATTATTTTTTATTATTATTGTTTCTGAAGTATAAATGTTTTATAAAAAAAATATTTGGATTAAAAGAAGCTTTGTTGCAAATTTTAAGCGTTGTTTTAAATAAAAAATATGTTGTTTTCTTAACTAAATATTTTTTATCTTATAGAAAGATAGCATAAAAACTAACTATTTATAAATTATTTATTGATTCAGGTGACTCACATGATAATATGTGATAGGTTTATTCATATTTTCAGGCAATATTTATTTATTTATTTCGAGATTCCAAATCAAGTAACTCAAAATTCTAGTTGTTTTTCTGAAATTATAATTATAACTTAGAATTTTCAAAATTTGAAATCTGCTTTCAAAATTATAATTTTGAATCATCAAAATTATAATTTGAATTCAGTATTGACTAAGTACTTAGCTTTCATGTTGAAATAGCTAAGATGAATAAATTAAGGACTTATGTGTAAATCAAAGGTTACTTAACTTATAAGGGTTTTTGTTTTCTTTAATTTAAAATTTCAGTTTAATTGTTGATGGTTTTTTCGCAATCTTTTAAAAATTAATTTACATAAATGGCGTTCCTTTTATAAATATATAATTTCGCTCTAAAATTTGAAATATTAGCAGAATGAAAAAAATTGTGTCAAAAAATTTTTCCTGGAAAAAGTCTATAACTATTATATTGGCTAAAGTTTGAGTTTTTTTATTTATTTTTATTTTACATATGTATATATAAACATATATATATATATATATATATATATATATATATATATATATATATATATATATATATATATATATATATATATATATATATATATATATATATATATATATATATATATATATATATATATATATATATATATATATATATATATATATATATATATATATATATATATAAAATAGAAGATGAATATTCTATTTTTACAATAAAAAATATGGCCTCTTAATTAAAATTTATTAACCCCATTAAAAAAACTTTCTACCAGCTATAATGACTATAAATTCATTGTATTTCGTCACTTAAAATATAAAATTAAGTATGTTTATGGACAATTAAAAGAAACAAAACACGCATTTTACCCAAACAATCAAACACTTATTTTCTAATTACTTAGTCCTCCTTGGTACTCTTGATACCCTTGGTTTAGAATCTTGATGGGAAAATGGATAATGATATATTTAGGGTTTTGAAAAAAAAATTAAATATTTACTATCTATTTTAATGAAAATCAAATTCAATTTTTCCAATTTGAATATTGAGTTTCTAATGTGAAAATTAAGCTTTCTTTGATTCAATTTTTAACAATTCAATTTAATAAAAATTACAGTTTTCTGTTTCATACTGTTCGTTTTGTAAAATATATATATATCCCCTTGTTTCATTTACTCTATAAACGATATTTTAGTTAACTTAAAATAAACTCAATTGAAGAAAAACATCATTAATTAAATCTACCCATCAACCCCATCAATTACATATGCATTACGTTACGTCACGTAAACTGTGCATTTAAACGTATGGATCAGCCGAACAAATAAGACACGTATGTTACCAGAACAATCAAATACTTATCTCCCAACTATTCCGTTTTCTTTGGTAAATGGGTATTGCCTAAAAAAAGAAAAAAGTGCATTATGATATACATGGATTCCCCTCTTCATATTGTTTGCTTTCTTGCTTCATGTCCCCACAGTGGACTTATTTTCTCAATTTGTTGGAAGAGCTTTCGTTATTAGTTTACCGGCTATTTATAGAGCATCCCAGAATTATATGACTTTGACAATTTATCTAGAAGTCATCAGAGAAAACGACTTTCCGAGAAATAAAGAAAAAGTTCATCAACCGAAGATCTCTGGGGCGTATTTCATTTTGATTCAAATGCTGGGTCTGGTAATGTCGGAAAATTAGGGTGGTTTTTCCTGAAATTCCTGAAGAATTAAAGACAATTGGCTCTGTATAAAATTGGTTTAATGACGAACTAATTAAACTGCAAATTATCCGAATATATATATATACATATATATATATAAATAAAACCTTTTAGATGTGAACATGTTTAGATCCTTCTTGTAATATCTTAAGACAAGCAGTTTAATGATATGTGTATGTTATAAAATTTGTACATCATTAAATTTTGTTGCATGTTCTTGCTTAGAGAAAACATAAGAAATTGGACTTCTGTAGATATTTTTGATAGATGAACAAAAGGCATATAGACAAAGTTTGATTATCCACATTGTAAAAAAATTACGGATCCTATAACGGTATAAAGTACCGGCACTTTGAGTGCATCATCGGTTTTTTCATAATGCAGATATGAATATGTTTAGATTTTTGTAATTCGATTTTGAAACAAGCAGTTAAAAAATATGTGTTAATAGATAATTTATACACAACTGCATTTTGATGCAGACTCATATTTAGGGTAAGTTTAAAACAAAATTTAGTATTACAGTTGGTAGACATTTTCGCTAGTGCTAAAAAAATGCTTATGGACACAGTATATTTACTCACACTTCTTGTGTTAGAAAAGTTTATTAGACAGTCTATTATAAGAATTGTTATAGTTAATTTTAATGTAAATAATTTTTGCTTGCAAATATTGTCAAAGAGGATTGTAGAGAAGAATTATTAGTTTTTGGATTTTGCAGCTTTTCGGCTTATAAAGCAACGGAAATAAAGAATACATCATTGGAACCACTTATTTTTCTTCTTCTTGAAAATATATACTTCATAGATAATAATACTTTAAGGCTTCTTATCTGGATACTTTTGAAACTTTTTATCGGAGGTCAGAAAAAAAAATCTTTACATTTTTTTAGTTTAACTTTTTCTTATTGTTATCTACAGAAAAATATCTTTTATATATAAATAAGTTAAGTAATTTAATATTTATAATTTATTTCAATTTATTTTATAGTAATCGGCGCCTTCGTATTTGAAACACATCTCGTTCACTGCACTGTAAAATAAAATCAGATCAAATTACTGTATAAAGTACCGGCATTCAGGATACTGCTAAGCCTTTTATCATAAAAGTGATTTTTTTCGAAAATGCTACGAAACAAAAAAATTCTGATATACCATTAACTTTACAGTACTGATTACTATAAATTCACTGAATGACTTTAATCAAATATATTTTACTGTACAAATTAGGGTATAATATTTTACGGTAAAAATGGATTTTACCGTGAATTGGATTTTACGGACGTAATTTACGTACGTTGCACTACAAAGTACTTTATATCGTGATTAAATCCGGAAAATTATCAGACATCTATCTACCTTCTTATAAAGCAAAAGTGGGAAATTTAAACATTTGGAAAAATGTAAAGATCACCGAATATTTTCTCAATAACATACATTAAAGAAAACTTCCTTCTTCATTTCAAATTATTAATTTCTCATTAATTACTTTTTCCCCGGTTGGAACTCGAAATAAAGACACACAAAATTCGAGATTGTTGAGCCATTTGGAAATTAAAACTTCTACTGGACTAAAGAACTGAGGGAAGATTAATGGTAAGACAACTCTTGCGGGAAATTTGTTTTTAAAACATCAATTTCCGTTTTAATTATTATTTTTTACTATTCCTTCGAAGAACCACCGTAATTTACAAACTACACTGTTAGAAGTTTCCAGAAAAAAGGGTTAAAAACTATTTTATTTAGTTGTTATTTATCATATTAAAACAAAACAGTCAAATAATCATAGATAAGACGGTATTCAAACAGTTAACTGTGAGAAAAAAAACTTATTAAGTGTTTTCACCTAATATGGTTAAGAAACCAAAATTTTACAGCGCCATCTAGACCTACCTAATGAAACCACCTACTTCACTTGCAGTTGGAGATCTATTATAGCCGAGAGGGCAAATCTGGCAATATCATGACCGACAGACCGGGGGTTCGAGTCCCAAAGTTGTTTATTTTTTTTGCGGATTTACAACCCTACCAGTTGTAAATGGTTAAAAAGTTCAGCATAGTTTTGAATTCATTGTTTTTTAACCATACCACTTGTAAATGATTAAAAACCTTAAAGGTATAAAATTATCATTTCCTTAAAATTTACTTTTAATTCGATGGACGGACTGTTGCCGACAATTTTACTGTAATCTTAGAATGAAAATTCCAACAGTGCAGCTAAAAGGATTATTTTTAATCTCTCTACTTCTGCATGCAAAACTTAGTACTGTTAAAAGTCCATTTTAAAAATTTCATCCTATAAAAGCGAAGTGAGGGAGATTCCATTAATTCCTGCTGTAAATAAATACCGACACCCCTCATTGTGTTCTGAACTATGTCTTGATATTGGTATTAAGCATAAAAAGAATCCTAATAGATTCTCATCGACTTTCCATTGTTTCTTTCATTGGAACAATTTCTCTTTTCCCCGATTTCGAGACAAAGACCTCCCTCTATGAGTTCCTCATTTCCTCAGGAAATGAAAATTATTACTCCGGAGAAAATAGCAGATATAAAGCAGGAAAGATTTATACATTCATTCCGGAGCTTTGCGGGAGCGTTATTCAGACTGCACCGCTGGAAAGGTAATGAGTTTGTGGAAGTTTTGCAGTCCACTCAGGGAAGTTTTCAAATGGATTGGGCATGCATTCCTTTTCAATAGTGCCTCAAGCTAAAGCATGTCGGGAAACTTACTTTATCTTCCCCGTGAAATATCCTTAATCATTATTTGGTGCTTAGTAAACACGGCCCCGCGTGCCTTGTGTCAGATTTTAATGAACCTACCACCATACCGGCCAAGGGCTTGGCGTGTGTTGAGACCTTTTCAGCAGCTTCGCAAATACCGAATGCGATTAAATGTATTAAGAGGCGAAGTATTTCATACAGCTGTTTATAGAATCAATTAGGAGCGCTAATGAAATGTGTTTTGAAACTGAATAGTTACTGAAATACAGAAATTAGAAAAAAAACAAAGGCATCTTAGAAAAATTTGAAAAAATAAGTGAATTTTCATGTATTAAGTAAATTATAAAAAAATTCCGGCTCAAATGACGGGCATAAAGTACTGAAATTTTGGGGATGTCATTCGTAAAATACATTTTTACCGTAAAATAACATACCGTAATTTTTACAGCATTATTTATTTATATGGAATAATACTATGATTTAGCGGTAATTATTACTGTAAAATTTACGGTTTATCAAATTTTTGTTCCGTAATACGTTTCGTTGAAAAATGGGTTTTATGGTAAATAGTACAGGCACTCAGGGGGCTGACATCTAAATTTTGACACGCTAAAAAATACATCAATTATATATGAGTTTTAATGCGTCATGGTATTTTTTTTTAAAAAAAGCTACATAATATTGTTTGAAATTTAAAACTATAAATTATTCCCGCAAGCCTATTCTTAGCCAGGCTGTTTAGGATATCAAGGTTTCATAATTTCAGGACCAACAAGAGGAGAGTGCAATTTGGTCACTTTTAAGCACCAGTTGCCTTAACAATATACTCATCAATATGAAGGAAGATGGCCAATAAGACACCACCGGGGAGTGCCTTAACCACTGGACCAATCACAGTTCTTAAATAAATTTCCCTTCTATTGATACAGAAAAAAATAAATAAATAATGAAATATTTGATGGATTTTTTAAAAATATTTGGAATGATATTAGATCATACAAGATTAAAAGCTTCATTCGCTTCAAAAATATACCAATCGAAAATAACAGTTGACATGTTTTAAGCACTCAAATATAGTCACCCGTTTTCACGACTTACCAGGTGTAAATAAAGTCCTTCGTGTCTGGGAAGTCTTGAAAAAATGCGTCTGTTATTGTGTGGTTCAAACACGCCTGCTGTTATTTCTAATATGGATATTTTTGAAAGGAGTGTATCTAAAGCTAGTAATCTTATATCTTCAGAGTCTAGGGATAATTTATTTAATCTTGGATAATATCTGCATTGTGGAATAAAAAAAAGTACTTTTAATATTAAATAATTAATATTGCAGAATCAACGGTCAAAATGTTATAGTATAAAAATGATCCATTCATTTTCAGATATTACAAAAGAAAAAAAAATGATTTTAAATTTACTTCATGACATGCTGAATTTATGTTCATAATACTTTAGCGAACACAAAATGTTAGCACTCAATTAATAAAATACATTTTAATCCCTTAAATGGAAATATTTGTACCTAGTTAGCCGTTCAGAGAAAAGCAAAATGGTAGTCGAAAGCTTAATGACCTATTAGATAATGAAATAGCCTTCTGAATCTATCAACGGTTATTTATAAGTCGTCGTGAATACTGACGTAGATTGATTACACTCATTTTAGTAACGTTCGCAGTTTGTTCACGATTATGAATAAAGATAAATTATTTAAGAGTAAAACACGAAAACTTTAGTGATATATATTTTGAAGACTTTAATCAAACAAAAATTGAATAAACCGTCTGTTGAATATAACCAAAACTTGTGATTAAAATGGAAGTCAAGTTTAATATTCATTATTTCCCTGGAATGTGTTACATTTTGTGATTTTGTTTAGATTGTATAAAATGTTGATTATTAAAAATAAATTTCAGATAATAGTGGTTTTGACTATTGTTACTATTTCTGAATTATCGTAATTATTGTAAGATGAAAGTAACGTATCATCTAGAACACTTATTTGAAGCTATCCTGATTTGCATATTCACAGCGGCTCGTCTGGCCCCAAACTTATGCGTCAAGCGTCAAATTTATATAGATAACATCTTTTAGTTGCATAAAGAAGCCTACTAAATTTAGTTTATCTAGCACAACTCCTTCTTGGTGTTGGGATTTTTTTGGTCAAATTATTTATTAATTAAATCATATCTCTTAAAACAAGATTTAAATTCATTCTGATATCCACAGAATACGTATGAAAGGACTTCAATCTTGCCGTGTTTCTTATCATTTTAAGCTGGATAAATAATTATTTTTTATTCGGCGGCAAATATTTCCAACTACTTGTGATTAGTCTTTTTCTAAGTGGGTGGTTTTTAAACCTTTTACCATATAAATTTCAGGAGGCAAAAAGCTACAAGCAGGAAATGACTGCGAAAAGAGAAATTGACAAAAAATTATATGGGGAAGAAAACAACATGAAAAAAAGATCTGCAAGATCACAATACCCCTTCAAACTACTTTCTTTTAGCATGAGCAGCGTTGGTTCAGGGGGTAGAGCGTTCGCCTTCCAATGAAGTGGTGTACAGCTTTCGAATCTCAATGATGACTGGTCGATACGAATTCTGCATCCGGCTTGCACCGACCACAGTGCTGACGTAAAATATCCTCAGCGGTAGACGGATCATGGGTTAGAGTCTCCTTGACGTCAGGTTAACCATGGTAGGTTTTCGGGTAACGCAAGTCCGGATTAGTTCCATTGAGAAGTCCTCCATGGAAGCTAATTTCTCCCAATACTTGACCCAGGACTTCCCTTGTCTTCAAAAGATTGTTGATAATTTTAAGGCTACGGCATTGAACATGAGTAGTCATAAAATCAAAATTTGGGACGACTATTCAACGACGATTAAAAAAATAAAATAAAATCGTTTAGATTTAGACTCAGTGGCTAAGGCCAATATGCACTCGTCTGCCAATGAGGCGAGCAAGGTTCGAATCCCAGCGTTGGCTAGTCGATACGAATTCTGCTTTCGGCTCACACTGACCACAGTACATTATCCTCAGTGGCAGACGGCTATTGATTAGAATCCTCTTGCTGTCGGTCTAAATATGGAACGTTTTAGTAGTTTTTCTCTCAATGTAACGCAAATACGAGTTCCATCGAAAGTTACTCCATGAAGGCTAGTTTGTGCCATTGCTTGATCCAGGAGTCGTTTCGTCGTCTGACCAGGATCAAAATAACATGGCATACTTAACATGTCTGTTAAAAGATAAAGCCCTAAAAGCGTTGTTAAATGCTCCGCTATGGATGAGTGAAGATGTTTCGAATTGCAATATGATGTCAACATATTCACATATGAACGTATTTCGATTAAAAAACCATTTCCCTTTGTTACTGAAAAAAAATTAACGTTTTCTTGAACAAAACTAAACATAATATTTTTATTAATTTCCAATTTTACTCATTTAATATATCATCAGTCTTGTCACTAAAATCTATAGAAATGTCCAAAATTAAAGTAATAACTTTATACGCCTAATGGACTTTAAAAAGCAATTTTGTGGGTTGAAAAAAAATTACCCATCTTGGTTGTAATATTCAAGGTTATTATACATTCGCATCCATAAATGTCACAGTCAACCGGCCATGTAAGTAATAGTTTTCCGGAAATAGATAGAATGGCCTATTTATTATACCTAGGGAATTGGGATGGTTCGAAAGACGATTTTGCGTGCACCGTCTTTTTTATTTTAATGGTTTCTTCATGGATAATTGATTATTTAAAACCCACACGACTTATAGTCACGAAATCGTAAAGGAAGAGATATCTAACATTTGTTCAAAATGTTAAAAAAAAGCGTAATCCAGTATTTTTTAGCTTTAATAAAAAATGGAACATAGATTTATCTAGAAGAATGAAAAATTTAAATGAAATAGTATTGATGCATTCCAAGTATTATTTTTTCTACGTATGTAAGAAGAAACTAATTATCTGATTTCACTATAAATATTTAAAATGAAGAGAATAAACAGTACTTTTTAAAATGCTTGATAATCTAATAGTAGGGTATAATGTTCGTTTTTATAGCATTTTCAGCCAATTTCTTTTAAATGTTTTATTTTGGACGCAGTTAACTTAAAATTAAATTTTAGTGTTTTGCACTGCCAAAAATTTGGGATCAAATTGTGTTAAAATAATTTCTACCATAACATGATACGGAATAAAAAAACTTGATCCGTAAAATCACTAAATAATTCAGTAAAAATTACGGTAGAAAATTTTAAGGTAAAAATGGACTTAACGGTAAGATGGATTTTACAGATTATGCACCAAAAATGCTGGTACTCTATATCGTAATTTTATCCGGAATTGTAGTATGAAATTTATCGGTTATAAGCAAAACTTTTACAAAACAAAACTATCTATATACCCTTATCTTAGTATTGTAGATATAATGTACCATGAAAGTTTAGGTTTATTTAATATTTCCTGATTAAAAAGTAAAGTAGTATTTCATTCAATATTTTATTGGATTTACGCTAATGATTTTTTGACGGAAATTTATTTGCTGCTACGTTTATTGTTCATATTTATCCCATTTTTTGCAACCCACAAAATATACCTACTTTTATGTCATTAAGTACACGAATGAAATGACCTTATCGTACATTTGAATTATTTATGTAATGATACAGATATTTTAATTTCAAATAATATTAGAGATAAGCAAAATAAATCTTTGGAACGAGGCAATAATATATATATATATATATATATATATATATATATATATATATATATATATATATATATATATATATATATATATATATATATATATATATATATATATATATAATACACTGCAAATTAATTTAAAAAATGTACTTTCTTTGAATTTTTTAATAATATTTTGTATTGCAATCAGAACAAATTAAACAACTCATTTTAAGTAAAAAGATTTTAGTTTTAAACATAAGCTTAACTAATATACCTGTGATGCCAGAATTGGCATACACATATTTATTTTCTATCTTTTAAAATATCCTTCATTACTTAAGCTTATTTTATTAATAGAAGGATTACATTAAAAATAAATCAAAAACTTAATCTTTTTAAACGAACATAAAATATTTATTTCTTCTCTTCTAGATTAATGTAACGGATACTTTTTATTTCATTACTAATGCAGACTTATATATTCACTGTCGCCTTTAATCGAAAACAAAAATCTATTTATAACTTTTTATTCTAATTTTCCAACGGCTAAATGTTTCGGTTGCATGGTTGTAATAATTCACATAAATTTGTTGGCGACTCGTGATCGCCAAGGTATTATTTTAACTCTATATTAATAATGCTGGTTGGCTTTGTTTTGGCTATGTTATAATTTAATAAATCGCCAATTTTGGATCTCCTACCCATGCTTCTCCTGTGTCCGATCGGAACAAATTACACGTACTTTTTAATTTGGCTTTTGATTAGGCAGGTCGTGGGGATTTGTCTCCCACGGCCTGTCCTTATTAATATTATTATGCAGAATTGATTCAACTAAAATTCTTATGGATAATATATTTTTATATATTGTAACTCGAGCTCTGCAAATATAATATAAAAAATATCCTTCATTACTTAAGCTTATTTTATTAATAGAAGGATTACATTAAAAATAAATCAGAAACTTAATCTTTTTAAACGAACATAAAATATTTATTTCTTCTCTTCTAGATTAATGTAACGGATACTTTTTATTTCATTACTAATGCAGACTTATATATTCACTGTCGCCTTTAATCGAAAACAAAAATCTATTTATAACTTTTTATTCTAATTTTCCAACGGCTAAATGTTTCGGTTGCATGGTTGTAATAATTCACATAAATTTGTTGGCGACTCGTGATCGCCAAGATATTATTTTAACTCTATATTAATAATGCTGGTTGGCTTTGTTTTGGCTATGTTATAATTTAATAAATCGCCAATTTTGGATCTCCTACCCATGCTTCTCCTGTGTCCGATCGGAACAAATTACACGTACTTTTTAATTTGGCTTTTGATTAGGCAGGTTGTGGGGATTTGTCTCCCACGGCCTGTCCTTATTAATATTATTATGCAGAATTGATTCAACTAAAATTCTTATGGATAATATATTTTTATATATTGTAACTCGAGCTCTGCAAATATAATAAAAATAAAAGCCTATTTATTTCTTCTAATCCGGCTCAACTATTATTTTCATCATCGTCTGTTTTCATTTCTATCTTCAACTGGCCCACTATACGAACACAAACTCCACCCACACCTGATTTATCCATCATCACCACTTAAATGGGCACTCTGATTCCTCCTATCTTCATAAAATTGGCACCCTGAATCCTTCTTCTTCATAATACCTTAACCAACAGTGAAATTGAAATGAAAACTTATATTATCAGCAATTATTTTCACATGTTTTATATGCATTGGGTATAGAAAAAATTAAAAAACTGAAACATTTCTTCTACATTTGTGTATTTAATACTTTAAAATTAAAACCATGTATTTCCGAGTCATTGTGCCCATCGGAAACCATGTATTTCAAAATAAGGAAAGCAAATGAGAACTGATTGGATACTTTTTTATTTCCCTTACTTGGATTGAAAAGTTTTCTGCCTCATTAATAACTTTTTACAAAATTATTTTCCCTGTTTTTTTACGAAGAGAAAAAGGGAATTTTTATTATAATAAACAAAAAATTAATATTACTTGAAAATTTTTACTTACAAAAAATAGTTAAAAAATCGTTCAGCTAACAAATTCTTTCTTTAAATTTATTACTGGTATTCAGTCTTAAGAATAACGTTTATTTTAATGCTTCAAAATCAACCTTTGCTCAGCTGGTAGTTTCATATTATTACTAAATAAAGTTTTACTTAACAAGAAATTAAATGAAATAAATAATTGCTATGTGATATCTACGATTAAGACACATTAGAAACGTATCAATTAAATCATAAGTAATCGGAGGAATTTTCAGAAAGAATTTTCTATAAATAATTTTTCCGATGCGTAAGTAACTTATAGAACTTTCCAAACTAATTTTAGTATTGGAAAGCGCATCCAAACACTAAATATTTAGTGATGCTCCCGGTATTTGCTTATTTTAAGCTAATTATTTTAAAAGCTTTTACACTATTTGGAAAGTTTTCTAACTTTCTGCGAAAGGACTATATTGGGAAATTAAATATTTATGCTTGCCTAGATTATTTTATTACATTAAAATATAATTTTTAAACTATTTTTATAGACAATATAAGATTAAATTTTTGCTTCCTTTTGCTCAAACTTTAGTTAATAAAATTTAAATTCTGATAGTAAGAATAAATTACAATCTTAAATACTTTAATATCATTCTTCTTTAATGACTAAGCTTAAGTTTAATTATTTTGGGTAAACAGTTTTTGAAGTTTGAATTAAGCAATTTTAAATATTATCTACTAAATTATTTTTTAGTAAATCTTTCAACGAAACTTATAAAATGTATACATACAACGAAATAATATTATAGGGAAATAGCAATCTTCGTTGAAGGCAGTGGTAATAATATAGATAATAATAATATATTACTAACAAACGTATTAACTTGAAATAGTTAACAGCTGTTATTAGTAAGAAAATAAAATATCTGACGTAATTTAAAATATTTTGTTTAAAACAGTATTTATTTCACCAGAATAAGTTAATTAGCATTTTTCTAGCCTTTTAAATATTTATTCAGTGTACAAAAGCAACATAATATTTGTGGAAATCAAAATAATATTTTTAAGAAAGCAATTAACAGTGTGGCCAGTAAAAGTTAATTATCATATCTGAAGTAGATATAATATTAAAAAATGACATTAATAGGTATTACATACTACTTTCAAACAGAAATTAATTATTCAATATATTTTTTGAGGAAATTAAGTTAGGTTTATTTTGTACTTTTTAACAGAATTACATAATGTTTTTTTCTGTTCAAAAAGAAACGTTGAATGAATTCTTGGATGACGATATTAAATATATTACACAGATCTTAAAGGAAAAATGTATTTACAATGAATATGTCGTAAAGAAAATTAGTTTTTCTTAAAATTTAGGATCAAAATATTCTCGGGAAAAATAAGAATTATTATCGTAAAAATAATATATGTTACGTTATGTAGTATATGTTACGTTGTTTTGATGATAAAAATATTATTGGAATATTTTCTGAATAAAACGAAAATTCATAATACTCAAACGTAATATTTATGTATTTTTTCCTTCAAATTTAAATATATATGTATTTTTCTCAAAAAGATAAATGCATTGCAAGATATGAATATATCTTTTTTTCATGTCAAAGCTTTTTTGAAGCAAAACGAAAATCCATTGCACAGATAAGATGTTATTATTTTATTTTATAACCATCGTTAAACAGATGACCTCATTTTGAGTTTGCAACGATCAATTTTCAACTTTGTAGCCTCTAATTTCGCACCTGACCCAGAAGGCAAAGAGACTCCCGAATCTAGCTTAGGAACAAACTAGCTTTCAAAGATAACTTTTTCGTGATAATAACCAGCATCTACGTTACATAGAGAGGAAAACCAAGAAAGCATCTCACGGGTAGCCCAATGGCAAGAGAATTCTAATCCATTTTCCGTCAACCACTGAGCATATTTTACGTCAGCACTGAAGGCAAAATTCTTTTTAGCCAGCCATCACCAGGGATCGAACCTGATGGCTCAACTCATAGGAAGGCGGACGCTCTACTTCCTGATCCACCGTGTCTCTATATAGGACATTAAAGGAAAAATGCATTTATAATGGCTATGCCCTTATTTTATCTCGTATTATATATTTGTTCTTAAAAAAAAATTGTGAGGGCCGCTGCCGCTGTTTTGGATGTTCAACACAAACGCTACATTTTATATTGCAGCGAATAAGATTGCGAGACAAAGAAACTTGCAATTAAGAAGTTGTGTCGAAAAATATACATGGAGCAAATTGAAATAAAGAAATTTAACATTCGATAATTAGTTCAAGAATTATTATTATCTACTTGTTGGAAAAAACACCATACAAGCCGCTCTATAGGCTGCACGAAGGCACTAACATAGTTTGAATTAAGTTTGCTGAATGGGCCATACTTGATTATGAATTTAACAAAAAGTTTTTTGTAAAAAGTTCAAATTTGTTCGAAATTTATTAAATTTTCAAGTGCTTTTTGTTGAATGTTTTCTCACTTTTTTAAAACGTAGCATTTTGTTTCGCTTTCCCAAAATCTATAAGACTTATGAACTTGAAATTTTGAAGGTATGCTTAAAAAAGTGTAGTAAGTCGACCGGTCTGTGTTGGGGTCAAGGAACTGGCCGTGCATCAGAAAGGTTCTGGATTCGAATCCGGGCAAGGCATGGCTGTTCTTTCACTCTCTGTACTATCTGTCCTTATTGCGAGAGCAAAGTTGGCCCACCTAATATGGTGCCCCTGAAGGAGTAGCCAACAAATCTGCCGTTCAGACCCGTGCATGACGAAATATCATTCTCCAGGTGGGCATTGGAAAAAAAAGTTTAGAAAATTCCAAAATTCCAAAATAAGTTTAGTGAATTTGACAGAATAAAAAATATTAAGACAATCCTTCAAACTTCTAAGCAAATAACATCCTATTTAATATATTGGAATTTCGAATCAAAATAACCGGAATTTCGTTTCAAAATTCAAATTTGTTAAAAAATTACTGAAAATTTAAGTCCTTTTTATGAATTTTTTTTTCAGTTCTTTATGCCCTTAATATTCACAATTTATTAATTGTTGAAGAAAATTTATTTTAACTCGCGAGATCTTTTCTTTTTTTATTATCAGCGTGAGCTAGAGTGGATGGTAATCGAAAGTAGTAAAACAAAATTGAGAAAAAGAGAGCGAGAGAGAGAGAGAGAGAGATTATTGTCAGTTATATATCTTAAAACTTATTTTTTGGAATTTCAGAAAATAAAAAATAAAAACTTAATATTGATTAAAATTGCTTCACATCTGAGTTATTGCAAGTCTCATCAATGAGTCAGATTATTTTTTATTTATTTATTCCACTTGTCTTGGTTATTTTTATAAGTAATTAGGTTAATCTCATAAGAAGTTCGCATAATTTGACTTTCTTAGCTTTATTTTATAATTATTCAGGTTAATCTCATAAGACATTCGCATAGCCTGCCTTTCTTAGGTGAATTTTTTTCAAGTACTGAATATTATTTTTCAAATCAAGGTAATCGTCCATTTATATTTATTCCTTGAAACTAATTATTGCAGCCTTAAAAAGTACATATTATGCTATTTTCAAATATATATATATATATATATATATATATATATATATATATATATATATATATATATATATATATATATATATATATATATATATATATATATATATATATATATATATATATATATATATATATATATATATATATATATATATATATATATATATATATATATATATATATATATATATATACATATATATATATTGTTGTTGTTGTTCATTTACGACGCACTAGAGCTACACAACGGGCTATTGGCGACGGTTTGGGAAACATCCCTGAGGATGATCCGATGACATGCCATCACAGTTTTGATCCTCTGCAGAGGGGTAACCACCCCCGCTTCGTTACCCCGACGACCTGCACGCAAAGTCGAGCACTTTCCGGTAGAACAGTTTAACGAGGAACAATACAGCACACCCTCCGTCCCTACGCAGACTGATCCAAGTGGTCACCCACCCGCACACTGACCGCAACCAGTGATGCTTCACTTCGGTGATCTGCTGGGTTACATCGGTAAAAAGTGCGTATAAAATGTTAAAAGAAAAATGTATTAACAATGGCTATGCCTTAGGTGCATCCTATATTCATTGTAGAAAACTATCTTAAGGTCATTAGAAAAGTCATGATGGATGATTATGATGCTAATGACATTAGTAATAATGGTGGTAAAACTATTTCCAATACTTTTATGAATTTTTATCTGAAAATTTGCATATGAATACATCCGCAATAATTATATTTATTTCCAGAAACAGATACAATCATTGTTCATGTAAAAATATATATAATGTAAAAATACATACAAGTAAAAAAAAAAGAATATATATATATATATATATATATATATATATATATATATATATATATATATATATATATATATATATATATATATATATATATTCAACAAGTTAAATGCATTTTAAGAAATGAAGACATCATTCTAACTGAATGTCTCTTTTTTCATATCAAGGGCTATTCGTGAATAAAAATATCAAAAGTGGGGGTTACATTGGAAAATAGTACGTATAAGATGTTAAAGGAAAAATGTATTAACAATGGCTATGCCCTGAGTGCATCTCGTATTCAGCGTATAAATTTATGAAAATGGAAATGTCACGAGGAATGTAACCCGTCCTATTTCTGAAATTCTACTTTGGAAATGTGAATAATAAAACTTCGCGTGTAACAGTTGCGTGTTTCTACTCTTCTCTGCTTAGCATAAAACTCCATTTTAAAATAAAATTTTGCATTCAAACGGGAAAAATGACCCCAGATTTGAAATTTTCCGGGCTTTTACTAGAGAATTTCGTTTTTTTAATACAAAAGACTATTTGCATTATGGGGGACCTATAGACCTACTTTAAGAAAAATGCAGATAAAATTATTTTTGAATATATTGTAGGGTAAAAAGAAAGTAATTTGAAATATATTTTTACTTTTTTTGAAAAAAAAATTTAAATATTTTGTCGATGTATTAGGTGATCTAAAATATATGCGTACCGATTTTCCTGCATGAAAAAAATAAATGTTAACTTTTATTTCCATAAAATAAAATATTATATTCTGCATTAAATATCAATCTTTTCTTCAATGACTTCCTCTTTATGTTAGTGAATGTATATAATAGCTAATTTTTTCCTACTTTAAGAAGTCATAGTTTCTATCAAATTAGCACAGCATTACGAAGTTGTATTTGCGTTTTCTAAATGTTTTAATGAATAAACGTGAAAAATAAAATTTGATACGAGTATGTACCACTGATGTTATATTGCCAATATCCACTGTATCTGGTTTTCAAAATTGCGTCTCTTACTACCACACAATTAGTACTAAATATTTAAAATTTTACCACATTTGCCAAATTTTATCCCATATTACAAAACTATATATCAATTGTTAATTTTTCTAAAATCATTAAAAAAATGCTATATTTTTTTGGCTATACTTTTTTTCTCATTTAATTATTTATTAATAATGTAATGTAATGTATTGTAATGTAATTATCTCACTGTGTGCTGATGTAATTATTTATTAATAACTGTAAGAGGATAAATGAATCGGCTGATCAAAGCTGGCTAAAAAAAATACTGGCTTATTTATAAATTGTAGACACTCTGTTAAAGTGCTTAAATTTTACCAGTTAAGCAAACATCGTTTATTGACTCTTTTTAATATACTTTTTAATATCTGTAGTTGTTTTAGTTTTAATATAACATATGCACTTATACATTTATTTTTCATTTGAAACTTCAAACTTATCAGATGATTGAGTGTAGCATTTTTCTAAAAAACATTAAAATTAAAAAAATACAATGATCTTATTGTATAAATTGTAAAATTTTTGTTTTTATAGTAAATGATTTTTCTGTTCTTTAATCTTTAAAGAAAAAAACTTGAAAGAGTGTGTGCCTTTCCTGAAAATTGAATTTAGAGAAGATACTTTTATTAAATTTTTTTGTTCTATATTGACTTGAAAATAACATTTCTACGTTAATATAGATTCAATGTATAATATTTAAAAAAAGTAATTTATATTCCTTAAACTCAAATTTAAAAATCCAATTAAATTCTAACATAGCAATCCAATTAAATTCACATGTGTTAATTTAAGTAAGTGTTAACAAAAATTTATTTTCCATTGGATTTTTTATCTTTACAATTTTCCAAAGTAAACAATATTTCCACTTTTCTAACACATTTCTTCAAACATGTAAACATTATTTGCGCAGATAAAAAAATAGACAAATTTTTATTTTCTCAGAATTTGGACTTATACAAAAACAAACTCCTACATTTCGATTCGAAAAATCCACTTTCTACGTTTCGTAAAGCTCTTTTCACGGGTTTTACAAATATCAGAATTTCATGACACGTTGTTTGGACAACAACAGAATGTTTCTCATACGGTAGTGGAGATGAATTTATCTCAAGAAAGTAGTAAGCCTTTATGAAAGAAATTTTGTTTGGAATACGTTAGAGAATATTTAATGGCTTCATTCTCAAGAAAAATCTACAAAATATAAAATACTTGAAAAAAATTGTTTTGACATTTTTAACATTTCAGCTGCTGAATATTTTATTTAATTTATTAAATTGCATTTTTTGTATGAAAATAATATTTTTACGTTAACACTGATCCAAGTATATAATATGTTTAAAAAAAGTAATTTGAATTCTTTAAATATAACTCAAATTTAAAATTCAAATTAAACTCTAGCATGAATGTTATTTAAATACTCATGATAAGCAAAAAGTTATTTTCCTTTGAACTTCTTATCATTGCAATTTTCCATAATAAATTTTATTTCTACCTTTCTATTACATTTCTTCAAACATGCAAATAATTTTTGCGCAGATGAAAAAGCAGACTTAATTTTAGTTTCTCAGAATTTAGACTTGCAAAAAAAAAAACTCCTCCTTCATTTCGATTCCAAGAATCCACTTTCTGTTTTGTAAAGCTCTTGTTACGGGTTTTACAAATATCAGAATTTCATGGCATGTTGTTTATACAACAACCGAATGCTTCTTATACAGTAGTAGAGATGAATTTATCTGAAGAAAGTAGTAGGCCTTTATAAAAGAAATTTTGTTTAAAATACGTTAGAGAATATTTAATAACTTTATTCTCAAGAAAAATCTCGAATATACATATATAAACGTTTTTGTTGATATTTTAAACTTTGCAGTTGCGGAATATTTCAGTTAATTCATTAAATTACATTTTTCTGAAAATAATAATTTAAGTATACCCTGAGGAAAAATTATGGTTAAATTACCATAATGTATGACACTCCTGGTAAAAGAAAAAAAAAAACAAATAATTTCGGCAATAAAACCAAGATATATAGCATATGAACCATTCATTTGAAATTTTTTTTATTCATATCGTATTCCTTTACCAGCAATTCTGACTGAAAATTATATTTGATAACTACAGCTTAGTAAAAAATACAAAACTGAAAAGTAAATTTAACCAAATAAATGATTTATATCTCATGCTCTTCGGTATCATGATAAAATTACCTAACTTTACCATATCTAACAAATTTGATCATGTAACATAGAACCGTATTTTATTTTTAATGTTTCCAAACCCTTTACCAAAGTGATTCGTTAAAAATTATCGCTGTTTTTGGTACACCCATAGAGCCAGAAACACGATAAATTTTAACTCATTCTGGTAGTTTTAGCCACACTTTTTTATCAGTGTAATAAGACGTTGAATTAAAATATGTTTCTGGTCAGGTTGAACTATATTATCATGAAAGCAAATTTAAAAAAAACAGGGTATATGGTTAAACTTAACGCCATATTAGGATGGAGCAAATTTCAATCATTTCATTGCATTGCATTTTACAAGCATTACTTCATTTTACGAACATCAGTTTTATCTTTATAATAATCTGAAGCATAAATATTTTTGAATACTGGCTGTAAGTGTAGTTAAATGTACTTTAATGTTATATTATATTGTAGTTAAAGGTCATATTGCTCGTTAATGAAATAAAAAGGTAAAATAATAAATAATACCGAAGCTATTATATAATACCAAAAATATGTTTAGTTGAAAATTTTAATTACATTCTTGCTTTCTGAGAAATGCAATATAATAATTAGCAAAATAAATATAATAAACAAAATATTTACTGTAAAAATTATCAGTTTTCTCCATAAAATATTGAAATACATTAATAAAAGTTTCACATTTGTTTGGATAATTTTGGCAATTTTATGTTTCAATAATAACTTTTAAGTAATTATTTGTCCTTTTTAAAAATAAATTCTTACTTTCAAGGATATATTTTAATACTTCAGAATAAACTGTATTTTTATTCTAAGATAAAAAAAATCTCTAAAAGAAAGGACCTTTACAAAAATGTCCAATTATTTCAAAGTCTTTATTCTAAATCATGCAGCAATATCATCGATATTTTTAAAACTCCGAAAGCTAATGAACAAAGTATAGGGAACTAAAAAGGATCGGAATTTTTTTAAAAACATCTGTCTGACTTCCAATTACTAAAGGGAACGAACTTTAAAACGTCTGCATGAGAAAGAAATAATTATATGGGTATACAGTATGGCTGGATGAAAATTCTTTAAAAATCTAAAGATTAATAGAATTTTCATGTGTGCTTTTTAGATTTCAGTTTAGTCTTAAAAGTTATTATTCAGCTGAATAATTTATTGATATGTAAATATAAGACATTATTATCAAACAAATATCATGCAAGAAAATAGATCATTTTTGATTTTGAAATTCCGACCGTTAGGTATATTTTGCTGCCAACATTGACATTATTATAATATTTTCTGTGATCAATTGATGATCTGTTATAAAATATATCAATTCGGTATTGCCTATAAAGAAAATGTACATTAATTATGTAATATTTTGCTCAAATTTTTTAACAATAATTTGTGTAATTTTTGAAAAGCATTTGCAATTTCTTGTTTAAATATTTTCTTACTGAAGTGTTCAAGATAGACGTGAATAAAGGAGTTTTTACTAACATCTTAATTTAACGGTAATTCAGAGAGGTAAAAACAGTGGAATTTATTCTGCTTTTAAAAAAAATAAGGAAAAAAATAAAAACAGATTTAATTTCTTTTTTTTCTACAAAAAGAAGAGATGGAGGGGAAATAGTTTTTTTTTTACCCTTTAACGGGCCATTTATTTCTAGTAAAGGTAAATTAAAGTATTTTTGGAATTGAAATTGTTTTAAGAACAGTAATTGATATATATAAAAAAAATTCATTTAGTTTATAAAAATGCCATTTTTTTATGGTAAATATATTTAACATGACCTATTAGGAACTTGCTTATTTTTATTTTTATTTATTTATAAAATAAATTCCTTAAGTGCTACAAACTTCAAAAGGAATTATGTATTCATAACTTTTATACGTTTTTTAAAAGTTACAAATGGTTACCAATTTTATTCAAACTCACTTCAAGAAAGCTGAAGTTATTGAAAAATGGAAACCTAAATTAAAAGTGGTAAAACGTGGTGGTAAGTATACTTACCACGGCCTTGAAAAGGGTTAAGTAGTGGGTATTAAGAAAATTTAAAGTTATGGAGTACCCTATTTTTAAAATTTATTAAATTATTTTGCTGAAAAACTTTGTTCAAACTACTATTCAGCAAATATTGCTTTGTTTCATCAGAAAATTTTAACATAATTGTTTCAAGTAAAATGCACCGGGAACTAATGTATTAAAGTATAGGAAAATACTGAAAGTTCATTAAATATTTGTATTTCTTAAATTTATTCATGTAAGACCTTCAAAATGTATAATTAAATCCATTCTTTGTTGTGATGAAGTAAATTTTCAACTTTTATTTTTTGCTTTTTATTTTCAATAATAAAATATATAATTATTTTGACTTACATCACTCTAGGTTTCATTGGATCGGATTTTATGTGTCACTCTCTATGTATTTCAATGTTTAGTAAATAACCATATTGCTTACAATAAATGGTTATATGTCGTTTAATTTAAGCTGATATTTGTTGCGGTTATGTTCTGTTATGTTATATAATTATAAATGATTATTAACAAACCCTTAATAAATATTGTTTACCAGTACAATAATTCAAAAAAGGAGGAAAAATATACTTCCCCTGTATTTACTTAGAGAAAAAATTATTCAAATTTTCGGATGAAAACTAACAATTTCTTATTGCATAAGATACTAAATACAATGTATGGTGTAAAGACATATTTCTAAAAGAAAATCCTATTTAATTCAAACTTAAACTAGTTTCACATATTTTTCAGAAGCAGCTTTTGAAAGAAATGCTGTTATACTCCAATTTATCCTGTTAAATACATGTTCTATGCCAAGGTAATCCCATAATGCATTCGAAAATAGGAAAAATAAATTAATTTCGAGGTTTTCATAAATTTAAAGACTTCATAATTTAGAATTTTAAAAATTTATCATAAAATCCCTTCGATGTGTAGATGAAGTATTTTTCTGATTCTTGATAACACTTAAATTCCATATTTTAATGAATTTATACACAATATAGCAAATAATATGCAAAAAAATAAACTTAATGAATGGAAAAATTTTTCTTATTTTGCTCACTGTAAACATTTTCGGGACATATTGCTGTAAAAACACAGGCACTCTGAGAGAATTTACCGTAAAATCCATTTTCAGCGGAATATGTTACGGAAAAAAAAATCTGATGCACCGTAATTTTTGCATTAATAATTACCTTAAAATAATGCATCATTATAATTAAAAAAACATTACTGAAGAAAGTATGGAATAATATTTTGCGGTAAAATGTATCTTACGGATAATGTACATAAAGAGCCTGTATTTGTAAGAGTAATTTGTATACCAACGGAATTTGCTACAGTATATTTGCAGTAGTTTTTATTTTTCACTCTATAGAAAATGTTAAAATAATAAACTTATTATTAACTTATGTATTTTCCCACGAAAGAAATTAGTGTATAAAGATCTTCTTAAATATTTTTTAAAAAAACAAACAATAATTTTGATTAATATTAAGCTAAATTAATATTATAATACTATTAAATAAAACCTTATATAGAATATGTGAAGTTATTTTTCTAAAATGAATTCCTTCTTACTTCATTATCTGGTTACTTTATAAATATTTAAGGAGATCTTTCAAAATAAAATTTTTGTAAACTCCAATTTTTCCTTTTAAATCCACGTGGAATATCAAGGAAAATCCATAATATATTCAAAACATGCCATGCAAACGAAAATGCATTTAGTGATTTACAAACGAGCGTGAAAACTTACAAAATCCTTCTCAGAAATGATCCAAAGATTTTTCCTTTCATGCCTTAAAATGCCTCATAAGTTTCGATCCAACGAGAAAAGAAGATAAATCGCAATAAAAATCAGAGACGGAAAGTGCTTCTGTGGTTGTGAATCAAATGTGCCCCGGCCATGTGCTTTTGACAGCGAGAAGAAAAAATAAATGCTGCAAATAAATATTATTTTCCTTTCTTCGATGTAAAGAAGATAAACGTAAAGAAACCAAAGTAAAGAAAACAATAAAATGTTTGTTGAGAAAAAAGAAACAGTAAAAATTTCGCTAAGATCAATGAGTAATTTTAAAGAAAGATTATTTTTGATTGACGTCGGGAATTGCATGAAACCACCTCCGGCATTAAAATGATATAATCTGTTTTTAAAAGTGAAGAAAATATATGGAATTTATCGTTTTTCTTCAGACATCTGCCTGACAAAAAGAATGTTTATGTTTTCAGTTTTAAAAAATGATATGATATTAGAGAGAAATGAAAATATTTGTAATGTTTTTTTGCAAAGTTTTTATAATATTTGGAGAACACGTTTGGCATTTCGTTTATTACTTTGGATGGAATTACTTTATATTGGTTTTCGGAAAGAGCTTTTGTGACAGATTTAGTTTTATAGATATTAGATAAAGGCCATAATATGTCAATGCACATTATTTAATGGCATAAAAATCTTTTTATTTCAAAATCTTGTCTTTATATCTGAATGATGGACATTAAACTGAGAAAAAATATCTGGCAAAATTACCGTACATTTTCATACGTAATGACATTTCTGGTAAAAATAAACAATACCTCTGGTAGATAAAACCAAAATACGTTGTATTTAAACCATGAATTTTGGAATTTAAACCAAACCATGGTATCTGAACCTTGGTATTTAAACCAAAATACATGGCATTTAATACATGGTATTGAAACCATCCATTTAGCAATTTTTTCCGTTCATATTTTAACGATTTATCAGAAACTCTGGCTTACAAAATTATAATTGTTTTTCAAATAATACTCTAGTTATGATAAGTATGATTTCAATAATAATTGAATTTTTTAGAATGACAGAATCAGGAACACATATATATATTTGGACAACATTTTTTCCCTTATAATTAAAATTAAAAAAAGGGGTTATCTTGCTTACTAATTGAGATACTACACGGAGAAAGAAGATTGCAGCGAAATTGCTATACTCCATGGAAAAGACATAACTGGTGAAAAAATATAATTCTGTTAATAAAACCAAAATATATGTTATTTAAACCATTTATATAGGAGCGGTTTCCGTTCATACAGTTTATCAGAAATTCGGGTGTTTTCAAAATCATGGACCTTATTGTCCCACATTTAGTAAGAAAAAAAACTTATGACTGAATTTAACCGAATAAATAGTTAAGTAAATTTTTATGATATGCTTAAAAGTTTTATGATGAAATTACCACATTTTAATGCTTTTACCAAATTTTTTATCACAGTTTATGAATTATTTTTCGTTTTACCACAATCATTACCAATGTAAAAATTAACACTGGTGTTCCCAAAGAACTAAAATACTTTAATTTTTGCTATTTTCTGGTAGTTTTGATCATACTTTTTTTTTCTCGATGCATTCCTGGTTCCGATCCCTCTTATTAAGCGATTGAGTAACAATTAACTGATTAGTTGTATAAGATAAACATCAAAAATTTTTAGTTAAAAATAATTTAATAAATATCTAAATTTCTCGAACAAGATATTGTTAGAATGTTCTTGTTTACCGAACTCTTATATTTTTAATAGTGTATTCGTAATCGTGTACACTGTGAATGCTTGCTCCGTAAAATACGTTTTACCGCATAATTTATATAGTTTTCACAGCAATATTTTTTAATTACAGTGATTCAATGATTGTATAGCAAATGTTACTGTAAAAATTATGGAAAATTCAGGTTCTTGTACTTAAATTTTAACGGTAAAATTGAACGTTACGGTAAAAAGACCTGCTACACTGACTGCCGGTATTTTTTTCACCGTAATTTGATTTTGAAAATTTTACAACGTAGAAATAATTGAAATATATCCGGCATGCGTTTTAAATGCTTTTTTTTGAAAATTATTTTAAATTTGATCAACAATACTTAAGATATATGCAGCAAAATAGCAATTTGTGATTCCTTTAGTTATTTGATAAACAAATAAAGGCAGCGGTAAATCTTACAGTAATCAAATAGTGAATTTGTTCAGGTTTAAATCTTTAGCTTTTGTTTATTTAGTCTAGTATTTTTTGTTTATTTATTTTATTTATTTATTTTGTTTATTTATTTAACTTTAATTGTGTCAGCAAAAATGCTAAATAGTGTTTTTTTATTATTTCACATTTTTTAGGCGCTTTAACTTTTACGTTATATTAGAGAAGGTAAGAAAAAATTTTAACTTACAAGTTGAGGCCCACAATTGTTGGCCCACAATTGTTGGAATGTTATTCCTCTTGTTGGAATCAATATTCCAACAAGAGGAATAACATTCTGGTATAACTACCGAAAACTACCGTAATGTATACTAATGACACTTCTTTAAAACAAAATTAGCAATAAATAACGAAATAAACGTTATTTAAAACATTCATTTGGTAATTTTATCACGTATTATAAAACTATATTAATATTGTTATTATACATTGTTAATATATCGTTATTATATATTGTTTATTATACTAAACTAATTGTCAAAGCGCACCAGTAAAATTTTTCTTGGTTTTTGGTGAGATAATTTTGCGTTTCTATAAACATGGTGAATTTTACTATATTCTGGGAGTTTTACTCATATCTTTTTTCTCAGGTAAGAAAAACAAAACCCTATGTTTGCCTGCAGAATTTAAGCTGTGTCCCCCACCCCGTGAAATTAACAAAACTTGGATACTTTTAAATCTTAACTTTTTTAGATATCTTAAAAGACAATCGTTTTTAAATTCATTATCTGTCTTGAGTAGTAGTATAAGCAACAGCGCCTCCCTGCAGAAAAAAAGCAGCTTTAATATAATATTTAAATCCAAATACTATAAAACCTTTTTTTGTCTCCAAAATAGGAGTTTTTTTTTTCTAAAGGTGGTAATTTAAAACATTTCCAAGGCTGAGATTCATAAGCATTATGATCAAGCACGCGAAATCGCAATAGAAAACATATCAATAATATACATAACTTTCCAAATACCTTGAAGTTCCATATTAACACATACACCCAGTGTCTGCTGTCAAAGCAGTTGCATTAAAATATTTGAAATAAATTACTATGTAAGACCCCACATTTGTCTCCATAACTTTAGATTTTTTTTTAGTCTTTTTTTTTAATGGCAGGCACTTGGGGTTTGTCCCATTGGCCACAGAAATGCCGGAACTGCTACTCTCTTCTCGTTACCCAGTGGGCACCTGTGGCGAAGCCACGGCTGTAGAGCAGCGTCACCCACGTCATACAACCATAAACCCGTTTATAAGGAGGGTCACATTCACACAAAGAAGAAAGGACATAGAACACAGAGAAATATCCATGCCCTGAGCAGGATTCGAACCCGCGGCCAATAGCTCAGCAGTTACACACGCTAACCATTCGGCCACCTGGTCGGCTTTCTAAAAGTGTTAAATGTATATTTTTTTTAATATTAAAATTAACCATTCTGAAAGACAAACAAGTTAAAACATATGGAAATTCCAATTAATAAGATGAAAACTCTTTAAGAACCCTGAAGTAACATGAAATTAAAGTTAAATAAATTTGTTCAAAACAAAAACAGAATTCCAAACTTTATAAAAACAAATAAAACTCGTAGTAACGCATTTTCCTTTTAAAATGCATTAAAGCATAAATAGTATTTTCCAATCTTTAAAATGAATAGAAGATATATTTATTCGATTCTTCACTGCAACCATCATAATAAGGAACTTCAATATTTCCCGAATGAAATATAGCAGACGTACGACACAAAAACTCAATATCAGAAAATAAGAAATGAAATGAAAATCGGAAGGAGGGGGGGGGGATAAAAAAAAGAAAGGTCAAAAAGCCACCGACGAAATTGAAAATTGAGAAATATTTTTTCGCCACATTTTGGAATAAAGAATCCTCCAGCAGGCATCAATAACGTAAAAAGTGCTAGGCGAATACAAATCAAGAGATCGGGAGGACCCTGAATAATGCATCGATGCCTTCTACCTCCTACACAAAGAATATTCGAATGACAAGAAGAAAGTCAAATAGATTGAAGTATGAGACCGTATAGCCTATGAAGTCCCATCACAAGTGGATTTAACAACACTCTCCCAGGTTTCCAATAAGTAAATCAGGAACTTGTATTGTAAGTGTTGCTCAAAGGAAATTTAAGAAACGTTGAAAATCGAGCTATTCCGTTGAGAGGATTTGTTCTGTTTCTTTGGGGACGTTTTAGGAGGATCAAAATATTTCTCTTTTTTTAAGAAACTCGATAAGAAGTGGTACAACTCTTAAATTTTGCTGCTTACTCTTTAGCGACAATTGGGAATTTGATAAAACGTTTAATGTCAATATATTTTGCTACAGAATGGAAGTTAATAGTTTTAGGTTTAAATTCTTTTCATTTGTTTATTTGAGTCAAAAGGTGGTAATTTTGTAATGTGTGAACTGAAATATTTACAAATAAATAAATGAGTTTTTTGAACTTAAGGGAGTCAGTCAGGCATGTTTTGAGTAGATCGATAGAATTGTCCTAAATCAGAGACGCCTGAATCAGAAATAATAGAAATAAACCACATAACCGATTTTCAATCATACATTCACATAAACGATTGTCTTGCATGGGCTATCAACGGCGCATGAGTCACAGTTTGGAATGATGGGATTTTAACAGTAGCACACAAAGACTTATTGAAACTGAAAAAATACCAATTTACTTTTCAGGTCTGCATCGGAATAAGGTAAAACCTTATATACACGCAACCAAATTGAGTTTTTATTATAAATAATATAAATTGAAAATATCTCTGAATATTAAGTGGTAAGTCGAATTATTTTCGTCTTTCCAAGAACTAATCTTAATCTGACTTTGGAAAAAAAATGCAAATTCAAAAGTTACTTTAAATACGGATTATTTGAAAATTATTCGGAAATAAAAGTTTCAGGTAATTCAGTTTTATTTCATGCATAACTTAATTAACTGAGACATTTTGATCCTTGCTAACAATGAAGCCTGACTTGATACTTTATTTCTTATTTTATATCTTATAGTTCCATGACTCAGTCATGCACGAAAAAAATGCGTTAACTGCGCAGACATCTCCTACCCCGCAAATAATTTTACTTATTTAATTTTTTTACGCTTTTAAGTGTTTTTAAGAAGTTGAAAGAGACACGCAAGATTTTTTTTAATATGAGTTAGTGGCTTTCTTCGCTAAAAAATTGTCCCCCTCAATACAATTTGTATTTAGAAAAATCTTGCCAATACAGACCTTTGTTAGAATTCAACAGTAAGTAGACAAAACCTGACATTCCGACTATTTTTCTTATCATTTTGAACAATTTAAATTGCGCGATGGTTTGCTCGCTGAACTAAAATCTTTCTTAACTTTACTTTTACTCTTATCTTATTACTTCTTAACATTTTCTCAAGTAGCTCTTGAAAGTTATTACCAATTCTTGTTTAGGATAGCCTCTTAGACCCTTTCATGGTAACTGATCTTGAATATATCCTCCTTTCTTTCATCTCTTCTTATCTTCACATATCGTCGAGCAACTTTAATTACTCTGGTAAATGCCAGGGTATTCATTATAATTGGCAGACTGTTCGAGAACTAAAATGAATCAGGAAAGAGAACCCGTCCTTCTTCCAACATTGGCCACGCGATTCACATTATTCCATTTAATGAGAGGAATGGGGTAAGGTGATGTCGTCTGCAGGAAGAATTCCTTCGAATGAATTGCTTTTGTGACGATAAAACGCTTAGAACGTGAAGATTTCTATGGCTTTAATTGGGCGTAGATGTCTCGTGGAATTCACAATCTTCTCGCACATACTTCTACTTTGATAAGAGATGGAAATCTATTGAATATCAGTCGACAGTTTTGATTTTTACTTACAAGCCCTGATTGCATAACAATGCCAGTATATTGAAAGGATTACAGAAACGTGACTTATTTTAATTTGGCTCACAAAAATTTGCAATTAATGAATATGGCTTGTCTTTCAAAGTCAGATTAAAAGGTGTCTTTTGAGCAAACTAAACGTTAAATTGAGTTTGGGTTTCGGACTGCCCATTTTGTTACTGCGGCGCTTGAAAATTTAAGCAAACTTCCAGGAAGAAGTTCGGAAATTGTTTGAATAACCATTTAAATTGATTTATGTATAATTTTGTGTAAAAAAAGAGATGATTATTTGATATATAGAGTGGCTGTCTCTTAAAATATTTTTTTGTATTTTATTAAAATATTTATTTTGCTTTCTGCTATTTTTTTAAAATTTTGTTCATATTATTATTGTATTTTGTATTCAAAATTCAAAATAATTATCTCAATTAATATTACTCTTACTAATTAAAAAATTTAAATATTTTGAGTTCTTGTATACTTTTCTGTAGATTATATTTTCCGAAACATTTTCTTATTAAGCATGCAAGAAATATTATTTTTTCCAAATACATAATTAGCACTACTATTTAGTGAAAGGCATTAATTTTGTGTGCAATGTTTTTTTAAGCTGTTTTAAATGTCTTTTATGAAATTTATACAAGAAGAGGAATTAAACTACCCTAAAATAATTTTTTAATGCATCTTTTAAAAATAAATAAGAAGAGGTTCATAAATACGAAGAGATAATTTCATTAAAATAAGAAGAGAAAACGCTCTCGTTGCAACAAAGGGCTACACTTTTGTTACAATATTTGAATTAAGTATCAGAAACAACAAAACAATTTATCGGAGAAATTAAACAAATTTTGGTAATTAAATTTTGGTAAACAAATTTTGGTAATTATTACAATAATTTCTACCTATATAGTATCAAGGCTCTTCGTCAATATATCCCTGTACTATTAGATTAATCAATGGGGAACCAAGAAGAGATAGACGCTGTGAGGAAGAACAAAACTTTCAGAGAAAATCAGTGGGTGTCAATAGTGGGTGGGACCTAAAAGCGGTGAATTCGTGAAGATTATCAATGCACCCCGTTGACAAATAAGCTTTCCGAGACTTAAAAATAAAAAGTTTCAAAGCCGCGTGACTATCAAAGAAATAATCGTCAGCGCATTGTATTCAAAGACAGAAATTAAAATGCTCAGTTAATGTGAGGTGGTCTCGTTAAGACCAATCAGAGAAATAATCATCAGCGCATTGTATTCAGAGACAGAAATTAAAATGCTCAGTTAATGTGAGGTGGTCTCGTTAAGACCAATCAGAGAAATAATCATCAGCGCATTGTATTCAGAGACAGAAATTAAAATGCTCAGTTAATGTGAGGTGGTCTCGTGACCAATCAGAGAAATAATCATAAGTGCACTGTATTCAAAGACAGAAATTAAAATGCTCAGTTAATGTGAGGTGGTCTCGTTACCAATCAGAGAAATAATCATCAGTGCATTGTATTCAAAGACAGAAATTAAAATGCTCAGTTAATGTGAGGTGGTCTCGTGACCAATCAGAGAAATAATCATCAGTGCATTGTATTCAAAGACAGAAATTAAAATGCTCAGTTAATGTGAGGTGGTCTCGTGACCAATCAGAGAAATAATCATCAGTGCAATATATTCAGAGACAGAAATTAAAATGCTCAGTTAATGTGAGGTGGTCTCGTTAAGACCAATCAGCTCCGAATGGGAGTAGTGCAAAATTAAAAAAAAATTTAAAAAATGCAAAATTTTGACCTAAATAGACTATTGACTTGCTTCATGATGATTTGAGAATCATGTTATGTTGTAACCTAATTCTCAAATCATCATGAATCAAGTTATGTTTTTAAACATCATGATCATGTTATGTTTCAAGCATTATGTTATAATAAAAATGAGTTTTACAAACAAGAGTTGTTAGTTTCAGCCACGGATTTGAAGTTAAGTTACTTTATCACATAAGTCATAAGTTTATCATATATCATAAGTTTTCAAAGTTTAAACATATCCTTTAAATCCCCTGTTTCCTATTTTTTTCGCTCATTCGATAGCCCATATTAGTCTTATGTAGTCCTGAGAAAAAAGTATGGTAAAAATTACCAGAGTTGTATATATTAAAATTTGCCTTAAGTCTGGCTCCATAGGATAACTAAAAAGATCGGTAATTTTTATCGAAGCGCTTTGGTAGTGATTTTGGTAAAATTTAAAATTAGCAATAAAATATGATTTTGTAATATGTGATAAAATTTGTTCATGTAATATAGGATAATATATGTCTTATATGTGATAAATGTAATAAAATTTTGTAATTTTATCATTATACCATACAATATGCCATAAAATTTAATTCTTCGATTAAATTTACCATTCAATTTTATATTTGCTACTAAATGTGTAGTAAGAAGAACTATAATTTTGAAAACCAGAATTTTCAGTAAGTCGTTGCCTTATGAACAGAAAATTTACCAAATGAATAGTTTAAATATCGTATATTATGTTATTTTCATACCAGAATTTTTTTTTTTTACTAAAAATGTCATTACCATACTGTGCGGTAATTTTACCAGATTTATTTTAGACATGCGATATAGATAACTGAATATAGATCTGTATCACTTATTAAAAGATTGATATGAAATCGTCATGGATAATTCGGAATTAAATTAAAAGTATTAATAATGCAAAATGTTTAAAAAGTGTCACACACATCTCTAAAATCTAACCTCTGGGTTAAAAAAAAAGATGCTAAAATTTTCCTAAAGTTAAAAATGAAATTTATGCTAAGCGTCTTCATTTATTTACAACGCCTGAATTTACTTTTAATTAAATTATTGATTTTAACGAGTAACTTGATTTAACTCTGCTTTAAACATCTCATTACTGTAATTAATTTACTTTTAAGGAATAAATTCTATTCTACGCTAAAGGAGTCTTCTGGATATCTTAATCAATTTTTTTTTTTTACTGTAGCAATGGTTATTAACTGCAATATATCAGTATAATGGGCCTAGTTAGTCTCATTTCCTATTACGATAAATGCAATTCCTTTGAATTTTGCCAAATAAATTATCAGTTTCCATCCCCTCGAGGCGGTAAATTACGAATAAGACAGTTTTTATAAGTATCCTTTTCACCTAACTAGCGTCAAATACATCTTCAATTTGGAGAGAAACTCAGCCTTATCAGAAACATCCTCCAAAAGTAATTAGCAACTTTTCTCTAGTTCATTTTGACTCCTCATTAATTGGACATCGACCAAAGTGAGTTAATTTCAACAGTTCTTGGGTGCGAAAAACCTAAGAACGCATTAATCTGTTCGCTCTCCTCGAAAAAGCTAACCGTAATTAAGGGATAGACTTCTAAGACTAAAAGTGGTACAATTTTCTTAAGCTATAGTCTGAAAAATACTCTGCATCTTCACAGACTGAGGAAAATACTATTCTTAAAGCTGTTAATGCGCTAAAAATAAAATAAAATACAACACTATAAAAAAAAATTAAAAAAAACTTTTGAGGAAGATATTTCTGTAAAATGTATTCTGTTTAAAATTGTTTTAATTTTTTACAGTTAATTAAGTGATGAAAATTGGCTATATTAATGTCAACAAAGAACCATAATACTTCTCATCCGTAACACTGTTAGAAATTTCTCGGAAAAAATTGTTAAATAACAATTTATTGAATGGTTATTTTACCATATTTAATCAAAACAGTCAAATTACCATGAATAAAATGGTAATCAAACTGTTAAGCTTGAGAAAAACTGATTATTGACTGCGTTCACCTAATACGGTTGAACAACCAGAATTTTATCTCACCAATTAGCTGCTTAGTTCTAGGCAATTGCGTACATATCATAGCCGAGCGGGCTTATCTGTCACTCTCATGACCGGCAGAATTGGAGTTCGAGTCCTAGTGGTGACACTACAATATTTCTTCAATTTCCTTCACCACATGGAGAATTTCCAGTGTCCGGCACTCTCTAATTACCAATACCTTACGAAAAACCGAGCTCCTTTGCCTAGTCAGATAATTATTTGTCTTAACGTTTTTGAAAAATGCTAGTTGTAAATGGTTAAAAAACCGTATAATTTTATATTCATCGTTTTATAACCATACTTTTTGTAAATGGTTTCAAAACCATAAAGAGAAAAAATGCTCTTTACCGTTAATCGGATGGACAGACAGCTGCCAGTTATTTTACCATAATTTTAGAATGAAAATTTTAACAGTGTATACATAATTACAGATTCTTTGATACTTATTTTGCATATTTTTGAAACCATCTCCACTGTGACTATGGGCATAATGAACAGTAAAAAGTCCCAGATCAAATAGCGGTATAAAGTACCGTCACTTAGCTTAAAATAAGTATGTTTAAGAATCTTACATTGAAAGTAGACCTAAAATATTTGACTGCGATGGCTATTTATAACGAATTCGGTTACATGTCTAATACGGAAAATTTCGTAAATGATTTGAGATATCTGAGTTTGCAAAATTTTTTCAATGTTAGTCACGACTCTGAATAAGTTACTAAAATAAATACAGAAAATATAAAATAAAATCTAATAATGAAAATGTCTCTTGACCTGTATTTTAATTGCAATATTTTGAACATGAACAGATTATTCAGAAAGTAAAGTAAATTAATTAATATTCCTAAATATATAAATTTTTAATTTAGCTAAAAATATATTTACCTCATATGTTAAAAGATAACGAGCTGAAATTTTAATGCTTATCGCCGTCATTTAAACTAAAGAAACACACAAAATAATATTTTGTTCAAACTGTGAAAACTATTAGGTAATATTCTGAAGAAAAAAAATTATAAAATCTATATCCTGATTAAATAGTTACTATCCACAAAGTAATTGAACATTATAATACTTTTATTTAAAACCAGAGTGATTCAATTTTTAAGGTAAGGGTGACCTCAACTATTTAATTTGTATATATTACTATTGTTAACCATAATAATTGTGAAAGGTTAGCTGAATCAGGTTACCTTATTGTTTGGCATAGTTTTTGACAATCATGAAAATATTTAAAAATGTTGCTACAAATCAATGTGTTTCATTCCAGTTCGCAAATGGAGTAACAATTCATAATTGAAAAACAACTGAGTTCTTGTATTGTATTAAAAATTGTCTTGAAGGCGGGTTAATGGCATAAACTAAAGTCTATCAAACTAAAGTATATGTTATACTAATTGTTCATTGTAATTATTTAAATTTTGAGCAAAGTGAATAAATTTAAATGTTGTAATGTATTCTAAAATCAAGTGTTTTGAGTTGCTAAATTTTTATTTCGCTAGTATCCCTAGAAAATATATAAAATTGTATAACTATTCTATAAAACATGTAACTATTCCATAAAAACGACGCTATGGTGTTACTATTGGCATAGTATGCAGACATAAACTTAAACCAAATCTTGGACCATACCCATAATTAAATGGACGATAAATCAGCTTGTCTCATCTACTTAATGTAAATATAATCACGTTCTTCACTTTTTATTCATTTGTTAAACGTTTAACAAGTCTTAAAAATAATTATACTTCATTTAATTGATGAAATTTTCATAATGATTGCAATTTTACAAATTAGTATAAACAAAGATCTATAAAAACAAATAGTAAAAGATACCAAAACAAATTGTATCTAACGTTTAACTCTTCCCAAATAAAGAATAAAGAATTATAGTCTTAAAAATAATAAAGAAAAATTAAATGTAACAAAAGATTTTCGCAATAATTGTTGTAAGACTTCTGTTGACTAAATAGCTAATTTATTGCTTAATAATATTATTTAAAAGTATTTGAATTGCAATTTATAGTCTAAAACCATGTCAATTTCGTAGATTACTTGATGTCAGCATAATATTATTTCTGATTTTGTTATCTATTTTAGTCATACACTATTAGATAATTATCTTATTTGTAACCTTAAATAATCTAGATAACTTTGTTTGGATGTAATAAGACCCCTACAATTCTGAACTTTCTCATGAATGAGTATTGATTGAGCTTATATTACCAAGATAATAATCGAAATAACAAATTATATTGCAGAGATAATTTTCAAAGTAACAAAATAAATTACAATAATATTTATCGAAATAACAAATTACTATAAATAATAAAATACTTGCTGCAATAGGCAGAATGCATTTATTTCTTAATTTTGCTATTTTCAAATTTTGTTTGAAGAAACCATTCATTATTATACAATTTAATCTTACTATAAACTGCAAATTAAAATTCCATGGATCTTTCCTATTTAAATTACTAAATTTATAAGTAAACACTTGAAATGAAATTTTTTTCAACAAAAACATAGTTTAGCACAAGAATTTCAAACAAAAGTTTCAAGTTGCAAGTTAAATAACTGAAGCTGAAAACTGCAATGAATTTTATTGGCTTTATTTAACAAAAAATCAATAAATAAATATTTTTTAAATCAAATCAAATCTTATTTTAAAGAAAATATTGATATTCTCCTAAATTTTCCTCAGTAGTAGGTTTGAGAAGAAAGTAAATTTTAATAAGCCTTTACTGAATAGTTCTTGATATCGGCTATTTCTTTTATTTATAAAGCTTTTGATGTTTGTTTGTTTATGGCTCTATTCTAAACTGATTTCTGTATGTTCGTTATTAATAAGATATTATGTTTTAGAAGCAAATTTAAGCAAAATATTTACGTTTACTTTGAAAATAAATATAAGGCTTTTTAAGCAGTAAAACTGAATAGTAAACTCATTTCTAAAAATTTCAAATTATTAATTCATCAAATATTTTTCTAGTTTATCCACTAGCATCACTCAGAATATTATTTGATTCGAAATGTTTAAAATTTGAAATAACTGCATTTTTTCCACTTATTCTCTCTGACATTCAAAATTTAAATTACTTTTTTCATATTTTCAATTTTAAAATAATAATATAGCTTGCATAATTCAATCAATAACTTTCACTAATTTAAAAAATTACAAGTTTATGCTTGGGAGCAATTATTTATGCATCTTAGTGAATCACTCTTTCAATTGATTCAATTTTCTATTATTCATTTTGAAATAAATCGAGCTTTACGTAATAGTTTTAGTTTTTAAAGGGCGTCTTTTTGTTAGTTAAGCTAACTAACTTAGTTCTTAAGTCTGATATTTGTTTGAAAGAACACTGGGCCATTTTTCCACTAGAAAGACTTCTTCACTTTCTAATTAGCACAGTTAATCCTACACGGATTAAACCTTTTCAACCAAGTTAATTTTACCTTATTCCACAGTTTTTAATTATTAGCAAGCCTTCAGTATGGAAGTTTGAAAAGTTTTCAGCAAAACCCGTTCCTAAAGTTTTCCAGCCTAATCAAAATATTTTGATATTTAATTAAAAATTACATATAATAAATAAAAATTTTCCAACAGAACTTTGTTGGGGATTTTAAGGAGTTTATTTTTGCAATTAAAAATATTTTCTTTGTTTTTCTTTATTTCTTTAGTGGTGCATAATCGCAATATATTAGTTTATGTTGAAGAATAATGCTAAGAATAATTAAAAAAACATTTAAGTTAAATTTAAAAGTTTAGTTTAATAATTAAATTTAATAGTTCAATTTTATAAATTAATAAGTTTTAAAAAATATCTTTTTCGAAACAATTTTTTAGAATAATTTCAAACATTAACTATTTTAAAATTTTATTAAACGGGAAATTTTTGAAGTCACTTGAAATTACGTAACACAAAAATGTTTTGGTATAAAGCACAAATTTTTGTTAATCAACTTGGTGAGGGAAAAGAAAATTAGCTATTTTCCGCCAATATGATTTAAATAAAAATGGATACGGTGTTTGAGTAGGTTTTCATTAGAATAAATCAGTATATATCTTCAAAAATTATTAATTTTTCCTGATTAATTTCGCATGTAAAGGCAATTTAATGTTATTTCATTTATATTTTTATATAAATCTTTTAGTTTTTTATTGTTGCTCATAAATTTGTTCAACGTTTTTCATTAGTGTGATCTGCTAAACATACAGTAAATCTGCAAAAGAAGAATTTTTTTTCTAAGAAGAAAACTGTTTAAATTTAACTGCCTCTTTTCTGTTTTTTATCATTACCCTCACACTACGAAAAATCTTGTTATTTTACAGACTTTCTCCATACATTTGCCAGTTTCAAGCTAATTTTTACAAAACAGTTTCACTCTAATTATAAACTGATTGAAACTGTCAGTTAAACTTCTAGTTTTTGCTATATAGTATTACCGTAACTTACGGTACTTTAACTTTATATTTTTTCAAATCATCTTACGATCATTTTCCAAACTTGCTCTTACTTTTCTTAAATTATTTTATGGTTTTGAACATCGTATAAATAAAATTACGATTTAATTTTATTGTTAAATTGATACTCAACTTGATTATTATATGTCTTTAAATGTAACTTTTCTGAAAATTTAATTGCCAGACATTTTCATAAGGGTGGACCACAACAGGTTTAAACGTTTATAGTCTTAATAACGATTTCTATATGTAAGATAAAGACAGTTTAAAATTTTTCTACATAACCAAATATTAGAACTACCGTGGATAGAGCATTTTACTTCCGATGATGAGTCCTAGGTTTGAATTCTGGTGTTGATTGGTTTCATAAATTTTGCTATCAGCCACAGTGCTTTTAGGTAGTTCATAGAGCTCTGCTTAGGTATTTCTTAGAGTTCTTTTTTTCGTTAAAATGTCAGTATTTATCTACTTAAAAGACTGGATTCCGTTTTTAAATATCAATATTTTCCTGCGAAATAAACGATTATGTACTGGCGCACTAGCTAACAGTTTTTTTTCTATAAATTTAACATATTTCTTTCTTTTAGTGTGCTTCTGAAGAAAGTTTCAAGTATTATTTAAAATGAAAACTCCATTTTTTGGAGCCTGGTTTGTTTTTCAAAAACATCTTCTATAAAGGAATTAACCCTAAGAATATGTTACGAAAAAGTGAATAAGAAATCTTATACATAGCTTCGGGTCGATTCAGTTTTTTTTTCAAAAACATTAAAATGAAATGTTTTCAAAATTAACATGCTTACTGATGCATTTTTCTTTCAATTTAAGTTGTGACATTAAAAAAGTAAAAAAAAAATAATTTTTAGCACCCGTTTAACACCAAAAATTTATTCTCTTGACTCTCTGCTCTTAACATAACCTTTGCTTTGATTTCAAAATATATTACTTCAGTGAAATAAAGTATAAGTTATGATGTTTTGTACTGTAAAAAAAATGGATACTCAAATTTCACGAAACTTTTTTCTCCTGTGACGAAATCTTTTCCTGATGAATGCTCCGAGTTATTATTTCGTCAGAGGGATGAAATAACTATCGTAACTTCTTCAAGGAAACGAATTTTGTCATTCTATTTTTTTTCCAAAAACGAAAAATAAAAAATAAATACTCATAATGCTATGAGATTTCACTCGACTATTAAACGTGGTTCACATGCAGGTCCACGTACGTGGACCTGCATGTACATGTTCTTGACTGTATTATTTTTAAATACTAAATAACAGTTGTGATCACCTTATTACAATCACTGGTTACCTATTGGTCAAATGCTTTTCCTTTCTGGATTGAATCCGTTAAACTCCAAAACATTTCAAATCATGGGTTTCAAAAACTGTCTCGATTGATGTCGGATTGGTTTTCAAATCCTTCCTATGTACGTGTTTCAAGACGTCTTAAAATACCTTTCCTTCTTCAACATTCATATTTATATCGAAAACACCGTCAAGTCAGTAATTATATGTTAATAATAAAAAGAATATAAAAATACCTTAAATTATTATGTAAATACTTAAGAAATGCTAGTGAAAATAAAAGAAAGACAGCAGTGGTCAGCCGAATACTTCCTGGTACGAGGTAAACTCTTGGGCCACTATACAACCCGGTTTGCTTATTTTTTTTCTTTGTTTTGGATCTTTTAGTCCTTTCCTAGTTTTATTCTACTTAACAATTTCCCACAATGCACTACGATGAGGTTTCAAATTAGGGATACATTTTCGCCTTATATTTCAGAGTTCCTGTTTTGTCACATAACTTAACAAAGTAATTCACGTAATTAACGAAATATAGCTCAAAGATTGCTGAATCATCAAAAGTGAGAGTTTTTGTTTCTGAGAGTGTGATGAAACTTTATTCCATATTCTATTGAAACAATTTATTTTATGCATTTTTAATAAATTCACATTTATTGCTTGAGAATACCTTAAAAATTGAAAATTATACCTTTTCGCTTAAAAAACTTATATTTATGTATTATATCGTATGCTCAAGCATTTTATATTTAAAAAAAATACATTAAATTAAACTATGTCCCTCAGAACTTAACTATTTTGATTCAAACACTTTGAAATAAATGTACAAAATTTCTTATTTCCATAGGAACATCATAACTTTTTAATATATTCTGCATATAAAAACGTTGATTTGGAATTTAAATATCCCTAAGAATTTCTTTTTTGTATTATAGCTGCTTTCCATCCAAAAAAATGTTTGATCTGAAAAACTTTAATGAAATGCTCCCTCAGTACAACTCAATTTTTTCGATATTTTTTTCTTCTTTTTTAAAGATAGAAAGCTATTCCAAAATATTAAAAAAGTAATCTTCCATTGCACTATTTTTAAACATCTCACTGAACTTTGTGAGTTTGTCATTTAAACTTGGATCGTTAAAAAGATCGTCCTATAAATTGATGTTGTGCACTCGGATAGAAAAATAAGTACAGTAGTTTATAGTCTCAAGCGTAATGCGGAAGAGATTTATTTCTTTTTCGTTCGCTTCAAAATGAGTGTTATTTTTTTCCTTGACTTCTTCAAGTACATTTTGTATGGCTCACTTTTCAAACTTTTTTTACTTAAAGTAAACAATTTTAACGATTTTGGTTAAAATGTTAAATTTTTAAGTGGGAACTTAGGTGTTATATTTGCTCTGAAATGAGGTACTGTTTAAATGGTAAAAAAGTTTCGATAATATTCAAATTATGTTATTCCTATTAAATGCATAATTTAAAAATGACTCACGTACTGTAGTGCCTGTATTGTGACGTAATAATTGTTGTTCTAACACAGGTGATCGATCGAGTTTTAACCATTTTTAACCGTTTTCGAACCAAAACTGTTTTCTGGTATATGCTGCTAGCAAAAAATTTATCAAAGTGATAAAATCACTTTTTCATTGAAAAAGACAGAATTAGAGAAATATTTCGCCATTCTATTTTTTTTAAAAAAGAAAAACTTAGTGTCTAATGTATCTACTATTTTTTATTTTCACTTTATCGTGGGTACCATGTGGGTTGCTCAATATCACGCTAAGAACACATAGGATTCTAATGGAACAGAGAGTTCACACCTATGATCGACGCGGAATTTGAATCCGTGATTATACCTGGTACGAGACCAACTACTTGACCGCCATACAGCCCTGCCTGCTTAATTCGTTTCTATATTTTCCATCAGCAAGTCATCCTAGTTCCGCCCTTCTAATTAATCGTACAATGTAGTATGATGAGGTTTCGAGTCGAGGAAACGTTTTCGTCATACTTTTGAGAAATCGCGATTTGTCATAAATCAAGTGATTTCATGACGAAAGGATTCTAAAATTTAACGAAATATATTTCAATGCAAATGCATGCTTACGTGCTCGCATTTCCATTGATGTTACTTGCAATAGCATAATTCTCTATTGTAATTGTCACAAAAATGCAAGTTCTATTTATTCATCAAACAACTGGTAATTACAAATTGATAAAATACTGAGCATTTTGGTGCTCTTATAGCACCAGAATCCCGTTAGAGTTCACCATACCATGTCAGTTTTGACCATACTTTTTTTTATCAGTGAATAAACTTATCCTTTCGCCTAACTCCTTAAGAGTTAAAAAGAAAATTCCTCTTTTTAGTAATATATTTCATCATCATCAATGAAAGAGCAATATTATTTTTATGCCATTCTTTCTAAAGTACTATTGCACGCAAGGAAAAAAATAAGAGTTATAGAAAAGCAACAAAAATAGTCTTTCATAAAAAAGATATAATATCCTATCAAAGGAAGAATCAGGTGAAAAAAGAAGAAAAAAATTCAAAGCCTTCTATCTAACTGAACGTGACCATTGGAAAGATTCGTGGCTAAACTAATCTATCCAATTTCCGAGCTTACAACTTTCATGTCATTACTGAATGTTCCGTAGTTTTTACTTAAGTCCTTATGGCCTTTCGGAACTGATGTGGTCTTCGATATCTGCAACAAAGAAATGAGTTCCATTTCCCCTAGACTTAAATACTTGGATTATAAAAAATGGCTATAATAAATAAAATAAAAACTATAGCCGTTTTTGTTTTGATGGATTTTTCACTTAACCTTTAATTCGGTGTTTTACCTACACAATCACAATAAATTATTTCAATAAAAAAATAATATTTGGACCAAATGCCAAAAGTAATAGATTAATGCTATAAAACTGATTTTGGTGATAAAAGATTAAGTAATTTAATATTTTTAATTAAATTTCCTTTTATTAAACTATTAACAAAAACTATTGGTTGGTTTAGCTTGTAAGGAAATAGATAGTCATCGTTTATACAGACATTAAAAAATTCTGTACAATTCCCGTACTGTATGGTAATGACATTTCTGGTAAAAAAAGAACTACAACTGTGAATAATAAAACCAAAATATATGGTATTTAAGCCATTCAATTAGCAATATTTCCGTCCATATGGTAATGGTTCTAAAGTATCATAATTAAATTACCACTTTAACCGAATTCCATCATATGTTACTGTTATTTTTTTATCAAAATCATTACCAAAGCACTTCGGTAAAAAATGCCAATCTTTTGGGTGTTTCCACAGAGCCAGAAACTCGGAAAAGTTTACTAAATTCTGGTAGTTTCGACCATACTTTTTTTTATGAGAACGGATTTTAATCACATTATTCCAATTGATAAATACTGTCATTTAAATGATAATGCTTGTTACTTCAGATAAAGTCGTTATTAAGTTATTAGATTATTGAGAACCACCTATTGAATTTTAAAAACTTTTTAACAGTTGAATGATTTTTTGAAAAACGAAATCACTTTTCCTATTATTTTTAAGGAGCATGTAATTAGAAAATGCAACGATGACCCATGAAATAGAAAATGGACAAAATATTTTGCACTATTGCATTGCATTGCAAAATAATTAAAAACTGAATAATTTAAAGAAAAAATATTCCATTTTCAAGGGTGAAGATCTTTAAATCCATTTTGAGAATGCTTGGAAAAATAACGTTTAATAAAAATATTTCCGTCCTGCCTACTCTTAGTTTATACAAAATAGAAATAAATCGAACGCAATATAAATTCACTTTTAGCTCCATCATATTGGCAACGTGAATAATTCATATTAGAATAATATGTCTAGAGTCCCCATTTTTTTTAATTCGTATGTTTAGTTATTGTGTATTAATTATCAAAAAGAACGAGATGATAATACTGAAAAAAACTAAAGATATGGGGCACTCATTGCCAAACGGCTTCGCTCAAAAACTTCCGAGGTTTTTGAAGTCTCTATAGAACCAGAAACACGGCAAATTTTACCATGTTCTGGTAACGTTGACCATGCTTCGTTTTTCAGTGTAGTAGTTATCGCAAAACTACATAATCACTTGTTTGTGCAAAATTTTGATCCGATGTTATTTAAACAGTATTAAATCTTTTCTAACAAGTGATTCCTTATAATTAAAACTTAGAAGCAGTTGCTCAAATGTTTCCTCTAACAAATTGAGATTTTCGCCTAATTTGACGAAGCAATAAAATCTTTTGTTATAAATTTTTGTTCTTCAACAGCGTGCTAAAAGTATTTTTACGACTAATGCTTGATACATAGAGGGGGGGGGGTTACTACAAGCACGAGCTATGGGAATAACACACTGAAGTATGGACTTTCGCAAAAAACAAATCTCCAAAAAGGGAGACATAAAACAGAAGTACATTGTGCAGTTAGTATTAGGTGATTGTGCACGGTAATGAATCTAAATTAATTATCAAAAAATATTTAATTTTTAATGCAGATTATTTGAATAGATTGTTTTATGATAGTTTTATAACACATAAAAGTTAAACTTACACTTCATAGCAAGTTTCACATTTCTGTATCACAGTAAGAAACAACTGAATAGGGGCAACAATTCTGTGGGGTTTTGCGTCATAAAATCTTTTTGTACGAGCTGTTAAAAGTGATTTTATGAATCCCTGTTAAAATAAAAAGTTTAGTCCAACATGAAACGGAAGTTTTACTTCCGTGTAATTTTGAAATCGGAATATTCTGAGCGAAATGAAAACAAAGAGAAACTACATAGTTTCCGATTTTTGTTTCAGAAAGTAACTCTTATCGTTATTTGGTTGGAAGTTTTCCAAAGTCCAAACCACGCTCAATTCATTCTACAACGCTTGATATCGTAAAACTGCCCAGATATATACTGCCAGCACAATGCCATAAATGGATTCTCTTATAAAGACATTTCGAGCTCAATAAAATATGTCCATAAACTGAAACACTGGAGTTAGTTTTATTCGTTAGATCATAAAATATAGCCTCTCTTGCATTAATCTCTTGGGTTTGAGTTCATAATGTTTATATGGTTACGAAAGTACATATTTCTTCAGAATTATTGTAGGTGTGCTTTACTGATGAGCGAACGGTTAAAATGTCAATATAAATTAACTGATGAAATATATAACTTGTTCATTTTAGAAATAATACATTAAAAAGGATCTTGTTAAGTATGAAAAACTCATTTAAGATTCTTATTTTTGAAAAACAAGACTAGTTGGAATTATTATACGGACTTAATTTTAGTTTTTAAATTGCTTTTTTTTTTTAAAAAGTCATATCTTGATTTTGTATTCAGCATATAAGTTGACCGAAAAAATCGAATGTGTTTCAATAAATCTGAACTAATGCAGAATTATTTTGCGTGATTAATTACGCTATTATTGTAATTTTTAATTAATAAAATCAACACACGATAAGAAATAATTTCATCAAAATGTGAATAAATAATTTCATCAATTATCACACGATAAGTGATAATTTCATCAAAATGTTACATGTACCAGAATAATTACACAATCTTTAACGCCAATCCTTCAAACAGATTTATTCTTGACGACAATCTCTTTTTTTGCAAAAGCTTTAAAACATAGACAACTCTAAAGTGTAAAAATTGAATTTTGAGTAAGTGCGTATTTTTTGTTATTACAAAATCTTTATATTTCATAACCAATAATGAAATCTAATTTTTTGCAATGAAATAAAAAGCATTTCCACAGCAGGCTATTGCAAACCAGGGTGCACATGGAGCTTACGACGCAACAGTTTCGTGACGAAAGGCGTTCATAGTTTCAATGAGGCCAACATTGCGCACCCGCCACATTTATGGTATTTATCAATCTGGAGCTGGGTGATTTTCATACTGCCTCTACGACTCGTAATTGAAATATTATTCATAAATTATTACTATATGTTCCCGTTGTTGTTCAAATAAGTCCACTAAAAAGTAAAAATAAATAAATAAACAAAAACTGTTCTATGTGATCTTTCTTCCTCCGTTTCATCTACTAAACAGCTCATCAAGCTAAGTTTAGCAATCTTACATATTTGACTCTGATACAACCATCAAACAATAAGCAATATAGCTTCTATAAATAGAAAAGAAAAATATTCCAATTTTCTTGACTAGCAAAAAAAGGGAAAAAAAGCATACGTCTTCATGAGAGCCCTCTTCTGTGCTATTGATCAGACGATATCTGTTCTCGTAACTATTTCCATCAAGAACCAAAACTGAACGAACGAAACAGATAGGACGTTTCAAAGCTTAGATTGTGCGTTCTAATGCATCACGTTCAGGATATTTCGTTTTACGAGGAAAATCATTTCGCCTAGACCTTCGTCAGAATGATTACTAAGGAACATCTTTATCAGATGCAGCAAAAGGTGACCTCAGGGCGTGGAGGGAGCCAGAAAGTGAGGGGGTTCCGATCACCCAACAAGATATTTGTTTTTATGTTCCCTTTATTGATTTCTACGCGTTCTTTTATTATATATTTTCGGCAACTATTAATTTTACGATGATTGTTTTGCCTATAAATTTGTCATGTTTCATTTATGAAATTGCATTGGAATTTCAAATTAAATTTTGCACTCTGAAAACGTGTTTTATTTATTTATTTTCTTGTGAAAATATTTCCTCAAAGTGGCATATAATATTATTTTTGCTAAATAAACAAGATTTACGCTACTTTAAATTTGTCTTTTATAATTGTTATTGTGAGTTTTTCTTTACTTGAATAACTGAGTTTTTCTATATCAGTAAAAGGTTAAGCATTTTCTAATTTCATGGGAAGCTTTGTAAATTCACATTCGAAATTTTTTCAAAAAATGCGCAATTTAAAGAGTTGCACGTAATCGGTTGTGTTTCTAAAATGTAATGTTAAAATAAAATTAACAAAATAAAATTTTTTAAATGTATTACAAGAATGTTGTAAAGCAAAATTAAAAAATGAATTATTTTTTTATTATTATTTCCTTATTAAATGAATTATTTTCTTTTATTGGGAGCATTTTCTGTAACAAAAGTCATCCAATACGATAATATGAGAATCGATATTTATCAAATACTGCGATATAACGCGAATTATCGATAACTATAATGTTTGAATAAGATATTATCCTGAGTGTCCGAGAAGGGTACTATGATTAAAGCAATAAAATCATTAGTCAATGTTAAAATAACGCAATATATTAAATAAATAATCCCAAGTGTCTGATACAGTCTGATATTACTTCTTATAAATAAGATATTATGATATTAGATAGTAAGATATTACTTTAAAAATATACAAATGGGTAATAAAAGTTGAAATGTTTTAAGCACTCAACTCTCCATAGAGTTTGAAAATACGTTTTAACCTGATTTGCTCCTTTCGGCCACTGCGGTTTTTCCCTGTTCTGTTTTACTTCCTTTTTATCTCTCGGCGACTGTGGCTTTTCCAGTTTTATTTGTCACCATTTTTTTATGTATTTTTCGTTGGCAACTTTATGTTTTATTTTTTGCATCACATATGTTTTTTCTTTTTCTTGTCTGGCAAGTCTTGAAAAGGGGTGTCTGTTTTTGAGAGCTTGAAACCTGTCGACTCTTATTTCGAATGTGCATATTTTTGAATTGAATAAAGATTTTAATCAAATAAAAATGCACTATATCTCCAAAAATATTATCCTTACCTGAAGATGTTTCACGGTATTTAAATTCTTATATCACCCATTAATAATGCGTAGTAAAAAAGGATATGCAATCTAAGCATTTAAGATGAATTTAAAAAGCACACCATCTGCTGAAAGAATTAAATTTGAATTTGACTGTGAACGCATTTCATGCTCGAAAACTCCACACTTTTTAGTATTTCCAATGCAACCTTACTTCCTATGCACTCATGTTTAATTCAAAAATGTAGAGAACTTTTCAATATTTAAGATGATAACGCACACCTTTTCAGCAACAAATCTTATTTTATGAAAAAAACATACCTTTTTTTGGAAATATGTAGTATATTTCCTGCATAACTATTGTATATAAATTCGAGAATGAAGTCTCAAAACTTTGCGTTGGTTTCAAAACATATATAGGAGAACAATACAGTAAAATAAGCAAAAAGTAAAACTTACGTTGCTTTAAATAAATTGAGATTTATTGCATGATGACAAATTGAAACGAATACTGATTTTAATGATGAATTTATAGTTTTCTTAGAGTAACTGATGAGATCTTTTTATTGTGAAAACACTTATTACGAGTCATTTTTGTCTAAGAATCGGCAAACTATATTTAAATAAGTATAAAAACTGTAATAATGATACAAATTACCATTGGCAAAAAATCACTTCTAATCTTCTGTCTTAAGAATTACGACAATGGTAAACAGAAAATGAAAACGTGATTCTTATTATCTTAAAAGCCTCATCATTTCTAATCTGCCTAAAATCATTTCCTAAAACCCCATAATCAATACATTAAAATGTCATCAAGGCTTATCTCTTTTTTAAAAACACAAATTTTTATTTAAATTTTAAAAGCATTTACATTGATATTTAGTGAAGAAGCATGCAATATAATATAAAAATATATTGTACGTCATTCTTAAAATAATTATTGGTGTTACATTTATAATTAAAAAAAATCAGTATGTATACTTAATAATACCTAAAACACGACTGAAAAAATAAACATTTTTCATTGTTCATCACATAATAGGAAACACTTAATAGTAAATGTAAATAGTCTGATTTGTTTCCGAGAAACTTAGCTTTCGTACAAAAAAGAGTACATTTTTTGAAGCCGCTTATCTTAATGAAAAATAATTCTCAACTAAGTGACAATATTTCGCATACAGTATAAAGAATTAAACATTATGAAAAATGTAAAGAACTGCATTATCAATTTTTTAGGATATTTTTTTTATTTCAAAGCAAAATGTCGCCAAATTTATGTATTTGTTCAGTGTAATTTGTTTTTCTCTCACTTAATTCAATACTTCTTTTTTTTAATGAAAAATCGCCTTTTTATAGTTCAGATTTATTTTTCAATTAAGGTTTCATATCAACTTAAAATATAATCTACACATTTCCTATTTGTTTACTCTAAACTTTAATAAAATTCTGACATTTTACAGCTTTATTTATTCTGTGTTAAAAAGTGAAATATAAAGTATTTTCTGCAAATAAATACAATACTGTTTCTTTTACACAACCCCTTTTTTATATTTTTCTTTGAACAAAAGAGACGTATTCAGTTTCCGTTTCACGGGAGATTTTCTTTCTAAAAATATGTTGCAAAAAGTTTCTATTCCCTTGATCTAAGAATTTTAGTAATTTATGGTAGGCATTGAGCTTTAGGTACTTATAAAGAAATATTTCCAAACATATTTTTCGTAATAAGCTTTTGGAAGTTTTATTAGCAAGTTTCCAAAAGTTTATAGGTATTCTTTTGACTTTTATAATTTTGTAGCCTTCTTGCTCAAAAAGTAACTGTTTTGGAAACAGGAATGTTGTTGCATTTATTCTAATATATTTAGAAAAATATATAGTTTCAAAACAGCAAAGTATCATATTTTTGTGTTAACTTTATTTCAAGATTGTGTTCACTAGATAAAATCACTAGATAATAACTTCAGTATTTATAAAAAAGCTAACGATAAATAAAATTATAAGCAAACAATAGGGTTCATATTTGGTCTAATATGCATTTTCTAATATATGGCCTCACTTATAATAATATTTAAAGAATGTATTTCCTTTTTAGACACTTCACGTCTGTAAAATTTTATTTGCAGTCAATAAAATAAAATATAACGTTATCAGAAAACAAAATATAACATTGTACTGTGGGGATCAGTAGTTACAGACCATGTCAACCGTCATCTATGAAAAGGTACCCCGACATAGAGTCGAGTTAACATGTCTTATATACTAGTGAATTGTAGTTGTAATTTTGTAGTGGTAGATACGCTACAGTACTCCCCCACTAGAATTATATCTGTGATAGAATTCGATGAACGAATACCACTAGTTGAATCATTGCTGTTTTGTGAGAAGCCGGGAGAGCTGTATTAAGATCACCGTATTTTTTGAGTGCTGAATGTGAGAGGTGTATTAACTTCACGGTCGTATTCGCTCCTCTGTTGCCGTTAGCAGTCGAGTAATCACAAGCATGCAAGCCGACGTTGAGCGTGATCGAGACGAGACTGAGTAGCAACAGTGCGAGGAGGTGGATAATGTCGCAGTCACAAGTAGCAAGTCAACTGTTCAATGTGGATCATCCATCGAAGTAGGCGTTACTGTCTAGGTAGGCGTGTTCATAACGGAGTGGGCGTTACTGCCTAGGTAGGCGTGTTCACATCACGTCCGAAGGTCACCAATGTGGGGAATAGTAGTTACAGACCATGTCAACCGTCATCTATGAAAAGGTACCCCGACATAGAGTCGAGTTAACATGTCTTATATACTAGTGAATTGTAGTTGTAATTTTGTAGTGGTAGTTACGCTACAGTACATTCCATCAGGTAATTTTAACGTTTGCAGCAATTTCGTAACATTGAAATTAAAAAAAAATCATTTTGGCAGAAATATCAATATTGGTATGTCATAATTTTTATGATAGCAATAGTTATTAAGCAATTTTAGAAATTTTATGAACTATTTAGTTAGAAGGACTGAGCATTGTTGTATACCTAAAAAAACTCTAGGATCCAGTTTGGCCCTTCTTTCATTTTTTGTGAGTAGATCAATTAGACATCGAAAATCTTAAAATATATTTTAATAAAAATAAAAATATATTAGAGGTTATTAATGTTTAATAAAAATATTAATGATTTTTATTAATGTTTAATAAAAATATATTAGAGATTCAGTAGTCAAATTTCTTTGGCATTTTATTCAATTTGGTTAACAAAAATAGTTGAATAAACGGAACACCGTATTTTCAATTACACTAATAAATTAGCTACTTAGAAGACTGAGTTTCTATTTCTCCATAAATAATAATTTAGTTATTTTTTGAATACTGCAGCTGATTTGAATACTGATATTGAATACTGATACTGGGGTACCTTATATACACTGAAAGGTCACTTATACCTGAAAATACCTGGAATTATGGAATATCTACCAAAATACCTAAGGAGCCCCACCGGCCACCAACATTATTCCAGATATAGGGTATTGTACATACGTTTTTATAAGGCTATGGATGATAAAATATTCACTGAAATTGAAGCAAATCATGAAAATTCAGGAATACTCAAGCCTTTTGGTAAATTATTTTTCGAATTAAAGATTAACCAAAAAAGTGAGAGAGACCGAATTGGTCTTATCTATCTTTCGTGTGTTGCGAATCAAAAGAGGTGAAAGTTGAATTTCTAATAATAAAAAAGTCGTTTTAGCTGAAATTCAATATTTAGTTTTCATTTTACTACAACTATATTCTAAGTAATAATAAAATTTTAAAATACCAAGTAACATTTTTAATTATTATATTAATCACTGAAAGAAAACAGAATAACTCATCTAATTTTATTCAATTCGTCAAAATATAACATCTTTTCATCTAATACATTTATATTCCTTAAATATTTATAGATATTACTGAAAAACTGATGCATAATATTCTGAATAGTTGAATAAAGCTCAAAATAGATATATTTATGATTTATTCTTCGAGAATTAAATGCAACCCATAATTTTCCATTTATTAATGACCATCTACAATTGCGCAAATTCTGAAATTGAAAGCATCAATTCACAAAATTACTTCTATGAAATGAATAGAGTTCATTTGAATCTGGTGAATTCTATTTATTACTTACCATATGTGTCTGTGCACAAATCTTAGATTATGAAATGAATTATGTCGCTATTGTTCAGCTGAAGTTAATTAGCATAAGTGAGCGTACAAACCACTGGATTTAACTCAAACTAATTAGTTTCCGCCTATGGTATTCTGCGTTAATGTGGCAATTTTCCTAGGATTACACTGTTAATTCACAGAACTCTTGCTTCGACGAATAGAGTAATACAATATGGAATATATGAGTTTCATTAATATGTTTTATCATCTAAGAACATATAAACTCCATTTGAGAATGCTATATGTGGAATATATCTATTTTATTTTAATTATAAACTTGTTTATCTAATATATTTTTGCATATTTGAATTAGTTTATTATTAAGTTTTTTATTTTATAATCTGGTGCCATTGCGTTGAAATGTTTCGCATATTTTGTTTACTGGATGAATGCCCGTTTTTTTAATGGGGAAAAAACGGAAACAAATAATCAATCAGTATTGAAAGAGACTATGAAATCATGCTTATGTCTGAGAGACATATTTTCTGCCTCTGGTAATCTGCATTAACGTGCCTGTTTTCCTAGAATTGCATCGTCAATTCGTAGAACTCTTGTTTCAACAAATAGAGTGAAACAATATTTTACGCATGAGCTTCCTTAATATGTTTTATCATCTAAAAATATTTTAACTATATCAGAGAAATGTAATACGTGGAACGCGGAAATGTTTCGTTGTTTTTGTTTTATTTAATACTAACTGAATGCTCGTTCACCTTACGGAATGAAAAAAATAAACAATTAATACATCAGTTGTAAAGAGCCCTACGAAGTAATGAACAAAGCTGAAAAACATACACCAACAAAATTAAAGGAGCTAAAATTATTCCAGTTTTATGTATTCTTATTTTTTATGATTACCAGTGGTTTTACGTTATTACATTAAACAAAACATGTGTCTAGTACTTCATCCTATCGAAATAAAGATTCTATTACCAAAATTAGTTAAACAACAATGGGGTCGATAATAGAATGGCAATTTTTCACGTTTCTCCTAAGCGCATTAGTACCATTTCTACCTTAATTTTGCTTTTCAGAGCATAACTTATTTTTTTTTTATATCAAATACCCTTCATTTTAAATTATATAGTTTTTTATTATTACCTTTTAAAACATAATTCTAAAAATAACAGACACGAGGTTTCAGATATTTTCAGAAATGCTAATTTGATGACGTAGTCCACCTAGGATAGCACGTTCGCGTTGATCATTGAATTTATCGGACAGAATGGGAAAAAAAATATATAATATCTCAGAGCGGGCAATGAACTCTTTTTTTAAATGAGAGATATAAGCTAGTAAACAACACTGATGATGTCCTTAAAATATTTAAAGGAATAAAATCATATGCGAATTCATTTTTATCAATGGCGCGTTATACAACCAAAACAAAAATTTCATTTTTCAACGATCTCTTATGAACAATTTAATAGAAATGCTTGGACGTTTTTCGGGAAAGGGGGACTGAAATGTTCAAAATATCCATTCTTTTCTTGGGGTGTAAAAGTAAGTAAATAATCAATAAATCAGTACTGAAAAACATTACGAAATTGAAACTAGAACTTACACAATTAATAAAGTTACAACAATTACAATTAATTTAATATTATGTGTGGTCCTTCCCAGTGGTTTTACGTTAAATTAAGCGAAACATGATTTTAGTAAAACATTCCACCGAAATAAAACATACACCGTATTCACCATAATTTGGCGCAATACTTGATTATGTAATACTTGATTATGGAATTCTTAATGATAAGCATATCTGCCTGCAGTGTACTTTTTATCTAAAGTAATTCTAATGCGATGGGAATTAAAACACATATTTTCTTCTTCATAAAACACTTATTAAGTACTATTAACAAAATAATATTTTTCAGAAAACCTATTACTTTAACAATAACAACTTAAGTTCAACTTAACAGTGATTAAACTAACGCGCAGATGATAGCTATAATTCAAATGTTACATCTTCATTTACACCTTAATGTTAAATTAATTTCGCTAACTTTAAAAAAAAAAACTGTTTATTATTATTCTTTCTTCGTTGATTAAAACTGTTATTTATAATGCGATACTAGCCCAACCTTTGTATTCATTTCGCTTCTATTTATTCGTCTAAGAGATAGCACGTGCAACATAAATATCTATTTAACGAGAAATGCGACCCTGCTGCTCAGCATAGCGAAGAAAGGGTCGCTTCGATCCTGTTTTTAATTAACTTTAATGACGTTATTAACCATGCACCTTGCAAAAATATTCCCCCTTTATGAGGCTACTCCTGGAACCAAACTCTGTGCTTCTCATTTTTTAAAAAAAAAGAAAGCACATAAAATTCTTATTGTAAAATAAATAAAACTAGAGGCATAATTCCCAAACGATAAAGCTATTTCGTTGCTAACAACATCGGTTAAAGAATTCGTGCAATTATTAAGCCTAAAACTGTTGTTAGCGGTAAATTTTATTGCTGATTCTAATGTATTTTTCGCTTTTAAACGGTTATCAGGTTTCTTTGCATTAATGGTCCTAAAGGTTTCTGCATGCATTTTCATTTTTATAACAAAACTAAACAATTATTGCTTCGAGAGGGAGTTTATTTGATAAGAGTGTGAAACAACACGAATAACGAGTTTTTATTTTTAGAAAAAGAATTGCTGTATTCTATTACCAAAAAAGTGTTCTGTATGTGGCTAATATCTGGATAACAATATACATCTACCTATAGTAAAATATCGTAATGGTTTGACATCACCAACTCTGTTATGAGTGTAAAAATTAACGTCATATTCTGTTTTGTGGCGCAAAACCTGTGAGACTTAGAAACTTGAAATTACGAAGAAACGTAGAAAACGCACAGGAAATATAGTGGAATAAAATACATCGTTCAACAATTAGTTCGAGTATTATTAACTGTTAAACTTGACGTAAAATGTTCCGTTCAGGCTGATCTAGAGACCACAGGAATACAACTACACACTTTAATATAAAGCGTTGATATATATATTTTTTTTTTGAAATTTTAATTTTCTGAAAATAATTGCAATTTGAGGTGTTATTTTGCGGAATTTTCCGTAATTTTTTTAGTCACATTCGGGACTAAAAAAATGTGAGACTTAAAAACTTGAAATTACGATAGGATGCAGAAAAAAGTACATGGAATACGACAGAATACAAAAAAATTATCATTCGACAATTGGTTCGAGATTTAGAAGCTATGTAACTTGTAGGAAAATAAATACCATGTTTGAACTACCTAAAACCCGTTGCAATACGTTAACTTGACGTGATAAGAAACCATTTTCATTTATCATATCAGAAATAATTTTGTTTTGAAATTCCTACTTTTTTATTCCAATTTGTTCTAATAACTTCGTGGGTTTTTCGTGCTCTTATACGGCTCTTTTGAACTAAATATTGATTATTTATCTATTGTTGTAGAAATTTATTCTTTCCTCACGGGACCTTTATTTTTTTTTGCAAGATCGCGCTCGAGTTGATGATAAAATGGGAAAGAGATACTACATGTTTTTAGAGCTAAATATTAACTTCCATAATGAAATTTTTAAAAATAAAAAATAATAATAATGGGAGATAAAAAAAACTTTCCCATTCTGAATTTACATCGAGTCAGCAAGTAAAGTTACTTTTCATGTATTTTCATTTTAATGAATCACACTATTTGTATTCCTCAGCTTAATTTTTATTTAAATACAAATGCTAGCTTTTCAAATCTAGGCAATCGTCTATTTAATCGTGTATATATATATATATATATATATATATATATATATATATATATATATATATATATATATATATACCGAAGAGCCATTACATTATGACCACCCTCCATCTACAACAATGGGCTCGCCCAGGAACAATGTTTTCATGGGGCACATTAAGACCCATAAACCTTATAGAACAATCAGTCACGTCTGTAAGCTACTTGAACATAGTTGCAGACCAGGTTCACCCATTCATGGCAACAGTTTTTCCTACGGGGAATGGTGTTTACAAACAGGATAATGCACCATGTCATAAGGGTTGAATCGTCGAGGAACATTCCAGTGACTTTCAAGTCATGTATTAGCCCCCAAATTCACCTGACCTTAATCCAATAGAGCATTTGTGGTCCTACTTGGAAAACCAAATTCGTGCTGCCGCGCTACCCCCTCGCAATGTAAGGGAATTGCAAGACCAGTTGGTGAGTGCTTGGTACCAGATACCTCAGACTACCTATCAGCACCTTGTGGAATCAATGCCTCGGCGGGTGCTAGCAGTTTTGAGGGCTAAGGTCCTACATGTTATAAGCAGGGTGGTCATAATGTAATGACTCTTCGGTGTATATTATTTGTTTATAACATTTTTAAAACTTGTTTTTTATGACAAAATTTTTAAACTTATACAAATTTAACTCAAAATTGTTATAAAATTTTAAAACATAACGAGTGGTGGCCTGTTTTACAAATTAAGTCAGGACATGTTTTTTTAACTTGAACAAGATACCTGTTTATAATATCTGTTAAAATAAATGAACTATTTAACAAGATATATTTTTAGCCTAGTTTGAATTATAATTTACTTTAAGTAATACGCTTGGAATCATCCTCTTTCACATAAATTAAAATGTTTGGTGGTTGAAATTTTAAATTTTGGTCATACTTGCTTATAAAAATGCAAAATTATTTCCTATGAGATGCAGTAGCTCTCCAAATAAGAAGAGCCTTTTTTTAATGAACAATTCTGTTGATCTCGGTCTCTTTGAATATTAGCCTAAGATAATTTATAGCTTAATAAGAGACACTTAAATTTTTGAAAAAAAATAAGATATTGAAGAAGATATGAAAAATAAGAATTTAGCCGAAAGGTCTGTGTAAGCGGTAAGGACCCATGCAGCATGAAAGGGCAAATAAACGTTAAAAATCCGTTTGTCCGTTATAAGGTTTTGGTCTTACGTTAAAATTACGTTAATTTCACGTGATGATTTTCACCATTTCTTCATTCGTTAAAACGTATACGTTAAAATTACGTTAATTTCGCGTGATGATTTTCACCATTTCTTCATTCGTTAAAACGTATACGTTAAAATTACGTTAATTTCACGTAATGATTTTCACCATTTCTTCATTCGTTAAAACGTATACGTTAAAATTACGTTAATTTTACGTAATGATTTTCACCATTTCTTCATTCGTTAAAACGTATACGTTAAAATTACGTTATTTTAACGTTATCAATTTTCCCTTTAAATATTTCGTTAAAAATACGTACTTAAAATACGTTATTTTAACGTGTACATTTTATCCATTTTTTGACCGTTTTTTAAAAACGTTTTATTAGCGAAAAATTGACGTTTTGTTGCATAGTTATATTTACGTAAATTTTTTGGGATTATAAACGTAAATTTAATTGTAAAAATGTTTCAAACAAAAAGGATGAACCTGTGAGAGCCCAAGAAAGATAATCTTTTACGTCTCTCTTGAATTCGAATAAACTGAACATTGCAGATTTTCATCACAATTCATATTTAATTTTTAATACTTATAATTATTTTTGTTTCATTAAACTGGTTATAAATATTTGCTTGTTGATAATATTGAGTCGGCTCATTATCAGTAACTGACAAGGGAAATATGAGTTTTAATTCTTATATAACTAAACTATGATGAAAATTAAGAAATTTTCCAAAATACTGAATAATGTAAACATTTTCTACAACTTGACATGCAACGAACATACCGTAGAAACACATTATACTTAAATTTAAATTATCTCTGTCAAGAACAAGAGTCCTGGTGTAGTGGTTACAGCGTTCGCCTCAAGGGTACGGCGTCCTAGGTTCGAGCCTACTCTAGTGCTATGCGAATACTAATAATTATTATTATTAAAAGATCTTAATTTAAAAAATTTATTTTTCTGTTATTATGTAAAAATTGATTCACTATTTTTTTATATTTCAATTATCGCTCACCATACTAGTTAATGAAAAATAATTTTAATATTATAATTATTATTTTCTACTTCAATCAACATGAAATAGAAACGATTATTTTTGGTTAATTTTGTTAACATTTATTTATTAATTTCTTACTTTGCAATAATCGCTTACCGTATATAAGTTCTTTCAAAATAATTGCTAAGAAATGAGTCTACTTTTAAATTCCATGTTCTTACTGCATGAAAGAGACATTTACTTTATTTTAAAATACTGATTTAATTTTTTTTTCCTTCCAGAAACTTCATAAATTGTAAAAATAGAATTAAAGTATTTTGAAAAATTTATCAATCTTGATTCTTTAATGTATATAATATTTATTAATGAAAAAAAATATACATATCAAAAGACAGGTTAAAAGATAATTCTCAAAATTAGTTTTCGTAATAAAATTTAGTGTGGGAAGTTTTAAAATATTGGTTGTTATTAAAAGACGTTTTTACACACAACAACGTTTTTACAAATTTATTAAATTTTGCTTTGAATCTTGAATTTTATAATCTGGAAATTGTTTAATTATAAAATCTCAATTGCAGTAAGTAAATTATTTATGAAAATCATATATAGTAAAAAATAATATAAATTTATAAAATATAGAAAATAATATAAAATAGCATAAAATATAAATAATAATTGTAAGTTTTGTTGTAATGTCAGAAAAATAATTTTTTTTATAAGAGCAAGTAATGATAATTCCTTATTTCTTTGCAAAATATTATTTATGAGTGAGTTTTTATGTATGTGAAATTGAAGTACTTTTAAAAATAGTTAGAGAGTTCGGTTTATTTTTCCGAACTGTCAGTTTTAGGCTTTCTTGCATTAAATAGTCTGTTTTTTTTTTTTTTTTTTTTTTTTTTTAAATTTTTTTTTTTTTTTATCATATCTGGCAATAATGTTACATAACAGGGAATTTTAGTAAAATTTTCTTAGGGACACAATGCTTGGAAGGATTTAAATAGCTAATGAAGTTAAACAAATTGTTTTTAATTATTTAGATCATATAAATAAAAAAGAAAAGGATTTAAGTAAGGAAAAGAGAAAGTTCCTCAAAAATTGAAGTTAAGACCTAAATTTTGCAATGGTAATACATAGACCCTGAAAAAAAAAAAAAAAAAAAAAAAAAACACCTTTGAGGGAAAAAAAAAAAAGGTCTCGCAGTGGACTGATCGTTAAGACACGGTTCCCAGCAGATCACCGAAGTCAAACATCACTGGCTGCGGTCAGTGTGCAAGTGCCACTTGGATCAGTCTGCGTAGGGACCGAGGGTGTGCGGTATTGGTCCTCGTTAAACTGTGCTACCGTAAAGTGCTCGACTTCGCGCGCATGTCGTCGGGCTACCGAAGCGGGGGTGCCATCCCCTCCGCAGAGGATCAAAATTGTGATGGTATGTCTTCGGGTCATCCTCCGGGATGTTTCCCAGACCGTCGCCAATAACCCATTGTGCAGCTCTAGTGCGACGTAAATTAACAACAACGACAACAACAAGAAAGAGAAAAGAAGAGAGAAATTAAATATTTGCTTTTTCATATTTTGACATTAGTGCGACAAATTTTTTTCTTTGTTTTTTGACCAAGATTTTTCCATTTAAGCTTAGTTCCCGGTTAATAGGGGTTTTAAGGGCCATTCTAGTCCTTGACGGGGGCGGTGCTCGATCCTCGACACCACCGAGTACATGCGATATATGTGCTATTAAAATCTGTGGAATCGAGAGGCCTGTGGTCGATCACATTGCTGTGCCAAATGTACAGAGATCTGGAGAAAATTTCCTACCCCTTCAGATTTAAGTCTAAATGGATGATAAGCCTAATGTACAGCTCTAGTGCGACATAACTAAAACTCCTACCTTCATTAATTCTTTGACACATTATCTGTTTACACTGTGTTATCTGGGAATACAATTTCAACAAAATCGTTTTAATATATACATACATTGCTTTTAAAATGAAGACAAATATCAGCAAGCGAACAAACAGATTCATAAGAATTTACTTTTTTTTTTTTATCTAAAGCACTGAAGAGAGAAACGGAACGCTTAACGAAAATGGATCCTTCCAGCTAAAATTAAATATAAAATTTTTAATATATTATATAAAAATAACTTGATCCACTGGAAATGTTAACAACTTGACACCCTTTTTTACCCTTATTGTTATAATCAAGTTTTCAAATGCATTATATTACCTCTTTTTTTTTCTTTTCTCCAAATGAAATCGTGATTTAAAATGTGCTTTTTATTTAAATGTGTATTTTTTTTTATGTAATAAATATTTTATGAATTTTTTCAAACTATTATTTTTAACACGGTCATCACCAACAACTAAAAATGATACCTAAATCATGAGACCATGCCTTTATGCATGCCAATTAATGTATGTAAAATCTTCACCCACGCAGACCAGAAAAACAAAAAATAAGCACGAAATTTGAGAAATAACATGTAATCATGATAAAATAATTAAAATTAACCAGAGATAAATAAATGTACATGTTGATCCCATATTATGTTAATCGATAAAACTTTTACATTGGTGGATGTAGTTAGATTAAATCTTTTTGATTTGATGGAAGATGTAACGTAGAATGTATTCTACAATATCTTTCTTACTCTCATTTCGGATTAAATGGAAATCCTACAATTTATGGTTCATTGATCAGCCTATATGATGCACAAAAAAATCAATGTATATTGTTAGTTTTACAGTTTTAAAATATAACATAATTAATGTCTCATTTAGTTAAATTACTATAGTACGATCCTCTTATTCCTAACGATTGGAAATGAAGTTCCTGGTTAGAGGAAGCAAAAAAGTGTAAAGTTTTAAAATAAATAATCACGTATTTTAAATAATCTTGTATGTCTTCCGAATCAGTGATCTTAATTTATAATATTTATTCATGTTTGTCTTTTAATAATAAATTATTGTTAATAATAATTTTACATTTCCAGAGCATAAAACAGCAATTTTTATGAATTCATAAAAATTATCAAAAGCATTAAAATCGAGTTTTTTTATGTGCAAGCTATTCAAATAATATTATACTAGTTAAAATAAAATACTATTATATCTCTGTAATGAAAATAACATTACATAACAATATAATTCCATTTTTCTTTAAGTCATGAGGTAAAATAGTAATAATTTTTTAAAAAAGGCTTGACAGTTTTATTTAACTTTTTTAAAAATATTATATGAAAGTTATTCTACAATGTAGCATTTTATTCCAGGTTTAATTAGAGTAATAATAAGAAAAATAAGAAGAAAAATCAAAAATAGAGAAAAAATTGATTCACAATATAGATCCAAAGTAACTCTCCACATTGCTTTCAGTTATTTGAGTTTTTGTTTTACAAGTGCATTAAACGATACTGAGTTTCAACTTTTCACTCCTTTTCCGTGGGAACAAGTTCTACACAAGGATTGCTACCCCTACACTAGACGACACTAGTTGCATTTATTTACATTTTTGCACGCGTGTGTTTATATACGCCGAATTCAATGGTAAGTTCTTTTATTCCTTACTTTAATTATTACGATTTAGAATGTTAATTCATTTTAATGCTTCACTATCAAAAAGAGTAAATAATTATTGTAGTTAATTCTACTTGAAATAAACACAAATATTCTAAGCCTATCATTTGCGAAGTTTAACAAACTATGACAAAACGTAACGATTTTGGAAAAAAGCAAGAGAATTTGTTGAATCTCATTTACTGTGCATAAAATGTAAAGAGACGAAATACAGACCCGTTATATACGATTGTTATGCAGTTAAGATATTTTTAATAAAATCATGAATTTTTGGAAAGTTTTCTGATGGCACCTAAGCTTAATCAAGGAATATTAATCTAGAATGCTGAGTTAAACTAGTTGCGATCTTATATAAAAAGAATTTCTATTTTAAAGCTTTAATTATCAAAATTATTAAATTAATGCTGCATTATTTTATTCACCTGACAAATTTTGTTGCTATAATAAATAACAATTAACAAAAAGTAACAATTATAAGCATTATTCTGAAGATAATACTTAAATGTTATTAATCATGGTTGACTTTACACACCAAAATATGAGTAGAGGGGATATTTTCCTTCTGTGATTTGCTGCGCCTACTATTGTGGATTTCAAACTTGCATACATTTATAAAAGAAAACTTGTAGAGGTTTGCCAGGGGTTAGTGGCTACAAGATATACCCTTTTGAATTTCTTCCCATGTTTTGTTTTCAGTGTGATGATAGTCACTGGAAGTTACCAAGACCTGTTGATTATTCTGCCACAGGTGATGATAAACAAATTTTCCGGAGTAGAAAAGAATTTTAGCTAGATTTATAATGTAAATTTTTCTGTTTCACTAATTTTAGGGGATATTTCTGTATATTAATCTGTCACACTAACTACAATAGCCAAGCTACCAAAAAGATATAAACTTGAAATTTTTTAAAAAAAAAACATGAATGTTTGCCAAATGGTTACGAGTTATATCTTTCGAGTCCGTCCCTTTCTGTGATTTTTTTACTTTCTTTCAGTTTCTCCGATACCAGAAGTTGCCAAGACGTGCTGATTATTCTGCCATTGTTCATTTTATAGAGATCTCCCCTTATTTTATGAATCAAATAAAAGGGGATGTTTCCCTATTTGAACTAGATTGTGCCAACTAAAAATGTTGAAACAAAAAAAAAAGAAAAAGATTTTGTACTTTGCAAAAATTTAAAAAGAAGTATGTAGAAGTTTTCCTGAGGGTTGTTTCAACTTATATTCTCTGAGTTACTCCCATTCTGAGATATTTACTTAATTTTTCGTGGACCACTGGAAGTTTATAAATATTTAGCCATAGGTAACAACATAGAAATACTTATTAAACTTTTAATTCTCTATTAGGGTTACTTCTGTATTGTGAGCAGTTATGCCAACTGCTATCGTCCAGGCACCAAATAGATTTCTAACTGCTAACTTTTTAAAAGAATATGTAAAGGTGTGAGAAAGGTAGCTACGAGTTATACTCTTCAAGTTGATATCCGTTAGTTAATTTTTTTTAGTTCCTCCTAGTTGCTGCGTGGAAGTTGCTTAGAAGATATAGTGATTATTCACCGGCAGATCATGATACGGGCATTTTTCTTACTGTTTTGCCTACTCAGTACGAGATGGCAATTTTATTAGCAAATGAGACGAGACAAGTTTTATGTGTGAAACAGTCCTATCATATTGTTATTAATTTGAGCTGTCTTATCTACTTACCTACTATTGTCTTATAAAGTATAAAAACTATTAGTTGTTGCATTTTTAAAAAAGTTGAGTAGTGGCATTTTCTTTTAACTTTACCTTTTTAAAGAACCAATGGTTAAACACGCTTGATTGGGGTAAATTTTACAAGAGTTTATAGCAGATGGTTCTTCAACCAAAATGTCGTGGAAGTATCATCTTAACAAGCTATTGCAAGAGAAAACCTCACATGGACAAAAAAGTTTTTTGACTATTTATTTTGCAACATGATATCTTTAAAAAAAAAAAGAAGATAAAACACCCAGTTGAACATTTACTGGAAATTTTTCTTCTTATTTTTGAAACAGTTTTTGAAATTTATCAGCTAAAACGATATGGAAAATAATTGCAGTAATTTTCAATATTAAATTATCTTTAGAATTATTCTTATTCAAGCTTTTATTTAAATTTACATTGCTGTTTAAAACTTTTTTAATTCTTTTATAGTCATTGTATTCTAAAAATATGCCTAGGCAGGGGTCTGTCAAGGCCAAATTTACTACCGTTTAGCGGTACCTTCACAAATTAAACTTTAGAAAAAACAGTAGTTTCACTAAATACTTTTTCTTATAATTTTATTTTTGTATTCCTTAAGAAACGATAAATCCATATTTTTGTGTTGATTTTTTAATGTAGTTTTTAATTTTTCACAAATTATGTCTAAATTTTCATAAAATAGGTACCTCTCAGAAAAACCTAGACAGACCCTTGCTAGGTGAAAAAGTTCAATTGAAATTTTTATTGCTAAATTTTTCTTTTAAACAATTTTTGTCTTAGTTTTTTTACCTAGCTTTTTACATTTCTAAAAAACTTTGTTTTTATTAACTGTATGACACAGTAATTAAGAATGTTTCTATTGACTTTATTCTTATCTGGAAAATATGATAATTGGAAAGACTGAGATGTAAAGCTTTAAAATTTTATTTTGAGAATTAAAATAGATTTTTCTGTTTTACATTTGTATATAATCTTTTCTTTTTGTTAGTGTTTTTAAGATAACAAAGCATTTTAATAACATATTTCTAATAGATTATATTTTAGTTAATGTTGCTTTATGGATACTGCTTTACAGAAAATATTATTCTTAGCATGGAAGTTTTGTTGTAACAATTATGATAATTTTTTTTTCTCTTTCTACTTTACTTCATAACTTTATTAAGTATTTCTGGTTTAATTTTTTGTTTTCCCTTTAGCCCATTCCACTAATATAGATAAGCATGGAGTAATTTCCAATTATAAATAAACTTATTTATTCGTAAAAAATATTTATTAATGAATGTTTTTTAAAAAAAATATTGCTATAAAAATATATTCTGCATTTCACCATTTTTTTAGCTAACATTCTGTCAAACCATTACTCCTTACTTCTCTAGTTCTGAATAATAAATGTGCCCGTATAAAAATATGTTTGAATAATTTCTATGTTTTTAAACGTATTAACTGAATGAATTTTCTTTTTCATAATCTACCTATTGATGTACTTCTGAGGAAGATCTTTGAAAAGGATCTAGCTTTGAGAATGAACCTCCATCAAGTCTCATTTGAAGGTACCTGAATTAAGTATGTCTAAAGAAATAACTGTATTTGAATTGTTTCCTTTTTTCTTGTACTTAAAAATGGGTAAAAAAAATTCGTGAAATTATAAACATGAACAAATCAATTGTTAAAAATTATTTCAGATTACTTTTGCTGATATTAAAAATCGTAATTAAACATTGTTTACATAGGCTGCCCATGCTTCAATAACAACAAATAAAAGTACTCAAAAATTTGTCTCTTAAAATTAATTATCATATATTGTAAATATATTTTCCATGTACTGTAGAATCCTAATTATTTGATGCACAATCATCAGCCTTTGCACTATTCAACTAATTTATAATAGAAGTTTCTGGTGTAAGTTTCATCGTTAGTATCAAGTAGAATGGTAAACTGTTACTGTTTTTACCACCACTATTTTTGCTGTTCCAATGTTTTATTTCACTGGCACTTAAAAAAAAAAAAGTGTTTTATCTGCATTAAATTAGTCTTTTTATTCATAGTCCTCCATAAGTGCAAACAAATTCTGAAACTTCTATTTTGTTTTTAACAATTCTTCAACGATTATGCAGATTGATGAATCCCTCAAAGGCTAAGACTACTCAAACCAAACATTTGGCAAACATTAAAATAAATTATAAAATGAATAAACAACATCAATTGGAAATTCTCGGGGAATTAAGATTGATACATATTGCTCAGTATTTCAAATCTCCATGGCAGAATCACAGCGACATTGTTGCAGAATTTTACAGATCTCTTGCAGAAAGATTTTTCTCTTGAAAGGAAGAAAATATTGCTTTTCTTTTTTACAGAAATATTTGAACATCCAATATTTGAATCATGCATTTAGATAATCAGTTTTTGACATGCTCAATTTTCACCGACGTAATGTTTTGATAGTATTTTCGGCAGTTACTGATATTGATTTTCATTTGATTCTTAACCATCTTGATATATTTAAGCAATATGGAAAACTCGAATCGTGCATTTGAGTATCTCTTTTTTAAGGCTATCTTTTTTTTCTTTTTTTCAAAATTCTATCGAATTTTTAGAAGTTATAGATGCTGATTTCTCCTTAAATTTTAAATCCGATATTTTTTATACGATATTATTTATTGCAACCTAATTTCAAAGTGTGACACGCTTTTGAGGAGTCCAATTTACGTAATTACATCATATATTTTTTTTGGGGGGGGGGGGCAATTGCTACTACGGATTTCATGATATTTAATATTTTTTTATTGTGATGATTATTTACAAAATGCGAAGAAGCTAGTAAAGTGTGTGTCTTCCCACCAACAAAATGTGAGAATATAACCCATAATATTAAAAAAAAAAAAAAAAAAATCGTGTTAAATTAAGAAAATCATTATTATTATTTTTTGTTGACACAGCGTATTTGCCATTTTAAATTAGCAACATATATGTTTGTTTGTATTAAAAGTATTTTGCAATTAGATATTAGTGCTGGAGAGTTTAGTCGCAGATAGCTCAAAAACATTCTGCTACAAGATTTCAAATTATCCTTGTTTTAATTAAACTAAGCCAATTGTATATATGTTTATATATATATATATATATTTTTTTTTTGTACATCTGCAGTTTTCTACAATTCCGCATATTAGAAATTGAACTTTCAATATTGTTAACTTTAATCAATGATTTTATATCTATGACTGTACCATAGCTGCCAACTGTTCAGAATTTTTCGGATTTGTTCCTAATTTTTATATCAAATCAAAAAATCTGATATTTTTTATAAAAAATCTGAATTTTCCTAAAATTTCAGTATTTTTGTTTTTAAATCAAACCCTAGTTCTGATCGCCACAAGCTTCCTGTGATCATTGTGCAGAAGTAATTTTTAGTAGCTTTTTATTGGAAAATACTATTCCAATAGCTGTTGCTGATCATTTCACTAAATTGAATCTTAAACAACTATTATTATTTTTGAAAAAATGTATTACAGTATTTAAACACATGCATCAGAAATATTTGCTTATGTCATAGATTATTATTTACCTGTCTTTTATAATTTGGAGAATAATAATTATGTATTAAAAAGTAATGGTTGTTTTTAAACTATTATACCGGTATTCCTAATTATAAAATATTATTATTATAAATTTCCCTCAAAGGATAGTGTTTATAGTTTCGTTTTACTAATTTACTTAAGATATTTTAATATTTGTCAATTAATGTTAATATTTAATTGTTAAATTTTTGTCTTACTCTCATAATTGGTGCGTAATTTTGTGGCATATAGTGTTCCTAATTTTTGATTCCTAAGGTTGGCAGTTATGCTATACATATGATATTTTCTATTTATATGATATATCTGTCTATGATATTATCACTTTATTTTTATAAAGTTTTTTTTTTCAATAACTTCTGCACTGAATTATTATGCTTACATTAAATGAAAAATTTTTTAATTTCATACTGTTTGAAAACATCTTTTATTTAAATATCTTATTTTTCCAAGTGAATGTTTTTGTGTCTATTATTTGGTGTTGAAGTATTAATGATTAAAATGCTTTAAAACACAATTCATTGTGTATATCAAGGTTGCAAAAAATGCTTACTTTTCTCTAAAAGAGTTAGACTGACTAGTTTTCATTAATTTATTATATTTTCTTGCATTTTACTGTATACATTTAGAATACTTATGTTCCAACTTTTTATTTAAACAAAAACTATTAAGTAAAATTTATGTTAAATGTCTAATATTGCAGAAAACTTATATATCTTGTAAATTAAGTAGTTCATGCAATGGAAATTATCACTACTACAAACTATATGAATTACAGTTTGACAAAAAAATATATATTTGTTTTCACATCTTTAAATAAGTTAAAACTTTTTTTGATATATCTGCTCTATACTTGTTCAAAAAAAAATTTTATTTTATTTTTTTGCAAGGGTGTGGAAAGTTGGTAATTTTGATTTGCTCATATATATATATATATATATATATATATATATATATATATATATATATATATATATATATATATATATATATATATATATATATATATATATGCAGCATTAAAAAAGATAATTTCTAATTAGTTCCAAGCATAAAATTATTATTTTTTGAAACAATTTTAAGTTTAAAGCTGTTCCTCAATTGTTTTTATAGTCCAAAATTGCTATACTGCATTACTCCAAACATTCTGTCATGATGCTACATTTAACTAACACTAACTGGTTTTTTTTTTGAAATTTTTTTATCCAGTCCTTTTAAAGTGGTTTAAACAAATAAAGTTTTTACTGCCCCCAAGCAACCTGATAGTAACACACTTGGGTCAAGGAACACAGAACCTATTTTTCCCACCCTGGAATTTAATGCCCCACCATTACTAAGAATTCCGTTGTGGAAATGAATTTCTAAATCACCTAACAGCTTTCTAATGTATTTTGGAGTAAAGTGTTATGTTTTAGCAGCGATTTTCCAGAAATTAAAGAATTTTCAAAATAACCATTTTTTGTATAAAAAAGCTTTAACAGAGGCAATTGTAAAATGTAATTCTTCACTTGAACTAAATAATATATAGTTTAACAAATTACTGAATTTGTTAAAATTACTCCTTTTGTATATTAAAGATACTGTTAGTGTTAAAAGGCATAGTATTTTTACTGTTTTAATAAATGAGAAATTAAAAATTACGTAAATGAAACTAATCGAATTGTGTTTCTGAACTACAAAGTTCTTGCAAAATATTCTGAAGAGGAATGAAAATTGCACCCAAGGAGCAATAAGAAAATGAAAAGAATGAGAGAGAAAAATAAAATTCTGATGATAAGTAAATAAACAGAAAGTATAGGGCAGCTTTTAGGAGTACTTTACCTGACAACGGGTGCATGTCGTGGCAAGTATTGCGGTTATGAGAAAAAGTAATTTTAAATAGGGGTGTTTTGTGAATAGTTTTGTCTTGATTTTAGGTCAGCGTGGGTAAACCAATTGACACCTTTATTCCTTCATTGTGCTCTTACTTGTTACCAAAGCAGCCGACAGCACCAGACTAAAAGTCTGGAGGAGTTCTCCTCAAAGCCACACGAAAAATAATTTAATGTTTTGTTTATAACTTACTGCTGGCTTCATTGTAAGATTTAGTTAGGATAAAAAAAATATTAAATATTCTAATTCAGATTTGTGCTGTATATGTATATAATTTTGTCATGTAATATGTGATTAAAATTTGTAAAATAGATTTTCTTATATCTAAGTATTTGGATGTACTCAATCGATATATACTTAGTAGAAATTCCATGAAAATCGTGTTTTAATATTTTTTTAAAATTTTTTATTTAACTGTATTTTATCTAGTCAGTATTGCTTCGTTTTAGAAATCTACTGTTGGTTGTAACAATTTAATATTATTGTCCGGTATATTTTTTTTCATATGCTAAAATATTTATTTGTTTTCCAGGAACATTGCAGTGAAGAGGTGATAGTAACAGCGGGGTGGAAGAAGTTATGAATGTTTCAGATCTGTAGCGATGTGTTATAATTGTAAATCTATATATTGTAAATATATTGTATGATAGTTGTAAAATAAATAAAACTTAATAAATCTTATTTGATTTAATGTTTTTTTCTGTATTTAAAATTATTTAGTTAACTGCTCTTCTGGATTAAAAATTGTAATTTTACGAACATAAGACTTAGAAAAATTGTAATTTTTGTAAATAAACAAATCAAATGGTAAATTTGGTTAATATTTTTTTTTTACTTCGTGTGTGTGTTAAAGTAAATTTTAGTCAAATTTTTCAAGCTAAAAACTAAAATATATGCATTTAAAAAAAAAAAAAAATAATGAACCCAAAAGCATTCTAGAACAGTAGATAATTTCCAGCAAGCAATTTGGAAACATGGACTTCAGCAGAGCAGTAGATTTATTAATTTAAACTAAAAAAAAAAAAATATTTTTTCCATAGGGGTTTGGAAAATCATGTAAGTATTGAGTATTTTTTTCTTCTACCAGTGTTATATTACTTTATATTACAAACTTTTAGGAATGAAAAATGTAAAAAATTCCTGAGAGACATGAAACTTCGTAAATAAACCAGTATGCTGCTGTGAAGAGGTAGAAAGATTTGCATTCCATATTCGTTGAGTTATAATTTGAATTGTAAAAATTTACAGAAAGTGTGAGATTAAAAATAAAAGCTTTTTCTAGGATTCTAAAAAAAAAAGAGCATGAATATCGACTATTTTCCGTTATTTTAGTTTTAGTTCGAAAAGAATTAAAAGTTTTTTTTTTAAATAAAAAGTAAATGCTATATTTTTTAGTGTAATTAGTGCAGCATAAACATTAAAATACGGAATGGTTTCTTTCCTTCTCAGTTAAAAAAAAAAACTTAAAATATGCTATTGTTAACAATTCGGTTAAAATTACGATAAATTGAAATTAATTTAGTTAAATTTACGCGAAAAATTTATTAATTCACCTAGCTCAAAATAAGCGTTAAAAATATTGATATATAAGCGTTAATAATACGTAAATAAAGCTCAAAAATAAGCGTTAATAATACGTAAATAAAGCTCAAAAATAAGCGTTAATAATACGTAAATAGTATGGATAAAATGCGTTTGTATTTTGGTTAAAATAACGTAAAATGTACGTAATTTTAATAAAAATAAGCGTTAAAAACACGTAAATATTCATGGTGAAAAAAACGAATTTATAGAACCAAAAATATACGTAAATAGTTTGGTGAAAAAAACGTAAAAAATACGTTAAAAATTGGTTACGAAATTCACCTTAGTCAAAATAACGGCAAAAATCGGTCATTTTTACGTTAAAAACAACCCAAATATAAACGTTTTTTTACCTAATTCTAGACTACCACTCGAAACGCAAATAAAACGTTTTAAATAAACGTTTTTTTGCTCTAAACCTTGTGGCATTTTAACGTTATTTTCACGTAATTTATACTTATCTCTGCTGCATGGGGAACTGTCCTTGCATCAGAACGGTTCTGGGTTCGAATCCCGGTCAAGGCACGGATGTTCTTTCCTTCTCTGTACTATCTGTCCTGACTGCGGGAGCGACGTTGGTCCACCTAATATGGTGCCCCTGAAAGAGAGGCTAACAAAATCGCCCTGTAAATGCCTGAATTGACGGATGTTATCGCAGGTGGGCATTGGAAGAAAAAAAAGATTTCAGATACTCTTTGTTATTTTTTCAAAATGTATTTTAATGCTGCTTCATTAAGGGGAATGAACAACGAATGCAATTATGCGTAATCAAAAGGATTCAATAAATATGTGTGGTAACGCGGAGTAGATACTTAATCACCTAGAAAGTGACTTGGGGGTATTAGGGGGCAGGAGTGATTTCAAAAGAAAAACAGGTCTAATGATTGGACCATCCATTGTTAGCTAAAAGAGTTTCTAATTCTTGAGGACATTCTAAAGTTGATAATTTGAAACTTTCCATTTTTTTAAGTTCATGGAAGGATTGTAATGGCCTCGAAGAGAAACGAATTTTAATTGAAAGAAAGAATTTAGTACAATTATAAGGCATAAGTTATGGAGTACAAGTTGTAAAGCACAATTTAGGTGATTTAGGAAGAAAAGATATAAATAAAAACATTGTAAACTATTCTTTAACAGATGGATTAAGAAATCAGATTGATAATTCAAATGAGCATTCCAAAACTGTAAAATTTAAAAAAGAAAGTGTAAGCACGGAACGTCGTGTTTAACTGAATGCGTGCTGTAAGAACAAGTATGTTATTGCAAAAATTGAGTGATTTAAGAAAAAAAAATATGAATAAAAACATTGTAAGCTAGACTTTAATGGATAGATTAAAAAAACGGATTAATAATACGAATGAGTATTCCAAAACTGTTACATTTAAAAAAGAAAAGTAACGCACGGAACGTAATGTTTAACTATAAGAACAAGTATATTATTGCAAAAATTGACAGAAGTTTCGAAAACTCTAGCTTCAGAACAACAGGATATAGTAAAAAATAGCTGGCAAATCCACACATATAACAGGTAGGTCAATCTTTTCAGATTTATATTAGTATTCTGAAAAAGAATTATTAAAAAACTTTCTTCTTTCAAAAATAAATTGCATGAAATATGTATTTTAAATAAATGAATGTAGAACTTTCAGGGTTTAAAATTACGATAAATATCACATTTTACTGCATGCCACTCCAATTTTGATATTACGAACTAAAACTACTAGGAATTTAATCTTAAATATTTATTAATGTTCTCACTAAATAATCTACCCACGAAAATATTTAGCGCTCATTAGTCAGGCGGAACCAGCAAATATTTTCTATTAAATATTCACGTTGAAAGACTTCGCCAAGCTCGTTAAAAGTTTGACCCTAGAATTGCCATAAATAAAAAGAAATGGCAATCAACACCCAGAAGTGTATGAAAGGGTCTCTCAGTCGCATTAGAAATGCAAAACAGGTCGTTCTAAAGAGGAAGAATGGAGCTCCACGAAAAGATGAGTTCGAAGAAAAGAAGAAATACGAAGAAAAGAAGAACTAGAAATCCACCGACCTTTCTGTAAAAGTACCGGTATCATTTTATAGGAGATAGTTTTAAATTTAAGCCGTCAGGTACACTGTCCAAGATGGAAGAAGCTTTCAAAGACACAATGCAAAGTCATTATAAAAAATCCATGCAGAACTGGAAGACTACGAGATACTCTTTGCTCGCTGTTGTTATATATTATTTGATGATGCATAAAATTTAATCAGGAACTCCGTTAAATTAAAAGAGTAAACGAGACGTGAAATAAATTTCTTGTTTTCCGTGCATTCCTTTCCGAAATTTATGATGGAAATTATAAAACAATTTTAGAAGAGCCAGTGGAAAAGATTGAAAAGTAAAATTCTAAACTGTAACGAGTAAGAAAAGATTTTATTTTAAGCTTATTTATTAATTGTGAAGTTATTTTAGGTTTTTATGTTCCTTTTTTTAAAATTCTCTGAAGTTTCAAAGCCAAGAAAACATTTAGGAAAACCTATTTTTTTTCCAGATTAAGCACCATTATTTTAAAAAAAAACTCAGTTTATTCGATGAAAATTAATTACTATAAGGCGTTTCAGTGCTATATTCATATAGCGTCATATAAGCTATGAAGGCCTCTTTTCAACTGCCGAATTTTAAGCGTTTGCTTCACAGATTTCTTTAAATCTTAGTTTCATTACAATTTATGTTTACAGAGCCGTGATTGGGCAGGGGATAGAGCTTTCGTCTTCCAATGAGATGAACCAGGTGTCAAGTCGATGGCTGGTCAATACGAATTCCATATCAGGCTTGCACGAACCATAATGCTGACATAAGATATCTTCAGTGGTGGACGGATCATGGGTTAGAAGGGTTTTGGTGGGAGATTTTGGTAGTTTTTCCTCATCATGTAAAGCTATAATGTGGGTTAGTTCTGTCCAAAAGTCCTCCACAAAGGTAAATTTCTCCTAATACTTGATCCAGGAGTCCCTTGTCTTCTGGATTGGGTTCAAAATTACAAGGCTACGGAGTTTAACATCAGTAGTCTTAAACCCAAAAAATTAGGTCGGTTGTTCAACGACGGTAATAAAAAAATTTATTCTTAAAGGCATGGAAATTTAAAAAAAGGTAGTATAAATTTTTAACAATGTGTGTACATCAGACCAGCATTAATTAATATTTGGTTTATGTTCGATGGTGACGATGTTTTAAAATATAAGAATACATACATTACTCAATCATTTATCAATAAAAAAATTAAAAAGTTGTTCCCTATAGTGTTCTTTCAGGAAGATATTAAGTAAAAGTAAACAAGGATTGATATTCATTTTCCTAATCTAAGCGATTACAATAAGTAAAGTTCACTTCGAACAGCTAAGATAAAAAAAAAAAGCAGCGTAATGTCTTTTTTTTCAGACGAAGAATAAACCTTTTTCCTGGTATGCATTTTATTAATAACATAATAACAGTAAGTTAAAAGAAAGCCTCCAGCTTGGATATTATTTAGCCCTAAATTGAATCATACAAATCTATACTGAAAAAAAAATATGGTTAAGTTCCAGAATGTGGTAAAATTTAGCGTGTTCTGGCTCTATAGGAAGAAGCTTAGTAAGTTTTTCGGAAAAATTGAAAATAAAATAAGATTTTACAATATGTGATAAAATTTAGAAACTTTGGAAAATGTGATAATATTTTATTATGGTACTTTTTATTAAAACCAGAATATTTATAGAATGGAAATTAACGATCAATCTCAATATATTGTAGCTGAACATTAGTGTCCGAAACTTAACCAGCTTCGAGTCCAACTTATCTTGATATCCTAAGTTACCCCGAATGACGGTAACAGTTGCTTGTAAATTTTCTTCCACTTATTTCTGGACCACATATTTGAAGTAAAAGATTTTAAGAACAGTTAGTCATTTGTCTAAAACGAAAATTTTATAGCAATGTCGTCTTAAAAACAATATTTTCAAATTCTGTAATAATCACCAAATCATTTACGCAATAAAATTTATTTTGCATGCAATCTGCAGCATGTGAAAAAGTCACTTAGGAGAAAAAGTAAGTACAATAATTTAAATCCAGACTACTAATTAATAGAGAAAATAGTTATTGACTATTATTTTAACTATTCAGATAAACACTTACTTTGTACAGTTTATTAAATGTATGCTTTATATCAGGACTGAGATTTTTATATGAAATATAGAAAGCTAAGAATAAATTATGACAAAAATGTGTCTATAAAAATTGTGTGTCTATGTGTCTATTGTGAGTCTATAAAAAAGACTCCCAAGAGGGTGGTAGGAATGTTACAAGTTCACTAACTTAAATTAAAATGTTTTTTAACAATTTTAAGCAGATGATTTTGTCAAAAATTTTATTTTATTTATACTATAGTTAATAGGAATTTCAATTTGCAAACGTTAAATTACGGTAGTTACAAATTAATTATTTTATGCTTCTATTAATTAATATTTGAAAACAATTAAATATATTAGAATTTATGTAATTAAAATTATGTTTGCATATCGTATTTTGATTTAGGCGTATTTTTGATAATAAAATATAACTAGACGTAATTAAGTGAGAAATAGAAAAACCTTAAATGGGCATCATAAAACTAATTAACAAAACTCATTTTAAGCAGAATATAATTAATTTTTAAATATGTCAATATTTAAAAATACTGGAAAATGATTTTATCTTGTTTAATTAAACATCTTGCTTTAAAAGAAATGAATAAAGGGAAATACGTCCTGTTTACATCTTCCAAGTATTTTAAAAATTTATATTTATTTCTGAAATAAAATGATTTTTAAAGTGAATTGTTAATTGAATAAATTTAATTGATATACTTGGCAGGATTCGTGGATTCTACAGTTTAAATCTTTTATTTTTTATTAGTCATTTAGTTAAAATTATTATATTTAAGTTAACTCAATTTTGAATATTAGTTCTTCCAACTTATCTTATATGAACAGGTAAAAGTGTTATTTAAATAAATATATATGGCATCATGCAATTAAACAATTTTATAGTATAATATTATTTAATTATACGAAATGACAGGCTTTATCCCTTTAAATTTACATAAATTGTATAAATTATTTTATCATATAAAAGTTATATTGGCTATATGTTGTGAAGTTATTTTGTAATATATAAATTTATTTCATGCTACAACATAAGGATTTCTAACAAATTCAATTACTTGCTAACTTACTTAAAGAAATCCGTAAAGTAAGTTTAAATTAATTTTGACAAAGATATGGAATAACATATATTTTTATTCTTTGGTCTAAGCCTCATATAAATATCTTATATATTATCTAACAATAAATAAAAGGAAATATTCCAACTTCTATTGAGAAAAAAATAATAAACTACTAGTTTTTCAATTAAATGCAGTGCACTATTAAAATTTTCATTCATCAATCATGTTTTTTATGTCAAGTAAGTAGTTTTAGAGTAGAATGATTTACAGTGAATATTTATTTTTCTTTTATTACTCTTCCAATTTGAGGTTATTTTTGATATAAGTTGACTTGTTTTGTATAGAAAAATTGACAGTAATTTAGCTTGCTCCACAGAAAAACACAATTTTTGCTTCAGATTTCTTTGAAGAATATTACAGCTCATTAATTTTAGAGTATTGCGCTTTTTGATTGCTCCCTATTTTCAAAAATAAAATCTGAAATTTCTAACAGATAAAGGGTTTCCTTGGAAGTGCGTTATATTTAAATTCTAAATTAATTAAAGTGATTATTTCCAAATACCCCAATGTTTATTTTTATTTATGACTAGGGGGCTAAGCCCCCTGTTCGCTGCCGCTCACCAACCCCGATTATTGCTTCGCAATAATTGTCTTTTCTTGGCAGAAAACAATTTTTCTACTAAAGTTAAAACTATTCACTTAACATATATGTACTAAAAGGAATTCTGTTTACTTACTCTTGTGCCTCTACGTCCCACGTCTAAATATTACTCTCAAATATTACTTCACCCAAATATTAGATCTCTTGGTGAACGGAAGTGATTTTTCGAAGTAATCATTTTTTAAAATAACATTTATATTCTTATAGCATTGTATTGTTCAAAAAAATTTGATGAGTTCACAACCATAATTTAATACTCTCGCTAATAGTAGCAGTACTGGAAAATAAGTTTAAATTAGGGATATAAAAATATTTAAAGAAAAACAATACCTTTACGACTATTGTTAATTTTGTGCTGATGACAACCAAAACAATATGGAAATGAATGAGGGAAAACTGGATCCTACCACGTGATTTTCTGGCCAATAAAAATGCACCGACAACAATGGAAAACTGCGACACCATCATTAGAATTTTATATATAGTAAGAAACATAAATGTTGAAATTTGTAAAAGATACGATACATCTATTATTTCATTTTCTGATTGTATTTTTATTGAATAAAGAGCAGAATGCGTGAAGGTTCAAAGTGACTTTTAACCTATAAATTATTTTTAAAATTTAAGCAATTACACTAGATAAGAAAAATCAAGCCTTGCCTTACTTTGTCATTCGTATGCTCTCATTTATCGAAATCAAAACTTTCTATACGGAGAAAAAATATCTGAAAAAACTATAGCGTTTCTACCACTACAAAAATATAATTCCAATTCACTAGTATATAAGACATGTTAACTCGATTCTGAGGTGAGGTACCTTTTCGTAGATGAAGGTTGACATGGTCTGTAACTACTAAGCCCCACATTGGTGACCCGATCGTGATATGAACACGCCTACCTTGGCAGTAACGCCCACTTCGATCTGAACACGCCTACTTTGACGGATGGTCCACATTGAGCAGTTGACTTGCTACTTGTGACTGCAACTTTATCCACCTCCTCGCACTGTTGCTACTCAGTCTCGTCTCGGTCACACACAACGTCAGGCTGCATACACTCGACTGCTTATGGCAACGCAGGAGCAACCACGACCGTGATCTTAATGCAGCTCTCACGATCAGCAAAAGTACTTTGATCTTAATACAGCTCTCCCGACTTTTCACAAAACAGCAATGAGTCAACTAGTGGTATCCGTTCATCGAATTCGATCACATATGTAATTCTGGTGAGGGAATACTGTAGTGCTTCTACCACTACAAAAATACAATTCCAATTCACTAGTATATAAGACATGTTAACACGATTCTATGGTGTGGTACCTTTTCATAGATGAAGGTTGGCATTGTCGATAGCAACTCTCCCCGCAAAACTATCGAACTGAATAACGTGACATTTCCGGTATAAAAAAAAATCCTAATTCTGGTTAATAAAACAAGATATTATGTATGAAAACTATTCATGGCAATTTTTTTTATTTATACGATAACGGAAATTCCGGTTTTAAAATTAATTATTCTTTAGAATGAACAGTAAAAGCTGTAGAACCGTTGTTGAGAACAGATCAGGATGGCAGAGGATCCTCGACGAGACCAGGGCCAACCCCGGGCTGTTACGTCAATGATGATGATGATTTATAGCCAATCACACAACGTTATATATATTGGGGATAACTTTCAAAAGTAAATCCATAAACCATAAAATATTCAAACTATAAAAAGATTCACTAAAAGAAATATGGTTTGATTTACCTTACATAACAGATTGCGAATTATTGAAAATTTTGCTTTGCAAAATAGTTCAAATTTGAAACTTAAAAATAACAGTTTTATAGAAAAATATTAGGTTTTTATTTCAAATTACATCAACTAAAGCTAGGTTTTAATCAATGAATGACAAATACAGTAAAAATTATTTTTTATATTATTTAGTAACATATTAACTAAATTTATTACATTGTAAATAGTGAAAATATTTACTTTCATCATAAACAAGAGCTTATTAATTTGTGAAGAAGAAACTTTTTTGGAAACACGATAAAATAGATATGCTACGAAATATATGTTGTATAAAACATATCAGATTGTACGCATCAGATTATATGTCTATACATAACAAACTATTGCAAATTTCGTTTTACAAAATAGTTTAAATTTGAAACATAAAAGTTAATATTTCATAGAAAACAAAATGATTTTTTAAAAATTACCTTAACTAAACCTAAGTTCTAGTAAATAATATAAACCAAGACAGTCAGGATAATTTTTTATTTCATTTAGTATTACATTAACTAAATTTATTACAATATACATAGCGAAAATATTTTAATTCATTATAAAATCAAATTTATTAATTTTTGAAAAGAACCAAAGGTTTCAGATGCGATGAAATAGATATACTACACATCATTATAAGTTGTATAAAATCATATAATATTTTCATTAACGTTTTTGGAAAGAGTTAATTACTTTCTTTACGAAAAATTAATTACTCTATAATTAAAATGGGTATTTCTTAGAAAATGAAAGTTCTTATCGAATGTGTATTTATTTAATTATTTATTTTCAAGTTTTTATATAAACGCAAATATTAGTGCTTTTATTAGCGAGTATTTTTTCCGTTATTCAATCATCTCTGCTACAGAAAAATTAGGACGAAATTAAGACATAATTTATTAAAGCTTCGATCAAAGTTAAGTTATTAAACATTCCCAGCTGTTCCCTGAATGAAGAAATTAATTGAGTAAAGGAAAAAAAATTATAAACTGCCTTGAACGCGCCAGGGAAAAATGCCAGATAATTAATCCTCATGATATACTATTTACCATTCTTAAATAACTTAACGCTATAAATATATGTATATATAAATTTTCTTAATTTACTTTAGTTTCTTAAGATGAACTTAATATATTTGTTTATTTTAAAATGCCGCTTCAATAGCTGAGATCTTCAGCTGAAAACTAATCACAATACAAAATTTACATTGCAAATGAGCTTCCTTTTTCTTTATAACAGTTTAATTTCGAAGTTCCATGAATGTAGAGTGCTTTATTTTCTAAAGCAAACAAAGTTGTACACGAGAAACAATGTGAAGAATTTTAAAACAATACGAAGAAAATATTTCTGCAAATACTGAAAGATGAGTGTTTTTTTTTATTAAAAAAAAGTCGTGGAAAATATATGAATTCATTTGTATTGAACATATTCTTTTTTCATATTTTTGAAATTTAATTTTTTGTTTAGCTAATTATTTTTAGTTAGTTTTATTAGTGCTAGTTCAAAACCTTTTAATTTATAAAAATCACATTTTTTTTAATCGCGTCAAAGAGAATAATTTAAATGACCATTTTGTTCTAAATACTAAGCTACACAGCGTTAGGCTAACATTTGTAGATTTTATATATATTTTTTCATTTTGATACCCAGATTTTTGTACCCAATATTAAGAAGAGGTACGCATCCAACTATTCTCTATATCTTTGATTTAGTCATATAAAAGTACAATGCACAACAACCCCCCCCCCGAAAAAACCCACCCTGAATAGTTTTTGATCTAACAATCAGAATTTCACGTCCTAAGAATCATATATTTAAAATTCGATTTCACAAAAACTACTAGATCAATTTCTTACAAATTTGTATTTTTTCCATTGAAAAACTACATTCCTTAAAATGTTTGAATATCTTACAATTTGAAATTTCTTCAATGATTATTAGATAAAATTATCAGTATAATAAATAATTATTAAAGAGTTTTTTTACATGGAATTATTGTTGGATAATCGAATTTTATAGTCATGCGCAAAACTTATTGAATTCTCCAGGTATGGTGTCTCAGGTATAGCGTCAGGCACGCTTTTTGTTTTTAAAAATCCTTTCATTCATTTGAAGTGTCATGTATATATGCACATTTATTTTTTCTTTGTTTGTCTATTTATGCATAAATGTATGGGTAAAACTTAAAATAAATGAACAGTTTCTTAGAAATAAAAAGTGTGTCTTGCTACGTCTATTGGTGAAATACATGAATAGTAAAATAAACATTAAGGAGACCAAAATTTGGACTATCTCACCTGACCAAAATTGGGACAATATTTTCCAGATTGAAGCAGTTATCAATATTTTAAAAGTTAGAATAACAAATTCATCAAGAAAAGGGTATGTTTATTTAGTGAAAGTACGATTTTGTGTCATATTATGTAATCTAAATTATCCTCCGCCTTAACTAATAAGCTTATTTGAGGTTAGCCTCTCAATTCTTTAAGATTAAATCCTAATACCAAAAGCCAAAAGATAAAATTACTTTCATTCCTATTAAACAAAAAACCTGTTTTAAAATATAATCTCCAATTATTCTTCAACACTAATATCACTCAATGGTAGTTTATGCTTCAATCATTTGTCTGAATTTGTGCTCAAGAATACAGAAAAGCAACAACATCTAAACTAATCTGGATCTTTAACTAAAAAGCAGATATGTTTTGAGATGTACTTAAATGTACCTCTTTACCCATAAAGAAATAAAAAGAAGGTAACTCGTACACTTCTACTGTTTTTGAGTCATCAAAAAGTTTTGCTATAAAAGAAATTAAATAGAAAAAAAAGTTTATCACCAACTTCTCAATATGAAGTGATACTTCGCTACACTAACTTCAAACTTTTGAAAGTGAGCCAATAACGACTTTTTCGCTATAAAAGACCCCGTTTTAAAACTCCCAGCCTCGGGCGAAGAAAGAAAACTCCTCAGCGCAGAATTCGGATGATAAGAAAAATAAAGGCAAGTTAGGAAATTTCTTGAAGTCTCATAAATGAATCAAAGAAGGCCGTTTCTTATAGCTTCAGTGACATCTCAATTCAAAACGATCCTTTTTCTCAATCACTGCATTCAAATTCAGAGTCAACGGCTTCCTTAGAATTCTCTTTAAGCTGAGCTGTCAGTATTTGCCAAAGAATTGCTCAATTTGAAATACTGAGATAGATTGTATACAGTTTGGAGTTAGAGTATGCAGATTTTTGTGGTACTTTAGTCTTATGTTCAGCTGAAACTTTAACAAATGTTAAAACATATTTTGCACTTAAGATATTTCTAGTATACTTATTTAAACTGGAATATTTGAAATACTGTGATAGATTGCAGTGTGAAGCTGAAAGAATAGGACGTGCACATTTTTGTGGCACTTTCTCGTGATATTTAGCTCAAAGTTTAACAAATGTTAAAAAAAAGTTAGAGTTGGCACTTACGATATTTCTGGCATACTTGCTTAACCTGTATTGTTTAAAATACTGAAATAGATAGTAAGCAATGTTATCTGCGGATTTTTGTGAGACAGTTTCGTGTAATATTTAGCTGAAACTTTAATAAATGTTAAAACACATTTAATTATATTTTCCATTTATGATATGTCTAGTATTTTAACATTTAATGATTGAAATACTGAGAAATATTATATACGGTGTGAAGTTAAACAAATGGTATATGCAAATTTTTGTGACACTTCCGTATGATATTTAGCTTTACCTTTAACAAATGTTAAAACATAATTAATTTTATTTTTGCACTTACGATGTTTCTAGTATACCAGTCTAACCTTTATAGTTCTTCTTTATTAAAAAAAGTGTAGATGTGAAAACATGAAGTCTGAAAAGCCGATGGTAAAATGCAGTTGTATAAAACATTTATATTGTTTTGATTTCAGATTGGTGGATTTGATTCTCAAATTTGGTGGTCTAAAGACAGGAAGTCTCAGAAGATAAAGAATTGTCTTCAATAAGGAAACGCAAATTAACATTCCCACAAGTAATGGTTAATTTTTATACTGAAACCTTGCTTCAGACAGTCCACAATGTTGACTAAAATATTTTTAGTGCTAGATTTAATTTGCCATTAGACTCCCCCTTGAAGGTTTCGCTTTTACTCAATGTATCTAACACAAATTTGATGTATACTGTCACATTTGTTTTCATACTGTTGCAATTAGTTTTAAAATGTTACTAATTTATAACAGTTTCTCTTCAGCACTACAGCCTGTCACAGGCCATGACTGTCTCCCTCTGATTCAAACTGGAGCAACATATAGCCTTTGATTGCTTTCCAGTTTCCTGATATCTCTCAACAGTATCAATATATTTTGAGGGGAGGCTTCCTCTTTTTTCATGTTCCTTCTATTTTGAAAAAAAAGTCACTAATTTAGTTGAGATTGGGTCATTACACATAAAAAGGGGTCCTATCCATCTAATGTGGCTAGCCTTTATAACTCTTTCTACCTATAATATCAGTAATTTTATTAAAATGTTAAAAAAATAGTTGGAATTTAATAACTAAGATTTTTTTAAAAAAAAGTTATGCGCATTTAATAATAGAAAAATAAAAAACAATTTTAATATGTTAGATATTTTAAAAAATAGATACTATTTAAATCAGAAACATAACTTTATTTCTATTAATAATATTCTACATAAAACAGTATATATGTTATATAAGTTACTAAATGATAAAAGTCACTGAACTAGTTTTAAATAACCTAATTTAAATCGTAATTCAATGTATTAAATTAACATTTTATAATTTTGTCGCAATAATCTTTAATAAAATATAACAAGCGAAATAATTCAGTTACAACTAACACTATTTCTCTCTTCTCTTCATAGAATACTTTCTTTGAAAAGATTTTAACATTTCTAAAGATTCTCTTAAGTAATACATTCTGACAGTTTATTTAACCAGCTCTTCAAAATAAAACATTTCTGACAAAGAACTTGAGATTTCATGCAATTTCTAAAGTTATATATGAATACTTTATTTTCAGGAAAAATTCAATGCGAAAATTTCATTTCATGTACTTGATATTTTAATTAATTTCTGTTATAGGCAATGTTGCAATACATTATATTAAACTTCAACTAAAAATTAAAAATACTTATATACATTTCCTAGAAGAAAAATATTATCGAAGGAAATGTTGATAGTAAAATTTTTTGCAAGTAACCAAAATTAGATTAACGAATTTTAGAAGCTGGATATTTGTTTTCAATTTCATTGAAGTTAAGCTGATAATCTCGAAAGTTTTGCTTAAAAAAAATAGTTCTCTATAAATACAATTTTTATAAGTTATAATATAAAATATTTTGAGTAATATCTAAAAACGAGATGCAGACAAGAGAACTGTGTTTATACAATGATATTGTATTATATTACAGAATTTTATAAAAATTGTATTCCTTTTCACAATCTGGGGATTTTTGAGAAATAGTATTTTGTTTGTCAAGTTTAAATGCAATTTTTAATAATTTAAATTTCGTCTGAAATATAAATTTACTGACATATTTTCGGGTGTGAAAAATGCCAATGTATACAGTATCAACGCATTTTATTTTCCTACTTAAATTTTAATTTTTTTACAATTTCAAACAAAAATTTAGTTTAGCGCATAGTTTAGCTTTTAGAATCATAAAAGTTGAAATTTATGTTAACATTTCCTTCAATAATTTTTCTGTAACTAACTGTAATTTTGAGGAAAAAATATCGGATTTTTTTATTGTTTGGTGATCTTTTACTTTCCTTTTAAATGAATCTCTTAAATATTCTACAATTTATTAATTGAAATTAGATTTGGTGAATGTCTAACTAAATAAATTGACATTATTTAAATTTTCAAATATGAATATCTTGACCATGAATTAATTATAACAAAGGGTCAAATTTTATCGAAATGTTTGTCAACGTCTGTAAAAGAGAAAAAATCTCACGCCGTAATATTTATATGTTATTTATGCTATTGTTTTTACTCTTTTATCGTAATAAAGACTAAATGTACAGTGCACAAAATAAATAAATGGACCACCATCAATAATTTTTGATCTAATGATAGAATCTTCACCTCCTGGAACTCAATCTTAATGGTTCGAGGGGATGATTTCAAATATGCTAATTAATAAGTGATGGCGATGTTATAAGTTACAATATCAGACACGAAAACGCACTTCTTCTGAATAAACCTTTTTTGACGGATTTGGATTTTTGACCTATACAGGTGTAGTTGCAATCTGGGAAATATGGTTCCCTTAGTTTGGTTGGAAAGCGATCCAAAGTTTGGTACCCCTAAATGTTTATTTTACTTTTTTTGCGTACATGTTAAGAACGTATGAGTACGTATAAATCGTATAAGTACGTTTTTATGCCTGATTTCTTAATTTAAAAAATCGTCTGCACTTATTAATTCACACAATTAACGTCACCCCCTTAAGACATTGAGATTGAGTCCTGGAATATGAAAATCTGATCATTAGAACAGAAGTTATTCAGCCTTTCCTTTTTTGCTCACAGTATTGCAACACTTACTGATAAAAAATCTGAGTCATAAGTTTCAGGTGGTATTTTAGAGTCTATTCAATGTTTTATTTCAAAAACATTGTACAACTCTACCTATATAATTCCTATAAATGTTTAAATAACTTGTTCAAACTAATTTTTCCACCTAAGTAGAGTTGAAATATTCATTACAAAACGCATTTACTTTAACGTAAGAGGTGTTATATATAGTATAACTAAACTAATTTGCATAAATTGCTGCTTTGGTGATTTGGAATACTATTTACATTTACATGTTAAAACATTTTTTATTCATATTATTAAAAACTAAAAACTAAACATTAAAAGAATTCGAGATTTATTTCTTGTTTAAAGAAAAATTTATGTTGTCTGGTAATTAACTTTATTAGTCTCATTGAATATGAAGCATTTATATTATTAAATCAAAGCATTTATATTATTAATAAAGTTTCACTTTTTTTCACTCATTTATAATATCCTCTGCAAAAGATAGGTTTGTTACATGCATTTTACGCAAAGTTTAACAATAAACGCATGTCATGCCATATTGCAGAACAGCATAAAAGGGATGAGGGGTGTTTTAATGGCGAAATTTAACATGGTTAAAGCCACCGGAATATAGTAAAATGTACCGTGGTTTTAGCTCTATGGGAACACCAAAAAGCAAGAAAATTTTTACTGCAGCGATTTGGTAATGGATTTTAGGTAAAATTAACAATAAAGTATGGTTTCTATTATCATGCAGTCCAGAAGTAAAGGTGATTAAATTTAGTAATTTTAATCAAAAGTCGGTACTTTTAACAGTATTAATATACTTGAAATGACAAAAAATGTTCAGTTGATTACCTGTATTTTATTTAATAAAACCTTCTTGACTTCGCTTCTCATCGGTTAATTGTTTCTCTTATTTGAACTATAAGTTAACGTCTACCAACTTTAAAAATATAAAAAATAGGCATGTATAAATATAGAAAATAAATTGACATGTCTGACCTGTAAATAAAAAGCTTAACTGTAACGGATTAGGGGTGCTCTAACATCCTAAAATAGAAGTATGGAAGTAGAGGGGGCACATCCCACCGCAAACTTGGAAGCATCTATTTATTAATATTTATTCATTAATTGTTACGCACACATACTGCAGGTTTGTGTGCTCATTACAAAGCTTGGCTTATATCTCCTTGTCAAGTCAAAATACAGACAGCACAAGGTAGTGCAAGGCATCATGAACACTTACCCTGGGTGGGCTTAAACCCACTCTGTCGACATATATATATATATATATATATATATATATATATATATATATATATAAAATATCTAATGCATCTAAAATTCTCCAAATAACACGATAAAAAAATCTTATTTCGTAGATTTTGCTTTAGTTACCAAATCAAACATTTGAATATCATATATTTTGTTTAATTACCAGAATTATGATTTCCTTAACCCAAAATTTCTTTACCATACAAGTATGATAATTTTGTGAGATTTTTTTTCCTCTGTGTATTTATGTGCATAAGTGTTTTGTGAAATGGCCATAAATTCAGCAATAATCTCTTGTTTTCAAATTTCTACTTTAAAAAAAAATATTTTTCCTATACTAAAAAAATGTTCTTAAACACTTGAACTGAAACTAAGTTCGTAACATGAAAATCTTTGCAATCGTTGCCTTTTTTCGAAGAATGCCAAAAATGTTAGAATATTCTTCGAAATTAATAAAAAAATATTAAGTTATTTTTCAATTTTTCGAAGTAAATTATATTCGTATAAATAGCTTTAAATCATTGTTTTAACTAAACTCCATTTATTTTAGTTTTATAACGTCAGCAGAATTAATAATGTCAGAATATTATGGATAACTTAAGTATCTGATATGATTGAAACCATTGTTTTGTGAGATAAAATTGTTTTAATTATTTAATAATATTGAATATTGTGTGCATATCGTAATTTTGATTTTCGAGCTTTACTTTAGTGAATTATTTTTAACATAGAAATTATTACTTGAAAATCATTCAGAGATGTTATCATTTCAATTTCATTTAAAAAATATATTTCTCGATTTGTTCAATCAGTATAGATTTAAAATATATCATACGCAGAGGAAAATATTCTCGTAAAACTATTGTTTTGTATAGTAATTGCATTTCGGGTAAGAGAAGCAAAATGTGGGATCTTAAAATTATTCATTTGGTATATTTTCCAGTCATATGATATCGGCTTAATGGAAGTTCTTCTTAAATATTGGTTAAGTTCCGGCAAAATTGCAATTCTCATTACCACGCATATAGTAAAAAATACTAAACTTCAAGGAAAATTTAACCGAATAAAAGGTTTTTATTACGTGCTTTAAAGTATCACGTTAAAATTACCAAATTTTACAACATTTACCAAAATTTACAACATATTATAAAACTATATATTTTTAGTTTATTTTACCAATATCATTACCAAACTGCTTCGGTAAAAATTATACGCCTTTTTTAGAATTCCCATCAAGGCAGAAACACGGTAAAGTTTTCCACAAACTGGTAATTTTGACCATACTTTCCTTCCGTGTGCGCATAGCCTTTCTCGTAAAATTTGCAATATATAAGTTATTATTTAACACATTATTAAAGTAGTACGTTCCCCCAAATGATTCAATTACTTTTTATAAGCCATTTGTAACAGTTTGTTAATTTATTAAGCTATAGTCTGTATTAAAATTTGTGTTAAGAAAAAATAATCATTGACACTACACCACAATCTGCCACTTTGGAAATTGACAGATACACGATGTTTAGGCAAGGTGCCAACAAGATTTCAAATGATGCATCATTATTTTTCCTTTTTAAAGATGTAGATATTATTTGAACCGAAAGTTCAACATTATATATTTTTTTAAGTTAATTGTATTAAATTGAAATCTTTATATAATTATACCTGATAATTATATAAATGTTTTACAGCAGTTTATTATCAAAATTATTTATGATTATAGAAGTTTTACTCTTACATTTAACATTTCATTTAATACGACAATGACCTATACATACAGTTTTAAATGACTCAAAAACTATTTTTGTCATAAGTTAGGAGGCAGATATAGAAGCAAACCATTTGTTGGTTTTCTTACGTACCTAAATATAGATATCGAAATCCAATACAGAGTAATGAAAATAAAGAAATTGATTTTTACTGCAAAAAATAACATAATATTGTTTTCAATACGTATGAATGGCAACAGCTTTCTCACTGGAGAATTGAAAATCTGTATGAGTATGCATATAATCTCGCTAGTAACTCCATTGAATTTCCCTGCATATTTTTTAACAATTGGCAAATTCAAATGTTCATTTATCAACCAAACTGAAATACGGTAAAAATTAGAAGAATCCATTATTTAAATCCAGAGTTTCAAACTTGACTTTCCTTAACATATGAAGGCATGTGGCGATTAATATAGTGTTTTTCAGATAAAATGCCAAAGTTGTAGACCACTTTGCCGATTGTTTTCCTCGAACTTACTCTCCTTTTATGTCTTCGCAGGGAAACACCGAACTCCCTTCCATGGTGAAGTTGAAGCCATTCGCATTGCTTTTAAGCACTTAATAACTTTTGAAGATAAATTTTGCAAAGTGGTTGTTTTATCTGTCTCCAAAGCAGCAATTCAGGCGATCGGTTCAGCTGGTATGGCTGCAACAAATGAAATCACCCAGTGTCGGCAACATCTACAAGAACTGCGTCAAAAACAAAAGCGTGTGATTCTTCAGTGGCTGCCGGGCCACTGCAGCCTCTGTGGAAACGAGCCAGCAGATGCTCTGGCAAAAAAGGGCTCGAGGCTTCTAAAATCAAGCTCCTCTCCACTTTCTTTTCATTCTGTGAAGCCTTACTTATAGCAAACTTTAAAAGGGCAATTCAGTGAACAAATAAATGACAGAGTAAAATCTAAGCGCTGCAAAGTTGAAGATCTTTTGAGGGTTCCTGGCAGTCCTCGTCGGCACACTGTGGCCCAATTCCGTCTACTAACTGGATATGATTGCCTTGCAGATCACCTTCCCCGTATTCGGATCTTCTCAAGCCCTTACTGCCCCCTCTGGGACTCTAATATCCCTATGGATAGACACCATCTCCACCATTGTGCAGTCCTTAGGGGCGACTCCAAGACTGGGCTTTATTAGAAGGCCAGAGAACTTATGAGGCAATGACTTCGGTCAATTTATTGTAGTGACATCTTTACTTCTGTCCCTGTTCATTTATTTTTATTTTTGCCCGGCCATTAGAAATAATACATATATATATATATATATATATATATATATATATATATATATATATATATATATATATATATATATATATATATATATATATATATATATATATATATATATATATATATATATATAACTACAGTTGCAGTTTTTCAGGTCATTCTGTTGTATTTTCCTTCCCTTCTGTTTAATTTATAAAATATGTTTTCTATTGTTTCGTGGAGCACATTTATAAAAATTGTCATATTAATAACGGTTAATGATCTTTTACATTTTAAATGCAATCTCTGTAATTTAGTTAAAATTAGACAAAATGTTACAATTGCATATAATTCTGCATAATGTGTATTGTCCGTTTATCCTATATTTGTCATTCAGTATTGAACCCTTGAGAAACTCTGTGCCAAAATTGACCTGCTGCACACATTTTCTCTATTAAATGACATGATGAAAACCGACATTTTGATAAAGGAAATCCACTAGCTTAAATTTAGGAAAAAAAGTAAGGAATAACGCTCAGAAGGATTAAAGAAGCAGAAAGAGACCAGATTTTGTTTTTAAAAGAAATAAAGTACCAGCTTACAAGTTTACTGAACCCAAAATATCATTTAAATTCGGGGAGATTCAAATTTAATTATCTCATATTATAAAAAAAAAGTGAGAGGTGTATCAACAACGAAAATTCTATACTTTATTTTAATTAAAACAGGAAAAAAGAGAACGAGGAGTGCGAAATAGCTTACTTTAATAAAAGTTAGGAAATAAAAATACATAAACCTACATAAGTTAATTTTAAAACATTGATTGAGTTAAAAAGAAAATGTATCTAAACTAATTAAAAGTAAACAAATTAAATATTCGAGCTTATAATTCTGGACAATTCTGGAGATATAGTGTAAAAATTCCTAATCAAGTAATGGTATGAAATACCCACATTCATGGTGCTAGAACTTTTGATCAAGAAATTTCACAGAACAAAAATTCCAATATACTATAACTTTAATAAGATTGTTGTTGTTGTTAATTTACGTCACACTAAAGCTGCACAATGGGCTATTGGCGACGGTCTGGGAAACATCCCGGAGGATGATCCGAAGACATGCCATCACAATTTTGATCCTCTGCGGAGGGGATGGCACCCCCACTTCGGTAGCCCGACGACCTGCGCGCGAAGTCGAGCACTTTACGGTAGCACAGTTTAACGAGGACCAATACCGCACACCCTCGGTCCCTACGCAGACTGATCCAAGTCGTCACCCACCCACACACTGACCGTAGCCAGTGATGCTTGACTTCGGTGATCTGCTGAGAACCGTGTCTTAACGATCAGTCCACTGCGGGACAGCTTTAATAAGAATATTTACTATAAAACCACTGAATTACTTTAAATATACAGGTGAAAATTGAGGTATGAAACTTTACACACACAAAAAAAAAAAGATTTTACTAGTGCTGCACTCCGGGTGGCATTATACAGTAATAATCAGGGATGATCAGAGAATAATCAAAGAACTGTAATAATCAGGAATATTTTACAGTAAGGCCGGTATAGCATGGTTGGTAGGGCACTGGGCTCATGTCCAGGAGGTCGTGAGTTCAATCCTCGCCGACCGAAGACTCCCCGTGTAGTAAATGGTGACTGATGAGCGTAAAATCTAACGAGTCTCAAAGTTCTCCATGTCAGCATAACAAAGCATACCTCTGGGGCTCCAGGAGTTTCCTTGTCTGCTGGATTGGTTCAAAATTACGAGACTACGGAGTCGAAAATTAGTAGTCGTAAACCCAAGAATGGGTCGGTTGTTCAACGACGGTTATAATATAAAATGAAATAAAATATTTTGCTATTTATATTTTGGCTAAGCGGATATTGCAAACAGTTTTGTTAGTGTTTTAAAAGATATTTTTTGCATTCACGAAAAATAAGACCATTGATCATTCAGCTTGTTGCACCTTTGTAATTTTTTTTTGATGCGTTATCAGTCAAATTGACCTTTATTCTTGCTTAAGCAATCGAAAATATTAAGTAATAAGAAAAAAGCACTTTTTTGAGAGTGACCATTCACCGTACTATGCATTATATTAATAACCGTTCTCAAATCAAGCATTGTCATGTGAAAAGTTAAAAAAATTTTTAGAAAGGATGATTGAAGTACAATGATGATTAGTATTCATTAACTGCAATACTAATACAAATTTTAAGTGCAAGCATTAAGTGCATCAAAAATGTGAGTGTTTCACGAAATTGCGAAAAAAAGAATGGGGAGTCAGCCAGCTTTTCTTGTAACTAGTAAATGACTTAAACGATACATCACATTGTAAGTGTAACAGTAACAAATATTTTCAAGATGTTTAAATATTATGTTATGCATTTAGTGAAAAGTAAAATGTTGTGCATAACATGTACTAAAGAAATATATTCAAAGAAGATGCTAGATGGCAAAAATATACTTGTGTTTAGATTATATAGTGCGGCAAAAGTATACGTCATAAGCATGGCTGATAATAAATTTTCAAAGATGTTTGAAATGCAAATGAAATAAGAGTAAATACTATGTCTTAAACCATATTAAAGCTTTTTTTTATTTATAGATTTCTGCCTGGGAGTTAATGTGACTAAAATTTTGTTTTCAATTATGTTTTATGAAAACTCTTTTGCATGAAACATAAAATTTAAAAAAACTTACCTGTTGCTACTGCATAGAGTGCAAACATCCACAAATTCGGTAATCTTTTAATAGTCATTATTAGAAAATTAAGAGATATGTTCTGGTTTTCGGTAGTTCTTGGAAACAATTTTATTCCATTCTTGATATATTCCTGTGACCAATGTGTTATTTTCTTAGTGAAAAATGATTTTGCAAGCTTTTTAACGTTGATAAATTTAATATATAAAATCTTTCAATATCCAATAGTTATAATTTATAACAATTTCACTCACTGATAGTAATTATTGAACACAGATATTTAACAAAATATAATGTTTCTCAAATTTTGATTTAAAATTTTGGCACAGAAGTCTTTTGATATATTTTTTTTTTGATTTTTCACAGCAGTTTAACAATAAATAATTAATTTCTTCAACAGCAAATACTTGTTATTATTTCTTCAAACTACAACATTTTAAAACTCATGTTTCATTTCCTACACAATATCTTAAAAGCAACAAAAACTCAAATTGCAAAACACGTGGTTTCACGTACTTAAGTGCGAAAGAATTGCAACTGACTTAACTCTTCCCCAACAAACTTCAACAAAACAGGCAAACAGTAAGCAACGAAGCGCGAAATTACTATATCATTTCTATCCTTGTGCAGCATGGCCGAAGTATTCTTCCATGTGCATTCGACGAGCGTTTCGAACTGCACTTGTATTAGTCGCTGAGGTTTGTACTGTTCTAAGAGGATAAAGCAGAGAACACACCACGCGAGTCGCAACTTCGCTCCATCTTTCTCTCACTTCATCCTTCGTTTCATCCTACTCTGCATCAATATAGGCAGTCACCATGGCTACGCCCCTAGCGGCAAAGGACTGTCGACGCTGCCTCCTAGGTGATTATTAACACACGTCAGTCACTACTTTCCTGGTAACTTTTGAGGCAAAATGTTCCGTAAAAAGTTTTCTATGGGATGGTGAGGAAGAGAAAAGTAAAGAATCGAGAGGCAGATGATGAAAGCTATCATTCATGAAGAGAGTGTTGCTATTGGCTTCTTCACTTTGTAATGAAGAAAAAACTTAATAAATGCCGAAAGTTTCAATAAGAAATAGAAGAAAGAAATACAGCTTAGAGATTCTTAATAATAATGAAATGCAAATTTATATTATAATATTATATATATTGATATCATTACTTTAATAATTTTCATATCAAATTATGCTATAATAGGAAATTTTGCATGAATGTTTTTTATACATATATGAGTCGCTCAGAAGCCAATGCGGTTAAGTCCAAAACACAACAATTAAGAAAATTAATGTTTTTTGATACATTAGTTTTTAAAATTCCGGGTTTATTAATTTAATTAGAAAAGTGTATAAACTCTTTTTTCGAGGTGTAAACTCTGCAAAAAAACAAGATATGTACAAGATGTGTAAATAAAAACGTAAGTATTTATTGAAATAATGACAGAATCTTAAAAATTTTAGGACTTATACCTTTTGGCAGTTGAAAAAGATAGGAAATTTATGTCTTTTAGTATAAACGAACTTCGAATTTTCTCAATCATCACTAGATACAGTGACTAATAGAAACTAAACTATTGGATTATTTCAAAAATTGTTTTTTACTTCAAAACTAAAGTGGCACTTTCTTTTGTTTTAGGAAATGAAAAAAAAAATTTAAAAAAATAAAAAATGCCACATTTTAAAAAAATACTACGAAAATAACCATACCCCATTACCATTAATAACCATTTTTTGGTGAAAAAATACTACCGTAGTATTAAAAATACTACGTCTGGCAACCCTGGTTACTATGAATTTCTTGTTTTTCAGTGTTGCCAACAAATATCGAAAGAAGAAGAATAATTTAATTTTTATTTCAAAGTTTATGTAAAAAAATATTGATAAAAGGTGGACTTATTCACAATGGCTTCTGAAATTATTATATAATATATTCAGAAGCTATTAAAAAATTGCTGTCTAACCTAGAAAAAAGTAACCAACGAGTAAATCCTTTAATGACTAAGAAGATTATTATTTATTTCATCAAAATTTCCAAAAATCAGAAAATATCAAAAAATGGATTTAACCACATTGGCTTCTGAGCGGCTCATATCTAAGGAATGGACAATGGACTAGTCAATTAAACGATTATTTTATATTTTACAGCTATAATTAAAATAATTAATTACAATTTTAGGCCTTTTTTATAGAAAAAGTTTCGGTATTTGCTGTGAAATATTTAAATATTAATATTATGCCTAATGAGTATTCTATTACGTTAATTGAGTTAATTTGAGTATTTTAAAGCAAAAATGATGGAAAAATAATAATTTTTAATAAAGTTATGTTGTTTTTAAAATAGAACGATTTTTGTACTTTTTTGTCCAGTTTTTTCCTATTTTTTTTTTAAAAAAACTATTTTTTTTGCATATTTTTTGTAATCATATCATGTTTTAGTGTATAATACACACATTAATCGAATTAAAAAATTTCTAAATTAAAAATTTCAAAAAATTGTCTCCGAAAGTAATCAGGTACCTTTACGAAGTCGGTAATGTTTACTGTAATATACATAGTACGAAAAAATATCTGATACACCGTAAGTTTCACAAACAAAATTTGCTCAAAATCGTTGATTCACACTAAATAAATAAATATTACTTGGAAATTAACGGTATAATATTTTACGGTAAAAATGGATTTCGGTAAAATATTTTATGGATGATTCACCCAAAGCACATATACTTTATACTGCAATTTGAGCCAGAATTTTGTTCCGTTTAGTTTTTTTCACTCAGAAAACAGGGGAATATTTAAATCAAACTTGTTTGTGCCAAATACTTTCATAGTGAAACTACCTTTCGAATCTTGTTCGAAAAAATATGAAGCCATCTAGCTCAAAAAAAATAATAATGCTTATTTTAAAATTGACAATCACCATCACAATAGTCGAATCAATGCTTAAAACAAGAATTCTTAAACAATTCATGAGTTTTAGAAAAATAAATAATTTTATTATCTGCGAATATTTATTATGAGATGATTTTACCGTAAAATCTTTTTTACCATAATATATTTTTTTACCGCAAAATATTGTACTGTAATTTTTATAGTAATATTTATTTATTTAGAATGGTTTTGCGATAATTATAACTTGAAAATTTACTGTATATCGGATTTTTAGTCCGCATCATTCCCCGGGAAAATGGATTTTACGGTAAAATTACCGCACCATACCATAATTACCATAAAATAAATAAAAATTACTATGAAAACAAGGAAAAATATATATTTTTAAAGAGAAGAAGAAAATTTATTCGTAAAAATACGTTTTTAAATAATGTTTAAAAAATAAAAAGAAAGTATAAAGCTGCGAGGAATTTAAAAAATTGCTGTTATAATCACATGAGCTGAAGACGAGATAAAATCTTTCCTTTATGCTGTGTTAAATCTTCATTTTTTTTGGATTTCGTTTTTTGAAATATATATATAAAAACATTAACATATATATATACAGACGGAGAAGCTGAAATTTTAAAGCGATATATTTCAGTTTCTTTTTTTTTCCTGTCTGATTCTCCAATGTTTCGTAAGTAACACTCATTGGCTTTAAAGTGAAAAATCTTGTTTTCAATTTAAATGGAAACTTAGCAATTCCACAGAACGATATTTGGTACAGCACAGATGGTCGAATATAACTTAAGTTTCTTTTCTGAAAGAAACATCCCTCGTGTGTTAAAAAGAAATGTTTGATTACAGTATAGGAAATACAAAATTCTTTGAAAGAAATAAGTTGTTTGAAGTATTTTATTACGTTTATTTTTTCTAAAAAATATTCTTGACTGATAATAAAACTTCAATATTTATTTAGTAGTGTTTATATCGTTATTTTGCGATTCTGTAGCTCTATCTAGCATCTTTATAGTTCTATGTAGAAAGTTTTAAAGTAATGAATTTATTATTAATTTTTGTGAAACTTCATGATAAATAATGTCACATATATTGTCACAAATATCATGATAAATAATGTCACATATATCAGGTAAATTATGTCACATATATTTAGTAAATTAACATTCTTTGTAACAAAAGCTTGCACTTTCTGTGATTCTACTTTTGATCCTTTTCATCTCCTTCGTCTTTCTGATCTTCCCTTTCAGAGTGGAAATTTTACTATTATAAAACCAGTAAATAATATATCTTACTTGTAAAATCTTTATTTTTTTGATAAGTTATTTTATTTAAAGTAAGTTTATTTTATTTTAAGAAAGTTTATTTTAAGTTTATTTTAAGAAAAATATGAGCAAATAAAACTAACATCAACAGGTACACTATTAAAATTCCTTGTGAAATTACAGTAAAAAGTAATGGCAATAAGGATATCAGTATTTTTTACCTCACCATAATTTTTTTCAATAATAATCACCATAAAATCCCTGAATCACTTTGAATTAATAAATATTACTCAAAACATTATACAGTCAGCAAAAAGGGATTTTATGGTGAAACAGATTTTACGTCTGATGCACTCCAAGTGCCGATACATTATACCGTAATTTGATCCGAAATTATTTGCAGTGTAGTTTTTATTTTCTTTTATAAGGCAGGGGAATATTTGAATCAAACTTGTTTGTATTATATATTTTCAAAGTGAAACTATCTTACTAATCATGTTCGAAATACTGTGAAAGTCATATGCGGTCAGCACAGCAGAAAAATAATGTTTACTTCAAAAATGGATAACTAGCATTACAGTTGTCAATTCAAAGCATAAAACAAGAGAACTTCAAACAATTAATGAACTATAGAAAAGTAAATTTTAGTACTGTATGAAATAATTTAATTCCTAAAATTAGACTTGAGTTTTCAATAAGATAGAAACTACCCACTAGAAATGGTCTTGCAATATTAATTTTAAGGAAAAACTAATTTATATTTTTTTAAAAACTTTTATGTAATGCATTTGGGACATATTTTAAATTGTAACAATACTGTTTGTATTGTTTGTAAAATCTAAATTAAATGTCACGTAATACATGAAAAATAATTAATTCTTCAATCATTATAAGAATACTTACATTTTAATTAGAAATGACAATTAATATCTAAAAAAACGTTGGATTGCTATCAGGTTAACGCTAAAATAGTATTTCAAGAAATTTTTTTTTTTATTTTCATGGAATTGTCGTTCATGAAATTAATTAATTTGTCTTGGTTTATCGGTATCCGATTTCTGAAACAATTTCTTGTTTTACTTAACCAATATGTGTCAGTAATAAATTTTCTTTCCTACGTTCGAATTGTACTCGAGAATTATTCGTAAACAAGTTTTAAAAATGCGAAAAAATCTTTGAAGGGAAATCTTTAAAAATGAAATCTTAATGTAGATACATTGGTGCTAAATTAATCGCTAAATTTGCTATGCGTTGAATTATATTTAATAATAATATGAAAGTGTCAATTTATAATAAACATTTAGAATATTTTCCATATTTGTGAATAGTACGCTACAAATTAAAACTGCATGAGTTGAGTTCATGTAAATAATACTAGCTGCTTCTTGCGACGAACTGGACTTATATTTGAATGATTAGAATTTCAAGCATTTTGAGGTTTAAGATCGCATAGTCAAAAATCAGGGAGTGTATAAGTATTAACTCATATTGCTCCAATGACAGTGGTTTTATTTTTACTTCTTATCTCTTTGCGTTTATTTTCTTATGTTGGAGAATTTTTTGATTATATTTGACAAAAATGGAAATACTCGTGAATTTGTAATGAAAAAGGAATTTTCTGTTTAATATTGCGCATTATTTTTAACAACAGATATAATAATTCTCTAAATAGCACTTTTTAAAGTAATAATTTTATCAAATATAAACAATATAAGTATCTGCTATCATTGATATTCGTTAATTTGGTTATTAAAACGTTCTTTTTGAAACCAGTGACATTCCTATAAACAGGATGAACTGAACATTCAGTATATATTTCTTTAGGCAATAAAATTTAAATTTATGCCAATGACATCTTTCAATATTTAAAATCAACGGAAAAAATATCTTGGTTAAAAATGAAAAGTTAATCTTAAAACATTTTCAAAGCGTTTAAATGGTCATTATAATAGAGATTTGCGTTTCATTTTCTTTTATTTAACTTTTTTTCACACATTCGAATTAATACTTGGCGTCAAAAAATGTTAATTTGCACTGTTAGAAATTTTTCTGCAAAAATGGTTAAATAACAAGTTATTTAATTTTTATTTTACCACATTCCAACAAAACAGTCAAATAACCTTTGTAAAATGGTATTCAAACCGTTAACTGTGAGAAAAATCGTTTATTAACTGCTTTAACATAATACGATTAAACAACCAGATTTTATCTCACCTACTAAACCCACATAATGAAACTAATAAGTTCCGTTCTGATGGGTACATATTATATCCTAGAGGCCTACATATAGGCCTACTACATGGGAACATATATAGCTTACATATTATAGCCTCATGACTGACAAAATATGGGTTCGAATATTTCCTTCATTCCCTAGTATTTTCACAGTATTTCCTTCATTCCCTAGAAGACATGAGTAGTTTCCAGTGTTCTGCACTCTCCAATTTGAGACCTTGGGCTGTTAGAATAAGATATATTCTAATTCGCGCATAGATAGCAGCAATTCAAAGCTTCTAAACTGTCTCCAATGTCCAGTTAAACTTCTTTTTCACGGTTCTGAAACTATGCTAGTCGTAAATGGTTTAAAAACCGTACAGTTTTGTATACATGGTTTCTTAACCATACTAATTGTAAACGGTTTCAATCCAGTAAAGGAAAAAAAACCTTAAACTTTACGGTTAATTGAATGGACAGACTGCTGCCGGTTATTTTACCGTAATTTTAGAATGAAAATTCTAACAGTAAAGTATTGAGGCTCGTGAGTAACATTTTAACACATCTAAGTTTTAAATTTGAATTCTTATATATTTAATTTACTTAGCCTCTGTGAAACACTGCTGGTAACAAAGGCTAGTTATGCACAAACATTTCGGAGAACTTTCTCTCCTTACAAACCAAAATTGAAATATAATTAATGGAGTAAAAAAAAAAACATGCAATTACTATTTGTTTCAAATAGAGATTAAAATTTCTTCATAGGAATTTCAAATTCTAACTGTGATTTTGGTGAATACAGACTTCTGCGTGCCGGTTAGCTGGAAAATGCGATGAGTCCTTTTGATAAATGTTACAATATCTTGGGTTAGCACTTTCTTGTATACCAAGAAAGACCGAAAGGACCAGTTTGGCAATTTCCACATTGTTTGGTCAGAATCTTAAAATATAGTCATAATTAATTTAGTAATAACATATTATAGACTTAGTCTTTGACATTCTATGGTACTTCATTCGATATGGTTAACGAAAATATTTGATTAAACAGTACACTGACATTCTAATTATACTAATGCTTAGATAATTGAGTTTACTTTTTCTATAAATATTAATTATACATTGGTTTAAATACTACTGCGTTTTTTAATGAAACCTGGTTTCTTATACTTACCAATGGGTACCTTAACATCGAACTTACCTGAAGTTATCGGATATCGGATTTGAAGTTATAAGTCTTTCTAGGTATATGATTCTAAACAAACCTTTCTTTAAGATTAACATGTGGATGATTAAAAAAGCACTTAAGTTAGACCAAATTATGAGAAATTAGATGTACTCAACAATTTCAGTAAGTGATTTTTGAATTACAGAAACCAAAAAACGAGAGGGACCAAATTGGACTTCCCTCATTTTCTTATCTTTTTTATAAAAACAATTTATAAAGTTCATAAGAACAAAGTGTACTTAATTTACTTTTATTTTAAAATACTTACAGGGTATTTATGCATGTTAAAAACCTTGAAATTAATAGTTATTAATGAAAAATAATTTTTTTGAAAAAGAAATTACTTAATATATTTATACGAAATTTCTGAACTTTAATTTCAAAAATAATGCATATTTATAAATTAGGGTTTTAAATTGTTCAATATAATCTGTCTTTCATTTTAAACTTTCCACATAAAGTTATAAAACTATTAAAATAATATAAGAAAAGCGACAAACTGTTTTCTGAAGTCAGTTGATGGCCTTAATAACGCCTAGCCAGTGAAGGATCTCCCTCCTTTCTTAATGACTACTTATGGAAAGCAATTACCAACAGATGTTACCCTTATCAATCATTGCTCGAGCGATGGTTTGTTGAAGGTTTGGTAGTTGGCTGAGCATCTTTCGACATTTAGTTTTGTACCATCAACAACCGTAAAGTGATAGCAAACTTAATGAACAAGAGAAAAGCAATGTTTTATTGATATGAATAATGGCAATGATAAAAATAATTAGGTGAGAAAATGTTTTTATTAGTAATTGAAATGTAAGTGCTGAAGCATTCGATTGGAAGGATATATTTTCTTGTCTCGTCCTTTAATCGAATAAACATGCCAGTTATTGATTCAATGTTAGGTACGTAAACTTGAAACGAATAAATTAAATATCCATTGGTCATTTAAATACAATTATAACTTGCAACTGTTAATTAAATATGAGATTTGACTTTTTTTGCATGAAATTGTAATATGAGACGTAGCCTCAAAGCCTATATGTTTTAATATATTAGGGATGCATTTTAATATATTGAATTGATGATCAATTCAATAATTTAATATATTAAATTGATAAAACAAACAATATATTGCTGGTTTAATGCTCTGACTAATGCGTATTTTCTTAACTGTGTTTTGACATTCGCTTATCACCATAAGAATTCACGTACCAAGAATGGTTTGGCAGAGTTAAACGAAATATTACCTAGATAAGTACAACGTTTATATAGGGGAGTAAAAAATCAAAGAAAAATGATTATTTTTTGTAGAAAAAATACAAATGAATAGAAATCTTGATTCTCTAGAAAAGTGCAAACACATTCTATAATTTATGCACGTATGATAGTTAAGTTTAAAAATAAACAACGAAATTATTGCTCTAACTAACTTAAAACTGAAAATTTATAAAAATCCAACTTAAATGAATAACGACAAGTATGAAAAGAATGGGTAAGTAGTAAAAATCTGCAGATAAATATAAACGGATTTGTGTATCATAGAGTGCTAAATCTTAATTTCTGAAACCTGTAAATGGAAAAGTCTGATAACTGTAAATGGAAAAGATCAGCATAATTTTATTTGCAATTAAGCTAAGCTTTTTTTGCCTAAATTCTTCTTTTTAAAAGAAAATAACTGGTGCTTCGTATTTAAATTATATTACGTAATTTTTACATACATTGAACTACTTTAGAAATCACACTATTTTTTAAAAAGGAAAATAAATAAGTTTAATTCCTAGTCTCAAGCTGGCACTCATCAACCTGTAGCTGTGTAATCCTCAAGCTATAACCGTGGATCAAACTTTATTTTTCACTATGAAATCTCAGTTGCTTAAATGTGTGAACCAGTACGGCTCATTCATATATCTATCTCTTGATTTTTTCATACTTTAATTACAGCTTTCCTGCAAGCACTACTTATTTTTTGCACTATTCTAATAACTATATTCATGTATTTTTTATTAATAATTTGTTTTCTTTATCCCAAGGTTGGCATTCATTGACATTTTCCTTTATTTCCTGAACTCCAACAAGGTTATTAACTGCACTTTTTTTCTTCTCTTTTTATCAATAAAAGTATTCATGTATTTTTTACGCTTTTTTAGTCAATTAAGTTTATGTTTCAATTTAGAGTTTTTATTGCGTGTAGTTCAATCAAAAAATTTTAATTATTTGTTATAAGAATGCTTATTATAAAGGTGAATCATTGCGATATGAAACAGGGTAGATCTTAAATTTTGTTTACAAAATATAACTAAATAGTTTTATAAAATCGTGCTGTAGTGATTAACAATCTTTAATTTTTATATGCAGAATATTTACTGGATTAATATCTATTTTTTCACTTGTATAATAACTATTACAATTTCGCACGATATTTTTTCCTAAATAATATAAATATAAGTAATGTATTTGAAAGCCGAACATAATTCCATGAAAAAGTACAGAAAATGCGATGTTTATACAAAAAATGCTCTCAAAAGAATATCATATTCTATATTGCAGAAAAATAGAAGAAGGAAAAGATTTTTCAAAAATTCTTAGTGATATCTGAGAAGTATCAAGGAGTCTGATGCAGCCAGCAATATAGATTGTGCAAAACAATAATGGATAAGTATAGCAAATATTGTTCTTCTCAAATAAATATACCTTTCTTATGAACGTAGTCTTTTATAGGAACTTCCTTTTCATTCAAAGTTGATATGAAAGCTTTTTTAATTTCAAACAAATGAAAAAATATGAAGAAAATCATTTGCTTTCAGCAACTCTCATAAAAGTAAAACAGCCACTATTTAAATATTTAATTAAGTAAACGACTATGACGATACTTAGAATACTATATTAAAAGATTCGAAATCTTGAAAATTTACAAAATGAAATTGAGGGCTTACATTACATCATATTTCCGTTTGAAGTCACAGATATAGCTAGGGAAACATAGAATATAGAATATTAATATGTATTTGTTGATTTCCTAAAGAAAATTAAAGCTTTGCACTAAAATGTCATTGAAATTGTATTTTTCAACACGAACTAAATCTTTCGTAAACTCGACGACATTTTTTTCGCAAAATCCATAGCAGCCAATGGATGTTTGTAAAAAACATATCAATGCATCAAAGTTAAGCTAAAATACCCAGTAGTCTTAAGAATTAGTTTTCTATAAAAAATATAACATAAAAAAGCAATTATAGGTCACTGAATGATATAATTAGTTTGAATTGAGTTTTAAATTCGAATAAATGATTTGCGTATTGGCATTAATCATTTTTTTTATCCATGCCCAGTTTTTGTTAATATCGATTAAAATGGAGGAACATAAAAACATTTGTAGATTTATTGTGGATAGGAAAAAGATGAATAAAAAATAAAATGTTAATAAAAAATCTGCAAAAAAATCTAAATAAGAAAAGGCATATAACAATATAGTCATAAACTGCAATGTTCCTTAGTATTTTTTTGAGTTGGGTACTTCCCAAGTTTCCAGAAAATCAATTAGACAGGAATAAATTGCACAGAAACACCTGCTTGATAGAATCATTTATGATTACTTAGGTCATTTTTCAATTTAAGACATTTAAAGTTTTGAGAAAAACCATTTGACATCAGTAAAGAGCAGAAAATACCTATTTGATATCTCCATTTATGTCTAATTAGGTAATTTTTCCAGCTTAAAACATCAGCCCATTTAAGTGCATTTCATTTATATTGAAACATGGATGCTCGTATTATCAAATTAATCATATTTGTTGACATTGCTGATATATCCTAATTTTAAATAAATGTTAAAGAACTTACCTTACAAACAAGCTGTCATAAAATGTGTTGCATACAACTCAACTAAAACTGGAATCAAAATGGCATAAAAATTAACAATACCTTTATACATTTTGTCTGAAATTACCATATACAAAATACCCAGCAAAAGTGGATAAGTTAACAAGCTGCTTAAGTTACCCTTGTTAAATGTAGCTAAAAATTGTGATTTTTTTCTCAAAAAGAAATTTCGTTAAAGGTTCTTTTGAGTGATTTGAAATTATGTCTTATCATTATATTACCAATCAAATTTTTAATTTTTAACCTTATTTCGATTTTAAATTATAAAGAAATTACCTTTTATCTCTCAAATGAATTATTATAAATTATTTTTTGTACAATAAAGTTAAATCCAGTGAGTCAATAATTTTACGTTAAGTATTACTGTGAAAATTACGGTATATTTTGTTTCGTAACATGGTCTGGTAAAAATATATTTTACGATGTAAGGTACCTGCACCCTGAGTTCCGTTACTATTTATTGTAGTTTGATTAGGGGTTTTTGTACTTATATGAACTTGAAACAAAATGTCTTATTTTTAAAGTTAATTAATTCATAGTAAGAACATTGTTTTAAATAGAATTAATGAAAATATTGGAAAAATTCAAATCTTTACTGGCTGGTTCTGAATTTAAAATATGAGAAAAATTCTAAAGTTAAGATATAATGAGGTATTTTAATTTAAAACACTTAAAATATTGTAAGATATTGATAAAAAAAAATACTTTAAAATATTGTATTATAAAATAATACTGTTTGAGAACCTATTGCGAATAAAATTTAGTTAGCTTCATAATAAAAATTTAAAAGTAAATAAAAATTTAAAAATAAATAAAAATTTAAAAATAAATAAAAATTTAAAAATAAATAAAAATTTAAAAATAAATAAAAATTTAAAAATAAATAAAAATTTAAAAATAATTCAAAACTTAAAAATAAAACAAAATAAAATTTGAAAATAAATTAATATTTAAAAATAAATTAAAATTTAAAAGCGAATTAAAATTTAACAATAAATAAAAATTAAAACAAAATGAGTATAACTTTTAGTTTAAGATTTCCTTTCTATTCCAGGTATAGCTACGAGCTTATAGTTCTATGTTTTAAAGCATTATGGAAAATATTTCGACTGAACTGGAAATGTGTATATGATAAACCACGAAGTGAGGTCATAAACTCCGACAAGGCAGTGCTGAACTTCATTAAAGTTATTAAGTGGACGCTACTACCTACGAAATTATGAAGAGAATTTGCATGCATATTGCTATGAGCATTATATATGAATACTCAGATGCACCCTCTGTCTTAATTCAAAATTTCTAAGATTTCAAGCATCTACACAAACTTAGTAAACAATCTTGTACATTATTCAAATTTTTTATTCTCATTAGATATATTGTATACTTAGAAGGACTTCATCTCTATAAATATCGCCTCTAAGTAAAGGTAACGAACATTTGTAAACTTTAGCAAAGAACACTGTTTAAAGCGCTAATGACTCTAAAATGCAGAATGTTGGAATTCTTGGCAAGTCGTAGTGTAAATAATGAAATTTTAAATTGTCTTTATTTTGTTTCAAGCTGGATTCTTCTTATTTTGAATATAGAATGCTAAATAAAGCACGATACTTGAATTTGACTATGTTAGTACTCTGTAAAAAAATTCTGGAACTAATTATGGTAAAAAGTACCCGTTAAAATATACTTTTACTGGAAAGTGTTACGGAAAAAAATATGATACACAATAATGTTTACTGTAATAATTACCTTAAAATCTCAAATCTCTAATTAAATAAATAATTTTGTGAAACTTACAGTGTAATATTTTACGGTAAAAATGGATTTTACAGATGAGGCGCAAAGAGAGCACGTATTTTATACCGACCCCGGTGAAAATTATTACTTACACAGCATTTATTTTTTAAATAAATATTTATTTATTAAAGCGGAATATTAATCGAGCTAACTAATTTTAGAAAAACTTACTGGGTTTGGAGGCTAATATTATTTTCCGATTCTACTGCATATAAAATATAGGTAAGTCAATTCATTAGGTACTTAATGCTATTTTTTTGCAGCTTTCCTAAGAGAGGAAATATTATTTCAAGCATCTGAACTTCAAGATAAACTGTATTTTTATAACCATTTTATATATTAGGTAATTGATACAAACTTAATTAAACTGAATATATAACTAGGGTTTTAATAATTATTACAATAAATGCCGTGGGGGCTCAGGGGATAGAGCACTCGCCTTCTAATAAGGTGACCCGGGTTCAAATCCTAGTGATGGCTGGTCGATACGAATTCTGCACCCAGCTAACACTGATCACAGTGCTAACGGTAAATATCCTCAATGGTATAAGGATCGTTGGTTAGAGTCCCCTGCCGTCAGACTAACTGTGGGAGGATTTCTTGGTTTTCCTCTTCGAGTTATGCAGATGCGGGTTAGTTCCTTCATAGCAATCACTCACGAAGGCAAAAATTTCCCTCAACACATTTTCCAGGAGTTCCCCTTTCTTCTGGATTGGATTCGAAATTATAAGGCTACGGAGTTGAACATTAGCAGTCGTATACCCAAAATTGGCTCGGCTGTTCAACGACGGTTATAAGAAAAAAATATTACAATAAGCATTTATTGGCAAAAAAAGATGAAATAATTTTTTAAATTTTACTGAAAGAAAATTTTTTTTAAAAATTCGACCTCCATTTTTATACAATAAATTACGAAGTTAAGTTAATCATCATACACCTTAAACAGCTTGCTATAAAAATTTTATTAAAAATTTACTTTTTATTAGGTTTACTTTTTCTTTTATATTTTTGCCACGAAATGTAACTTCTTCACTTCTATACGCCTTAAAGAGAGTTTATTACATTTTCTTAGAATATATCTAAAAACCTACCGCTTTCAAATTAAAAGCGCTAAAAATATCGCTATGAGACGTTGAATCCAACTTTTAAACTTGAATTTTTTTCAATCTAAAACTTTTACGTATATTTTTAATAAATATATGATAAAATACAAGAAATTAAATGTTATAAAAAATAAAATTTTTACAATAAGCATTTATTGGCTAAAAAAGATTAAATAAATTTTTATATTTTATTAAAAGCTAATTTTTTTTCAAATTTGACCTCCATTTTCATACAATGAATTACGAAGTTAAGTTACCATAATACACCTTAAACACCTTGCTATAAAAATTTTATTAAAAAATTACTTTTTATTAGGTTTACTTTTTCTTTTATATTTTTGCTACGAAATGTAACTTCGTCACTTCTATACGCCTTAAAGAGAGTTTATTACATTTTCTTAAAATATATCTAAAAACTTATCACTATCAAATTAAAAGCGCTAAAAATATCACTATGAGACGTTGAACCCAACTTTTTAATTTGAATTTTTTTCAATCCAAAACCTTTTGTATATTTTTGATAAATATATGATACAATACAAGAAATTAAATGTAATACATATTTCTCACAGGAATATTTAGTCTCATATAAAAAGTTTTAAAGTAAGAATTTATGCAACTATTTTTCAGATGTGACAAAAGTGTCAGTGTCAAGACCAAAATCATTTCACTTTAAACTTCTTATCCCCTGAGATTTAACTCTCAACGACTAAGAAGTAAGACCAAGAAGAAAGATGCAAAGTATGCAATAGTTCCCTTAACATATGACATTCCTATTTTAGCTACGGGAATTCAACCGAAAATAATGGTTGTGTTAGAAGGTTGTGTTAGATAAAAGTGAGAAAAAATAAGCCAAATAAGTGCAGTGCAAACATGGTGAGCATTAAAAAAAATTTTTTGAGTTTTTCAGTTCTTTATCGAATAGTATTATTTTCAAATCAAATACGTGTGAACATTTTGTTATGTTTTACGGATTTTTTTGGCATAAAATTGACTATAACTAAGAATATGCAGATAATTTTAACTTGACTTTCAGCTTTGTGAAATGACATATTTTATGCTTCATAACAGCCCAGCCATTGCCATGCACTGATTCCCATTTTTCTGAGCTCGATCTCTTAACAGCCATAGTGAGAAAGCCACTCAATTTCGGCTCTGGTTAGACGATGTGGATAGCACCGGAGTTCATATCCCTCACTTTAAATTTCAAAACCACAATCAATAAGAATAATTTATAATTTAAGTTGCGACAGATTTAACGTTCACTTTGCTGCGTACTACACACGTCGATTGTTCTGTCGGCTGCCAGAATTGAACTCACAATCCACGAATTCGCCATATGTGGCGTGAGGAACACCTTTACTGATATTGCGCTACCGGAGAGCTTCTTATACAATATGGTAAGTTCCTAACATTTTCCCATATTTTAATTTTTGAGTTTTTAGTTTTCTAATTTGAGTAATCCATACTAATTTATACTGATTCCAATGCACAATGCACAAAAAAATAAACAAATTTCAAATTAAAATTATTAAGTCAGTATCCTTGATTTAGTAATTTACTCCATTATATTTGGTGTTCTAAAATTTATATAACTTTACCTTTACTTTTAAATCAGCAAAGTCACAGCGATAATATTAAGTACATTTGCTACTGTTTTTTTAAAGTAAATTAATTACAATTAATTGAGCGATATTTTAAAAGTAAAAAAACATTACACAACATTAAATTATTCTCTGAAACACATAATTCATTGTTTGTTTACACAAATATTTCGTAAAATGAATTGAGCAAAATTGAAAATATCTTGCAAACAATCTCCAATTTTTTTAAGGTTATATCATTTTTTTATCTACTAATGCACCTATCTAACGACGACTGGCATTTTCGTTACGAGTAGATAGCTATCATTAGTTCTTTCACTATTATTACTATATTCATTATTATTACTATATAATAAATCAGAACATTTATTTTACCTATATACAGGAGATGGACAAGATAATGGAAACACTTCTATACTAATGCATTTTTTCATACTTCTCCAGAAATACTAAAAAAATTATTTCATAATTTCAGAAGTGTTTAGATCATGCACTCATACATATCAATGAAGTTAAAAGCTTTTAGAGGCTTGTGGGACCGACAATTAATTATGATTGGAAAACAATATTTTTGAACACCCTATGCCAAACCATGCAGCAATAGATTTGAAAATTGTGACAGTTATTTAGGCTAATATGGGCAATAATTACACAAAATTTCGAAAGCCTAGCAAGAATATTTATGAAGAAGTGGACATTTTTATAAAAAACTATTTTTGCTCGTGTCACGTTTTTCTTTTTTTGCTATAACGATAAAAAAAATCATCAAAATTAAAAAAAAGCAATTTAAAATTAATAGCAATAATTATAAAATTATTGCTTTACAATTTGAGAAATATTTGTTTAAAACTGCGCAAAATATAAGTAATTAAAGAAGTTCTTTAATAATGAGCATACGTGGGAAAAAAACAAACTTTGTCTTTCTTAATTTTGATATTTATTGGTAACTAATGAAGAAAGTCCAATTGAATATCTGAAAAATTTAAGAAGTTTAAAGCAATTTTCGTACAATTTTTAAAAGTAAGTTCAGAATGATAATGAGTTTACTACAAATACTATTTTGTACCATAATTAGACAGAATTTGATAACTGATAATAATTTACAATAAACGTTCATACACCAAAATGTGATTTAATAAGGAAAAAAAACAGGCGAAAAAATATACTTTTATGGAGGATGATTCCAAACAATGGCGGTATCATTTTTTAATAAATCTTGTTTAATATTCCAAAAATAAATATGTGGAAAACCCCTTATTGATTTGAGAATTCTTCTGAAAATTACGAAATCAAAAATAAAACCAAATAAAGTAATTAAATATTATTCTTAGTTAAGTATTTCTGGAGAAATATGAAAAAAATGCATTAGTCTATATGTGTATATGTAATTAAAAATTTCTTGTGAAACATAAAAGGTCCTTGCGCATTAATTATTAAGGACTTAAGATTTTCCAATTAAAGAATTCGTTGAATTCAGATAAAATATAAATTAAAATAATGTCTTTGTAATTTCTTAAAATTCACCATATTTAAAAACATATATAGCAATTAGCAACATATACCATATAATTATACGAAAGATATAATAAGCATATTTATTTTATAAATTGCTTTTCAAAATTGCAAGATTTGAATCAGTGATCTAAATCAATTTATAAGAATTAGTTATTAGAATAATTTAATTTTAATCAGTGACTTCAGAAAGTAAATTCAATTAAATGATCCAAATGGCATAGTTTGAACCACTGATTTGAATCGCATGATTCTAATCACTGATCAGAATCACTTGATCCAAATCAGTGACCCGAATGAAATATTTCGAATTTGTGATATGAATCATTTGATTCAAGCAACTAATTTGAATCACTTGATTCGAATAATTAATTGGAATCATTTGATTTGAATTGGTGATTGACTAGTGGCTCAGATCTCATTTCGAATCCAGTAATTTAGATCACTGATTCGAATAGCTTCATTAAAATGACTTAATCGAATCAAATGATAAAAAAAAAAACGAAATTGCAGAAAATTCGGAAAAAGGCTACTTACCTATTACTATTTTCTTAAACTAATGTCGATCGAAAAAAAAACGTGTTATTCTTTCTCATTAATGAATTCTTTCAAGTAAATAAATATACTTATTATATCTTTCGTATAATTTTACTGTATATGTAGCTAATTGCTATAAAAATTTTAACTATGGTAAATTTTAAGAAACTACAAAAGAAATACTTTATTTTTTTATATTTATTTCTTATCTGAATTCATTGAATTCTTTAATTGAAAAATCTTAAGTTCTTAATAATGAATGCGCAAGAATCTCTTAGGTTTTACAATAAATTTTTAACTGTATATGACATAATATCACTGTAAAACAAAACTAACTGATACTTAAGGAACAATTATTCATATTCAATTTCAATAAAAACAACTGAGTCGATGCAGTATGAGATTCGAATAACTCAGATAATTCATTTCTTCCACCTCTTATATATATATATATATATATATATATATATATATATATATATATATATATATATATATATATATATATATATATATATATATATATATATATATATATATATATATATATATATATATATAATCGCAGTAGCGCAATGTGTACTTAAGACGTAAGACAGTCAAAGTTAGAATGTTTTGTGAAACCTAAAGAATTTCCGTAAAACTAGTTTCCTTACATTGATTGTACCAAAGCAGTAAAGACAAACGATTCCTTCTAATCTCGATGATAATCACTATCTTACATTTTTATAAATTATTTATATTTTACTTTCTATGTTTACACAAGTTAAATCAGCCTTATTTTTTTGTGATGAATGGTAATGACGTGATCAAATTAGTATTTTTCATGGTGTATGAAACCACGTGTTTCGTTGTTTCCTTACTCTATAAACTGAAATAATGAAAACTCAACGTGAAGTAATGGGTATATCGCACGATGAAAATTACAGTTGGCAACGATATAATTTTTTATCCTTCTTGTATTTATATATATATATATATATATATATATATATATATATATATATATATATATATATATATATATATATATATATATTTGTTTTTGTTTTTTTTTGTTTTAGCATTTAGCTTGCTAGACATTTAACAGTGTTATTATATGAAAATTCATTAACATTACTCCCTAGTATGTTTTTAATTTCACTTTATTTAAATAATTCCAAAAAAAAAAAGAATTGTAACTTCCTGAAAGTAGTTTAGTATTGCATAATTTAAAGTCCTTTTTTATAAAAATTTCTGAAAAAAACCGTTTTTTTGCTTTACAAAATCTCCTATGCACAATTAAGATAATTTTTCAAAAAGTATTGGTAAATTATTCTCTTATTATATAAATCATTAATGTCCCGATTTTCAAGAAGCAAGCAGGAGGATTATTTTTCGAGAAGACAACATTTAACAAAATTATGAAGAGAATAAGAAGTAATAAGAGTAGAAGTCTAAACATTCATGTTTACAAAGTTCTGATTGCAAATTCTTATTTCACTTGGGCAATGAAAAGGTGAAACAAACTAAGCTATTCGTTGGGCTGAAAGGAAAGGTTTAAACCGAACTGTTTATTTAAGAAAACAAATAGCTCTAAATTGTTTGTTTTAATTATGCTTATTGCTCCACGCAGAGTTACTTATAGTTTAAATTTTGCATTTATTTTCGCTTTGTGTACATTTATGAGTTTATATTCGGAACAAATTGCTGTGACTCCAAATAATGAAAGGAAATGCTGTGGAGAATACAATTGTATAATTGTTAGGTTGAAATTGTTGCAATTGTATGAAATTTTGGATTCCTTAATTATTCGTTCGAAACTTTATATCTATGCATATAAATCAATCCGAATTGAGCATGAATTGAATAAAATATACATAAATCGAAGAACTCAAAGAATATATATTGTTTCGAATTTTGGAACTTTATTTTGAAAACAGTTCTATCATCTATACATAGCTATATTTAAATAGATAAGTATTTACTAATTTAATCATCCAGAAAAGCTATTATAGATTGCGACGCAATCCAAAATAAATTGCAAGAGCAATTTTAGGGTTCACGACAACAGTGAGCAAGAGTAAAACCCATTAATATAAAAAAAGTAATAAGTGCATTTACGCGTAGTAAAAAATTCAGTTCTTCGTAAAATTCAAGTGTCCTTTTCATTTTACAATGCTCTTCATAATAAAAAAAGTTTTAGTGTTGTGTGAATTTTTCAACCAATGCGATTTTAACTTAACTGAAATACGTATTATTTACATGAAATGTCGCACAAAAGATGTTCGCGACTATTTTATTCCTTTATAATTTAATTTTATTGTAAATCAGTAATTGAAATTTTGTTTCCGTTTCAAAATCTGTCATAGCACGTAATTTTCTTTATAAAATATTTTAATGAAAATACTTATCAAAATTTTTATAGATATGTATTTAACATTTTTTTCCGAATAAATTATTTGAAATGATTCAACTTTAATTTGTTATACAAGATTTATCGCTAATTTAAGACACAATAAATTACGATGAAAATTTTTAAAATTGAATTAATCTAAAAATAGTACATTTCATGGGGATTATTTTGGTAAGGACATGTTTTACAATTTTATAAGACAAAGTATTTTGCTCTATTAAAAAAATGGAAAAATAGTGTTTCTAATTTTTATCTCATAGAAGACGAAGATCAGGTGACAAATAAGTCTAAAAAGAAGTAACTAGAGTAACTTCTTTTTTACCAAACCTGTTACGCCAATTAGAAAACTACTTTCTTAAGAAGTTCATGATAAGAAGAGAATCAAAGAAGGAGAGTTTCAGAATTCCTGTTGGATTAGGTCAAAGTAATGCCAACTTCTTCTCCGAAATGTTCGTTTAGAAGTCTCCAGAGTGTCACGTTCTAAGCTTTGACATCCCTTGACTCTTTGGTTCTCAAAAGTAAAAAAAAAAAAAAAAACTAGGATCTTGATAAACTCTTGAAAGATCACAATTTTCTTTATTGCAGTTTGTTCTGAAAGATTTCTTTTATTACACTCAATATTTGAGACATTTTTATTTCGGTAGATAACTTTTCTATAATCTTTTTCGGGCATTGGAATAATATTTCTGAGAAATAAAAAAATAATGATTAATTTTTGGATCAAAAAATGTTTTAGAAAACTTAATCTAGTTGCATACATGATTCTCGGAAAACATGAGATAAACATTTTGAACTGCAAATGAATAAAAATAATCATTTTTTGGTCATTTAAAGTGTCTATGGAGAAGATGAGTTTAAATTATTGAAGATGACTCAGAATAGGGCACTCGATGTCAAAAAGTCATGCATGTCAGTACATCATTGAAAGTCACACAAGTCATATCATCATAAAACTCACAAATGACAGTTGCTGTTGTAGCACTTTTATATCTCTCATACCATCAAAAAAAGTCTTTCTGGCAGACTACTCAATTAAGCAATGTCTTATAGTCTTAATTTTGTTACAAAATGTTATGCTGTGAAGACGGGCGAGCTGACAGAACAACACATTGATTAAACATTAAGAGTGACACAATGCAACCTGCATAAAATTATATATACATATTCAAAAAACGTATTTCTTAACTATATGAAAGTAAAGAACAATCTCATGTTCCGAAAATCCTCGTTGTTAATAAGTGAATGCTTATGCGATCCCACGGTTCTTGGTTCTCCACATATTAAGTGATGCATTCTGTTTTAATAATTTATATTTTAACCTTTACTTACCAAAATCATCGACAAACATAGCATTCTCCATCGTCTAGCTCTTAAATATGATTTTTCCAGCAGCATGTTTTTATAATTAAAAAAAAATTCACGTGCCCCGTTTTAAAAAACGGGTGAACTTGTTCTATTTTCTGGGTGTTCTTTGTTTCATCCAGGCCGAAAACATTAAAATAGATCTTTTAAAAATTTTTTGAAACAAAAATTTTCCAAAGCCGGGGGATTCACACTATCAACCACTTCACTTTCCTGCTTGAACAATTAGGGCCACACTTTCCAGATTGCGACTAACCTCATAATTTGAAAATCAAAAATTTAAATTTCGTCAAAGAAAATGTATTTTGTTTATTCAAGAGAAATACATTTTTGTCGATATTCCGTTCAGCATAAAATATCGTCGGCCGAAAGTAATAAGCGTATTTAAATCTAACCTCACAAACTATTAAAATCCAATAATTACATCAAAAATTATTGTTGTTCCCCTATTTTTAACGCATTATGCGTAATTGAGACTCTTATAAGAATGGCATATTACAATTTTCTGTTTTCTTTAACATGACATATCCTCGATAAAAATATTTAAGCATATTTAAGCATATTAAGTCTTTAAACCGTGAAAATTTATTATTTGAATAAAAAATTATCTAGTTTTCTTTTTTTTTTTACATTCTGTGCATAATTAAGACTCTTATAACTATGGCGAGATACAATTTTGTTTGCTTTTAACATAAAATATCTGCTACGAAAACTAACATGCACATTTAAGTCTAGCACCTCAAACCGTCGAAATCTAATCAATAGATCAAAAATTATTTCCTTGTTCCTTTGTTGTGAACATTCAGCATAATTGTGACTCGTGTAACCATGGCTTATTATATACAAACATATGCTATTTAAAGTGTGTTTCTAATTTCAGCCTTCTTCAGATAAATGTAATTAAAAAAATAGCAAAAAGCAATATTTACATAAAAAATTTATTTTAGTGGGCATATAGCTGTTAAACGTTTTAAAATTAAAAACAGAAAATTTTGTTTCAATAAATTTTCATGATGAATTTCAATGTTATGCTTTAAAAAAAGTTTGAGAATTCATCTGATGTGTATATTCGTTCTCATTATTATAGTTACATCTTAGTCTTAATGAAATATTTAGCTAATGTTTCCTTTTATTTAATGTATGTTAAATCAAAACTTCAATAACAATTTCTAAATATATTTTTCCTACTGAGCGTCCAAGTATATCAATTTTGTTTTTAAATCCAATAGCTTTACATTCCAGTTCCGTTTCCTTTCAGCACAGACTGTATTGTGTTTTTCTCACTCCGACCAGTTATACCATTTCCTACACAACTATATACTTCTGAACGTTTTTCTTCTAAGTTCAGTCTACTTCAGATAATATTTATTGAAACAAATAACACAAAACAATTACGTCATAAAATAATTAATGACAATAGACGGATAGTTGTCAAACGATTTAAAATAAAATAGAAATAAAAACATATTTTATAATAACCTTTTATGATGAATTTCAATGCTATGTTTTTAAAAGAATGTTAGAAAATCCATCTGATCTTTCAATTCGTTTTCATTATTATTGTTATATCTAAATCTTAATCAAATATTTAGCTAGTGTCTCTTTTTATTTAATGTATGTTAAATCAAAACTTCTGCTACAATTTCTAAATATATTTTTCTTACTAAGAATCCAAAGATATCACTTTTTTTTCTTCATTTAATAGCTTTCCATTCCAGTTCCGTTTCCTTTCAGCACAGACTGTTTTGTGTTTTCTTCATTCCCATCGGTAATACCTCATGCCATAGTAAAGTTATCCTTTCCTTCTGTTGAAGAACGAATTTATTACTCAGTCCCCTGGTGTCGACCACTCAATTTTGTTCTCTTCTTCTTCCATTTAAGCTCTTCATCCAAGGCTATCCCCCCAACCCCCATTCATCCTTCATCCCCTCTGTAACAAGGACTTTGGGGGGATTCAGGGCATGCTAGGGGGGGGAGAACTCCCAAGTGGATGGTCGTTCTTCTCATCAGGCCTCCAATTGTGCGGCAGATTGTTAGTGAAGGAAGAATCTTTTCTTGACAGCGGCTTTCTTTTTGACTTCTTCTTCATAGCTGAAGGAGTTAAACTGAGGCAACCTCACCTCATTTATTCCATTTTCTGTTGAGAGATTCTGACGCACTATTTAAAAAGTAAATCTCCTTATTACGGTGTGCCTGGTTGATCAAGTCACTCAGTCTTTTTCTCCCTCTATTTTTTAATTTTTTTACTTTTTTTTCTTTCTTCAAATATTTTCAGATTGTATAAAGACGTTCAAAAGCTTAAATTTTGAATAGCTTATCCAATCTTTTAATTTTATTTTACTTTTTAGTTTGAAATAAGGGAAATAAAATTTTTTGTTTCCAATATATATATATATATATATATATATATATATATATATATATATATATATATATATATATATATATATATATATATATATATATATATATATATATATATATATATATATATATATATATATATATATATATATATATATATATATATATATATATATACTGTCTGAAAGTCCGGATTAAATTCCGGTTAAAAGTACTGGCTCACTGTATTCAGCATCCATAAAGTCAATTTCATCGAAAAATCTTTTTTCATCATAAAATTTTATAACGCAATATTTATTTAATTACAACGATTCGGTGATTTTACAGTAAATGTTACTTTGTAATATTCTGTATTTCAGATTTTTCTTTTCGTAAAATTTTATGATAGAAATGAGTTTTACGGTAAAAACTACCGGCGCTCGTAGTACCAGAATTTTTTGCCATAATTTTAATAATACTTTTTTACAGTTTGTACTTATGTGCTTGCATCTTTTTTATTTTCCCGTTGGTTGAATTCTTTATTTTTTCATAAAACAAAAATTCATTTTTCATTTTGTGTTCATCTCAAATTCTACTATTTAAATTTAAAGACTTACAAATAAATAATTATCCTATCTTTTATCATATTAAAATTTAATATTGAAAAATAAATTTGCCACTAGTGTATCTGTTGGAGTTTTTCAAGATTTGCTCAATAAAGGATGCAGAGATATCAAAAGTTATTTTTAGGAATAAGCATTCTATTGAAAATTAGCAACTGAATAATCGTTATTGTTTTACGTTAAAGGGTTCAGTAGTACATTGTCATATTTCATACATTCATGACAAGAAGTTATTTAAGTTACGCCATTCCTGATAACTACAATAAATAGAAAATCGTGCAATGAAACAAAATTTTATTATTCAGGGTTTGACGGTAAAGACAATTGTTGTTACAAGTTTAAAAAAAAGAAGGCAATAACTAGACAAGAATTTTTTTTTCCGTTTGTATGGAATAAAAAAATCCCAAACTACATCTGAAATAATTTAAATATTGCACAAAGTGCTGTTTTCCATAAATGTGTTTCAGAAGTGGGTTTTTTAGCAATTGTCTTATTTATAAGATAACTTGTAATTTTAATATGGGTGTTTAATGCATTTAAATGGTAATGTTTATATTCTTCAGTATCCAACATTGTTAACCATTCTAAAATTTTATTCTTTTTCATAAGCTATTTCTGTGAATTATCCATCACTATCATAAATTTTACATTCTTGCTGAAGACATTAATTTGATAATGCTAGTCTTCTTGAGTAAATTGAGTAAAAAAGGCAGTTAATTTGAAAAATTCAGTAAAATTAAAATAAACAGTCATAAAAATGTACTGCTTACTGCGTTTTTCCGAAGAAATTTTACATTTTCTCTCATCGAACTCCAAAATTAGAAACAAAGTTAGTTAGAAGATGGCGCTTCCAGCTGAAAATTCATAAAAAATATTAAAATTTGTATGCCTTGACATTTCATATGGAATCTTGCACTGTCGGCGATATGTTTCTTCGCAGGCTGCGAAACGATGTGATTGAAAATGACAGTTGTTTTGAAAACAAAGTCTTATAGTTATTGGTTACCCTGTAAACTAGCCTATCAGGGTACCAATACTTTTTATCGAAAATTCCATTTTTACCGTAACATTTTACAGAACAAAAAAGCCTGATATGTTGTTCTCGTAATTTTTATTGCTATACTTACTAAATCAGTGTAATTAAGCAAACATTATTATATAAATTACGGTAAAAAATTTTATGGTTAAAATGGATAAAATGGATATTGCACTCAGGATATCAGTATTTTTTTACCTTATTTTTATGCGAAATTTTTTACAGTGTTACAACAAAATTTTGTTAACAAGATTTATGAATTAATTCATTAACTTAAGAGCGTATTTAAGTATATTTCCGCTTTCAAAGAGCAGCAAACCCTTCAACTTTATTATTTTTTAGATGATTTTTTTTAAAATTTCTTTAAATGATCCGTCTTCTGTTTTTCCTTACTTGATATTTCAATATCGTCGATCATTTTTAAGAAAAACTTGGTACATTCAGGAAAAAATTATTGAATTAAAAAAATTTGCAAAAGAAGAAAAAAAAGCAGAAAAAAGAATTTGTTGTTTACTTTTCATCTGAATTTGGTACAACCGTTACAAACTGTGTCAATATATTCATTTTTCAGTACATCGCTTAAATATAGATAATTTTTTACAACTACCTGTTATATTTTCTTTTTCTTTTTTATAAGCCTGTTCATTCCACGTCGCCTACTTCATCTTCTGATAAGATTTTCTACTTCATTATTTAACGAGTAAATGTTTTTGTTGCAGTTTCAGAATTCGATTATAAAAGTCATTTTCTTTCTTTTATAAGCAAGGCAGAAAAAAATTGCAGGAAATTATTTTATATCGTTTCTGTACCTATTATAAGTTCTTAAAGAAGATCTAGCATTTTTCCCATTACAAAATCGCTTTTTTTTCAGATTTCATTATTCTTTTTCTTTCGAAAAATATATCCGCTTTTTTGTAGATAATGATACAATGACAATATTTTCAGTTTTTTATCTGACTATGATAAATATAATGAGACTCGTTTGCACAAGAACATAAAATGATTTTGCTAACATGTTGATATTCTCTTCATTTTGGGATTTAATTCTATACGTATTCTTTATGTTGAGATTTTTGTCTCTTATATTTCTATTTATCTCAAGATCTTCTAATGAGAATTTTACATTTTTTTATATATTTTGTCACGTATAACAAAAACTGAATGACAATTCCTTTTATTATGCTTTAATGGAAAATATTCTCTTATTAGACTTCAACAAATGTGAAAAAATGTGTATTATTTTGAAGGAAAATTTAATTACCGCATAAAAAATAAATGAAAAATAAAATGGAAATAAGTATAATTTCATGTAAAAGATAAATGCTTTCACGAGATTAATTTCATTAATTTAAAAACAAAATTATTATGTTTTTTCATTAAAAAAAAGATAACCTAAAACAAAAGTTGAAAATCTAAAGTGCAAGTTTTATTGACAAGACTCTTGATGTACAATTGGTTAATGAAACATTAATTTGATTAAATAATTAAAATAAACAAATCATTGACTAAGATAATTTAAAAGAAATCTCTTTATGCTCACTTTTGAGATGGGGAAATGTAAGAAACATTAATAATATAAAGCAGATTTTTTATTGGCAATACTCTTAATACAGTATTAATAAAGGAAATACAAATTTGATTCTAAAAAATAAAATTTCTTACTTACAAATTTTCTTTTGAAAGAAGCTTTGTTTTTAATATCAAAACTAGATTTTTTTAGAAACCTTTTTTGAAGTTTCATTGGTTTTTCCATCATTTGTACTGTTATTATTTCGACTCACATTTTGACAATTTGAAAAAAAAAAAAACTCGTTTGAGTTCATCAAAATGAACTTTTTAAAAATTGGTAAGATGCTGTCTTCACGTCTTACTTTTTAGTTAATATATAATGACAATCAAATTAGAGGACTATTTTATTAATTATTTACTCATTTTCTTATAAAACATTATAATATCATTAATTGAACTCCCCTTCAAGTACATAATAAATATGGAGAGATGAGTACATAGAAAATATGGAGAGATAAGGTCGTGAGGTGAAACCGGGTGTCTGATTGATTGTTTCGTCTATCGATTCGATTGTTTGATCTAGCCGACAAACTCTGAGTTACACTAAAAAGTTTTTCTTTTCTCAATGACCTGGAGAATGACCTTGGACAGATCTCTATGAAAGGTAGATTTTTCGGCCACTCTTTCAGGGGCACCATATTAGGTGGTTCAACGTTGCTCCCACTGTAAAGACAGATAGTACAGAGAATGAAAGAACACCCATGTCTTGCCGGAATTTGAACCCAGAACCTCTCTGATGCAAGGCCAGCTCACTGACCCCTATTATACTAAAAAGTACCTGCCGTAAAAATGTACCTACCTTAAAAATGCATCTACCATAAATATGTACCTACCATAAAAAAGTACCCATCATAGAAAAATTACCTACCATATTGGCGTGTTATTTGTTGTTTAATTTATGGCACATCTACCACAGAAAAATTACCTACCACATTGGTCTGTTATTGCTGTTGAATATTTGGCACACCTACCATAGAAAAAGTTCCTACTACATTGGCGTGTTATTGTTGTTGAATTTATGGCACCTTGGTAGATGAGTTAGTTTTATTATGTCAACTCTCTAATGTTCTCTTCCTAAACTATCCATATTTTTTTTTAATTACAGCTGTAAAAATTATTTTCAGTGATGAAGATTCATACCCTTAGTAACAATCAGGATTTAGTCCAATGTTTTGGTTCGTTTCGATAACTGCTCTCGAGATAAAAATAGGTACTACTCAATCTTGCCTCCACCCCCTTGTATGTATGTCCATGCTGGTCCCACGACAAGTTGCAGTGCAGGGGAGGAAAAAGATAATTACATCACATGTAAAATTGTTACATTACAAATTGTCAAATGTTACATTATATGGATAATATTTTTAAATTGTCATTTAAAATGAAAATATCTGCTACTGTTTTCATGAAATTTTATTATTTCTAAATTTATCATAGAGTAAGCACTTGTACCCAGTTTTAGTGAAATAAAACTTGGTGATTTCATTTTTCCTAGAAAAATTTTTTTTATAAGAAAAGTATTTTTGACTTTTTGTTTTCGTCAGGAGTTTTTGTTAAATTATTGTTGTATTATTAGATAATTCAAATAGATAATTCAAATTTATTTTAAATTACATTAGTCTTTGTCCTTTTCTATCGAAAATATTATCATTTTTTGCAGTTAAATATAAAAATATACCAAAAGAATTGCAATGTTATAAATATAAGCAAACTTGTTAAAATCTAAAAATATAACGAATAATTCATATAATAAATAGCAATCCTATACCTTGGAATGAATTTACCCAAATTCAAGTCGGAGAATTAAGTTTGTTTAGACATTTCGTAGAAAGAATAAACATAATTCATTATCAAAATTAAGGAATGATTAATCTCAACTTCTAATACTAAAACAAATAAGCGAATGCTAATTAGATTTGTCAAATTCTAAAGTAACATTCCATTTTCTTTCCAATTAATTGAATCGCGTTCTGATAAATTAAAGTGGAAGCGAAATTATGAATTGCAAAGATAAAACAGATTGACATTCCTTAGTAACAATTATCCCTGGTCTATTTGCCAAGGAATCATTAATTTCCCCAACTAGATATCGGTTTTAGGAAAATAGCCTTGAGAATTAAATTTATCTACAGAAATAGTTTAAAGCAATCGCTTTTGTAATGAGATGCATCTAAATATTATAGCAGTATTTATTCGAAACAAATTTAATCATGTTAAACGGTATTAAATATTTGAATTTTTGTAAACTTGACTGATTTTGCATAGTTAAATTTATTTGAAAATTATTTTGAAACGTATAATTTCTACACTATTTATTAAATTATGCATAGAATGCTTTGCAAACTGCACGGAGAAATTGCAAACTGCACGGAGAAAAAAATTCTGGTAAATGCCCCACTGTGTGACAATGATAACAAATAGGTTAGGGAAATATATCCAAAATGCACGGTTTTTAAATCATTCATTTGGTAATTTTTCCATTAATAAGGTAACGGTTTACCAAAATTTTCGTTCCTATCACCACATTATTAGTAAGAAATGCAAAATTGAAAATTATATTTAACATATTAAATGGTCCATATGCCCAGTCGTGATAAAATTACTAAATTTTACCATATTTACCAAGTTTTTTGTTTTTTAAATTTTGTCAAAATTATATTCTGATAGCTTTGACCATACTTTACTTCTCAGTGTATATTTTAGACTAGATGCTGATGCATTTATATCTGGATAAGCTTTTCTACATACATGCTCAGAAATTTGGAGTATGTTTGGAATATTTCCTTATATAATGAATTCAGTACATTGCCACATTTTGGCATTTTGTCTTGGCATGTTGACTATACTTAGAAAAACCCAATTTCACTCAATTGGATTTTGTTAATTTTTTGATATACTTATTATCTACATTGAAGTCAATGTAGATTGACTGTGAATTTACAAGAAATATGAATTGCTTTGGACTATTCTTTAAGCAATATTTAAGAAAATTATTTTACGCTTTCAAATATCAACGAGCGTTTGTTGTCAAAAAGTTAATTTTTCTACATGTTGTCGATCCATCTATTGAAACGACAGAGATCTTATTGCTAGAAAACTATGAATTCATTTAAATGCCTAGGCATTCACTGTAAAACACTCTTTATCAATTTGCGGAAAAAATTACTAGCCCTCTGGGTGCCGGTTTTCTTACCGCAAAATCCATTTTCACTATAAAAGTTTATAGAACAAGAATATGATATACCATATATTTTTTTTGTAGTATTTACTAGTAAATCTTTGAATTTTTGTAATAATATAAGTATTACTGCAAAAATTAAAATTTTTCGGAAAAATAAATTTTACGGATGATGCACACAGGATTCCAGTACGTTTTACCGTAAATTTATCTGGAATTTTTTAGTGTTTTTCAATTTTATATTTAGTTGTCCTGTTTTGCTTCTTGAATATTTTATTAAACAGTGTAACTCAATAAAAAATTGTGTAAGTTGAAAGAATGAATCTTTTCAACACCTCAAAAGTGCTCCAAAATCTGAAAGAATGCCTTAAAATCAAATAAATAAAAAATTTTATGTGCAAAAATTATTACAAATGTTATCAAATTCTGGGCATCGGTAATAGATAGCATGTAATGAAATAAAAACAATTTATATCTAAATTAAAGATTAGTGAAATGAAACAAACTCAGGTATAAGAATTACGGTTTTGGTGTGCCATTTTCTTGATAGCATTGAACAGCAGAATAACTGCTAAATTAACAATTTAGTTTTGCCCGCTATTTGGAATATATTTGAATGCATTCAGCTTTGTGAATTTCAGAACCTCTCTTAAATTTTATGAAAAAATTTTATAATTATTGTCTTCGATTACATATAATTAACATATTTTTTGTCATAACTCTTGTATTAGTCTCTAATTTTTTTAAAATAAATCTATGACGCCCCAATGTTCGTTATTACTATGGGACAATAAACTTACTTATGAGATTTTTGCTATTATATTTTATAACTATGTAAAAAAACATATGTTTATTTTATAGCAATGTAAATAAAATTAATTATGTTATTTTATTTCAAACTAAAGTCATATTTATTTTAGATATTGTTATATTGTTATAGTTAATATAAATTTGAATATTTTAAGCTCTTCAGAGAGAAAAAAACATCCTCAATTTTTTTTCTCTAGTTTTAAAATGTTTGATATAAGTAAGTCCATGGCGCTCGACTGCAGATCATTACTATGGGACAGTAAAGTTTCTTATCAGATTTTTGTGTAATTATATTTTATAACAATGTAAAGAACTATTTTCATGCTTAAAAAATTTTAATTATGTTATTTTATTTAAAACTGAAGAAATTTTTACCTTACATATTGTTATATGCTAGTTGGTATTAAATTCCGAATATTTTAAGTTTTTCAGAGTAAAACAATTTCTCAAAGTATATTTTTTAGAACCTTTTATTAATAAAATGAAGATTCTCTGAAACATTTCTTTAAAAAAAAAAGTTGCGTCAAGTCAAACTTCTTAAAGCATACTCGTGTCAGTGAATTTTTTTTTCTAGATCACTGCAGACGCCAATGGTTGAGAAATGCGTCCCAAAGGTTTAGAAATGAAAACTGTTGTATTGATCTTTGAAAGTAGCAGATTTCCCTCGAGAATTTGTGAAGCATGACAACTTTATTCAGAAGTGTAACAGCAAAGTGAAGTTGAGGAGAATGAATCCCTTTGATTTTGGATATGAATTCTAGGCAATAATCTGGACAGAAAAAAAGAATTCTTTTGTGAAGTTTATCTGATAGAAATATTGTTTTAAGAATACTGAGATCTTTTATCCATAAAGAAAACGTTTTAGTAATTATTTTTCATTCTTTTTAAGAGCTTTTTTTAATTTTTAATTTATGTCATTTATAATGAATTCATTATCTACGTATGAAATGTAAGATGATACATTCTAATACAAACGTTGAATATAAGTAAGAAAAATCAATTTATCCTTTTTTATTTATTTGCTTATGAAATTTTCGAGCAAACCCTTCGCATTTTTATGTGGATCAGATTATATAAAATAATATTTTGCACAGATTTTAATAAATTACTAATTCTAAATTTACTAATTATAATACTTTATATTTTACTAATAAAAGTAAATAGTAATCATGAGCGAATGACTATTTTATTTAATGATTAGTCTTTAAAATATGGGATTTCATATGTTCCAAATTATTTGTAATTGGTTCTATTACAAATTGAAAAAACAATAACAAAAACAATATCACAGTTGGAAAAAAAATTTAATGAATATTTTTTTATAATTTATCTATTATATTTGTTAATTGTTTTCTTAAACTAAATGTTACTAAAATTACTTTTTAGATAGTTATAATTAATATATAGTCTCAAATTTATTTCCGGTATATGCTTAATATAAGGAATTGGAAAGAATGAATTATTTTAGTAATTGATCACGAAAAATTTATTCAAATGATTGTCTTACACAAGAGCATGATAGGTAATTCTTAATTGTATCCATTCAACCAAAATTGGTATTTAAATTTGAATTTGAATTTTACTTGTATTCTACTTTTATTGTACTATGTTGTAAGTATTTTTGAAAAAGGAGTTTAATTTTTTTTAATTTGCAGAAATGAAATAATTTTTGCTTCTCTTATTTCATTCAAAAGCAAAAAGAAATATACAAAAGTATAATTTATTTTCTTTTTTTTTTCTTTTGTAGCAACAGTATATATTTTCCAGCAATATGCTAAATGGGGGGAAAATATGTCAAGACGAGACAAAGTTCACGAAAAAATGGGTGTGTCTGATGTCACTAAGTGTCTTTAACATTGTCAACAAGTTTGAGTCTTGGTGGAAAACAAATTGTACACAGTGTGCCAAGGTGGTACGTATTGAAACAGAACCTTTTTTTTCCAATTTCTATCATATATTTATCTTTTAAGGAAAAAAATATCAAGGTGAATTAAGGAACACTTTATAAAGATGTTAATTTGAAATTAAAAGTATAAATTCAAGGCTTTGGACGCAAAGAGTTATAATATGAATTTATAAAAAAACTTCGTCACTGTACTGCAAGGAATTAAACATGGCAAAACATTTCCTTCTTTACAAGTCTACGAGTCTCTTTTTAAGCAGGGAATTACAATTCCAGTTTATTTTCCTAAAAAACCATGATTCTCAACAAAACTTCTCAGGAAATGTTTTTTTTTCCAAAATTTAAATTTATTTATCTCTTTCTTAATTCCGCGATGCTAAATTTTAAGAGAAGAACTATCAAATAACTGACTATCATACTGTTTTAACATAAATCATCCACATACATCATCATTATCTTGCTATCTTGGTAAGAACATCGAAGAACAACCTTGAAATCAGATTTAAACATTCATTAAAAATATTACTTATTACGTTTTATTTATTTTTGGTTATTATTATGATTTCAGCAAAACTTTATAAATCATACTATTTTGCAACTTAAACTATCGCTTCACTTAAACTTCTTATACAAAACCCTAACCACGCACAATTTATTAAGAAACAATAAATTTCCACGCCATCGAGTTTCCTTTTCCTTTATATCACATCAACATAGTACTTTCTAGCGTTTTTGGTCGATAAGCAATCCGGTACAGAAAAGCGCCATTTAGTTTCTTAGATATATAGCTAAGCTCAGCCATTGGTATTTCCTTTCGCTCAATACACGTTTTATTCCTGGAAAACTATAAAGATAGCATTGTTCCACAAATTTCAGCCATGCAGCGTTTCCATTTTCCTATTCTAGAAAGCCGGTGTCTGACTTACTCTTTCAGCATTTCCAGAGATTGTCCGGAACAAGTGATAAGCTAGAAAGGTTTTCCGAAAATGAGTTGAAGAGAAGTGAGATTGGATGAGGATTGGGTTAACTAGATTAGACAAATCACGTTTAATTAACCCTGAAGTCATGCCTGGCGGAAATTTAGAGCTGTGATATCAGTCGTTTTAAATCGACGCTTCCTTATGAAGTCCGTGAATTATTTCTTTGTGTTAGAACTTCCTTTCATTATGTCGGCTAATAATTACAAATGTTGCATGGGGTTGAATTTAATTTAAATTTTTATATTTTAATATGGTAGAAAATATATTTTTTCTCATTTGTTTAACTTATTTTTCAAAAGTATTATTTTATCACAGTGGAAATTAAAATTGTATAACAATGTAGATCAGTTTGTGATTTAAGTTTTTAACTAAAAAAAAACTCTCAAATTTCAAATATCTTTATGTTGAACCAAAAAGCATGTTTCACATTTCTTATAACTGCTTCGTTTTTAAGTTAGTCTAAAAAATTAAAACGAGATCAATACTGCTTACTTTAAATACGAGATAAACGTGAAGTATATATTATCTGTACAAATATAAATGTATATATTTATACACTATCTACCACTTAGTATTTTTGCAAATTTCCTAAACAAATCTAAATTTGTTCTTATTTGATAGATGAGGCAGTCTTTTTGAGACACAAGATACCTTTACGTTTCTGGTCAATGTATTCCACAAATTCGTGTACAATGATTAGTGATATTTTTAACACTCATCTAGAAGACATATAAATTTATAAATTTTTGCAGTTGTTGCACCTCGTTAGAAGGATGGCAAAGTAAAGTTCTAATGGCACGATTCATCGACAAATGAGATATTCAATTTTAATTCTATGAAAGTCTACTTATGGTAAGGCTTCGTTCATCAACAATTTATGTACAAATCAAAAGTTATCTTGATGTCTTTTAACCATTTCTCTCAATGGTCCTTTCCTCTATCTTCTTATATCCACTAGCCGATGCATTTGTCCTTTGCTTATTTGGATAGAATGGCCATTCTTGAAACAGTTTGACTCTTGTTCCAGATCATACTCGTTCGATGATCTGACTCGTTCCAGAGTTCTTGGTGGGTCTCAGATCTAGACTATGGGCTGACAATTTCTTTTGTTTCCCCCATTTTCATATACAAATCTGTGATTGGATTCACGACATAATAGCTAGAGATGCGTTCAGTTAGTAGTATGAATCTAATCTTTAAAACTCACACAGTGTAAGAAACGAAATGACATGCAAAATAGTGCAGTGATTGTTGGTGGCTTGTACAATGAGGTAGCTTGCCATCAATTTAAAAGAAGCGTTTCAATCCATTCTTGAAAAAACGCTCCTAAACCATGATTTCATATCTTCAGATAAGCACGGAAATTCAACGACTTGTTGTGAAATATTATTATGAGAAAATTGGTCTCAGTTAAGCATTTGTTTGACTTAATTTTATTTTTCGAATGTTAAAATAAAACTACACTCATGGGCAGAAAACTTAGCGCACCAAGAAGGAGTCGTCAAAAGAAAAATGATAATCTTTAGTTTTTTTAATCATTTACTTATATCAAAGTAGTCATTACGTATGTAAAATTTCGTTTCGTTTTGACGACTCCGACTTGGTGCGTTAATTTTTTTGTCCATGAGTGTAATTTAATATGAAATTAAATTATTTAACACGAAACATTGAAAAAAGAAGCCTGTATGAAAACTTTTTTATTTCTATGGATATGATAACCCACTTACTATATTGATAAAATAAAAATTAAAAATAATACTTTTATACCAACTTATATTGAATAAACGTTCTAAACGTATAGTACTAAACAACTTAGAGCGTTTAAAATTATTTACTAAGAAAGTTTTATTGTAATGTTTTAATTTTAAAAATGATATACTAGTTAACTGATAATATTTTCATGTTACACAATTAGTTTTCATAAAAGCAAAATAACAAAGTTGCAGTAACAAATGAAGATTTATTTACATCTGGAGTCAACATGCATTGTTCCGTTTATTTTCGACATATTTTCATATAAGGTCTCATGACTTAATATTTTTATGAGTATTTAGAAATGTTCATTGTATTCGTTTTCGATTTTCCGGGTTATTTTTCTATCTCTAATAGAAATATTCATGCAGAATTAAGATAATCCGACCAACTTTCACGACCACACTTAAATACAATTAAAATATGCAACTTGTTTACCTTAAAAACATTAGATAAAGTTTTATTTACTGATATATTTTCTAAATATCCTTTTTTATTGTCTTCGTTCGTAATTTCATTGTATTATTCCATGCTTGCTGTGCATTAATTCATTCTGCTTATAACCTTTCTTTGTCACTTATGCGTTGTTTTTCTTACTTAATGTTCAGCGCATAAGTTTATTATGGACAATCATATAGACATCTGTAGTTGATTTTGAGAGGACCATTGAAAAAAAAAAGTTTAAATATCCCATTATTTTCGGAAGTAATTTATACTGTGTGCAATGTAGTTGCTAGGATATGAGAAAAAATCGGGCACAAATGCAAAATAAGACTACAGCTGTTTGACAAATAGTATGAGATAACTACATACACCTATTGTTTACTACATACACTATAGTAAAACTACATGCATATATTGTTTTCTATTATTAATATCATTTGGCTGTCACATACAATTTGCGAATCTAGACTTCGCTTGCTCTTGCCACAACTCATCAAATTAATAAATCTGTAATAAAAGGCAATTGTATAACGTAGTTTGTAAAAACTGGTGACATGAAAATGTGTAGTTAAATACATTACCTAAATAAAACTTCTGGATTAAAAAAAATACTGACTGATTTTCAGAAACCAAATTTTATCACACATTCCTTATTGCAACTTGTTTATCTCAAAATTTCTTCTGTAGATTTAGTGCTTCAACAGTGAGGAAGGTTCTTATTTAGAAAACCGAGTTCATGGTTTGCCTTTTATGCGTCACCATTTGTGCTTTCTCACCTTTACCTTTATCTTTATTTACCTTTGATTTCAAGGATTAATACATTTAAAATTATTTTATCAATTATTCAGTTAATGGTCAATAATTTTGTTTCACTGCACCATTCGGAAACCCTACTCTTGAGAAGTTTTAAGGATTTAAAATATTGAACAGGAAGTGATAATGAAATGAAATATGATAACTAATAATGAAAATAAGAATTAAAATCGTTTATTTTTTAAATCTATAAAATTTATATAATTATAACTCATAAAACTCGCGCTTATCCTTTTAGTAAAATATAGTCAGTGAGTATTAAACTAGCACTTGAAAAACTGATAATATTTATAATAATTAAGGCTCTTAATAATAATAACACAAATTTATACTATAAAATAAAACATTATTCCTTCTTATTCATAAAACAATGAACGTTGTTTTGTTTAACAATAGAAAATGTATGCATTTTGTTTAGCAACAAAAAAATATGGAATTCTTCTGAAGGATCTGAGCAATTTGTTTCAGCTATTATCTTTTATAAGCTCTTTAGGATCTCAAGAAACCTTCTAGAGTTTAATTTTGCCGTAGGTTGGTAAGCATCTTTGTAATAATCTGCTAGATGTGTATCATTTTCTTATTTAATTATTTCTTACTTATAAGATCAATGTTATTTTATTAAGTGTGCTAATAAAAATTCAAAGAAAATACTAGAAAAAATGTTTATTGAAACTATTTATGATCAAAGTAAAATATAATAGTGAAGAAGTTGTTTAAATATTCGTTATGTTTTACTTCCCAAATTTATAAAAGTTTTGCTTACATTTGATAAAAAATATTTTGTTATAACTCACGTAAAATATAAACTCAAACAATCAAGATTTAGAATTTTTTAGCAGTAAACACGTATTAACACGTCTTGAAGTATTATTTTGCATCATATGGTTTACTGATTACTGACTATACAACATATATATGCTACGGTTAAAGTAATTAATCCTGTTATTAATAATAATAACCGGTCAATATTAATAATAACTACTTCTTTTGGTTAAAGTGAAAAATATCACAAATTATTTACTTTAACTGGTTATTATTAATAATAACCAATAAAGTTTGGTCAATGTGATTAAGTGTTAAGGTTTAAGTGATAAATCCTGTTATTATTAATACTAACCGTTAAAAATTAATAATAAGCACTTCTTTTAATTAAAGTGAGAAAAAAAGGAGAGATTTCCGTATCCCTGATCAGAGGTAGGATAATTGCTAAGTTTTGGCAACTTCCGGACAGCGGGCCGCCTGAAACTAAGAACAAGACATCACATTATACATTAGACGCCAATTCGAAGGGTATAACTAGTAGCCATCCTCGGGTAAACACCTTCATGTTTTTTTCCTCCCAGTTTAAAATAAATTTGGCGCCTTGGCGATTCTCACGATACGAAATATCCCCAATAAAAATGCAAAAGAATGACTTTGACTAAACTCCATTAAATATTTTTAATAATAGTCGATTAATGTGATAAATTCGCTTAAATTAGCAATTTAACTTGCTTACTTGGTTATTATTAATATTGACCAGCTAGTATTAGGAATAACCGACTATTCACATTGACAGTAACATATATATGAACATGAAATGGTTCTTTGACAGCAGCTTTACTTCTAATCTTTATACCTGAACTAAGGAAACGGAAAAGAAATTAGAGCAGGAAGCGTGGCAAAACTACTTTCTTTTCGAACTCCTTGAGTAAAATTAAAACTAGTCACTTTTTGCATACGGAAATATATCTACCTATAAAATTGTTTCGCGCTCCATGACGTGCATGTACGCCTGCATCGAAGTAATTAAGCATGCACAATTTTTAGAAAAAAAAAGTAACTGATACATTTACTTTACAAAGTAAAGAGTGCAAACAAGTAAACGGACCACCCTGAATGACTTTTGATCTAATAATTTAATCTTTATGTTCTAGGGCTGAATCTTTATAATTCAAGAGGGTGAATTTGTTCTTTTTGAAATCGTATTTTTAAAATTATTTGACTTAAAAATGAGCAACACGTAAAAAATATAATAAAAACAAATCGATTGATTTTGCCCAAATTTTATTATTTTTTGTTGCCATGTACAATTACATTCTTTACAATGATGTAAAACATTTTATGCCTTACAATTCAAAAGTTTTTTTGACTATTATTAAACAAAAAAATAAAACGTTATGAACTTTTACTAAAATGATTTTTTTTGCATGAAATAATCTTAGAATAAACGAATTTTATATTTGGATGCAAAAATTTTTTAGTTCACTTAAAAAGTTTTCGAGATATAACGAAAAACGGAAGAAGTAAAATAACATTAGAGGATAAAAACACGTTCCTGACCAAACTATTCTAATCATAATTCCAGGATTGCAATTGCTCCCTGTATTTTGGAGCGAGAAATCCTAATTCATCTCAAAAAAGTTATGTTTTCTAAGAAAATGCGTTTTAATGTCTGATTTCGTATCTTAAAATATCCTCTGCATTAATTAATAAGCATAATTGAAGTCACCTCCCTCGATTTCATAAGATTAAGCTTAAGATCAGATCATTAGATCAAAAGTTATTCTGGATGATTTTTTTCTGCTCACTGTTCATTCGTCAACGTGGGGAATGTGAAATGGTAATGCTGAATTTCTCGATTTTTATTGCTCTCTATTATAGTCTAACGCGTGCTAAAATTTTAGCAATATATTCATATGCCTACATAAAAAATGGTTATTTAAGTAAGATCTAATTCAGTTTTTTTTATTAAAATACTTGAATACTAGAATTAAATATTGTATACGATTATTTTCGTCATTTTAGGGTTAAACTTAAAATTTTAAAATAAAATAGTATTTTTCATTGAGCACTCTTAATTGAATAGATTGTAAAAATTTATGTATCGTCTGATTAACATATAAAATAACATTTACCTATACATTTGAATCACTTTTACACAATGCATTTGTGTATAAATTTAAAGTAATGAGCGTAAAGAGACAAAAGACATTTTTTATCGCAGAAATTGATTTTTACTTCGAGAAGCGGATGTTTTCGGTTTTCCTATTTATCGTATTTCCAAAAGCTTCCGCTTCAGTTCTTACATTCAAGTCATGTACACTCAATTTCTAACGAAGTAATTCAAGCAAAAGTATGCGACGAGCAGTTTTGATCGAAATCGCTCGCCCGTATCATCGCCAACATATGTAAGCGAGCGCTTCTCACATCTCATGAAGATAAGGAATGGATAACAGCCATTTTTCGACTTGTTCCGTTCATAATATTGAGAATCGGAAAGCGATGTATGTTTGCTGCTTTCTATATTGGAAACACTTTCATCAACTTTTCGAACAACAATATTTAAATTTTTCGCACTTTTCCTGTGTGTCACTATTTTACTTTGGTTAATTAACACGTTTCGTTTCCTTTATCGTTAGTGAATTTGTCTCGTAGATTTGCTTTTGGTTTGTTACGCTTTGAATAATCAATTTGTTTTGGAAAGTAGATTTGTTTAAATTTTGGATTTAAAATGCTTCATTTATATGTTTGATTTAAATTGTCAGTTTGGAGGGTTGCCAAATTGGGTTATTGTATTTCATTTGCACTGGAAAATTAAATGTAGCTTTTGTAATATCGATTTGTATTTATTTGTTTGAAATGCTTTAGTTTTAAAATTCCTTTAGGCTCAAATAAAAAAAATCATATTTATGAATCTTATTAATGTTTGATTGTAAAATTGAGACACTCTAACTAATTTCTATGTTAAGCAATTAATATCAATCTGAAATTAACAATATTAAATTATTACTTTTCTTAAATTTTAAATTGTTAACTAGCTACAAATGTGAATAACTTTACAAGAAAAAACATCATCAAAAGTATCTAAGATTGGCGGAAAATTTATTAAATCATATTATTTTTGAATCTATATCATATAAAACACAACACACTATCGATATTATATAAAACACTGCACACTACCTCTATTATATCAAGCACTACCAGCTATCTATATTATTAATGGGACCGTGGTGGCCTAGGGTTTTTAGAATCGGTTTAGAGGGGCCGAAGCTCAATCATCGACTCTGCTAAACTCAGATTATGTGATATACGTGCTCGTGATATCTGTATAATGGTAGATTGCTGAGCAGTGCCATGGTACCATAGATTTGGAAAAAATTCACGTCCCATTCAGTTCACATATTATTTTTGAATCTATATTATATAAAACACAACACACAATCAATATTATATAAAACACTTCCAGCTATCTATATTATTAATGGAACCGTGGAAGCCTAGGGGTTTGAGAATCGGTCTAGAGGGACCGAAGCTCAATAATCGATCTGCTAAGCTCAGATTATGTGATATACGTGCTCGTGAAATCTGCATAATAGTTGAATTGCTGAACAGAGTGGTGCCAGATTTGGTGAAAGGTTTCGGGCCAGATTTCGGGTGCCAGATTTCGAGAAAATTCAGTTCCCATTCAGATCTACGTCTAAACTGAGGAATTGGCCTCCCGAATGGGTAGTGCTGATGCCATCTATACGTAGAGTTCTGAGTCATGACGTATTTTCACCCTTGCGGTGCTCTCTTGTCAAACAACAGGCTCCTGACTTAATTCAATGACTCCTGACTTAATTCACAAAACCCACGTCTGATGAGTTTGCCGCTTGTCCAAATGTCATTAAAAAGAAGAACATATTATGTATACACATTCTACTGCGTATTCATGATATATAATTAAAAAATCGATGTTTATTTTTCGCGTTGGGAACAAAGAAATTAAATATTAAACAGTGGGCAGTCCAAAATATGAAATCTTAAACGCACTTCTTTTGCGTGAATAACAAAGAGTGACGAAAATTGAAATAGCTTGTTGGCTCATGCAGTTAAAAAATGTATGCATTTTGCTATGAAATAAATTTACTAAGCTGTAGCGTAAAGTTTGACTTAAAATTTTAAAAGAACTTATCAACTACAAAATAATAAATGATTCACTACAAATGAAACTAGTTTTTTAATTTACTTTTTTTTAAAATCAGAATAAACAATATAGTATATTTCAATATATATATATATATTTATATTTTGTTGAAAAATGCTGATATATTTTTTTCTAATAAATATTTTTGTATAAACCTTATCGAAATGTACAGAAATAGAATCTAGCATTTCATTTCAAAATAAATGTTAAAATTCCAAAATGATTCCAAAAATACTCCGTATAGGGAATTCTTCGCTCAAAAACAATCTTTGAAACAATCTTTCAGAATAAAATAAGTCTTTTCAAGATTGTTTTTGATTATATAACTTGTTTAAACTTAAAATCATTTTATTACAACTATATTCTCTTATTTATATAGAAGGGGTGTTTTTTTTAAAACTAATATTCAGGAACCACAGTGAAAAAAATGTAAGTTCAAAACTACTAGAATATGGTAAAATTTACCGTGCGCTTTGGAAGCTTAAAAAAATACAGTAATTTCTTCCAAAGCGATTTGACAATGATTTTTGATGAAGTTAACAATAAAAGCAGTTTTATTGCTATTTCGTAGTAAATGGTGTAAAATTTGTTAATTTTTTCTTTCTACCTTGGAGCATGGTTATAAAAACCATTTTTCTTTTTTTTTGTAGTTAAGTTTACTCATATTTTTACTAAAGTGTGTTCATAAAGTGTGGTAAACAGAGCTATGATTTTGAAAACCGGAATTTCCGGTAAAGCGTTACGCTACGAAGGAAAAATCACTAAATGGGTGGTTTAAATTCCGCATATTTTGGTTCTATTACAAAAATTATGTTTTTTTTTCATTCGAGTTATAATCATAATGATGCTATTATGGTAATTTTAAAGAATATTTTTTCTCTGTCACGTATTAAGATAAGTTTATATCATATTGGATATGGAAGTTTTTTGAGCCCATCATTAAGTTTTTAATTATCCTTCTGATTAGTACAGTTTTAACATAAAAAAACCTCTCTATCATTGCCTTCATGCTTTTCTGTAGCTAATAATTTTTAGCTTCCTTTTCAAATTGGGAGAAACATTTTTCAAGATTTAGGAAGCAGATACTTAAAGGTTATCTTTTATGTAAAAGTTTACATGTCTATAGTACTAAAGGCAATTTTTTCGGACAAAAAATATTTTTTTGCTTATTTACTAATTTTTGGGGCCTCTCAGAAGCCGTAGTCTCTGTACCCAGACCTATTGTTCTTTGGTAATAGTCTGGCCCCTCTGATATTAGGCTTCGGTGGGCAAAATCTCTACTGTTCTGAGATTTTTTAAATTTTTCAATTGCATATTTTCTTTTACACTATTGGCCAAATTTTGAAAACCGAGTATCTGATTTAAAGTAAATTTATAAAAACCTTTTTTGAGGTACATAATATTTTTTATTCCATTTTGGAAGTTGGCAGATCTCCCCGCTCCTTCCTGTGGCTTTGCTAAAACTATAACTGCAGATTGTCTTTTTTAAAAAAAAATCTTAAAATCTTCTTAAAAAACCTCTTTTTTAAAAAACCTGCTCCTCAGCTGTAGAATATTTATCATACCGTTTTGCAAAATTACGTTTAATTTCTAACACATTCATTTATTGTTGCTATTGCATCAAATTCTATTGTTTAATGAACACTTATTTCGTTGATATAAATGCTTTTTAATTCTGATCATTAAATTGAGAACAGAATATTTAAAATTAAGCATCAGTTGTAATAAGAAGTCAACATACTTATTTTAATCCTGCAGTAATAGTCATTAATGTCGTTTATAATGCTTCTAGAAAAAAATATTGAAACAAAAATTTAGTGCTTCAAAGTACTGATGCTCATTTTACCCCTTCAGTACAATACCTACACAAAACACAAAAGTAACACGTAGTAACACAAAAATAAACACGTCATTTTCAAGTATCAAGTTATGGAAAGGTAGATATGACACCAGAATGAAAAACGCCACACTTTAATGAGAAAAGTCGTGGAGCAATGCTAAAGTGACTTTCAGGAGATCAAAGTTTTAATAAAGTGTTTATGTGACTATTCTGGGGAGCAGTTGCGACTACCAAGTGATCAAAAGGACAATGAATAGCCAAAATGACCATTCGACGTTATAAATAGAAGAAATATCAAACTATCTTTAAAACGAACCACATTGTGGAAGCCTTAAAAGGGTCACACACACTTGTCACAATAACTGCTGTGACCTTTTTTTAAACTTCATTGTGACGTCATTGTAATGTTTTTTGCTATCTAAAATTCAAGACATAAAGCTGCATACATGCACGGAGGAAAAAAAAAATTCTTTTAAAATTACAGTTTTGCGCAGTAGTGACAGTTCTAGAGTGACAGTTCTAGAAAAAAACATTGATTCTAGTTAATACAATCAAAATATACGGTATTTATACCATTAATTTGGTAATGTTTCCACTCATATGGCCACTCCTTACTGGAAATTCTGGTTCTCAAAATGATAGTTCTAATTTCCATACATTCAATAAAAAATACAAATCTGCTGAGTAAATTTAATCCAAGAAATAGTCTCTATGTCATGCTCTAAGCAATCATCATATCACGAGATTTTACTACATTTACTAAATTTTATTACATATTATAAAATCATATTTTATTGTTAGTTTTACTTAATTCATTACCAAAGTGCTTCGGTAAAAGCTACAGAACATCTTGGTACTTCCACAGAGTCAGAACCAAGGTAAAAAATATCATACCCTGGTAGTTTTGGCCATGCTTTTTTTCTCAGTGTAAATTGAAGATAAAATATTTGAGCAATATTGCCTATAATCAAAGCTTTAAGAAATTGGAATTAACTGCTAGTTTCAACAAAAAAAAATTTATTATTTAAATAATAAATATCGTTTCGAAATTGAAAAAAAAGCAACAACACTGAATTGTCTAAACCTCTTATTAAACAAAATAGTTTGAAGAATGTATTATGAAGTAAGCTATTTGAACAGTGAAATTTATTTTTATAAAATATATTTGTTAAAAATAGTTTTTCTTCGTTTGTGGTTCGTTACTTAATAAAATGACACTCAAGTACTTAAATCAAATAAGTTTTTTCTGATAGTGCGTCGCTTTTATGTTTTGAGATGGGATTTTCCTTTTTAATTTAAATTAATTAACACGCTCTAGTGCATTTTCAAGCATATGAAAAAAACCACAATTATTTTCACCAAACTAATTGAATTATATTTTTAAAATAAAAAGTTTATTTTGTTACGAATCTAATCTTCTAGTTGAAACGTTAAGTAAATTTGCTAAGAATAGTGGAATTCATTAAGTAATTGCTTTTTTTTATTTTATAAACCAAACGTAAGGAATGGGTAATATTTCTTGTTTTATAGAAATCTCTTACTTTTAAATTGTATCTCTTTTTGCAGTTTTTCATAATTTAATTTCAAACAACATGTTATATCAGCAGTTTTATCGAAGTAATAATTTTACCACCTCTTCAAAAATTAAAAGGTACATTTTGATTAAATTTAATATAGTTAGTTGTGAATAAAAACGCACTTCATTTAACCTTTTCATACTTTCGTTTAATGTCATTGTCTACAAGTATTGATTAGATCCTGCTTTTCTTTCTTCAAAAAAAATAAAATAAAAAATAAATAAATAAAAAATTTTTTTTCAGTATTATTAATATGAAATATTTACTTAGCAGGGAAATTCGGGTACAAGAGTGCCCAAACAAATCCAAAATCACATGATAAAATGAAAACGGAAAAAAAAACTCTAATTTAAAGTTATAATTTTATTTACTAATATTTAAATATATAAACTTTAATAATCACATAATCTCCTAGTGTACATTTCTAAAGTATTGCTGTATTTTATAAGTGTGCTTTCCATAGAATTAGGAAAACTGTTTTGCAAAAATGGTTCTTAAAGTTATTATTCTGCATGGTCATAATGACAGTTCTGGTCCTAAAAATCAAATTGTACGTAATTGAAACCTTACATTTGATAACTTTATCGTTTATATGGTTATGGTTCACAGAAAACTCTGGTTTTCAAAATTATAGTTTTCATTACCACATATTTATTAAAAAATGCAAAACTGAATTCCATATTTAGCCGAATAAATAGATTTTATGCCATGCTTTAAGGTATCATGACAAACTACCACTTTTTACCGAAATTACTAAATTTTATCATACATTATAAAACCATATTTTATTACTAATTTTACAAAAATCATTACCGAAAATATACGGACTGTTAGTGAACCTATACAGAAATACTGTAAATGTTACCGTATTCCTGTAGTTTTTGCCATATTTTTTTCAGTGTATTGTCAATTTTATATTTATATTTTTTTGATATTTTTATATATCACTTTTTTATGTTTAAATTAATAAAAAGAGGGAATTATTTGATTACTAAGGAGCATGGACGTTTTAAAGACATCCAAAATTTGAATTGAAAGTCATCCAGTTTAAAAGACATCCAAAATTTGAATTGAAGGTGTCATTAATGTGTTAATATATCCAAAATTCGAATTGAATTGATCATTGGAAAATTCAATTATAAAAACTCGACATGTCTTAAGAAAATGTGACCTAAGAACTATTCTGCCTATTTTGTTCAAAGTTTTGATTTTTTCATTTAAAATTCATTCAAGATAAAATTTTTAAATAATCAAAACTTATGAATACCTTACAATCCACATTTTATTTAAATATTATTAAATGCAATATTTACAAAAAAGGTGTGATAAAATCTCATATTTTGCATTAATTTTGTTTTCAGAAAAACAAGTTTTATTATCACGCGGAGAAAAAATTGTTTTACTGTGTAAATAGATTTAGAGACATAGTAAAATATTCGCGACATCTCCCTGAACATTTACTTTTTCAACCATTAACAGCTCTTTTGACTGAACTAGTGAAGTTTTATTTTATGGAGTGTTTCTGCTAATTATTTCAATTTGTGAGTTTAAAATCCGAGTGCGTCTAAAAGATGTACATTTATTTCTATTACATTTTGATTCTGAATCAAATGTTGTCTAAAAAAATAATTAGCATACGAGGTTATATCTTCAAATCTCGCTTTTATTATGCGTGCTTAGCATAGAATATATTGTGTGCAAATTTTTTACATTAGTATTAAATAGTACATAGTGATTATGCACTTCTGAAAAATACTAGTCGTTACGGAAATTACAAGAGAACACACTAATGTAATTCATTTTCAAATCTTCAATTATATTGCAACTGGAGAATATACATAGAGAAACTATTCTGAGAAAGTTACCGCACTCTATGTTAACGAAATTCTCGTAAACAAACCGTAATTCTGCTAATAAAAACTAAAATATACGATATTTAAACCATTCACTTATTAATTTTTACATTCATGAATACTGGTTTTCGAAACTGTTGTGTTGTGTTTTACTTAATTACCACACATGTAGTAAAAAAAACTGAAAAATCAATTTAACTGAATAAAATTTTATTTCATGTGGGAAATTATAATGATCAAAATACCAAATTTTATCAAGCTCTAAGAGCCATATTTTGTTGCAATTTTACCAAAGTCATTAAGAAAGCGTTTGGGAAAAAATTACCAAACGTTTTGTTATTGCCATGGAGTCTGGAAACACTATAAATGTTTAACATATTCTGGCAGTTAAGTCCAGACAATTTTTTCTTTTTAGATTTAAATATGCATTATACAAAGAAAGAAAACAGACACAACTTTAAAGCTTTCATTAAGTAGTTTAGTTCCTCCTTGTGCGTTTTTAGTAAAATAGCGCCGAAATCAGAAAAAAAATATATATGTTTAGCTCGTAATGCAAATTGCATCAGCTCATAAGAAACAACAAACGAATTAACTACCTAGTAAGCTTGTAATCATTTTATCGGATTTAGCAATTATAATTTACTGAACCGATGTTACTGATTCCTGCTAATCCCATCAGCTCAAATGTAAAAGAAAAAATTACGTTCAAACAGAAAGCAAAAAACGCTAAGCGGATCATTTCTAATCCTAGTCATGCCACTCCACTTAGCGCCAAGATCCGTCCTCTTACTCTCAAATTGAACTGATTCCCTCTTTTTGTGAGAGTGAAGATGAATTTCTTGGCGATATTCTTCTCCGATTTTGTAAGCAGCAACGTAAATCGCTTCATGCTCGATTTACGTGGGACAAACATTGAGAAACGTGACTCCGTGCTCAGTTTAGTGACTGCTTTTCAAAGGTAATTTCCCATTCTCAGAGAATGTCGTTATTTAAACGTCGTTAGCGTCTTCGAGGAGTGAAGGATAGAGGGAGTAAATGTAAAGATTTTGAAGCGCTCCTCAAGAATTTTCAACCGCCTTTAACGTAATTTGCTCGAGCTGAAAATCTGCCCAATAAATACGTTAGATAATTGTATTGAATAAAATCACGCTCGAAAGCTCTTTTTAAATAGGATACGTCAATTAACAAAGCATTCAAATTTTTATGATAAAACTATTTGCTGATTTTAGGTTTGAATATCGTTTGAATGGATGGTTAGAATTGACGAAAATTGTTTCTTTTAGGAATTTTTTTGTTCTTTTACCTTCACTTTTATAATTTATAAAGTTTGCACCAATTCAAAATTGAAACTTGAAACTTCTAAATTTTTGATAGGGTATTCTGTGAAAAAAATAGGAGTCAAAACTATTGGAATATGGTACAATTTGCAGTGTTTTTTGCTCTTTGAGAACACCAAAAAGCTCGCCAATTTTTAACAAAGCTCTATGGTAATGATATTAGTTAAATTCACTATAAAATATAGATTTATAATTAATGTTAAAAGTTGGTTAATGTGGTTAAATTTGCTAGTTTTATCATGGTACCTTAGATAATTGCATAAAAGCCATTTGTTTGATTAAATTGACTTTCCTGTTCTATATTTTTTACTAAATACGTGGTAATAAGAACTATGATTTTGAAAACAGGAACTATTGATAATTCGTTACCGTATGAAAGAAAAATTTACCAAATAAAATTTTTTAAATATCATATATTTTGGTTTTATTAATTAGAATTGTGTTTGTTTTCATCAGAAATGTTATTACCCTACAGTACTGTTAAAAGTACACACGGAATCCTTCCCCCCCAGTAGGGTAACAGATTTTTTTTCTTCGTGTGGTACTGCAAGTGTGAATTTTAATTTTGACTAGTTTTTCTGTTTGCAATTCGATGCGAAACATATAAACGCTGTTAAGGCGACTTTTTAGTGAGGGAATATTTTTAAGTCTATATTCAATAAGTGCTAATATTTCAGACATATACTTATTTACAAGATATGAGCCGCTCAGAAGCCAATGCGGTTAAGTCCATTTTTTGATATTTTCTGATTTTTGGAAATTTTGATGAAATAAATAATAATCTTCTTAGTTATTAAAGGATTTACTCGTTGGTTACTTTTTTCTAGGTTAGACAGCCCTTTTTTTATTAGCTTCTGAATATATTGTATAATAATTTCAGAAGCCATTGTGAATAAGCCCACCTTTTATCAATATTTTTTTACATAAACTTTGAAATAAAAATTAAATTCTTCTTCTTCTTTCGATATTTGTTGGTAACACTGAAAAACAAGAAATTCATAGTAACTCAGGGTTGCCAGACGTAGTATTTTTTATACTACGGTAGTATTTTTTCTCCAAAAAAAGGGGGTATCGTATTTTTCGTAGTATTTTATTTAAAATGTGGTATTTTTTAATTTTATTTTTTTTTTTATTTTCATTTCCTGAAACAAAGAAAAGTGCCACTCTAGTTTTGAAGTAAAAAACAATTTTTGAAATAATCCAACAGTTTATTTTCTATTAGTCACTGTATCTAGTGATGATTGAGAAAAATAAAAGTTCGTTTATACTAGTAGACATAAATTTCTTATCTTTTTCAGCTGCCAAAAGGTATAAGTCCTAAAATTTTTAAGATGCTGTCATTATTTCAATAAATACTTACGATTTTATTTACACATCCTGAACATATCTTGTTTTTTTGCAGAGTTTACACCTCGAAAAAAGACTTTATACACTTTTCTAATTAAATTAATAAACCAAGAATTTTAAAAACTAATGTATCAAAAAACATTAATTTTCTCAATTGTTGTGTTTTGGACTTAACCGCATTGGCGTCTGAGCGACTCATATATGTATATATGTACAAGGAATAAGCAAAAAAAATTGACTTTTCGCAAGGAAAAATAATAAAAAAAAATTTCGTATTTAGGCTTAAAAAATGCGTCGTCGGATGTAAAAATCATCGAATGGACAATTTACGCATTTCATGAATTTAAACTGTCGACTTTTACTGCACTGAGAAACAACATTTTTCTAGTACAAATTTAGAATTTTCCGGCACGTTTTTTTTTGTTTAATTTTATTATTCATGATAAAATAAACTTGCTAACTGCTGTTCAGTTGTTAGAGTTTTACTTTGTGGTCTCATGATTTTTTATTTTTTCTAAAAACACGCTCCTTTAACATGTTTTTTTGAAGCTCTGACTCATAAAAAACATAACATAAAAAAACACAGTTTAAGTACCTTACACTATCGACTTAAGCAAAACTTAAAGAGTTTAAATATTTTACATACTTAAGTAAAACGATGATTTTAAACTCTGTATTTCATCTCGCTGTGATTATCTGGGTTTCAGAACAGACGAAGAGCTTAAATATTTTAAAAGTTATTAAACATTTTTAAAAATCACCAATTTGGGGAAATTTTTCCACTTAGAAAAAAACTATAAAAATCGCTGCTTTAGTCTCAATTTTTGAGACCAATTTCTTTATGACCCCAAATAAGACAGCATTGGAGTACGTTTTTAAATATTAAAAAAAAGCTAGACCACAAAAGATTTTTGTTTCTACAAAACTGCAGCTTTTCTCTATATAGACGTCTTGAGCTATTTTCCGAATACACATAGACAATGCTAGGTTTAGTTAGGCGAAACTTGTTCAAACAGTCATGAGCAACATATGCAAACTCACATGAGTTATGAAAATAGCATTTTTTATAGCATAAAAATAGCAATTCATCATTCCATATAATGAAAGAGCCCGTCGGAAAACTACCTTAGCCTAAGGCCAAACTTAACAGCCTTTTAGCCATTTACAACGGAAACAAAAAGACTTATATCAAAATCAATAAATCACTTACGGAAATATTTTATTTTAGAAATTTTGTTTCTCTATAAAGTTTATCATATAAATAACGTTTATATTAAATATCAGCAATGTTTAATATTAAATATCATTAATGTTTAATATTAAATCTAATATTTGATATTAAATATATAATCTAGAATTTTTTATCAGCAGTTCTATGTGCTTTTGTTTTATACTATATATTCTGTATCTGCAAAAAAAAAAAGCTTCGATTTTTCTCTAATAGTAATCATATCCAACAGTTCAAATAATGTTACAATAGAAAAGTTCTTTTCTTTTCTTCAGAGGAGTGACTTTAAGTCTATGTTTTATTTGAAGATATACCACAAAGAAGGAATGTTCTCAGAATATACCAAGAAAGACCACTATCACAGCATACAATAACTTCTATTTGAATCGCGGATTATCGAGTTTTTCAAAAAATATATATCTGACTCAGAAGTGAAACTGACAGTTGGATTTTTCCAATAACCGCCAATATCAGATCAACCTCACCTCCCCTGCAGTACGGACTTATTGCACGTGCAAAAGAACGATAAAACAGAAGCCTAAAGAAGAAGAAAAAAGAAAATATCTAAAAAATTCTTTCTCCATCTTTAGAATAGAAGCACGTTTAAAGATTAAATTTCTTGAAGCTAAAGCTGTCAATACCCTAGTTTCTAGCATTAAAAGCGCGTACTGTACTTTTTGGATTTATAGATCCTGAGGGATTTTCCCTGTCACGGTGCTCGCGAAATGTTGAGAAACATGTTGGAATGCAGGGATATACACTCGTCCAACCCCTTTTTCGAGGTAGAGAGGTTCTTTCTTTTTTATTTCCTTCGAGTTTCATTCGTAGCTTTCGACAGACTATCGTTAAAAATCGAATTTTCATCTAGCTTAAAGCGAAGTTAGTTTTTTGAGCAAGAGTGGTGTGTGTACAAAGAGAAGCAACATGCTTTGTTGATGCTTCAGGGCAAGAAGTAAATGGTGCCTCTTTGAATCTTGATTGGTTTTTCGAGACGAAATATCCAACTTTGTTTCGCTAAAGTTCAGTTTGTTTTTTTCTTCTCCTTTTTTTTTATTTGTACAAGGAACAGACGTATTCAATGTCATTTCTTCTTAGAGTATTAGACTTTTGGAATATTTTTTGAATATATTATAATTTAGCTTTCATTTTGGCACAAATTTCGCTTCTTAAAGATGCATTAATGAAACTAGACTTATTTAAATTGCATTAAAAAGGTTGAAAAATTTATATTTGAACTAGCCTTGATGCTTGATTTATGAATATTCCGTTGACTATTAAGTTAATGTCCAAATGGGTTAAATCGCAGTAATTTGTTTTTACAACCAAAAAGGAAATTTCATTTTTAATTCAAAAAATTAGTATTAGTATAACAGTACTCATCAAAATTTAAAGTTTAATATACTTATTTTCTGCAATGTTAGTTACCATGAATTTTTTAATCTAATGATCATTTAAATTCGCCATAGGTAAAATTAGAATTTTTATAACTTTTTTTTTGCTTTACATATTAAAGAAAATAGCAGAGAAAGGATGGCATACTCTAAGATTTGTTAAGTTGTTAATCTTTTTAGAAACAAGATTTTAAAGAGTAGGCATTAGGACTAACTCCTGATGTAGTTATGAACAAATTTTCATTTTAATGTTATGCACTCATGCAATTTAAGAGTCAGGTTTTTAAGGTTCAGGCAAGGGTGAATGCTTGATACGTTTAATATTTTTTTTAAAATTTTCAGGGTGTGTTCCTTAGGTAAAACTTCTATTTTTTTTTAAAAAAATTCTCCGGATACATTATTTATGTGCTTTTATACACGTGCTTTTATATTTATGTGCTTTTATACACGTGCTTTTTAATTTTGGGGAAAAATTTGTTCTCAAAATTCTGTGAGTCAAATTTTAAAATCCTCTAAAATTTTGAGGAAAGCGCATCAATTTGCATGTTGCTATATTCTTTTTGAATGAATGATCCACGGCGTTGACCAATATTTTATGTTATTATTGTTGTTCACACGAATTTAGTAAGGAAAAAACATACTCACAAAGGTCATTCAGAAATCTTCAAAATGAGGCTATTTTCTTCAACTTTGACCGTCAAAATGTTTTAGTTCGTATTAACACATTTAGTAAAAAATACAAAATAGAAAAGTAAATTAAACAAAATAAATACTTTTTATGCCATGTTCAAAAGTATCATGATAAAATTATCAAACTTTTCCATACGTACCAAATTTTATAACATATTAAAAAACCATATTTTATAGTTAATTTTCTAAAATCATTAAAAAAACGCTTCAGTAAAAATCAGTGAGATTTTTGGTGCTCCCATAGACATAGGAACACGGTACATTTTACCATATTCTTGTAGTTTTAAACATAGTTTTTTTCTCAGTGTAACGATAGTGTTTCCTATACACTCAAGAACCAATCTTTTAAATATATGGGCATGTGAAAATTATTAAAATAGAGAAAATTGCATGTAAAGTAGTCTAGACACGTATTTATCAAAAAGAATGGATTAAATTTTCAAAGCAGAAACTGTGTTCTTAAAATAAGTAATTGGTAAAATGTATTTGTTCGGACTGTTCGGTAAAATGTATTTGTTCGGACTGTTCGGTAAAATGTATTTGTTCGGACTGTTTAGTATGAGCCTATATTGTCAGGCAAATTTGCTGCGTGGCATGTAAAAGGTTCCTGGAGCGCACTAGGCTCTTGGCATTTTCGGCAAAATTAAATTCCTTGTGTACTTTAGCATCCAAATAGAGTCTCGGTGCTGCCATCTAGTGTGGCAGAAACTAGACGTCCAAATTAACATGACCAACGGTATCTCACCCATTGTGGTGGTCCTGAAAGAGTGGATACCACCTCTGCAGAACGCACTAGGTTTGCTCATCGGCAAGACCGATTGTACAGCTCATTGAAAATAAAAAAATAAAAAAAAAATATTAAAAAAAGTTTACTATCAGGCTATTTTGTTAGAATTGTTTTAGTTAGTCAGGATACTGAAATCAAGGATCAACTATCAGGACTCAAAATTTTTCTGTGTTATGCATTGATTAAAAATGTTTGCAAAAACTTCAGATTAACTCTATAGCACGCTGCGGGGTAAATTTTTAGAAAAGATCAATTTTTGTAAAATAAATAAATGCAGCACTAAAAATTTTGAAAGCATGTAAAGAGTTTAAGTTAAGATCTGGTAAATCTTTCTAAATAAAGGCACTTATTCCACTTTTCTAACTTCGTTTCCTAGCGCCATTCAGCTAATGGCACTTTCACTGGAAATGGATTAAAGGTTAGCTCGTTTTTTTCATTAATGTCATGAGGCTTATGGGCCCCTTGGGTATTTTTACGAAAGCAATGACGCTGTGTAAAGCAATGAACATTTTCTTTTACGGAATTATTATTAAAATCATTGAAAAAAAATCCCTGGTGTTTCAGAATATATTAAACAAATGTGATATGTTAGATCAGAAAGAATTTATATCGATCATTTAAATATTGATTCCTAGATTATTAATAACTCTTATGAATTTAATGCTTAGAGGTAATTCCGTTCCTTATCACTTTCTTGATAGAATAAATTTCATGAAACTGTTTTTGGTATTTATCTAAATGATTGAAAAAAATTTAAGATACAATTTGAATATATTTGCTTTTACTTCTATTTCTTTTAAAATCATTTGACGGTTATTTTTCAATGCTTTAAAAAACGGTATATTCAACTAAGATTTTCTGATAATACGGATTTTAATGTTTCTATTGGTTGAAACACAAGCAGTTAGAATTAATTTTACAATTTAAACTTTTGAGTATGCAATTTCTGAGACGCTGCATTTTCGCATTTGTATGCAACAATGCGTAATACGAAAAATTTCACTTTTCTCATGTATAGTTTGCAAATAAAAAGACAAAATACCGTGAATAACTTCCGATCTATTGATCGGATTTTCATGTACTAGGACACAATCTAATTGGCTCTAGGGCTAGACGTTTATTTGCAAGCAGTTAGAATTAATTTTACAATTTAAACTTTTGAGTCTGCATTTTCTGAGACGCTGCATTTTCAGCATTTTTATGTAACAAAGTGTAATACGAAAAATTTCACTTTTCACACGTATAGTGCGCAAATAAAAGGACAAAAAACCTTGAATAACTTCCGATCTAATGATCGGATTTTCATGTACTAGGACACAATCTAATTGGCTCAAGGGCTAACCTTTGTTCTAATTAGTTAGTCCAGACGAAATTTTAAAGAAATTTTAACTGCTTAATTAGATACAGGATATATTTTCTCTGGATAAGCATACCTTCCTTTCGACAGGTATAATTGCTGACATCTAAAATATATGGAGCTCCCTATTATAGATAGTTTTCATGATCAATATAAAATTAACCTTAGCATTTCAAAATAACCTGAAATAAACCTCAAAAACACCTGACATTTTCGTAAGTGTGGAGCAACACTCTGGGAAATATGGTTCTAATAGTTTGAGACTCCATAATGTCAATTTTCTTTCTTTCGTACTTCATCATATCTCGAAAGTTTTTAAGTGAATAGAAAACAAATTTTGCTCACTATTATAAAATTCATTTATCCGAAGATAATTTCTTGCATCAATATTATATTTAATGATTATTTATTTTATTTATTAATTTACTTAAAAAACAGCAAAAAAAATTTTGGACTTTTTAGGTAATAAAAATTTTAGTTTTTTCATATCTACTTCCAATCGCAAGATTAAAAACAAATTCTGCAAAAATACAAAGAACCATATAGAGAGCAAGCATAAGAGAAAAAAGAGAGCGAGAACGAGAATGAAGCCATATTTCCTTGGTCTCACAATAGCGGTCCATGAAAGAATGTTTGGTTATAGCTCGGCAAAAGAAGAAATGGTTACCATAAATGATTATGCCGGGGTCATTTTCAGACTACTGATAATTTAAGACTCTTTAATTGTTCTAAGGGTGAGGTTCTTTTTGAAATATTCATTCACGGTATTTTTAAATTTATTGTTTTAATATTCCAGAAGATATACCAGAAGGAGATGTTAGTTAAGTTGATCACCCTGTTTTGCCAGGGAATCGGCAAGACATTGTCAGCTACTCCACAATGCCGGTAGATTAACTGTTAAACAATGTCCTTTTTGATTACAGATAAGCTTTGTAACGGTCTTCGACATACAAGGAGAACAAAGGAAGAACTCAAGGTTGACACCAGGAATTGTAATTCGTCCCGGGAGTCACTAAGTATGATAAGTTTGGATAACTTATTTAAGAGTAATGCCCAAAGAAAGAGCGATTTTCATTTTACATTTTTTTTAAAAAATGTAATTTTTTATGGAAAAATACGAAATTGGTCGAATAGTTCCTGAGAAAGCAATTTTTTTATCAAAAAATCTTGCATTTATTATATAGCGAAATATGCAAAATGTAAAATTAACATTAAAGGGTCCCAAGCTTTCAACCGTTCTTCTGACTAAACCTTTGGATTCATATTGCAATTACTCTTATATTTTAGGAGCCAGGAATTGTAATCCATCGAAAAATCTTTTTATTTATTTAGAGAAACTAAGTTTCTGCGTTTAATTTTCTAACTTAAAATATCATACACGTTAACTAACTACCATATTATCACCACCAGCTTGAACCATCAGATTTGAGTTCTAATGCCAGAAAATCCAATCATTAGATTAATGAAGATTAAACGTTATTTTTTGCGTCTTAATAGACTTTAAGTTATTTTTGGGGGCACTGTAACAACCTGAACTGACAATATAAAATTTTTTGATGATTTCAAGTTTCACGGGGGCTAAATTAGCCTTTGCTGCCTAAATTTCAAGAGCCTAGCTCAAATTATTCTGGAGTTCGAAGAGAGACAAACACATCAACTCTTTATTTATTACTAGCCGCCTAAGGCAGCCAGCTCTTCGCCACGCTAAAGGTTTTCACAAATAAAGTTCTTTAAAACATAGCAGGAAATCTGAAGATAAGTGGACAATTAAAGTGTTCCTGTCCTGCAATTTTGTCTTCATATCCAGTTCTGCTGCAGATGTGTTATAGCTCTTGAGGATGTTTGAAATTATATAGCTACAACGCTAAAGGAAAAAAAAACTAAAATGCTAAATACTTGAAAAGAACACGAAAATGAAACGATTTTTTATGATATCAATTTCTATTTCTATATAATTTTTTATGATATCAGTTTCTCTTTATATATCGCTACAAAAATTATCGTCTTCGCTCAAGAAAAAAAAAATAGAGCGTGGAAAGAAGAAGAAAAATTTATTATAACAATTATAACAATAAAACTTATTATAACAAGAAGAAGAAAAATTTATTATAACAGCGACAAATATATCAAAGCGAAGCGTTCTATTTACGTATTGAATATGTTGCCACATTTTTAATACAAAAGTTAAACTTTTCTCCTCTTTGATAAATGTAAACTAATGCGAATCTTACAATTAAATTATTAATTCCTTCGTATATTATTGGTTTAAGTTGTCGAAAATTAATATTTCAATTGTAATGTTCGCATTAGCATACATTTATAAGAGTGGAGAAAAGTATATGCATTTTTTAATAGTTTTTTGAATATGGCTCTTTGAAGACGAAAAAGCATAGGTTTTCTTACAAAATGACTGATAACTAAAAAACGAATCCAAATTTTTGAAAAAGAAAATATATACTTCTTCATTATGTCAAAACACAATTATGTGCCGAGTTTCGTGCCTGGGCGAGGCTTCTGGGGCGATATATTGTGATTACAGACAGGCAGACAGACAAACAGACACGCACACAGCCGCGTTTATTATTATGTATAGAAGATTAAAGATTACTTAAATATAACGCTATTTTTAGGGCACTGTAACATCCTGTACCGACGATATAAAATTTTTTGATGATTTCAAGTTTCGCGGGGACTAAAATTGCCCTTTGCTGCCTAAATTTCAAGAGACTAGCTCAAATTATTCTGGAGTTCGAAGAGAGACAAACACATCAACTCTTTATTTTATTATTATACATAATATTAAAATATCAAGAAAATTCTATAATAATAATAATAATGCACTAATTTATAAGCAGGCTTTATTTTAAATCTTCATAAATGAATTATTAGATTGAGGAAATTTTGACATTAAGTACTAGTTGCTAGTTTTTAAAATAAATTTATAATTATATATTTAAAAACAATGCGCTTTTATATCACTAATGAAGTAGATAAGCTTTAATATGAATAATTAAAATAATCATTTAATTTTTCTGATTGCAAGTAATTTTAATAAAGGCAAATGCTATTTACAAATATGTCTTTAATTTAGAAGTGCAAGAATTCCATAAGAATTGCGTTTTTAAAGATTCACACGATTATAATAATTGTCTAATCATGTACTTAAAATAAACATACAATTTAATTAGCATCATTAATTATTATTTAATTTCCTTAACGCAATTAATATATAATTCAAATGCACTTGCCATGACAAATTTAAAAACTAAATTAAGATATTCGCGAATATTCAAGAAAATTAAATTTTAATTATAATACGAGCTTTTCGATCAGCAAATTTTTATGTTTTAAAAGGAAAATTAATTCAGTTGACAAACATGACACTTTTTTTGTAGAACAAAAATGAAGTTTTATACGCAACGACTTAAAAATTCGAGGTTATAAATTACGTAAAGAGAAAAAAAACTTGCTTTTTAAAGATAGGCTGACGAAAAAAGAGAAATAAACGAAATTCCGAGAAAAAAAAAAAGACATTGTCATAAAATTTAATTAAGCTGCAGACAGTAGCTTATTACATATTAATTACTTTTCTTACCAGCATACTGCTGAACAAACAATTTTTCAGAAAATGCAAATCACCAACTCTTTTTCCCCTCTGCGGTGCTCATTGGTATGCTAATTTTAGAAGATTAATTTTTTTTCATCACACGCGATTTGTTTGCTTTTCTGTTTCTATATAAATGTATATTTAAGCATAAAAAAGTAAATAAAATATCTTTTGCTACACTAACTTCATATAAATTATGCATTAAAAAGTTCATATCTCAAACTTTGAAACTCAAAGTTATGCATGAAGTAATCTTTAAAACGGAGAAATAAACAACCTCTTGTGGAAAACTTGTACATTAATTTAAGGAATTTTTAAGCTATTTGTTTTGAAATTGTTGTTTAATTAAAACCTTTTTCTTCGATAATGTTTTGAGTGTTTTTATAATATTTCTAAATACGTATTGTATGATAAATCAATACTAAAAAATATTTAAATTAATATTTAATAAATTAGTTAATTTATGCGTGCATTATTTTGTTATTTTTAAATGTAGAATATAGTTTAATTAATTGACTGAGACTAATATTAAGGTAATCCAATAATCATATTACATGCTGCTGTTTCTTTCTTGTAAGATGCATAGTAAGAATCATACTATATTTCTTTGGTTTATTTCGCGTCTTTGTAATATAAAAATAAAAATTACGAAAAATATAATAATTTCAACAACAAATACAACTTCTAATTTTATATATTTATCTTACAAAGAACATGGGTTTCGAACTTTAGTTTTAAAACTTTGTGAAAAGCTGAAGAATTAGAGATGAATGTGTGAGTGAGTAAAAAAATGACTGAATGAATAAATTAATTAGGGTTTTGATATTTTTTATGCAGATATAGACTTTTTCTTATATATAATTGCATTTTTTACATAGATAACATATATGTAAATAGAATTTCTTAATTAACATTTTTTGTTCTCGTTAGTTTTTTTTTTTATGTTCAGTTACGGCACAAAATAAAAATTGCTTTTTTTCAATGGGAAATAACTTAATGATCATTTAACTATAATATTTGAATAAAATAATCTACATAAAAGCTGTTTTAAAATTTTAAAATTCTATAGACTCCTCATTTTTTGTTATCTCAATCAGAGTCATCTTTAAACTCTAATTTTAAGTCATAGAGATTTTCGAAGTTTATGACTAATATATATTGAAAATGTCTATGGCTACTTTGCCTTACACGAGTTTCTAACTATATATCAAAATCTGATGCAGCAGTTTTCCATTCTTATTGATATATTTTAATTGAAGGATCACATGATAAAATCCAGTTTTCCAACATAAATTTCTATATTGTTTTGGATGTCATCAGCATTAAATTACTATAAGTCACAAAGGTTTTGTTTTCCTGTAAAATACTTTTGTGTCCCAAATTTAAAGGTAGCTAGCAATATCAATTTTTCTTATTTCACTCTAGTATTATTCTCTAATGTTATTGCGTTTTTTCTTCTGATTGTTTCCTAAACTAAAAGTACTTTCATCTTAAATAAAACGTAATTTTAGGAAATTGTCTTAATACGTTAATTAGTATAAACTAATTTGAATCAGTGTCTAAACTTATTAACCGTTTTGAAATTATTATTCTTTGGTGTAAATTACATTTATATGCTATTATAAATTACCTTTAAAGAAATTAACTTCATATTCTAGAACAGTTGGCTTCATACACAAATTGTAAATATACCATCAGCTTATCAAAATCTATTATGTAAGCCTGTTTGATAAGCGAAAATATGAAATTACTATTTCGAACTCACCAAACTTGTTGTAACACTATACATTTAATTATAAGCTTTTTTTTTTAAAAAAATGACACACACAATTATTTAAGTTCACTAATCGATATTAATATAACCATAAAGGAAACAAAATCTTACTGGATCCCCCATACTATTTAATGATCAAATTTAGCTCAAACATTTAATATAAAGCAATTAATACTGGATGTGGGAAATAGAGGTACAAGCGTAATCAAATAGAACAGCAATCAGAACTATATTTGCATTTCTCTTTGGTAGAAGATGCCTTATGCTGAGAAGCAACAATTATTGCAAAGGAAACATTGGGATAGGTGAGAGGTAGCTAATGCAGTAGCCTTGCAATGTGGTATATTCTCTAGTGTTACAATCTATTAATTTTACGATATTACATTACTTAGCTCTCTAGTATTACAATGCCCCTAGCATTAAAATGTGGTCTAGTACAGTATTTTCAAACACACATATCATTAACATTGTTCAGAATTTGAATCGTTAATAAAAAAATTTTACCTACTTTATAAATGGAAACATTAATAACTCCACCGAAATTCAGAGTTAACAGTGGCACCATCTTATAAAACCTTTTATTCTGTTCTCCCTTGAGTCAGTTTGAATTCTTTTTCGAACTTTGATTAAATATTTAAAAAAATGCATAAAAACTAAATATGCATAAAATATATGAATAAATAGTTTCTAAAGAACTGAGAAATATTATTGATACAGATTGTTCCAGAAATGAAAAAAAAAGAATGAAAAAAAAGCAAAATAACGCAACAAAAATAGCTGATACTAAATTGTCTAAATCTCATTAAAACATATTCCTCAATTCAATGACATTTAAAAAAGCTTAAAGTTCTATTTTAATCGAAAATTCAGCTCCAGTTCTGTCAATAGTTTTTTTTTTTTATGCAAATCCAATACTCTGCGTTTTTACTCTCTATGTCATCGTAGTACAAAATTAAAAAAAAAGCACTGAGTAAATAGTGAAACTATTTTAAAAGATTGGTTTAAAATAAATAAAAAGTATTTTACCACAGCTCTAAAAAACCACAATCTCTTGCAATCTAGCTCTCTATTTGATACCAAACATCAAAAGTTTTTTTCAGTTTTTTTTCTTAATTCTAGTTTGGGCATTTTATAAAGGGAGTTTACGAACAGCTGTTGTTAAATAGATTTTCCGCATCACAGCTTAATTTGCTCCATGGCCTCGAGCTCCTAACTTTTCAATTTTAATCAAGACCGCTAACTGTCGATTACGACAAGCTGAAGCTGAGGTAGACGCTGAAATTCTCTGGAACAAAGCTTTTGACCAGGGAAGATAACCCTTAAAGGTCTGTATCATATCTTTGCCATCAATCTTTCGCAGGAGGTAGAAAGTTTTCGTCGAAACAATGTCCTTTGTTTCGTCCTCTAAATTAGTTCTTGAAGATTAAAGGACGAAATATTGAAAATTCATCGTAGCTCCTTCCCATTAGTGTTAATCATTCTAGAATAAATTTTCCCCTTAAATAAAGAGTGAATGCGAGATTAATAAGAATTCTGGAGATAAATTCTTGTTGGGATATTGTTTCTAAATTTGTAATAAAGAGATACAAGGATTTGTAAGAAGAATTTTGCTAGTTAAACTTTAATTTTATCTGTTTCAAATAGTGTTGATTTCCTGTAATGTAGGCAGTGTCTCGCAGCTTTAGGAAAGTTTTCTCGCAAGGTTTTAATTAGGAGTGCTTAAAAGTCCATTTTATGCTTTTATTCTGTAATTTGTTTCTGCTTTTAAATTAATATTTTATTACTTGAGTCTTTGAATGGTAATATTTTTTTAAATATTGAATCCTTTAACTTTAGGCTTCTTTGGAAAATATTAGACTTCATTTTCTGAAATAAAAACTTTTTACACTCTAAAAAATTTGAAATCAAATTACGGTAAAAAAACACTCAGGGTGATGGTACTTCTTACCGTAAAATGCATTTCTCCGAAATATGTTACAGAACAAAAAGTCTCATGTACCGTAGTTTGTACAGCAATAATTATCGTGAAATCACTCAATCATAAGAATAGATAAATATTTCTGTAAAATTTACGTTATAATATTTTGCAGTAAAAACGAACTTTACGGATGATGTATCCAAATTGTTGGTACTCTGCACCGAAATTTCGGTGCAGGGGACGTAAATTGTATACAAATTGTTGGTACTCTATACCATAATTTATCCGAAATTTCTGTGCAGGGGACGTAATTTGTATACAGACGTTGAAGGTCGTTGCTCCTATTTTCCAGATAAGCTATTATAAAAATGTGAATTATTAAGAGACTCTATTGACGTCACACTGTAATTTACTTGAGAATAATAATTAAAATTGATTTAATTAGAGCTTATTTAAAGCTAAAAAGGATATATAAACACAACAAGAATGTAATCAAATATTTACTGAAATAATTTTAATTTAGAATGAGGGTGACATTGCGGATATTTTTTAATTGAATTAATATAAATATCAGTTTAAAAGTACAAAAAGTGATATGAAAGTACCAATAATCGAAGTATAAGTATAGAAAAGAAAAATAAATTCTAGTCATAAATATAGCAAATATGTTTAGAATGCTCCAAACTTATGGTGTTTGAACTATATGAATATGAATTGCAATATTAAAATGCAAAAAGTAATATATAGACGCATAAATAATCAAAGTATGGTTATAGAAACGGAAAAAAATTAGTCCCTGGAGCTAAATCATAACAAGTAGGTTTAAAATGCTCTTAGCATAAGAATTATCAACAATATGAATTGCTCTACTAAAATGCGAAAAATAATAAGAAAGTATAAGCAAACGAAGTATAGATATAGAAAAGTAAAAATTAGTCTTCTAGTTCAATCTTACCCTAGATATTTAGAATGCTGCAAACATATGAATTCTCCACAATATTAACTCCATAAACTTTAGACAAAAAATGATAGTAGGTAAAGAAAGGTGGAGTAGTATCCATTGTCGCGCCATTAGGATTAAAAATGCAAAACAAAGTACAACACATTCTTTGTAATAAGGCTTTTTTATATGACAGAGAACTAGAATATCGAACTATTTATTAATTCTTGGTGTATGTTTAGCTGCACGTATTACTCAGTATGCTGAGACTAAGCATTATTAATCCCATCAGATAAATTGAAAGCAAAATTAATCTGAAATATTATGTACATTTGATTAGGGTAATCGTGTGCTTTGATCACGAAAGAAACAAGCTTGTTGATAATTGCGCAGAAATATATCATTCACGAGTACATTCAGGGTTTTACCTAAATATAAAAATAAAACACAATTTTACCTTTGTTCAATCTGTATAAGGAAGAGTTGTATCGACTTTTACAAAAGCGTAACGTACTGTGTCAAAGATGTGCACTTGTTTCCTTAATATTATATCTTAGACTTATACAGATCTAGCATTATTTCAAACCTCAGTTTTTCTTCTTACAACTTACGAAATCAGTCCTCTCTGCTAATTGTGCAGCATTCGTGGAGAAATGGACGCGAAGCGTTTAAGCCATTGCCCTGCACTGGACTCCGAACGCTTGTGGAAGAAATGCTGGAGAGCTCGGCACAGGATGAGTGATTTATGGACTTACTGTAGTTCCAGTTTTGTTACTGATACCTCCGTTTCTTGTTCTAATTTTATTGGTTGTTTTGCTGTCTACAGTTATCTTTTAATCTGTCATCAGAAATAAAAAAAAAATAAAAAAAATTAAAAAAATCTCGCACAAAATTTTTCATTAAAAATAATATTTATTAATTCAATTAATTCACATAGTATTTATTAATTACAAAAAATGTACACAATTGCATGGATGCGCAATTATTTAAGTGTTAAAAAAAACATATAAATAATAATGAAAAGAAGAGTTTGTTTGCGTGTCTCTTTTATATCTTCAGAGCCATTTGCACTAGCTTGCTTGAAGGGGGTGGTTTTAGCCCTCCATCCTAAAAATCGTAGAAACATTTTGATAAAATCATTCCGGAGAGATGTTTGAAAAAAAGAAATTTTCTCATAGGTTAAGAACTACGGATATGAATTAAATTAAATACTATTCAGTCTTATCAAATGCTTTAATAGTAACATCAGTGATCTATGCTAACTTATAGTTCTGATTAACTGAAAAAGTTTATTATACCTTCTTTTATATTAAATTAATTTTTATTCGTTACGTCAGATAGACTCACTGATCAACGTAAAGGTGGCAGCATAGGTGAACTACGTAACCATCTGACCTGGAGTAAACCTATCTGAACCACGTTTTTATTTGTTTATATTTGTTTTTGACTTAACTTGAAATAAATCTAAATTAAAATAAACAAAAGTATGAACTGATAATCAAAATTATGGAAAAATAGTACCAATTTGTTTAGGAGAAAAGGAAAAAAAATCGACAGTCTATTACGGACGGCAATAATGCTCGATTAATTTTGGTAATAGGTACTAATTGAAATAAAAATTAAGCCCCGTAATAAAAATCAAAATTAATGAAGGAATAATGCTAATTTATTTTCGAGGAACAGAGAAAATCTCCATGCCATTTTTGAAGCTTATGATGCTTAATTAATTCAGGTAATATATTCTGATTGAAACAAAATATAAGATAGGTACTAAGAAGCAAAATGTATGGGAAAATGGTACTAATTTGCTTCGGTTAGGAGAAAAGTAAGAAATCATCGTACCATTTTTGAAGACAATGATGCTAGCTTAACTTTTGCAATATGTTCTAAATGAAATAAAAAAAAATATTTTCTGTGTACTTAAAAGCAAAATTGGTGAAGAAATGGAACTAATTCATTTATAAAAAACATGAAAAATCACCACACTATTATTAACGCTGAAGATGCCTCATTAATTTTGGAAATCGGCATAACTGATGCTATGTTAAGTAGTGTATTATTTATAGATATTAAATATACTTACATAAGTACAATTAGTATTACTTGATACCTTTTAAAACTGCACCAATGCTGTGAAGTTTTGACATAATGTTGAAAGATGCTTTTTACAGACATTCGAAAAGAACTAACACCAAAGAAAAACACTTGCTTAAAGGTGAATTTTAACTATCGTGAATTGGGTTCAAACAAATGTATCATGCTGGATGATAATGAGCACAGCTAATCATCATTTTGATGGTATAATCCACTGACAACAAAAAGTCTCCACGGAAGGAGTTTCCCTCAATACTTGATCCCGGATTTCACTTGTGGTCAGGATTGGGCTTAAGACTACAAGGCTACTTAGTTACACTTTGGTATTTGTTCACTCAAAATTGGATGAGCTGTTCAACGACGGTTATAAAATTGAACAACGTAAAGCCACTAGGTAGGGCAACAAATGATAATTAATTTTTAAAAAAAAATGGAATTATTTTAGCTCTGATAATCGCATTTGTGAATGCGTCTCAATTTTATGCATGGTATCGTAGTATCAGACTGATTTATTAAGTATTTTTTCCACCCTTTACAAAGAACGGTTATTCAGTTTGTATTCTAATGAAAAGAAAAAGAATCTCTCTGCATGAAGTTTGTTACTACTTTGTCACATTTACACAAATTTCAAATCCATGATTTAGAGAGCATTGCAAAGAGTTTGTACATCTTTTAAAAGTTAGCAATTAATTAGTTTCATTTTTATCACGCACTTCAGGATCTGATTTTGCAAAGATAAAGAAAGTTAAAAACTAAAAACTTTTTTTTGTATCCAAGCTACTACAATATATCTGCTTGTATTTGGTTTTTACCATTTTAGGAGGCTTTACCATTTTTCTACAAAAATATTTTTATTTATTTTTTAAGACAAGTAATTTATTATAATACGCAATTATTTGATAGTTTATAATGTGTCTTGTTTTTGTATATTTTAATTTTTTACTTAGATTGCGAATTACAGTTTATTATATTATTATTTTTCTGAAACGTAAGAACAATGTCAAGTTCAGAGTCAGTGACAGTGTTAAAAATCTTTTTATGAGGAAGTTTTGACCTACCAGAAATAAAATACTTTCTAGAAATCTGTTTCACAATTATTAAATTAAATCTCTAGATATATGTTGTAGGTACTAATTCTGTCTAAATTAATTTAAAATAATCATTTTCAGGTAAAATATAAAAAATCTGGGCTAAAGTTGTTATTCAGGTTTAGTTCGCAATTAGATTCGCAAACTAGAATATCTAATGAATTTATGTTATTTTCTTTCTTGTTTGCATTTTGGGCATTTTAAATGTTCCGTGATTTTTTTTAAAATCTTGTTTCTCATCTAAATTAACTTTCTTAAAGGTATATGTATAAATATCCTTGATTTGGCAAGGAAACTCAAACCCTCCTCAACATCAATTTGTAAAATATAAATATATAAACACATTAATGTAGGAAGGAAAAGTTAAATATGAATATACTGGCTCTTAGTAAACTATATCGCAAATAAACGCAACACAGAAAAGCAAAACATGAGCAACCTGAAAAAGGAATGTTTATTGAACAAAATTACAAGAAATATTGAATTCTTGTATTCGGTAAATTGACAAATTGAACACATTTAACAAGATTATCAAAAACATAAATCAATATTTGTGGGAAAATATTTTCGATCTCTTCTTTAATTTTCGCCTTTAATTCAGCTTTAGAGATCAAGCATTCTGCGTACCCAACAAGTATATCTTTGGAAAATAGTTCAGAGGTGGATAGTCCGAACTTTGGGAGGTCACATTTCGGGGAGGTCACATTTGGGGAGGTCACTTAGGGGAGGTCACATGGTTGACTCAGCCAAGGGGTTTATCCTACTCGGCATTTATCGGCATCCTCTCTAGCTTACCATTTTTGGGTATTTGTTCGCATGACTCAAAGTTTACTCTGTCAAAATTTCAGTTTTGCTTTTTTCAAATATAAAAAAATATTTTGAACTAATTTTCATTACGAAATAATACTTATAAATTACAAAAAAGAGGAAAAAAACAAATTAAAATGCATCGTTTTGTAAAATTTACCATATTCAATTAAATATGTTTTTTTTCAGAAAAAAATAAAAGGCCAAAAAGGCACAAAGAGAAAATTTTTTTCTCTTTTTATGCTAATTTACAACATAAAAATAAGTTATTATTTCATTTTATTTTATCAAATAATACGCCAATAAAATAATAATAATAACTTTTATTACATTTTAGCAAATGATTATACCGAATATAAATAAGATTCTTGAAAATATAGTATTTTAAATATATGGGGATTACTTTCGAAGTGCGTATGGAAGGCTTTAAAAATATTCCCTTCGAATTCAATAGAATAATATTCTTCTTCGCTTTAAAAGGAAATAAAAAAATAAAACTAATGTGTATTAAAATTCGCTTAATGTATCTCGGCTGTGCACTTTTTTCAAAAGACGTCTCTCAACTTTAATGGAACATAAATATTTAAATAAGTTCAAATAATTCAAAACTTTTTATTGATTAAAGAATTAAATATTCCTTTCAGGGACAACAATTCAATGAAAAATAAATAATCTGCATTCTTGGTATAAAAGAGCATGGTTATCTTTTAATTAGGAAATTTTCTAGACAGCAATAGAATTCCTGACTATTCTTCATTATGTCAAAATCAATACCTAGCTTTTATTATGTTTATTCTAGTCGCCGGAAGGATTAAGATTTAGAAAGGGAATGTCGGATTCTTTCTAAGTTATTAATGGAACACGCAGGATATCATGAAATTCTAATTTGAATTTGCAGTTCTTCAGCCGGGAGGATGGATTATAGTTTTCATTGCTTTAGAAAATATTTTAGTTCAGGAGTTTTAATTAGAGAAATTTTCATAAGTTGTGAACTACCTAAAAGATAGGTAATTGAAGCGCACATTATTAAATTTACTTCTTTTTACAAAATTTTGAATGATTTAATTTAGTTGTAATATGATAACGTTTTGTTTATATGAGTTATTTTTTACGTAAGTTTGTATTGTAAATTAGTATTCTACTACTAATTTCTACTATAATTTTCTTTTCTTTTTATCTTTTAAGCAGAAACTATCTTAAAAATCATGTATCAACGTTAAACCCTAATATTGATACTTTACATTATAAAAGAGCATAAACTTATCATGATATTAATAAGATGCTACATTGAAGCTTTTTTTCATTCAAACTGAACTATGGCATATCGTTTCTTTGAAAATGAAATACGGTATCGTAACTCTCAACTTAGACTATGGTATAATTTCTATCAAGATGAGTTTTGTTTATACGAGTATCAGCGTTTTTTTCTACGGTTTATATAGTAAATTAGTTTTCAATTGCAACTATATAATTTTCCTTAAAGCAGACACACCTTAAGAAATTCCAGTTCCAAGTTGATCCCTGATATTGATACTTTATATCACAATACGAGGCAATTTTAACAAACATTTGAAAATGCGTTTGATTAAAGCATATTTTCTTTCGAATTGAATTATTCAAGAGTTCTATTCAAGTTTAACCATGATTAAGTTCCGTTTAAGCTAAACTATGGTTTTAAATTACTTTAAAAAATATGTTAGTTCAGTTAAATTAGAGAAATTTTCAAAAGTTGTGAACTAGGTACCTAAAATATAAGAAATTAAATTGCACATTATTAAATTTACTTTATTTTGCATAATATCGAATGATTTAATTTAGTCGTAATATGTTAGCGTTTTGTTGATATCAGCTTTTAATCTGTAGGTTTGTATTGCAAATTAGTGTTCAATTCCAACAATATTTTTGCATCTGTTTTTCCCTTTTTTCAGAAACACCATAAGAAATCCTGGTGCAACAATCGACTTTAATTTTACACAATAAGGTGCAAACTTACCAATATTTTAATAAGGTGTTACATTGAAGCACATTTCATTTCATGCTGAAATATGGTACCGTTACTTTCAAGCTAGAGTATGGCTATCGTTCCTTTTAAGTTGAAGTTGAACTATGGTAACGTTCCATTTAAGTTGAACTATGGGTATTTTCTGTTCAAGTCAAATTATGATCTTAAATTGCTCTAGGATATATGTTAGTTCAGGAGTTGCAAATGGAGACGTTTTCTAAAGTTGTGAACTACCTAAAATATAAGTAATTGTAGGGTTATTTTTTTTATTTTTACAAAATTTTCAATTATTGAACTTATCCATAAGATGATAATAATTTATTCGTAGCCAAAAGGAAACTGTTCCTTTTGGCTACGAATAAATTGTTATTGCTATTTGCTGCTTTAAATTGGCCTTTGTATTTACTTTAATTTAAATAATAATGTTTGAATTCAAAAGAAAGGAGAGCCAAAATGGAAGAAGAAAACTAAAAGAATATTATTCACACGGAGAAAAAAACTTCTATTAATATCATCGTATATAATGCTAATGACATTTCTAGTAAAAAAAAAAGAAATAAATAAAAAATAATAAAAAAGATCATTATGGTTAATAAAACAAAAATATACGTTATTTAAACCGTTCATTTGGTAACTTTTCTGTTCATAAGGTAACGGTTTACCATAAATTTTGGTTTTCAAAATTATAGTTCTTATTACCAGACATTTAGTAAAAAATGCAAAATTGTAAAGTAAATGTTACCAAATAAATGGTTTGTGTACCATGATCTAAAGCATCATGATAAAATTACCAAATATTGCCACATTTACCAAATTGTATAACATATTATAAGATCACATTTTACAGTTAATTTCCCCATAATCAATACCAAAGCGCCCCGATAAAAATTACTAAGACTTTGGCGTACCCAAAGAGCAAGAGACAAGGTCAATTTTACCATATTTTATTAGCTTTGACCATATTTTTTTCTCGTTATATGGCGTTGCAAAAAGATTAAATTGCTTGGCAGGAAATAAAATTAGTGAAATAATACCAAGAGAAGAATGACATTTTTTTCTCTATATTCTGGAAGTTTGACGATACCTTTTTTCTAAGTCTGCATCTCACAGCCGTTTAGAGTTCGAACGATTTTAAAATCGAATAATTGATTTAGTTAATGGAATGAGTATAGAAGTTAGTATTGTGGAAATCTGTCTCAGCGTTAATATATAAGAAATTGCGCAAAAAAGACAGGATACGGTATGAGTGATACCATTAGAAAATAATAGTTGTAACACTACTTTAATTTACGGTAATAGAGAAAGGCAGGATGGATGTATTGCATACTGCTATTACCTGCTCACGTGAAAGCTTTTAAATAAATGCATCCAAAGCAGAACAACGTGCATTAAATCATTTTAAAATTAATATAAGATAGCACTGTTCCTTTATTATGCTTGGATATCACCAAACGTAATATGATTACCTCTAATTTTATCAATATAAGCAATTAATAAATATAATATTCAGTGTTTCGCTAGCTTTATTTTGGTATATCCAATATTGATGACCGCTTTTCTTGAAATTATAACCCCGTAAATTGGCAGCCGTTCCGATTCAAACACTGTTCGCCATAAAGAACCAATTTAACAAGAAACGTTACGCTCAATTTCTGACATTAAAAACCACAATACTGCGCATTGTTTTATTTTTTGGAAGGACTCTTATTCAGTATGATTTCATATTCCATTAAAATGCTATACCGTGAACTGATTAATTAGTGATAAATCAGAAAATAACTAAATAATCAGTTAATTATTCAATTGACGATGCCCTCATCCAGCTTTATAACCTGAATGAATGCATCAATAGCCTCACTGCTGTATTTTTGATAATGTTGCTCATATCCAACTTTAAATAGAGTAACCCTTACATATTTGAGAGCAATAAATATTTTGCAAAGAATAAAAGCAAACGCATCATGCAATGGATCAAAAATAATAAAATAATTTCAGCTGTTAAAATGCTCTTAAAGAGCGTTTCTTCAGCTGGAACAGAAATAGTTGAAACACACATTTCTGTAACTGCAAACACACCATAAAAATGTGTATTAAAAATGGAGATTCTATTTTAACTGATTATATATATAAGTTCTGCAGCACTTTTTTAAATAAAAAGTTTTCATGCATAAAGTGAAAATGTTTGGTTATTTTTCATTTTTATCAACTGATGTTTTGTAATATAAATCATCTAACATCGATAAAAAATGTAAATTATATTTTCTTAAATGTTTTTTTAAATGTTTAACTATGTTTTATTCCCTGCTTCAAAATATGCTATACTTTTATAACTGTTCTGAAACTATAGTAATAAAATGCAATTTACGACTCATGTTCCAATGTTTTTCCAGTGTTAGTTTTCAAGAAAATGTTTGGTTTAATGTTAATCAATAACGAAAAATAAATTTATCAAAATTAAATTTTGTCAAAAATAAGTTTTTATTTATACAAGAAATAAAATGTCTCATTTTACTTTAGGGTCCATAATAAGAGAGAAAAAAAAATAAGAGACTTCAATCTTCTACTTTTATTACTGTATTTGTAAATAAACAATACGCAAGGTATAAAGGATGTAAGGCTTATAAAAATGAATGTACAGCGTTGAAAAATAAAATCTTTATAAAAACAAAGTTTTTTATCCTTTACAAATATTAGTTCTTTATTTACAAAAATTCTACTCAAGGTACTGAAACCTCTTGGCGATTTTATATTTAAAAATCAATACTTCAACAATGCCGCTCACTCTTGTCTGAGTATCAGAATGACAAAAGACGGAATAAGGAGTGTTGCATCCCCGCAAAGCTGCGCCTCTGAATCGAAACGCTAATTAGGACCACGCCAAATGGAAGGACCTGTGTTGGATGCTTCAAAACAAGAATCCTTTACTAGTTGAAAGAGTCAAGAGTCTTATGGTTCGGCAGCTCAAGTGATTAATGAGAAATCGATTCCCGTGCGGATAAGGCGATGAAAAGTGAACAGAAGGAGCAGAAAATGAACGGAATCGCACACACATCTGATTTTTTTTTTTCATTATTATTTTCTTACTTTTCCATCTATACTTCTTTTCAAGCACTCTTTCCTTCTCAAGACGGCGTAGTTAGATAATGAGACACAAGTTGTCCAGAGAGTGAAACTAATGTCCTAACGAGGTAGAGATTTATTTACTTTTTGGAGTGGAAGATGTCATTAATGGACTTAAGTCCATCCATAAGAAAGAAGTTTGTGGATGGTGGATCTATGGATGGTAAAGTTCATTAATCGACGGTGCACGATACTGAAAACGTTAATTTGAGTAAAAAAAAGTGTTGAACAGATTAATCATTTTTACCGGAAGTCAATACCAGATTTTTCATTTTTGGATAAAGTTTGTTAAAAATTGGTATGAATTAATCTTGCTAACTAATGAGAGGTTGAACATCTAATCCAATTGTTGTACAATGTATTTTTTTTAATATTTTCCTGCAGTTTTAAAAGAAACCTCTGTCATAAAAAACAGATAAAGCGTGCATTTGACTTCTTGTATTTGGGAGAATTTAAATTGCTTGCTTTGCTCTCAGTTAAATTTTTGTAAGCTAGTTAGCAGAATCAGTGTTTATGATACTTTTTTAAATGCTATCACACATTGTTTACAGTAACCTTTATTTGCCTTTTTATGCTATGATACACTACTAGAAAAGAAACAAAAAGTGTATTTCAAGAAACACTCAAATCTTATTTTTATTGTAGATTAATTATTTTTTTCAAGAACTCGTAAAGTTGGCGAAGCTAAAAAAAATTAAACCCAAGTTGTCTGGAGGGGGAAACTAAAGTCCTTACGAGGTAGAGATTTATTTAATTTTTGGAGTGGAAGATATCCTTAAGGAACTTAAGTCCAACCATAAAAAATAACCTTAATGATTGTGTATTTATTTATGTTAACGTAAATTAATTGACAGTGCACCATATTTCAAATGTAAATTCGAGGAGAAAAATATCAAACAAACACTCAAATCTTATTTTTATTGTAGATTAATTATTTTTTTCAAGAACTCGTAAAGTTGGCGAAGCTAAAAAAAATGAAACCCAAGTTGTCTGGAGGGGGAAACTAAAGTCCTTACGAGGTAGAGATTTATTTAATTTTTGGAGTGGAAGATATCCTTAAGGAACATAAGTCCAACCATAAAAAATAACCTTAATGATTGTGTATTTATTTATGTTAACGTAAATTAATTAACAGTGCACCATATTTCAAATGTAAATTCGAGGAGAAAAATATCAAACAAGCTATTCATTTTAACTGGAAATCAATAACAATCGTTTCATATTTGGATCATATTGTTGTGAAATAATGTTACTCAACTAATGAGACGTAAGGCGTCTAATCCAAGTGTTGTACAATGTATTTTGTTTTGTTTCCAGTGATTTTAATAAAATAAATATTTGTTCTAAAAATCAAATTTCTAGAATTTCTTTATCAGGAAATGTGGGTGGTCTATGTGATCAATGTGATTAGCTGCGATTACACCTAACATCAGCTATTAAAGCTGAATGAATAAAATCAGTTGAATTTTCAGCTAAGTATATTTAAAAACAATCTCTCAAAGAAGAAGCAAAGCAAACGATAAAGAAAATTCTGCATAAAAATAAATTCATTATTTATTTTAATTCTATTTTTTTTCAAGCTCCATACAATTAAACGGAAATCAAAACGTAAAAATATATACAGGTGGCTGTTTTGTGTTGTAACAGGTAAATGATGTCGCTACATCTATTATGCGCGAGTATTGTGCGTGTGTGTTTAGGGTGATAAGATGTTACCAACAAGATTTATCATGAAGATGTGATTCAACTCTTGTTATGATTTCATTAATTTTAATGCATTTAAACCAATTTAATCTTCTTCAGGCGCCATACACTGAGAAAAAAGCATGGTCAAACATACCGAAATATGGTAAATTTTACTATGTTTCTAGCTCTTTGGGCACACTAAAAGAGCTCGGTAATTTTAATGAGATTTGATAATGATTTTTGTAAATATAGTAATAAAATATGGTTTAATAGCATATAATAAATATAGTAAAGTATGGTAAATTGCCATGATGCTTTAGGTAGGTATTTTATTTACGTCGCACCAGAGCTGCACAATGGGTTATTGTCAGCGATCTGGGAAACATCCCTAAGGATGATCCGAAGACATGACATCGCAATTTTCATCCCTGCTTTGGTAGCCGAAAGACCTGAGAGCGAAGTCGGGAGCTGTACGGTAGAACAGTTTAATGAAGACCAATACACCACACCCTCGGTCTCTACGCAGTCTGACCAAAGGGGTCACCCACCCGCTTACTGACCGAAGGCAGTGATGCTTGACTTTGATGTTCAACTGGAAACCGTGTCTTATGATCAGTCCATTACGGGACCACGGTGCCTTAGAGTTCAGCATAAAATACATTTAGCTGGTTAAATTTACCTTTTAGTTTTTTAATTTTTTACTAAATATGAAGTAATAAGATCTATAATTAAGAAAGTCAAGATTTCCGGAATACCGTTACCGTAAGAACGAAAAAATTACAAAATGAAAGTTTTAAGTACCGGATATTTTGGGTTCTTTTCAGTTTAACTTATTTTTATTATTTTTCATTACCTTAAATATCATTACGACGCAGAATTTTTTTCTCTGTGTTGGTATATAGTAATACTTATGTTTTACAATGAGTGAAACTGAAGTCAAGACGAGGTAACATTGCCTGTAGAACATTTAATTAATATAAGCAATCTTCTTCGTTTTCTTTGTGAAACTCATTTACTTATCAAATATTTCTGGCGTAAATTAATGTTCTTAACATTCTCTACAAGTCGAAAACACGGTCGTTCGTAAAAGAAGTTTCTGAGCTTATCATGGGTAAATGCGTAATAACACTCAAATATATGCAACTGGCAAAACAGAACACTTTACACATAGTTTCAAGTTGACGTAGCATTTCTTTCTTCAGAATCCCGATTTCATTGTCAAAGAAAATAGTTTATATGTGTATAGGAGGTATATCATACTTTAAAGCATTTCTTTCTTTTCAAGTTAGGTAATAGAAAATACCTTTAGTTCGAGTTTATAAAAGAAATGATAAAAAAATAAGAAAATTTAATTACACGTCAATAAAAGTAATTTTTGCCCTGGAAGTTTTTTTTAAATGACTGGTTTTAAAAATGTCGCAAGTAAGGCTTAAAGCATTTTTACTTGTAATGATTTCAAAAATATATATTTATCAAAATTTAGTTTTTTCTATAATTTCTTAAGAAAGTAAAATAACTTTAAAAGATTTTCAAAATTGATGCATATTATGGTATGTTCATTGCTATAACATTTATACACCCACTATTTTATACTTATTTCTTTCATAGAAAAAAATATCTACCCAAACCAGTTACAGTTTATTTGCACTGAAGTATTCAATTATAGTAAGTAATCGGAACGCATGCTTTAAAATAAAGCTTTTTCCAAAGTTAATTCTTAAAAGTAACTCTTACACTAATTCAGCTAAGTTGCTTTTAATCATCTTATTATTCCAAATAACTTCTTGAATAGTTTTAAAATCAGAGTTATTTTAAATCGCTTTCTTTGTACCCTTACTATTTGTTTCATTTATATGTGAGCATAATTTAGATAATAAGCACAATATCAATAAATTATCAATGAAGACAATATCGATAATTGGAATTGTATCAATGCACAAATCATATTCAAACTTAAAACAAATATTGAACTGAACAATGTTTTAGAACAGGGAAAACCATAACATTATACAGTTAAGTGTAAGATCAGATTATTCAGCGTTTAGATAATTTAGAGAGAATGAGATTATTCAGTTTAATATCTTAATGAGTCAGAATGATTTGCATGAATATGACTCAACTAATGACCCAAAAACATGTTTATTATACCTTTAAAAATATTGCTTCAAGATGAACCTTAATATCGGTAATTTAAGCAACATCTTCGCTTAAAATTTCTTGAAACTTCATAAAGTTGAAGCATGCTTCTGTTTAAGTAGAACTATATTATTTAGTTAATTCTAAGAAAGATTAAATTAAATGCTAATATTGTTTAATTTAACATCTTTACAGAGACTACAACGAACTTGCAATATAACAAAATTTAAGAATCTATGCAACATAATGTATGTAACAGCATGAAGGAATACTAAAAGTTTCAAATTCACCTCATTCAGAAAATGACGGAATTTCACATTTTATTCAGATCAGCTCCATTTTAAATAATTTTATTTAAAACACTTTTAGACGTATAAAGTTTTTCAGGGCAGATATGGATAATGAAAAATGTTCATTTAAAGATTAAACATTTTTATATAGTTATGTATCGTAATAGGGATATATTTTCAGAGAACATTTTAATGAAATATGCAAACCACGCATTTGATTAGCAGTAAATATTAGGTTTTCATTTACTAGCTTTTATGTTTTCAAAAGTAGAATCTTGCAATCAAAATTTGCACCAATTTTGTCTATCTAAAAAGCTTACATCTCAACAGCAGCTCAGTGCGTGATAAAAAAAACACAAGTTCCAATTGCCTTCTTACCCAATATAAGCAAAATGAATGTAATTCTAACAAACAGAAGAATTTATAGCCGGAGAAAGTGTTGACCACTTTTTGACTAACTAGAGTTCTCAAAACTTAACAAGAACTTTTTTCTGAGTGTCAAGTCAAGCTACAGCTGTTTTATGACCACTACCAGGAAATTTTTGTAATTTTATTGTCTCATAAAAATTTGTTACAAATTGAAATTTTGAATTAATTTAAAACTTCTCAATTAATATTTATGAATAATAGAATTCACAACCATTTCGGGCATAAATATATGAACATACACGAAACTGAAAACAATAATAAATATTTAAAAACCATGTTTTCTATGTAGACTAAAAATGAAAAAAGAATTTTTTTTCCCGTCTAAAATAAAAACGTGGGGCTCATTAAAATGAACTTGCATTACTTGTATTCTACATTTGATGCTTATTATGTTTATCATTTTAAATTCAATAAAAAAATGCTCTTCGTTACCATACTTGAAAAACGTGGCATTTATTTCTTTTTAAAACTAGTTTTAACAGTTTTATTTGAAACAAACACAGATTTAAGATTTCAAAATATCTTCAATAAAAATTGCTTTTCCTTACTTTAGTAAATTTAAAAGGAACTTTCTAAAATTAACAATAAAATAGTAAACAGCAATAAAGTAAAAATAAGTATAAAAGTGATAGTTAATACTTTTTCTTACTTAATACTTACTTTGAAGGAAAAGTTGCATGTGGAATTTAGATACCATAAAACAACCGGCTATTTTTATTTATTTATTTATTATTTTTTTGGTGTAGCGTTTTCTCACAACTACTACCTTTACCAAATTTATTATGTACTCCTATACAGATTTTTCCATCTAAACTGATATCTACGGCATATTTATTACATGATAAAAAGAAAGCCCAGGCTAAACACTCAATAAGTATTTTCTTTTATATCCGTCAGCAGATTTTGAAATTTATGAACTTTCTAAACTATTAAGACTTCAACTTGAACGATTGACTGAACAATAAAGAGCAAAAAATAGCATATTTTTCTCAGTTGACTGTGTTTCGGTGACTTCAATTCTTGCAACCTTCAGTATATCAAAGTTTTATCAGTTTATAGCTTATCGAATTATTTAAAAAAGAAACCGTTGACTTTAAAATGCAAATACTTAAAATTTAATGTAGTGAAATAGAAATTTTATCACCATATTCGTAAAAACGTAATGCTGAAATTCGCATTGTTTATTACTATGTGTATTATACCGAGAATTTACTATAAGATTTTTCTTTTTCTCACTGCAGGTAATTGACTCTTTTTACGCGCCAGAATTACTTTTTTCTTAGAATAAAAAATACTTAAAAAGATCTTTCTGGAATAATGTATGAAAACGTTATTCTTTGTAGAAGTATCTTACCCATGCTATAGACCTTGTTTTTATGTTCTTCAAAGGGAACTTCTGGAGTTTTTTCCCTGCGCATTTGCAATTCTAATGCTGCATTTTTTCCTTCGAAATAAAGAAAACAGCCTGGTAACTTCTTATCTCAGAAAAATGTAAATATTTCCAAGGTTCGCCTCAGGTAATTTGGTTGAGAATTTAAATAAGAATCATTTGATTTGGGTGTTTGCATTTTCTCCTGTTGCATAATATAAGTAGTTGAAAAGATTTGATTTTTGCCGTGAAAAGATGCAAAGATTAAGGTCTTTCATGAAGAATGTAAGGATTTGAGCCAAACATATATTCTAACATGTTGAATAAGTTTATTATTTTCAAGTCATTGAGATATGTGTGTTTTAGAACATTATTTAATGTAAAGGAATTTCACTTATTTTCTTTTCAAATGATAATTTTGAATCTTTAAATGCACCATGAGCTTTTCATGTTTACAGTAAATATTTTAAACTATTTTATTCCTCTGTCAAAACAAAAATACTATAGTTTATGCATGCCATACGCTTGTATTTCTGAAATTTAAGATTTATATGCGTCTACAGATGTTAACAAGTTTATCAATTTGCATGGTATAACTATAGTATAATGAAGATAACGTAAGATTAACCGAAAGTATATTTCATTCCCTTTATACAAATCATCTTGTATGTTTTGCTAAATTTATTCATTAACAACATTAAGTTATTGTTTGCATTTTCTAGGTTTCGCTTTAGCAAATAGCGTTATTGAAAATTTATTTTATTCTCAGATATAGTCAGTCGGATTTACGCAGGCAAGGCTGGAATATGTTAAATACTGTGGCTTTAGTCCCAAGCTGTAAAAAGGTTCCGTATCAAATTACGGTAAAACTGTAGTGATTAAAGAATCTCATATACCGTAAATTTATGGTAGTATTTACCATAAAATCACTGCAATTAAATGAACATTATTGTAAAAAGTACTAAATAAGATTTTATTGCAAAAACAGATTTTACAAATGATGTACTCAAAGTGCCAACTAATTTTTACCTAGAATTGATCTAGAATTTCTTATAAAGTGAGCTATCCTTACAAGTGAGGTTATAAAAAGAGTATCCGACTCATTGGAAAGTGTCGATGCTACTTTACAATGCGCCTGCTAATCTCACTTTAATAAACCTATGAAATAGCGTTGACAGTTTTCAAAGAGCTGAATTTTTCGATAAAGAGCCTACATTTTTTCTTGAAATATGATTTGCTAGGAGTGATTTAGAAGAAAAAAATGGGTAACTAAAAACCGGGATTTTGAAAGGGTTAGTATTTGCTTTCGCACTTTTGCACTCTGTTGTTCTTTAAAATTTTTAAGGATTTTATTAAAAAAAATCACAAATTGATTGGGTTTCTTTCTTCTTCTTTTTTAGGGAATTTTCGTGAAATTTTTAGAATTACAAGCTTATTCTTACAACTTTCGCTCATTTTAACTGAATGGTGCTAGTTTTTTTCAAAGTACAGTTTTCTTCAAATATACATTAATAACATCTGCAGGTGTTGGAATTAGCCTATCCAGGAATTTCAGGAAAGAAATCATATCTCAGATTGAAATTCCTTAACTATTACAAGAATTTTAGTTTAATTTTAAAGGCCCTTTTTGGTGTTTTTAAGGGCTACTTTTTGCTACTTTTATGGGTATTTTCATGGATATTGCAGATCGCCAAATCCAGGTTTATATAATAGCGATTTAAAAAATCGTATACTGTGGTTTAACGCATGCGACAGTTTCCACATTTATTTTATACCTTTCTGAATTATTTAGGCTATTGTTTTATTTTATCATAAATATATAAAAAAGACGAACAAGTCAACATTATTGCTTTTAAAAGATATCCACTCTGTATTTATTTTAATCCACTTCGAGTAATATAAATAAAAATTAGAAAGAAACTGAAACAATATCTTTATTTTATTACACAATTTTTTTTGAAAAAATAATAACTTAAGTCTATTAATCACTGTTACTCTCATTGGAATATGATATAGTTTTTCGTCATTTCCAGGCCAAACTACACTAGATAATAAGAGCAGAGACAAATTTAATTTAGCTTCAACGGAGCGAAAACAATGTCTAGTGCTATGGTAAGCACACTTTCAGGTTTATTCCTTAATTAGCTTTCAGAAGACTGACTGCATCCCTCAAAGTATTCGAAACCTCTTCTCTTCCTTTTTACTCTTTAACAGGTTCCTTCGCTTGAAGGGCTGGAAACTGATGACAAGAATCGAACAGTTTGAGCGTTTATGTTTGTCGTTTAACTGACATTTCTGGGCCGCCTTCTAAAGATTAATTGGATTAGAAGGGTCTTTCTCATCACTGTTGGAATTTCTTGTTTGTATCCAAGGGAGAAATTAGGATTTTCAGTTACTTAAAGTTTGTTGAGGATCGAATTTATTGTTGTCAATTATGCTAATGCAATGTATTGTGTTGCGCACTCTTTGGACAATTCAATGAAATGGATTGATTAAATTAAATGTTAAAAACTAAAGGAATCTGTATCATAAAAGCTCTTATTTTTAATATACAAAACAAATGAACTGTATGAGCTTAAGATATTTATATTTTTGGGTCGGGATAGTCTGTTTGGCAGGGTGCTGGACTCCAATCCAGCAGGTTGAAGACTCCGCATGCAGAAAATGGTGACTGGTGCAAGTTAAATCTGTCGGATCAAAAAGTCTTCCATGTTGGCCTAACAAATTATACCTCAAGCGGTACTGAATTGGAGGTGACATTCTCTGGTTCAGGTCAAAATTAAGATTTGTGGATGAATGAATGGTCCATCCTATAGGTGGGTGTTGACGTATGGATGTGGCAGAAGACGAAATGTTGACCATGGAGGTTGCCACGGGAAACCAAGAACAATTGCCCCCCTTGCTTTAATGACCTATGACAACAACAGTAGCAACTTATTTTTTTGAGAAACGTAGTAATTAAATTATTCAGACGGAAATATTAATTAAATGTTTAACCTCAATGTCTAAGTTAAGGTTCCAATTAATTTATTCTTATCATTTATGCTAATGTATTCCTTTGAGTTCTGAAATCGTAAGACAATTAAATAATATAAATTAATTGCGAAATTTTATGAAAAAAATAATTTTTGTGTACATTTTAAGATTATTAATGTTTTCTAATTTTTGACATGATCTAAGTAGAACGATTACTAGCTCCCTTATTAAAATGAACTAAATTTGTTTCGTGAATAGAATGGAATTTTTTTATGCCGTAAGCAAAACGGGCGTTTAGGTAGATTTTATATAGTGTTGTGAATATTAAAAATCGTTCGTCTAATCTAAAGAAGGAACTAATAACGACAATTCAGATAGTGATAAAAAACAAAATGCGTTCTGTGTTTCAACGAACAAAAAAATTAATATACCAAATTTTTCAACCATTTTTATCTAACCGAATATTTTTCAAATAAAAATAGAGAAGTTTTATAGTATAATTTTTAAAACTTAATTGGTTTCTAACTATAGTGAAACCTGTTTCTATTTACACTATTTAATATAAGAATAGCTTTTGGTTCCCAGGTGATTTTTTAACTATATAATATATTTTTAATCTGCTTATATAAATATAATATATTTATTTTAGATATATCTGGCTGCAACAATTACTTTAACACACATAAATACTTTAAACTGTGCCATTTTCATTATAGAGAAACATAAATTTTATAGGTAAATGACGTACCATGATTCCAAAAGGGAAATAAAAATACACCACTAAAAAATAATCGAAGAGAGCATGCATTTCTTACCAGATGGTCAATTTCATAAGTGCTTATTGTAAAGATAAAGATATGGAGGCCTTGTTTGCTTATCTGCGCCAATCTTGGCACGTTAAAGCAGCCCACTTGTTTCATGAATAATACTTTTTTTGTTAAAGATTTGAATGTGTAAAATGATGTAAATCTGCATACAGGGGCGCTTAAGAAAATAATTCCAGTGTTTAATAAAAGATTAAAGTAAGGTAAGGCTACTATAAAGTATCAGATTTTTCAGACAACAATTGATAGCTAATCATTTAATTGAAATTCATATCAAAATCGATTAAACATTATTTTTTCTGTTAACGCTAAAGAATTTTCAAATTAATATAATGGTGTGCTAGTGATCAGTGGCGTAAGCCATGAAAATATTTTTGGAAAATTAATTTCCCATCAGCTGATTGATAAAGAAAAGGAAATTAATTTATTAAATAGCAGTCTGCTGCCCACTAGGTAATTAAATTGCGTATTCTCAACTGTTTCGCCACTAGGCAGCTAAATTAAAACATTGTGGACTATTTGTAAATGATTTCTGCAGTCATATCATATCCTGTTGAATGCAAAATACACACAGAAGAGTCGAGAATAATTAATTGATACCCATTAGCCCCTGAATTTTTTATATGGCATAGCGCAAAAAAAAAAAATTCTATTAAAGAGTGGTTATTTTTTTTAACTATATGAATATTTGCTTCCGTTAGCTACTACTCGATTTTTGAAAAACATTTGATTGATGTAAAAACAGTCCTATTTCAAATGAGAAAAATTCTCGTTGAATTATAGTAATTCGCATGGAGTATATGTCACGCTAGGTCAGCATGGTTTTTAAGACATATAGACAGTCGCGTCCAATCAACAGTCTAAAAACGGCCACCTGTTCACTGTATCAGAAACATCCTGAAAAAAGAGAAATGAAGCAAATAGTAATTAAAAAAAATTAAGGTGAAAATGTGCAGTAATGATGAAAGACAGAATTCTCAATTTTGTGTTTTCTACTATTGTATATTAATTAATATAAATTGTTGCAAAAATGATGTTCCTCGTGAAATTAAAAAAATTCTTTCAATTCTCTTTAAGTAGAACTAATTTTTAATAACTATAATAACCTTAATTTGTATTAATGAATGTTGTAAATAACGGCCATTTTTGATGCATTTTTTGTTTTGATGTACGATTTTGCTGAATTAATTACCCCAAATAAAAATACAGCTCATTTTACAGCTTTCTAATGATCGAAAATTAGTGTTAGAATGCATAGCAAAGAATATTTAATTGCGTGATTAATTGTTATTTAATAGCTTTCACTAATTGCAAAAAACTTAATCTGTTTGAGATTCACAAATGCATTTATTGTTTATTTATATACAATTCTGTTTTCTAAATAAACACTTGCCATTAGCGTTCGTGAGCACTTTAAATTCTTAATATTGATTTTGAAATTAGCATAGAATTAATCTCTTTTCTTTTAATGGGAAAATAAGAGCATTCGGAAGAAAGAATTAAGTTATGCTCTCTCCTTAATAAACATGAATAACTGTTTTGAATTACAATTTTAAAATACTTTAAAAATTGAAGCGTATTTGTATCAATTTGCATTTTAATAGAATGCAAATTTATATTTTATGATGCTTTTCAAAAGAGAATAATTAATTTACATAAAAAGTGTAAAGTTAGACTTATGGGATATTATTTTTTCAATAGGTAGAGCTACTCATTATTAAGAGCTACAGTTGTAGTAAAATAATAGAATTCGAGTATAATTTAAATATGAATGCAGCGCCATCTGGTGGCTTCATGTTGCGTTTACGAAGTCCCATCTAAGGCAATCATAAACAAATTAAGAGCTACTAAAACGTTGTATGTAATTTTTTTGTATATATTCTTTATTTATCAGTAAGAGCACTTTATGGCTAATAAGCATATCGCGTCATCTGCGCATTCTTTTTAAAAAATTTGCTTCAAAAAACATAAAAATACAAGTTTTTAATATTGTCTTGTGTGCTTCGGAAAGCAAAAGTTTATTAAAAATTTAAAAAAAAAAAATTAGTAACCTTAAATGTTCAACTGTTTACATTAATAAACAAGATACGGTTTATTTGATTCAAATATTATTTACTTTTAACAATGTTCACTAGTGCTTATACTATTTATAATTAACTATAAAACGTTACTTCGTATATCTGTATATATAAAAATGAATGTCTGAGTGTGGGCATAGACTCTTAAACCATCCAAGCGAAATCGATGAAACTTGGCATACAGATAGTTTGAAGCATGAGGAAAGTCACTGTCGATATTCTACGACGAACCGTTCGAACGGGAAGAGAGAAAAACAAAATGGAATTTTCTGGTTAGTTAAACGATAATCATTTTTTAAATTTAACTGTAGACAATTCAGTTTATCACATATTTTAAGAATAACATCAGTGATCATTTCTAGCTTATAGCTCTATTTGATGAAAAAATCGTTTATAGCACATATTTAAATGTTGAATTATTTTATGTTCGCCTTTTCAGATAAATTCAATGAACAACATTATCTGGTAACACGCGTGGTCTACGTCTCCAAATTTATACTATTAAAGTTGTCTGACACCAAGCAGATTTTTATTATTTATTACCCATTGGCAAAATGGATCTTGTTTTGTGTTTGATGGCGTGCGCACTTTATTTGGACGCCATTACACTTTTCAACTGTGTTCAAGAGCAATAGTAAACAGTGCGCATGCTTCGCCATTGCCTGCGTTGCTATTGCGACAGCTGCTGTTTGATGATTTTTTTTTAGAATTCTATTTGTATTTTTATTTTCACCAGCAGTCATTCTTAATGTTTTTACGTAATAATAATTTTAAGTTTTTTTATATTTTTTTTATTATTAACTTATAATTACTGTCTTGACTGTGATTTTAATATAAATATGAATACTGAAGAAGGAAAAGTATTTTGTGACTTCTTGAAACACGTATATAACCAGGATTTAAAAACCAATTCGACGACGAACATCAATTGAGACAGTTTTTGCAATCCATGATTTAAAATGTTGTGGCGTTTAACGCTGTCAAACCAGAAGAAAAAGCCTTTGTCCAATGGGTAACCAGTGATCATAATAAAACGATCAAAATTTTTCTTCATTTCTTTTAAAACTTTTTTCTAGAAAACTATTTATTTAAAATCAACGGAAATTGAATAGAAAAAAAATATTTATGTATTTAAAGACAAAACTAATGGGAATGTTGTATTTATTTGTTTAAGTGAAGGGTAAGAAGTCGCTAAATTATTATTGACGCCAATGATGCTTAATAAATTTAGGTAATATATGTGAATTGAAATGGAAGAAATAAGTAATGGAGTTAAGATATTCATTTGTTTAAAAGTACCGTATGAAATCGTCATACTATCAATGATGACAAGGATGCTTATTTAATGTTGGTAATATGTTAATTGACATGAAAAAACTTATGTACTAAAAAGCAAAAATAATGGAGAAAAGATACTTATTCATTTGGGGGGGGGGGGGAGGCGAAAAAACCGCCATATTATTACTGATACTATTGCCATATTATTATTGATAATACATATTAATTAAAATGAAATAAATAAGTTATGGGCTAAAAAGCAAGATTAAAGAAGAAAAGGTCAATAGGAAAGTCGTTAAGGAAAACCGTAAAAAAGCGCCTAATTATTTTGTACTACTGACGGTAGTATGAACTACTGGCATTATTATAGTTAGTGCAGATTTGATAAGAATTCTACAACTGGTTTTCCGTAGTTTTGGAAAATATTTTTTTCAGTGGTAGGAAAGATAGTGCATTAATATTTTAAAGAACTAGAATTAAAGGAACTTTGTTCCTCTACTACTTTCCGCTTTTTTATATTGTATTAACCAATTCTATAAAAGAATGCATTTCTCATTATTAAAAAGTTTAGCAAAGTAAATAAGACTAAATGTTAGTAAAAATAATGCGAAAAAAATCATGTCAAATTATACCCTCGGAGAATAATTAAAGCTCACATGTATTTTAAAGCAAACATTTATAGTGAACTAATATTAGAAGTCTATGTACTATTTATATTGAGCTACATTAATATTTACTCAATGTTTATACAATTGTTATAAAGATCAATTTATCTGTAAACCGCTTAATTCACATGTCTTTATACACTTAACTCAGTTGAAATGAAAAGAAGAGTATTTAAAGTTCTTCGTTATTTTTAGAATGTTGTGAGGGAAAGTATATTATATAATAATAAAAGCAAAATTTTTTTGAAAGATAAATTACAAATTGCATAAGATGTCAGAAAAAAAGAAAAACAACTGGAATAATTAATGCGTTGAGCGTCCTTGAGAAATGTTAATTAAGACATCAAAGATATATAAAAAAAGAAAGAAAAAAACTTCTTTACAATTACAAAGCGGTTTTACTTAATTTAATTTACTATTTTCCACTTTGTAATAAAGTACAAATTCTTTTAATTTTCAATTTAATGCTTTTTAAAAAAATGAAATGTAAATGTTTTGAATGGAGCTTTTTTATAAGTTTTCCTAAAAAATTTTCGTATAATACACATTCTTGAGTTCTTTTAAAAGTACGTTTGCATAAATTAATGTCTGTTGTAATTTTAAAAATAGATTAGTATAATTATTTTCGTAACCGGAACACATGAATAAACTTTAATTGTTGAGTAAGGTGTGTATCACAGAGTTTGCCTCAGTAGGATGCAAGAATAATGAAATAATTAAAAACTAGAAGAATTTGATTTTAATCAACTCATTTGCCTTCATTTTAAATTTTTTGAAATCATTTATTCATTATTGTTTAATCTTAATTGTAACCATGTTATACATTTCAAAAATTAGTAGTATATTTATCAGTTTATAAATCTTTCTTTCTTAAATTTTTTTTAAAAATAAGACGATCTTATTTTTAGATAAATTAGATTATTTAGATAAATTAGCCATGTTGGCGCAAGTTGGTTCTAGGGAAGTTGTCATGTTTTATTAAACTGTTTCATTGATGATTTTATTTCCGTATCCTTGTAATTACCAATCCAAACCAGAAGACAAAGAAACTCCTAAATCAAACATTTGGACATTCGTGATCCACTTTTTATTGAGAATATTTTAGGTCCTCACTATGGTCGGTGCTTGGAAGTATAATTCGCACATTTAAAAATGTACGTACGTGTAAAAGTAAATACATTTAAAAATGCTCTTATATTATTTTACTTCCTTCACAACGGATTAACTACATAATATTTGGCTACATTTTCTGTAAGATAAAGAAGAAAACAGCAGAAATTAGATATCGATGTTTTAAACATATCTCTAAAATATCCAGATGATACCGATAAGCATTTTCTCCTTAACTAGAATATTCTTACAATTTTTCCTTGCTTGTTCTTCTCCAACAGCTCCACTCGAAAGTGAAACCAACTTACAAGCAACTACATAATTTCAGAAAATAAATTAATTTACGGCGTTTTAGTAGCAGAAAAGATTTTCGTTGAATTTACGCTTGACAGGAGTAGAACACCGATTCCATTAAACTGTCACTACTTAATCAGCTTAAACCAGCACCTTTTCGAGAACAAGATACTAATTTGCATTGGATTTGATGTTTATCAGACAGATTTCGAAACTCTTTGAAATCGGTTGCTAAGGAGCATATACACACACTGTCGGGTTAAATTGATGGTCCTGGATTAAATCTGCTGGAATCTCCCTCTAATGAGAAGCGAGGCTTTGCTCTAATGCTTCGAAAAATAAATATTTTTATGTAATTTATACATCAGGGCTGAGGATGAGATGTATCTAAAGTTTGTATTTACGAACAAACTTTATTTATTAGAGATAGAAAAATCTTATCGCAGATGTTTGTTCTAACAACAGTTTTAAAATCCTAAAACATCAAACTCTATTGCATCATCCCATTAAAGAAAACCTTTTCAGTTTTATTGGTTTTGCATTGTTTTTCTTAGTTTAACGGAAGAATAAATCGTAGCAAGATCTTGTAACAAAATTGTTTTAAGTGACTGCAGCATTTTAGATTTTACTAATTTTTGTAGCAACATTTTCGTTTTAAAATCCTTTTTCTTCTAAAGCCATAGTTATTTCCTCATGTTATTGGTAGAAGCTTTAACTCTTTTTTAAATAAAGATTTATTAGTTTTTGTGATAGAACTCTGTCAAGCGATGTGTAAATGAACAATTACTTGTTTAATAATTAACAAATGCATAAATATTATTCTTTTCTTAAACAAATACTAAGAGGTGGTAGCATATTTTAAATGATTATCATTGTTTAAAAATGTGCACAACAAACTTCATATTGCGCTTAGAAGATTTTGATATTTAATAAGCAGACAAGTGAGTAAGTAAACAAAACCAATCAATAAAAATAAATCCCCATTAGACAATTAGAAATGCAAACAACAATTTTGCTTCACGCTGAAAGGAGGTGATATTTAAAATACTTTCAAAGATTTATATAGTTTGTGTGTTCCAAATATCATTTGGTATTTGCGGTATCAATTTTCATATTTCAATATGGAATTAAAATATCCAGTACATCTGCGTCATAATGTATTAAAATAGAGTACATAGTATCCAGCACCTAGCCCTAGTTTTCAAGGACCACAAGATTTTGACCCATCATAGCAATGCGGAAAGCGTTTGAATTGGTAGCCCTATTTCCAAATTTCAAAACGCCAGCCAACTACAATACTTCCAGATGTGACAGATTAAGCTTGCATTTTGTTGAGCATGCACGGCAGTTGCTCAGTCGGCTGCCAGGATCAAACTTATGGCCCTCAGCTATTCAACAGTGGTATGAGCTACACATTAACTGCGCCACTAGAGGGCTCTAGAGCTTATGCTATAAGCAAATTATTTTACGAATTGAATACAAATTGGATAACTAGGACTGTCTTAAATTCGTGTTTAAAAAATTATATACCGATTTATTGCTCAAAAGCTATGAAAATAATCCATTGGTGAACCATGGTAAATCCTAAAACGTACTTTGAAGATTCTAGTTTAAAGGGGAATTAAATGTTTCCAATATTTCATATTTAAAAGTGAAAAATAATATTTTTTTGAGTTTTTCCTCACATGGTATATTATTTCAAATTATGATATTTTTAATTTTTTTTCCGTTTCTCCTATCTGCAAATTACGTCAGTATAATCACTAAAAAAGCTTCAATTGTCTCTTGTACAAAAGTATCTAAAATCTTTATTTTGCTTGAAAATATTACTATTAATAAATAAGTGGGGAATGGCTTGACTAAACAATAATAGGTGGTGGTTTAATATTTCCAGACATTTTTATATTGCATATAACTGAGATCATCTGTTATTAGAAATATCTGGTGCAAGTTAGAATTAAATGAGAAAAAAAAACTGTACATTGATATAGAAAATAGAGCAACGTAGAAGTTACGAGTTCTTATACGCAATTAAATAATTATATCAGTCTTAGAATCACGGTTGAAAAATTATATTTAATTTACAGAGGCAAATTTTCTGGTCATTTAAAAGTTCAAAATAAACCATTGCAAAATTTGAATAGAATAAACAAGAAAAAACTATTAAAAATGAAATGTTAGAAGTTTTTTTATTTAATATTTTAACTTCAAGGATGGAAAATAATAGCGTTTTTTTATCATTCTACATCCTGTGAGAAAATTGTCTAAACATGATCGTTTGCAATTTTTATCTGTTGCTTAAATTTTCAACCTGTTTTTTTTTTTTTTTTTTTTTTTTTTGAAATGCTGTACTTATTCCACATTTTAAAACTCTCAAAACTCTAGAATCTTTTAACAAATAAATGAGAAAATGTAGCAATAAAGAATGACGATACAATATTTCGATAATATAACTACCAACTTGGATTAAAAAAGTACATTAATGAATCATTCAAACAGAAAAGACTTAGATTTTATTGTTAGCAAACAAATGCGTTGCTGTCGTAAACCATTAAGGCACTGGTGGTGCAAATGTTCTTGCGTTCCAATTGTACCATCTACGCCAAGAATTTTACTTCTGTCTCCCTCATACGTCACAACCGTTTACAGGCCGGCCCCATTTCTACATCCATTCATTCATTCACGTGATTTTGACCTGGACCAGAGAATGATCAATCTCCAATCCAGTACCCCAGAGATATAATTTGTTGTGAGAACATAGAGGACTTTGTGCCCCTACAGATTTAATGTGCACCAGTCACAATTTACTACCCGGGGAGTCTTCAGCCGGCTTTATTCGAACTTCCGTTCTCACGAACGCGAGTCCAGCGCCGTACCAACCAGGCTATCCCGGTCAAACCAAATGCGCAACATAAGTAATCAGTTAGGTTAAACTACAGATACGTAATGAAACAAGTGGAAAATAGTTTTATCATTGTGTTAAAAGAAGTGCCATTCAAAGATATATTCTAAAAAAATGTAGTTTTTGTAGTGTTCACTAAATATATTATATCTAATATATTTAGTGAATATACATATATATCTATATATTAATAGGCTAGCAATATTTTGTCTCGCTAAAAACTCCCAAACTACGCTACAGAATTAAACAAATAAGGTGTCGTTTTAAAGGTATTGTTATGTAGATGTGCAATAAGGTCTTAAATTATGAAAATTCCCTTTAATTAATTAATAAAATTAATAATTTAGTTTTAACCAATGAGAATTCAGCAAATCTTTTTCGGGTGGTTCGCATAAGCATTGTTTCCGTAAGCATCGTTTGATTTAAAGCATTTCTGTATTAATAGATTGATAAACAAAAATAAGAGTGGATAAAAAAAAACGGAACTGAATTTCTTAAAAAAAGAATTCAATACCTTTAGTTCCTTTGATAAATTTTTAGTTTCATGATAAATTTTTTGCTTCGTTACAATAGAATGGCAATGGCATCGTGCGAATATTCAAACCAAAACAAACGTGCGAATATTCAAACCAAAACAAACTTTCTACAAACAATTATTTTGATTTGAGGTTTAAAACGATATCTAAGTTATTTAGTTCTATTTTTATTTATTTAGTGCCTGCTGCCTAAATAAAATGCCTGCTATCAGGCGTCGAAATATCTCTGGCAGACGTCAGAGAAATGAATGGCTGAATTCTAAACGGGAAAGCATTTCTCGCCGAAGGGAATCGCCACCTCTACAAATTCGAGATTTTTACAAATCTGCATTGACTGTTCATGACGATTGTGACCCCTTTACTATTGGATCTATGACTTTTATTTGTAACTTTTGTCATGCTAAGCATTTTATGCTAGAGAAGACAGGAAGTAGCAATGAATATGGCATTTGCTGTCAGAAAGGCAAGGTTGATCTTCCTTTATTGTCACAATATTTTGAGAATTTGATTACTGGTGTAACATCTTTAGACCATACTGCAAAGAAACTTTTAATTAAATTAATAAAGGTGTAAAATTATTTAGGTGTAAAATTATTTGGACAATATTCGCTCCTATAATTTTGCATTTGCCATGATAAGTTCTGAGACACACTTAGATGAAAGTGTAACCGGTGGAATGTATCATTTTAAAATCCATGACACGTTTTACCATCGTGTTGGTTCACTTATACCAAGTGAAGGTTGTCAGCCAAAGTACGCTCAGAATTACTTTTATGATGTAGATACAGCAGTTGAACACAGAATGCGTGAACAAGCTAATGTCAAATGTGATGCGAACATTATGCATGAAATAGCTGTATATCTGAACAGAGTGAATTCATTTGTCCAATCTTTTCAAACAATGGGTGATCTCTGTAGGAATTCCAGTGATGGAAATGAAAAGGAAATATGCATGCACATCACTGTCAACGCGTTGTCTGATCAACGACGGTACAATGATGCCACAAGTACAGATGTTGCAGCAATCTTTAGATGCGTAGATGGAGTACCTCCTGGGGAACGAAACCTGGTGGTGATGTCAAAGTCAGGTGGCATTCGCACAGTTTCTGTTTTAGACTCATCGTTAGACCCATTGGCTTATCCACTACTGTTTCCCCATGGTGATCCTGGATGGCATATTAATATTTCGCACACTGTTACAAATAATCAACGAAACAAAACAACAATGAGACAGTATGCTGCCTATCGTCTTTCCAATAGAGAAACTTTCAGTTTATTGCATCGTTCACAAAAACTGTATCTTCAGTGGGTTGTGGATATGTATGTTCGAATTGAAGGCACACGCTTAAATTTTATAAGGCACAATCAAAGTAATTTGCGTGCAGATATGTATTTAAATGTAGCTGATTACATACACCAGCGTGCAGCTGAAAACAATTTGAGAGTTGGGCGTCAAGTCATTCTTCCCTCTTCTTTCATTGGTTCTCCCCGTAATATGCATCAATACTATTTAGATGCAATGTCCATTGTTCAAAGGTTTGGGAAACCTTCTCTATTCTTAACAATGACATCCAATCCACGTTGGCCAGAGATCAGTGAAAACTTAGCGCCACGGAAATCCTCTCATTATCGACCAGATATTGTTGTGCATGTATTTCATTGTAAGTTGAAAGAACTTCTGGCCTGCATAGTAAAAAAACAAGTGTTTGGTAACATTGCTGCTTTGATATACACAATCGAATTTCAAAAACGTGGTCTGCCACATGCCCACATGTTATTAACTCTTGATGACCATGATAAAATCAGAAGTGTGGCTGATATTGACAAATTTGTTTCTGCTGAAATTCCAGACAAAAATACTCATCCTAAACTTTATGAAAAAGTTGGGAATTACATGACTCATGGTCCATGAGGTGTACTTAATCCTCATTCTGTATGCATGGAGAAGGGAAAGTGCAAAAAAACTTTCCAAAAGACTTTAATGAAGCAACAAATGATAATATCAATGGGTATGCACTTTACAAGCGGCGAGATGATAGTCGAACTGTTGAGGTACGAGGCCACACTGTAGACAACAGATTTATTGTTCCTTACAATCCATACTTATTGGCCAAATTTGACTGACACATTAATCTCGAAGTTTGTTCAACTGTTCAAAGTATAAAGTATATTTATAAATATGTTTATAAAGGTTATGATTGTGCCACATTGCAATTTTCCAAGAAAAGTGAAGGAGTGGTAGTCTATGATGAAATTGACTCCTTTCTCAATGGAAGGTATGTGGGATCAACTGAAGCTGCATGACGTATTTTTGAATATGAAATGCATTATCAATCACATAGTATTATACGACTTGAATGCCATTTACCTTTCCAGTAGACAGTGTACTTTCGAGAAGGCAATGAAGAACATGTAGCTTCATCACCAAAAGTTACAAAGCTAGAGGCATTCTTTACTCTGAACCAACAAGAACCTGCTGCTAATAATTTGTTGTATGTTGAGATTCCACAACATTATACCTGGCAAGATCAACAAAAAAAGGGGAAAACAAGACTGCGGGGAGCTGATAAAACCATCACACGTTTATACACAGTTAACCCAAAGAATGTTGAGCTATTTCATTTGCGTCTCCTTTTACTGCATGAACGAGGACCTAAATCCTTTGAAGATTTAAGGCTGTATGATGGAGTTGTTTTTCCAACTTTTTTTGAAGCAGCTTATTCCCGTGGAATTGCATCAAATGACGAGGAATGGCGTGAATGCTTAACCGAGGCTAAGGATTTTCAACATCCAAAACAATTGAGGCAACTGTTTGGCTTTATTTGTGGCATCAATGTTCCACCTAATGCTCTTGCACTTTGGAATGACTTTAAAACTTTTCTGTGTGAAGATTTCCTTAAATCTAATAATGAGGTGAATTCATTCAACATGTGTCTGTTAGAAATAGAAGAAATTCTAATTACTCACAATACATCATGTGAGTCACTTGGATTGCCCATTCCACTCAATTTACAATACGACAATGATGATAATCTATTTGATCTACTTAAACAAGATAGTTTATTTGAAGAAATGTACAAAGCAGCAAATGAAGAGCAACGTTTCGTCATTGATACAGTATTAAAAACTGTGCTATGTGATGAAGATAAAGAATCAAATGAGAAAGTGTTTTGCTTAACTGCACACGCTGGATGTGGGAAAACATTTGTTCAAAAAGCCATTTTAAGTAAATTGCGGTCAATGCAGCATGATTGCATTTCATGTGTCTTTAGTGGTATAACTGCCAGTTTGCTTGAAGGAGGAAGAACTCTCCATAATGTTCTTAAATTGCCCACCCCACTTTTAGAAAATTCTGTATCTGGCATCACAGCGAACAGCAGACATGCTATAAGGCTCCTCCAATCATCTTTAATAATTATTGATGAAGTTTCCATGTGTCCGGTCTATGCCATACAAGTAATTGACAGATTACTTCGAGATATCGCCTCCAATGGTGACAAAGAAAAGTTATTTGGTGGAAAAACTGTGGAGATTTTCAGCAAACTTTGCCAGTTGTACCCCACTCTGGTCGCGCAGGAATAGTTGAGAGCTGTGTGAAATCCTGGCCATTTTGGTCTCAAATCATAAAAATGACGCTAACTCAAAACATGCGAGCCTTGCCAAGTGAACGTGAATTTATTAAATTTCTTAAGGAAATTGGCAATGGTACCCCTGATGATCTTATTGAGATACCAAACTTTCTGATCAGCTCTGCTTCTATCATTGATGAAATTTACGGTAATATTCCGGAAATTGTTCAAACTCCTGAGATAACAAATCGAGCAATATTGGCTCCGAAGAATGAAGATTGCGAGGAGATTAATCACCAAGTTTTAAGAATGATGCCAGGTGAAGAACGAACTTACATCAGTTGTGACTCAGTGGTTACTGACAACGAACATGAACAGACTCTCCATCCCACTGAATTTTATATAGCCTTTCAGTGAGTGGCTTACCTCCTCACAAACTCACATTGAAAGAAAATGTCATTGTTTTACTGATACGTAACCTTAACACTTCAAAGGCACTTATTAATGGTACGAGAATGCGCGTCAAAAGGTTGCACCGGAACTGTTTAGATTGCGAAGTTTTAACAGGTGCTTCATCTGGACAGCGAATTTTGATTCCAAGAATAAATTTGAGAAGCTCTGGAACACTACTACCATTTATTTTAAACAGAATTCAATTTCCGGTGATTCTTGCTTTTGCTATGACAATAAACAAATCACAAGGACAATCAATTAATAAGGTTGGTATTTACTTACCGCAACCAGTTTTTGCACATGGACAGTTGTATGTGGCTGCCAGTCGAGCGCGATCATTTAATGGCTTAAAGTTTTTTATTGCTGATACAGATGAGCAAGGACATTTAAAAAATGATCAGAGAGTCTTTACAGAAAATATAGTTTATAAAGAACTTTTGTGAACAAAACTATTTTGTTTTATGTTTAATACCCATCGGAAGTAGGCAAGGGGACCTTCCAGAATCAAAACTCCCCATGAGAAATGAGTGGCGACCTCCTCGCGGTATTTCTCGGGTAATGCTAACAGCCATACATTTAAATTTAACAATTAGGTATAACACATTTTATTCAAAATGGACTCAAATCATTAAAATGATACTCACCCAAAACACTTGAGCCTTGCCAAGTGAACATAAATTTACTGAATTTCTTCACAAAATTGACAATGATACCTCTGGTCATCTTAAAGCCATCATTGATGAAATTTACCGTTATATTCCAGAAATTGCTCAAACTTCTGATAACAAATCGAGCAATATTGCCTCCGATGAATGAAGATTGCGAAGAAATCAAATCCAAACTTTTAAAAGATTGATGCTCGATGAAGAGAGACTATACATCAGCTATGATCTGGTGGTTACAGACAATGATCACGAGCAAACGCTTTATCCCTCTGAATTTTTAAATAGTCTTTCTGTGAGTGACTTACCTCCTCACAAACTTATATTGAAAGAAAACGCCATTGTGTCAAAAATTTTCATCGGAACAGTTTAGTTTGCATAGTTTTAACTGGTGTTACGTGTGGACAACAAATTTTGATACAAAGAATACATTTCAAAAGTTCAGGGACACTACTGCCATTTATTTTTGACATAATTCAATTTCCGGTGATTTTATTTTTCGCAATGACAATAAACAAATCCTCATAAAAATGACGCTTACCCAAAACATGCGAACCTTGCAAAGTTAATGGGATTGTATTAAATTTCTAAATAAAATTGGCAATGGTACATTTGGTGATCTTATTGAGATATATTCTCTGCTACAGCTCCAAATTTCTCAGCTACATGAAGAAAAGAGAATCAAATTGTGAAGGGGGCAGAGAAGTGTATAAATTTCATTAAGTAATTGATTTCAATATCTGGTATTTTTATTTTAAAATTTAAATTTGTTAAAATGTTTTTATAAGATTGCGAAGCAATATGCAATGGAACTGCGAAGCAGTTCTGGGGGTTGGCGAGCGTAGCGAGCAGGGGGCGGAGCCCCCTAGTATATATTATATCTATTATATCTATAATATATCTAATATATTTTAGCTGTTAGAAATGTGAACTTCAAGTTAGAATAACAAAAAAAAAAAACAAGCAAAAAGTATTAATTTAGAAAATAGGGAAGGTAAAGATAATTTTTTATGAATTATAAACAAATTAAATAATTAGTCTTAAAATCATGTCTTAAAAATAGATATTCTATGAATTTTTCATGTTAAAATTCATTAATTGTATAAAACATAAGTAGAATAACCGTGAGGAAACGTGCTTTTAAAATGTAAATTTAAAGTCAAATGAAGTACTTTTAATATTCCAAATTTAAAAAAGAAAATAATATTTATATTTTCTTTTGCATTTTATACCCTGTAGTATAATATTTCAAATCATGATCCTTTGCAATTTTTATCTGTTGCTTAAATCCTCAAGTTACACTAAGATTTAAGAAGAAAGAAAAAACTTTTAATTGTTTTGCTTTTTAAAAATCTCAAAACTCTCTACTTTATCTAAAAATATTACTATTAGTGAATAAGTGTGAAAAGGCCGCACGAAGCAATAAAGGACGAATGTATAATATTACCCCTAGATAACTATTCTCTTGTGAGTTTAAAAAAATTCTCTTTTAGATTCTGTCAAACGCAGGAGACCAGCGCCTTTTGAAAACTAAATCACAAAGAAAAGTTAACCTTATAAAATGAAGTCGGCTTCATAATCAATAACCTTACCTCATGTCATTCCCAGATCCTGGCAAAGTACAAAAAAATTGGTCGCAGAAAGAAACCGTTGAATAGAATGAATAACAGAACAGAAAGTTTAAAAAAAACCAATTTACGCACACTGGGATACCATTATACGAAACCCAACACCAAAAGAGAGTATTTTTGTCGCAAAATGTTAATTAAAATGCTTTGAAACTAAATCATTTGTTTTATTATTGTTATTTCCGTTTTTTATGTGCAATGCCTGCGCCATATCTCCCCGAATCTTTTCGAAAACGTTAATTTTGTAAAAGTGACAGAGTTTGGTTAATACGTTTTTTTTATCTCTTTTCGTGGAATTCATTTATTCAGTTTAGTTTATTTGAATTCTAAGCGTCGCACTGGGATTTAATTGAAAAATTAAGCTTATGATTGTTTCAATTTAAAATAATTCGTCAGCACTCCCTAGAGTCAAATTCCACAGGAATTGTAAGTTTTAAGCGATAAAAATATTCTCATTATCATTATATTGTTTTTTTGGTTAAAATGGCGCCGAGAATTAAGTCTCTGTCGACTTGAATAAATGCTTTTTTTTCTCTTAACTTTCACTTTTAATGGGGAAAATAAAATAAAGCAAAAGTAAATGTTGTTCATCAAAAAACTCACACTCATGAAAATATTTTTTTTTGATTAAATATAAATATTTATGTTATTTAACGAAATATGAGTTTTTTTCCTCCAAGTATGAGCATTGTAATTAATAAAAAAAAAATTTGAAGATTGGTTATTAAAAATTATGAAAATGAGATAAATATGCATGTTAATAACCAGTACAAAATTTTAGAATAAAATATATTTAAAAATTTAAAAATCTTTGAAAGTTGTAAATTAACTATCCTATGAGTTTCTACAGCGAATTTTTAATGCTATAGTGAGTTTAACGCAAAGGAGCCGTAGAGGATATCATAAATGTTGAGAAATGCATAAAAGCGTATGGCAGGAAATGACATGCCACGCCGTTAGGGGCGTAAATTTGGTATAATTTTCTACTTCTTCGTTAACATAGGTATTGGGAATTTTAATTGTTTAAATTATCGTAATTATAAGTTAATTTTGGATTTCCTTACAATTATCGTCAAAAATTGCATTCAAACAGAGTCAAATGTAACTGTTCTATCGTAATTTTAGGAATTGGTGAGCTTTCAATGTTAGTCGCTAAATCATTAATTTACGCAAAGAAAAGCTTATTTTTTTTAGTGCAATTTCAGACAATATTTTTAGAGAACAAACTGAACTTAAAATTATCCAATTTTGATAAACAAAAATATCAATTTGATGGTGTATGAACAAGAAGTCAAGCACTGACAGGAAGTCCATATTAGGGAAGAACCCAAACATTTCGTTAACATTTCTGGTCATACATTCCTACAGAGTCAAAAATTTAGGATCAATTTATGGTTAAAAGTACCGGCACTCAGTGTGCCGGCAATTTTTAACGTAAAACCCGTATTTTTACTAGAATATGTTAAGGAATAAGAAAATCTGATACATCGTAATTTTTACAATAATAATTATCGTGGAACCACTGAATCACTCAAATTAAATAAATATTACTGAAGATATTACGCTATATCTTCTTATGGTAAAAAGTGATTTTACGGATTATGCAATCATAATTAGAAATTCAAGAGAAACTGCTTCTTTTTACCAGTTTTAGCAGCTGTTGTTTTAAGTGATTTTATAATTCTCTAGATGATCTTGCCTCTCTAATGGAAAGAGATGAAAATATTTTTACTAATTTACCCACTAGCTAGCCTATTCTAGCAATATAATGCAGTTTTGAAATTACGTTTGGGAACTTATTAATGAGAGAAGTTCAATGACGTAAAAGTACCCATTTTGTAACTTCTAATAAAATTATTTAGAAGTTACAATACAAGAAAATATTAATATGTTTTGTAACAAAAGCTCTTACACAATAAAATATAATAAAAATGTTTAATTTCTTTATGTACACTATTGTATTTCTTCCTAATCACTATCTTGTACCTTATGTTAAAATGTAATGTTTGCTATGCTTACAGTAGTAGTACGCTAAAGTTGTGCTTACAGTAGTTGTAGTATTAATGGTTAAATAAAAATTTATTTTATTGTTTTTCCTTATTCAAACAAAATAGTTAAATAACCATAAATAAGATGGTAATCAAACTGTTAAATTAGAGAAAAATCGTTTATAGCTAAACTAAACTCAGTGGCATGACAGCCCATAGAGGGCCATGGCCTACTGTGCCCATCTCAGTTTTCTTGACCTTGAGCTCTAAGGTGCAGGAGCAGATGTTCCAATCAGGTGGACAGCCGAACGCGGAACCCCCAGTGTTTATTTCCCAAGCATGCTTGGTACTCATTTATCGACCCACAGAAGGGATGAAAGGCTGAGTCAACCTTGCTTGGCCCGAGGATCGAACCCAGGACCTGCGCCACAAGAGCGCGAAGCACTACCGCTTAGCCACCGGGCATTTATAACTACTTTCGCCTAATATGGTTAAACAACCAGAATTTTATCTCACCATCTAAGCTCAGCTGATTAAGACACTTAGCTCCTGGCAACTACTTGCATATTGTAGTATAGAGGTCTAATCTGTCAGTCTCATGACTGACAAAACCGGGGTTCGAGTCTCAACATTGACAGCACAGTATTTCAATTTCCTTCAACACATGAAGGACTTCCAGATGCATGGAATCCTACGCTCTCCAATGTTCATTGCCTAACTAAAATCCTAGCTCTTATGCCCAGTAAAATTTCGTTTTTACGGTTTGGAGACCATGCTAGTTGTATATGTTTCAGAAACCGCATAGCTTTGCTATCATGGTTTTATAACCATGCTAATTGTAAACCGTTTCAAAACCGTAAAGGTAAGAAATTTTCTTTACAATAAACTTTACGGTTAAACGGATGAACAGACTACTGCCTTTTATTTTATCATGATTTCAGAACTAAAATCCTAACAGTGTATCGGTAACCCAGCATGCAGTAGTTTGATAATTCCTGTCTTAAAGTACTGCATGAACAAAGCAACAACAAAGAGATAAATAATAGTTAGATAATTTCAAATAAATTAATATTCCATTATTATGACGTCTATGTGTTTATATTTATTAAACCTATTAAAAACCAATTAACTGTTAAAAATACAAAAAAAGCTAAAAATATACCTTTATTCTTCTCCGTTTTGAAAAAAAAGCATGCATTTGTTTTCTTTATACATTTATTTGTATTTTTTGTTGTGTCAGATTCAATATATTTTATCATCTTAACTGAAGTAAGTTGTGTTGAGGAGAGGACATAAGAATGAGGATTTGAACTAAAACGTTTCATTCAACTGGATTTACTTACAACTATTTGTATTCTTAATTTTGTTTGAGAATAACGTAATATGGTAGTATTCAAGTGATAATCCGAAATTTGTTTGTATAAAAGAATATGTCATTTGTAAAAAAAATATTTAGCCTATTATGCTACTACATATTAAGTTGGTTCAGGGCCGGATTAACCTATAGGCACACTAGGCACGTGCCTTAGGGCCTACGAAATTCAGGGGCCTACGAAAAACTTGGGAGAAAAAAATTTGTTGACATAAATAATTTAGCTTTAAAAACAACAAGTGTATTTTGCACAAAATTATGAAGATGCAAATAAAAATATAATATTTTTCAGTAATAAATTATTTTGCAGAATCTTATGATCTAATATATTACTTTTTCGCGATTTTTGGATTCAACGAAATCTTGTATTATGCTGTCGAATTCCAAGCTACGCAAAATGTCGTATTCAATAGACATAAGTGCGAGCGATGCCAAACGATCTTGATTCATTGTTGAACGCAAATAATTTTTTATCAATTTTAATCTGGAGAAAGATCTTTCTCCTTCTGCATTTGATCCAAGAATCGACAAATATATTTATAATGCAATGTGAACGTTAGGAAAAGTATTCACAAGTTTATCTTTAATTTGAGCCTTCAACATTTCTTGTGCAGATTTATGTTCATATAAATTTGAAAATAGTAAAAATTCATCTAAAAAGTTTTTCTCTAAATCGGATGAATAAATTTTCACCAAATTTTGCGCTTTTAGTTTAATCTCAGATTCTGACAAATTTTTGTGTAATTACCTTGTAATTCGGGTTCGATTAAACATCGATTAATGACACTTTTTGGTCGATCCAGAAAACTGGAAAATTCAGACATCCGGGATAGCGATGGTCCCGAGCATCCCAGATAATTGGTTCTCTACTGTATAAATATTTCTTGTAATTAATCTCACTATCAATTTCACTGTTTTCTTTGCTGGTTTGTTGTTGTATTGTTGACGTGAAGTGTTTACATAGTTATCGATTGAACTAATCATAATGGTATTATCGATATCAACTGCAATATCGGCAGTATTTCGGTATTGAAGATAAAGTTCAATAAACAAATTCGTAAATTAAAATCCATATTAATAAAAATGTAAAAAAAAAATATGCAAGAAAATTTTAGCATATATTTTGAAAAGAGGGGAGGAGTGGGGAAAGGAAGGGAGGGCCCAAAAACGGCTATGCCTAGGGCCTACGAAAGGTATAATCCGGCTCTGAGTTGGTTTGAATTAAAAGATCAAAATTCTTTTCGGATAAAATATTGGTTTGACTGCATGCTCAACACCACTGTTTTCTAGACAAAAAACCTCATGCTTCTTAAAAATGAAATAACCAATATGCTTACCTTTTCCACCAGTTATCTCTTTAAAAGGAAGGATACAACATTACTTTGCAATTATTTAGGATAGATATAAATTTAATTTCAATAAAAAATGTTGGTATTTTTTCTGTGTAAAAATAGCGATTTAAAAAAAAAGTTCGAAAAGTATAATATTAGATACATTAAGAGTCCTTACATACATAATTTCTAGAGTTAAAAAAAATTATATTATCCGAATTATGTTATAATGCAACAAAAGTGATGTTTTGATGTTAAAAAAATACACACACATTTTAAGCGTTTTCCCAAATTGAACATTTTCTTGAACATTTTATATTGTATATTCTAGTGATGCACAAAAAGGAAATGGTCCAGAAAAAGTTGATAGATAATTTTTGTGCAATTGAAAGCTCTAACTCATCTTTAAAAGTAATTTTTATGCATGTTCGTATAAATATTATAATAGTGTAGTTTCAAATTCTTCATTTATTACAGTATATTCGAATAATAATTGAACTCGTTTTTTCTTAATTAATGTTTTAATTTACATCACAAGCGGAACAATGATAAATAAAATGCTAAGAACAATTATTTTTCCAATTACATGAATTTATAAATTTTAAGAAGGCTTTTTTTTGAATTAAAGAAATTATTATAAAAAGGTGTAGTAATAATTTTGAAACAAACTAACTTCCAATTTTAAAAAAAGTCACCTCCCTGTTTTGAGCATTCCCAAAGCAATTCAAAAATCTTTTCTGTTTGAACTAAAGGAAAATAGCGATGAGGTGCAGTATTAATTGCAGTATTAATTGTGAGTATTAATTGGTGCATTAATTGTGAGGTGCAGTATTAATTGTGAAACAAACTAATTTCCAATTTTAAAAAAAAATCCCCTCCATATTTTGAGCTATCCCAAAACAAATAAAAAAGCTTTTCTGTTTGAGCTAAAGGAATTATTAAAAAAGGTGTAGTATTAATTGTGAAGCAAAACTTCCAATTTCAAAAAAGCTTTCTATTTGAGTTCAATGAATTGTTATAAGAAAGTGTAGTATTCATTGTGAAAAAAAATAACTTCCAATTTCAAAAAGAGTCACTTCCCTATTTTGAGCTTTCCCAAAGCAATTTAAAAAGCTTTTCTGTTTGAACTAAAGGAAATATTATAAAAAAGTGTAGTATTAATTGTGAAACAAACTAATTTCCAATTTTAAAAAAAAAAATCTCCTCCTTATTTTGAGCTATCCCAAACCAATTAAAAAAGCTTTTCGGTTTGAGTTAAAGGAATTATTACAAAAAGGTGTAGTATTAATTGTGAAGCAAACTAACTTCCAATTTTAAAAAAGTCATCTCCTATTTTGAGCTATCCCAAAACAAGTAAAAAAGCTTTCTGTTTGAGTTAAATGAATTGTTATAAAAAGGTGCAGTATTAATTGTGAAAAAAAATTACTTCCAATTTTAAAAAAGTCCTCTCCCTATTTTGAGCTATCCCAAAACAATTCGAAAAGCTTTTCTGTTTGAACTAAAGGAATTATTATAAAAAGGTGTAGTATTAATTGTGAAACAATCTAACTTCCAATTTTAAAAAAGTCACTGCCCTATTTTGAACTATCCTAAAACATTTGAGTCATTAACAACACCAAACGAACATAAACTCACAACACTTAAATATTCTTATTAAATTAAAAAATATCTCAGAATTCTTTTATTTCATTAAAATGAAATATTATAATCCTTTTTATACCATTAGAATCGAGCTAAAATACTTTTATTCAATCACTCTATTTCTCAAACTCCATTTGAAGACGGTTCCCATCTCATCGCATTTTTCACCTAAAGAAAAGTGCGTTTCATTATTTTACACCATTTCACGCCGGAGAGCACCCGATTTAGTTTTTCTTCATTTTTATTCCATTTCTTACTCTTTTCTTCGTCTTCTCATCATTCATGCTGATAGAATAATTCGGCTCAGAAGGTTACAAAACATCAATTCCACCTTATTTGAATTATTATTATGTTCAAATAACTGTATTGTTGGAGAAAAATTACAGCCAGTTATTTTATATCTTCGTAAATTATTAAGGTTTAAAGATGAAAATCTTCTTCTGGAGTCACTAGACAAGGATAAATCAGTTTAAGAAAATTATATTCTTTCTGAGGTAACGATAAGGCACAAAATGTTTGTTTAAGTAGATGGGTTGATAGAAATTTTTTGCTACAGTTAAAAGAAAATATTCAAATTTACGGAAGAGTTATAACCTTACCAACTTTAACTTGCATGCATCAGTTAACTTGTTTAACTCATAACTTTAACTTGAAGGTATGCTATTTTTAGTCAGTTTATGAAAATATGTCGTTTCGAAAAATATCTCTGAAAATGAACAATGCATTCACGCTGGAATAACTTTCCTTAATTATATTAAAGAACTTTAATCAAATTCGCATTTAAATTTCGGAAATTGTTTTTAAAATGTTGTTTACAACTCAGTTGTTTCACGATTTTCTTACACCCGGAATTTTTTACAGTTTAGTGCAGGTTGCATTTATTATGATAACACACATTATTGATTTGTGTTTCAAATGAAATTACAGATTGAAATAGTTCAAAGTTTAGATTTTTATTAATATTTTGGCAGTTTACATTTTTTTAACTCATGTTCATACATCCTTTAGTCCTAGAAATTATATTTTTAGCTGTAGTGTAACTCATCAAGTTTCTGAAAAAGGTAAAAATTATGATCGCGAGTATTCAAGAAAATAGCAATACTTCAAGGCTACGTATTTGGATTCTTTTAAAAGTGACAGAGATTAAAAATATAATAATCATTAAATCAAATGAGTAATAATTGTGTAACTCGGAAAGCAAGTCGATAAAGTTTAAAAATATCTAAGTATTCCATCTTAACATATCATAAAATCTATTCTATCTTAAAATTCTGTCTTGAAATCTAATAATCTATCTCTTTCATCTAATCCATCTTAAAAAAATCTATCTTTAAGAAAGTCCATCTAAGGTAACTATATAAAAATCTACGTCTATCTATCAAGTTTATCAAAGTCTATAAAGGTAACTATATAAAAATCTACGTCTATTTATCAAGTTTAACTAAGTCTATCTAAAAATCTAAGGTATCTGAAGTGTCATCAACACAGCAAGCCAATATTTATTACAATTATTTTATTTTATTTTATTGTTTATTAATTGCATTTATTTCATTTTTTAAGGAAACAATGCATATACACTTTCTTGACTATTTTGCCTTGTTCCAAAGACAAAGACATCAAAAATATGAACTTTGAAAAAAGCTATAATTCACTAAAATTTCGTCAAGCATGCTGTCAAGAATACAGATGAAAGATGCTCGTTTCTGATACTTAAAAAAATTAATACACTGATTTCTTCTTAGATTTCTAATAGAGCAAATAAATATTCATTAGAAAAATATAAAATGCAGAACTATGTTCAGATATAGTAATTTGTAACAGTAGGATATTTATAACCTATTTTCTAATTTTGAAATTAAATCCTTCATCTCCACCATTTTTAACAGCAAGAATTAGAACTGTCGCCTGAGAAGAAAAGTCTTTAACTAATGTAACTTTTTACAGTTAACATTGCAGTTCACCTTTAAAATGCAAATATATTTCGGCTATATATCAGGGTAAAATTTGTGATTTTTTTTTAAAATTGTTAAATTAATCTATAAATAATCTATAATAAATTAATCTGTAAATCTATAAATTAATATATAAAATCTATAAATCTATAAATTAACATATAAAATCTATAAATCTGTAAATTAAAAAATAAATCAATAATTTTTTATAATCTATAAAATATGTAAATTAATTACTTCAAAATGGGAAAAAATATATTTAATATGATATACGAACCTAAAAATCTATCTGCCAAAACTCCACGTCCGATCGGTAAATAACACTTTCAGAAATATCTTTATAAGACGAAATTAATTTGCTTAATAGTGTTCATTATTAATTTGTTTGTCACTAATTAACCAGAAATCCTAGACAACTTCGGAATTAAATACTTTCCCACCGAGAAATAACGCGCTTAATTCCTTGAAAATTAATAAAAAATTGGGAAATATGAAAAGTGGACTGAAAAATTGACTTCTGTATTACCGTATTATGAGTTTTCATTGTCATTTCATATCTTTCATATTAACATCATTCACATATGTCATAATTATTGCACATAATATTTTTCTATAGGCTAAAATTTAAAAAAAAAATAATAGATTTCAACACTTTCTTGTTAAATTCATAATGTATCAACTAAATTTTTACTTAGATAAATACTAATAAGATGCAAGGTTATGCAGGAACTTTGTAATTTATAACACAAATCAATGTGAAAAAATGACAGCATATCCCCTCATTCAAATGATTGAAACTAGAAATATGACAATTCTGGTTTCAATTATTTGAAAAACAGATATCAGAGTTTTCGGTAACGGTGAAAAGTGTTAAACTATTACAACTTCTTGTAGTCAACATATTTGCTCGCCAATTGAACAAATAAAACTTTGTAACGCAGGCAAAGTAAAAAATGTTAATTTCCATTTATTAGTTATCAATCGCTCAGAAATGAACAAAATGAATTTCAGAATCAAATAAATTTTCAAAGTCGAAGAATCAAAATAAATTTTCTGAATCTAAAAAACTATGTATAAAAAAATCCATCCTGATTGGTACGTAACATTCCGAGTACCATCATTGTGGATCAATTAAAATTTTTCTCCATGTTGATAATTCAATGATGCTAAATGCTGTTCAATGTTCAAAATTTCGTAAAACTTAGTCCTATCATTTCTTGTGTAACCAAAGTTATGATTTTTCATTGTCATTTCATATATTTTATATTAACACCATTTGCAAATGTCCGAGGCATTACTCATAATGGAGATGAAGACGGGAAGAACGATTTATGTCCATTTTTCATAGAAATGATGAAGGTAAAACATATGCTGCATTTTGAAGTTTTGTGTCTTGAGAAATTAATAACCCGGAAAATCAGTTCTTCCCGAGAGTTATTCCACCTTGAATGTGAACCGTGTTGTGGAAAAAATTTTCCTGCTTGCGTGCTTTCGCCTTTCTTTCCTCATAATCAATTTTCGTGGACATAAATCGTTATACTTATTTGATCTTCATTCGTGAGCGCATTATTTTGCATGGGCTTGAATTTAAACAAAAATAATTAAATGACATCGAAAGTGCATAAAAATTATTAAAAAAGTTTAATAGTTTCGTATGTCTTATAGCAGATTTAATATTCATTTCAAATCTTTTTATAATCTTATCAAATATTATCTGTCATTACTCTCTCATTAAGTTTTATGGTCTCTTATTGTTATGAATATTACCGAAAAAGATTAAATATATTTATGAATGACATAAAACCACAGAAACATAAAATAATTGTTCGAAATGAATTTATTTAAATATGCAGAACGATATTTTGATACATATATTTTTAAAGAACATTTTATAGAATTCAACATGATTATATTTACAATGCATATTTAATTATACATAACATTTTGGTCTGTACATATATCATGTGTTTTTAACACGATATAAAAGAATTTTTTTCAAAAATTGATAAAAGCTCTTCAAGAGATAATAAATTCTCAACAAAGTCTGGAAGATATGAGGAATAATACCTCCGATACTGAAAGACTTGACATATACTTCAATCGATTTGGACGATATTAAGCAATGTTGTTCAAAGTGAGTGCAATTTTAAAATTGAATCACAACATCATTTTCATGAACCAAATGTAGCTTTTTAAATTGAGCATTTCGTGTGTTGTTTTTAAACTACTCTTTTTTACTTCAAATAATCTACATAATTAAATTAAGATTTTCGAGGCTAAGAAATTTGCATTAAAAGGACTTTAATTCAAAGTTTTACTTTAATTTGTTAAAGCAATGCGAGATTTGTCTACAAGTTAACGATATATTTCGTGAAGATAGAGAATTAATATTTAAGATCAGACATCATTTTTGTAAATGTACACTGACACAATTCGAGTTCAAATTATGGTAAAAAGTAACATTACAACTTTTTTCGCAGTTGTATGTCATGTTAAGTAATTATGCATCAGATCGTAAAAGGCATATAGCAAGGATAAATAAAATAATTGCTAAAAGCAAGGATAAATAAAATAATTGCTCATGGTAAGGATAAATAAAATAATTTTACATACTTGTAAGGAATGCGAGAATCTGAATTTATTTCAGCGCATTTAATACTCCAAATAAATAGGGTTTAGGAACATTTAAAAGAATAACAGAACTATTAAGGCTCTTTTTTTTCAAATGGTTAGTTATTTTATATATTTTTGACCAAATGAAATTGCTACGTTAATGATTTTACTATGTTTTCGATGTGTACGCAGCAATAGGCATCATTAATGTTTGTAAAATATCATTAATCAACTCTATGGATCATTCAGACCAAATAATTTTTGTACAAAATTGTCTTGCACAAAAACAATAATTGGTTACTATATGAAAAATTACTATTTTCTTAAAAAATTGCACTCAGTTTATTACAATGTAGCAATGACAATGGTACTTAATCTGTAAGCTTCAATGCAACATTTTCAAATTTTCAGGATAAATGTTTTTATCGCAGTTTCAGCAGGCGATGACTGCTCCTACTCTGCTATAACTTCTTGCAATATCTAAATAAAAGAAAGGTAATAAATAGTTTAATAAATTATGGATTTGCTTTTATATATAAGAATTGAAATAAAACACTGTTTCTATTAATTGAAGCTACGGGTATAACAATTATATATTTTTTATAATATAATTATAATATTCAGACACAAAGCAAACAAAATGTTTTTTTTTTTCAGTATGATTCACAAGAATTCCTAAAAATAAAAATATATGATGAACCAGCAGATTTTACATTCTTGTAGATTATGTAGTGTAGATAAATGTTTGTTTTTAGAAACATCATTTTGACATGATAGTACTTTTTCAAAAGAACTACTGTCGCAGTTTCTTTTCATGCGCCATTCAGTTTCAAAATTAAATTTAAAAAAAAGGATTTTAGATTGTGTAGTGTAGATAAATGTTTGTTTTTAGAAACATCATTTTGACATGATAGTACTTTTTTAAAAGCCATTCATTTTCAAAATTAAATTAAATAGAAAGATTTTAACCCTTTGACACAGAACGTTTTTAACATATAATTCATTCTTTCAGCGAAAGAGAATAAAAAAAGTGAAAAATATTGTATTTTTTGCTTTTTTTATTCACTTTCAATAGCTTATAGTTATTAGCTTATAGTAATGAAATACAGCATGAAACAAAAAATCTTCCTGAAGCGACTTACTTCTAATCAATAATTTTCTTTAAAATTTACACTTATTTGAAGTTATTTAGCCTTAAGTGAAGCAGTTATTCATCAATGAAATACTTTAATTTATAAATCAAATATTAATAAATTTTTGAATGTTCATGAAAAAAATTCAAACTACTGTTTTCTGATTTTATATTTTTGTACAAACATAATACCGATAATGTAACTGATTTTTTAACAACTAATAGACTGTTTTTTTATAATTAAAAAATAAATCCAAACCATATTTTTGCTTGTAATTAGAGTGTCAGAAAATGATGTATAAAAGGGACACCGGTGTAATATTTATTGTTATTTACTTTTAACATCTATTAGAGCCAAAGTATGAAATACACTTAATAATCACAAACATTGTTTTGTACAATACCGACAACTCAAACATGCACATTTTCTGGTATGTTTAAAACGTATTATAGTATAAAAAAATTAATCATTGCATCAAAAAGAAGAGAAAATGAAAATGATAGTATTAGATAGCAAGAAAGATTACGCGTCATTGTGTTAATCTCATTTCACGATATATAAGATATAAAATGTAAAACTCTTAGTTTAATGGTATGTTGACAAACAAGTAAATTGTTGAATAAGTCTATCTACTAACGCTATGCTATAGTAGATTTCCATTAAAAAATTTAAAAGAAATCTGAAAATTTCCAAATTTGTTTTTGAGAAAATTACGATCATTTATCAACTTAAATTGTATACAAAATTGCTTATTTTATATTTTTACAAGAAGTACTTTTTTAAAAAAAAAAATGCTATCAAGTAAACTTGGATTTTTAAAAGAAAAGTATGTGCTAAATTTTCAATTGATTATCAAAATTCAAAAAAACATTTATGCAATCCATTAAAAATACAACTAAAATTAAGCATTCATATCAAATAGATTGACAAACTTTACCAGAAATCCATTTAACATTATTTCCTACAAAAGAGGCAATTGAGAAAAATCAGACCTAGACCTCAGTTTTACCAAGTTTATTTTTCCGTGGAGGAAATAAGTAAAAAGCATCTTTAAGTCTAAAGAAGAAGACAAGCGGCTCGTCTTTTTCTATTAGATTTAAAGGCATAGATTCAATCTCTCGTTACAAGTAGGAAATAAGAGTAGCCGTAACAGGATTCGAGAATCGCAGATTCTACCGATTTTCCTGACGAAATAAGCATGACGTTACATCAAAGAGAATTCTTTTTGGCGTTACAAAAAAAAAAAAAAAAGAATGGTTAAACGAAAAAAAAGAAAGAATAAAGAAGGAATTGCCCGTCCTTTGATAGATTGCCTAGAAAAGTAGATTAGAACGAAATTGGACGTCTTATCTTTCAAGTTCTCTACATCACTGACGAATTCTTGAATTCAGCAAAATGTAGAGGAACAAAAAATTGCGAATAGGGACACGCCTGTCTAAGGGAATCATATTTTTCCTGAATCAATATCTACTGGATTATATTTTTTTCCTGGTTTTATACTTTATGTCGGTCGTCAATAGATTTTGTAGAAGAAGATGATAAAATGTAAATTTTCTTTTACTTCCCTGAATATTAAGTTTTATATTTAAGTTTTATATTTATTTTTTTTCAAAGTTCTTTAAAGCTCGAGAGGTTTAAAGAACGAGTTTAAATGTATTTTTAAAGTGATTCTTTGGATATATGGAAGAATGAATTGATTTTAAGATCAAGTTAATATTTAATTTCTTAAGCTTTAAATGGAAGTTTAATACTCGCTTCTTTTCAAAAAGAATGGATAAAATTTATTCCTTTTTAAATATGTATTCATTTAAATCTTTTAAATATATACTGTCAGCAAAAAAGAATTGTTGCTAAAGAAAGTGAACATTACAGAAGTAACATTACAGAAATGCAGATTTTGCCAGAAGTAAAAATTTAAACTCCAACTATACACTAAAAAAATATTATGTATGAAATTCAAATTTTTTTTATTTAATTTTAAAAACATATATATAATTTTTATAAGCATTGATGATTTAAATTTATTTTTCTGAAATAGATAGATTTCCTAAATTTGTTAACTAATATATAGACAAAACATGTAAAAATAATTTAAGTTAGGGGTCTTCAACATATAGCACTCGAGAACCACATTAATAAGTTATGGAAATTTCAACATGATTGGTCAAATAAATAACAAGGTCAAACGTGAGCTACACAGTAAAAAATTACCGTACAATTTACTGGCAAGAAGAAAAAATGTGATGTTAACGTTAAAACATTTCAATGGTTAAGGACACTATTTTCGAAATCAATCTTAAGAAATATGAAAATCTTTGTATAGGTTGGGGATGGATAGGCATTGAATTTCTTCACGTCAAAGAATATCTACAAATAATATCATTTAAACTTTTTGTTTAATTTTTACAAATTTATTACCGAATACCAGTTATTAATTAATTAGACTGAACCACAATCTTTTTTTATGTCGTAATATCTAAACAAAATTTGGTAAGGAATGAAAAAAATAATTTCGAAATCTTGAGAATGTTTTCTTAATTTCAGAACCGTAAGCTTTCATTTTTTGATAAGTGCATCAAAAAAGCAGACATTTTGAAATCGATAGGACATAGCAAAACATATTTTTTTCTTTCAAAAGTAAAGCGAATCGATACTGCCACCTGAAAAATACAAAAAAAAAAAATAACCCTGTTAAAGAAAAACATAAGTTTTGCTGTGTATAGAGTTTATTTTTGTCACATCATTCCGCAAGTTTTAATTACTAAAAGTGGAAAATCACAATCTTAGTCTGTTCTAAAATGAATATTATGGTATAATATGAGACTGAAAACATTATGAAATGGCTCTTTACGACAATATGGGAGCAATGGTAAGCGAATCACTAAAGAGAATCTATTTCTATTCCATGAGCATTTAAAATTGAGTTCCATTTTCATTTTTTGATTTATCATATGATCTATTTCGTAAATAACTGGTACCATAATCATTTTAACATCACAGCATTAAACCATGATACATGAAAAACATTAATGCTAGCATTTTTCGTTGTAAGTGTAGTAAGAGTATTACTATTAATTAATTTATTTACAAGCAGAAACATGAAACTCCATCCATTTATGTTACACTTAAACCTAAGAAATAAAATGTGAAAATATTACATTTCAAAATTATGTATTATTAAATATAAATTATGTATTATTAAGAAAAAACACTAATTTGAAATTTTTTTTTCGATTTACTTATTTATATTTGCACTAGTAAAATGGCTTCTTGATTAAGAAAATCAAATTTATTCAAAACAAAATTAAATTAATATTTTTATCAATAATTAAGTCCTTTTAAAAACCTTTAATAAGGGTTAGTTTTCTAAATAAAAACTGAATTTCCATTGTTTGAATATTTTTAAAAGCTGACTAAACTGCAGATGGAAGATATATGTTTCCTTCAGACCAAATGGTTTGTTATCAAAAGATAAATAGGAAAAGGATTTATTTTGTACTTTCAAAGTAACAAACTGCGTTTTTTCCTACTTTAGAGAGCAATATAACATCCAAATGGGCAATATTTTACGATCTTAGCAATCTAAAGTAGCATAAAATATAACTGTCATTGGTAAAAATTTATTTTCAAACTTAATGAATCAGACATATTTTTTTTTCTAGGTAAATGTTGCAATTGATGTTAGTATGGATTTTTTGACAGATCTTTAAATTGAGCATCCAATTACTTGAAACAAAAACTATATTTTGTTACTAAGATAATGCTTTTTTATTCTAGTACTACCAAGCATTGAGAAATAAAACATATCAGAGATTGAAAGAAAATTTTTTTGTATATTATTTTATATTAGTTCATATTAATTCTCAACTAATTTTGTTAAACTATTTTAATTTTATAATCTGTTATAACACAAAAAGTTACTTAAGAAGCTCATTTAGAGGAAAAGAAGGGCAATACCAATCTGCGATATTAATAATATGTATAAATATGGTTTCTCTTAAGAATCAATAAATATTTGTTCCGTATTTGAAAAATTTCTTTTGCCTGATTTATTTCAGTTGGGGAAAAATATTATTTTTTATAATAATTATTTTTCCCTTTAATGTACATCGATATTGTGATATTAGATTTTATTTAAACCTAAAGAAATGTTATGCAAAACAACTATGTAACTTTCTGATTCTAAATTAACCGTTGTATTAAGTGACTATGTTACTTATTTGACACTTGTACTGAGCTATCAAGCTTGAAAAATATGAAATATTATCTTAGTTTTCTTATAAACAGAAAAAAGGTAAGGAAAAATTTCATATAATTGCTCCGAACAATATATCATTATTAAACAAAATAGAAACACAAATTCAACTACTTACTGCTTTTAAACTTTACCTTTTCATGATTAAACGATATTTTTCGCACGACAGCAGGGTTTCTCAATAATAGAGAGATATATCTTAAAATCCACAAAAAATTTTACATTTTTTAAAACATTAATAATGAAAAATTATTAGTAATGAAAATTTTTATTTGTCATTTTTTAGATATGTATTTGGATAAAATATTTCTTCGTTGAATTTAAAAACTAAATTTTAAGCGTTTTTAAAGGGAAAAAACAATTTAAAAACTTTTATTACTTATAACTAACAATTTTAACCAATAACGATTTTTTTTAAATTTTTTTGAAAACAATTAATATTAAATGCATATTTCTTTTAAATGTTTTGTTTAAAATCTCTTACATTTGCGCTGTCTTCTTAAGCTATTGCAATCTCTGTCACATTCTGTTTCTGATAGTTCTTCATCTAATGAGCCATCATCATATTCCACCATATTATCACATATTCCTTCGTGAAATTCTGTCATATTTTCTGAATCACTGAAAAAGAATCTTGTTCAAATTCTCAGAATAAGAAAATTAAATTTAAATATACATATGGGGGTCTATATTATATTAAACACACTAAATTTTCACCAATCACCTCCTTTTATATACTCTGAGAAAAAAAGTATTGTCATAATTACCAGAATATGGTAAAATATACCTTGTTTCGTGTTCTATAGAAATACCAAAAAGTTTGGTAATTTTTACTGCAGCTCGTAGGTAAGGATGTTGGTAAAACTAACAATAAAATATGGTTTTATAAAATGTGATGAATTTTATAATAAAATTAAGTGATTTAATCCCGATGCTTTTGAGAATGACTTTAAAATCATTTATTTCGTTACATTTTATTTTCAGTTCTGTGTTCTTTCACTGGAAATAAGAACTATGGGTAATAAGAACTATAATTTTAAAACAGAGAATTTCCGGTAAACCGTCATCATATGAACGGAAAAGTATCCAAATGAATGGTTTTAAAAATATCGTATGTTTTGGTTTATCAATCAGAATTAGGGTTTTCCTTTTTACCATAATGTCATTACCATGCAGTTTGGCAGTCTTACCAGAATTTTTTTCTCCGTGTATGGCATTAGAATACTTTCAGAAAATAAATTTTAAAAAATATGCTGATTAGATGTTATAAATTATTATAAAATATAACAAATCTGACGAATTGTTATTGAGATATTATAGCAATTAGAGATGATCGAAGTCAAAGTTGCAGGTAAAAAGATATAATAGTTAATTGAAATAAATTCCCCTTAATTTCAAGAAAATAACTGGATTCAATTATTTGAACTTCAATTTTGAAGTAGTTGTACTTGATATTAATTTACTAGATTAATTTATTAGATGTGCTAGATTTTAATAATATTTTTAATTCTGCATCTGTTGTTAACAAGTAAGTTACTCTGACACAATTTTAAAAATTGCATTAAAGGCCATGATTGTATTGCAGGATTTATTTAAAAACGAATGTTTTAAGCAAAAATGCACTTTTAAGAGCAGCGTCATATGAGAATAAGGGGTTATTCATAATTCCCTCTCGGGTTTCGAAGCGTTATACTAAAAAAACGAAGACGAATATGGCAAAAAAGAACATATGAAATTATGCCGAAAGTATTCAAGTTTTAATTTAAGCAGTTGCCGGTAGATGGCAGTAACATGTACCACTGAAGACAGTTGTAGTAAACATAAGGTTGTAGTAAATAGAGGGAATTATGAATAACCCTGTATGTTGAAACTAGTTAGACAAGAAAACTACAGTTTTTTAGCAATTATGTTAAGTTTAAATTTGTCGCTTACTTTAACCCCTTGCCAGTTTTAATGCTATCTGCTTTCCTTTCTCCCTTTTCTACAATGCAGGCTATTGTCTGTGCTATTTTCTAGACAGCAGCAAAGAGTGGAGAAAAAAATGATGCTTCAAAAATTAGAAGGCTTTGGAGGACTAAACCGGATCGTAATATTACGTTAAAAACAGAGCAGCACGAAATAACATATAGCGTAATATTACGTCAAAAACTGGTTGGGTGTTAGTAGTGATATCCCAAAGTAAGGCTTTTATTCTCGATTTCACAAGAAAACATTTTATCTTCATCCAATTTGCAAAAATACGGAAGCTCCTAAATAATTTATATTGTTTTCAAAGATTGCGAAAAATCAAAGAAAGATTAAAATTTCCTTCTTTCTTTCTTTCTTTCTTCCTGTCCGTTTTTGATAAATTAGAAATTTTAAATAATTAAATAAAAAATTTAGAAGCTCTGCATCGCTTGATTCTTCAAAACAACTCTATAGTAATTATTTTGATGAATTCTGCCTTTGCGTAAAAATAAATGTAAGTTATGTAGAGTTTATATTTTTGGTAAATTGCATAATGCTACGGTTATATTTCCAACGCAGAGCAAAAACTGCATTAGTTACAAATATGCTCTTAAAACTTTAAGAAACATTGATAACGAAATGAAAGAGAAGTTGGGATTGCAAAAGTAAGCAAACGTTGTTGAGAGTGATAGCTATTTAAAGGTTGCGGAAGCTTTATTTCATACATTAGCGCTTGTTAGAAAAAACCATCTTAATAAATATTTCTCATTTACACGAAATTCAAGCTTATATTTTAGGAACAAGTACAAATTTACTGGCACTTCTTTCACTGTACAAGCTGTCAAAGGTTTTAGAAATTAATGTAGGTTTCACATCAAATAACGCGAGATATTCTAAACCTAACAACACTTGATTGGAAATGGCACTTATACATGCTCAGTATGAGCCGAATGGCGCAATAGTTAAAGTTCTAAACTGCCATTGAGAAGGAATTGGGTTCTTTCCGCGGTTGCAGTTTCAAATTCACTTAACTTCCGATAGATGAATTTCAAATTGCCTGAGAAATGAAAGTGGACGTGGAGGAATGTTGACCAAAAATCCCCACCCTCCTTCCGATGCTTTTGAAATTGTGAAACCCTTCTCTTTTCTAACCACCACCTAGGCATATTTTGCTTAGAGTACAAAATTTCCCTTTGTTGAAAAGTTCTGAAACTAAATTATACAGATTACACCTGTTTCTTGAGCTTTAAAAATTCCAACTTCATCAAAATACGTTATAATTACTCAGAGAAAGACATTGTGTTTTAATTTTTAAGGTAAATTATTGTCTGCATTCCTTTCAGGTGTCTCTAAAAATAATAAGATTGAATATTATTAGGTAAGGAAATAATTTTTTTTTGTCAAAAGCGTGATATTTAGTATTGATCACTTTCTTTGTATGTTTTTAAAATCCTGAACAAAATTAAATGTGAAATATAGTAACAGATAGGGTCACAAATGAATTTTCGAGGAGGCTGAAAACCGGAGCAAAATTAAACTAGCGAATCACAATTGAGAAAGATAGACATGAAAGAATCAGAACCTGTTTGAATGTCAGGAAAAGAAGAGATAATATGAAAGGAGATTGATATAAATGCCGTTATTTTTCATCAGTCAAAAGATTTGGTGCTTATCATTAAACCTTTTCACCGGTAATTCGACATAATTCAATACCTCTTTTGATTCTTTCTCGTTTAAATATTATTTGGATCCCCTAGTTTGGGTGTTTTTGAGCAATAATGATTCCATAAATATATATTAAGGGCAATAAACATGGAACACCATGTATGAATAGCTTAAGGTTTCACGCTGCTTATAAGTAGTAAGTAAAAATACAAGATTTTTTTTACTGAAAAATATTTTTGCGCAGTTTAAAAGTAATTGTTTATATATATATATATATATATATATATATATATATATATATATATATATATATATATATATATATATATATATATATATATATATATATATATATATATAATAAATATATATATATATATATATATATATATATATATACACTTTCAAGCTTGTATATATTTTGGGTTATAGTTATTGTTCTACCTTCCACACAAATAAACCTTTGTTTTTTATGCAGATAAAAATTAATTAAATATACTTAAAATAAAGTTAGCTTTTTCACCATGCAGTCTTTTTCCTTTTTAAATTATAAAAAAGAAAAAAAAAATTTTTTTTCTCAAAATGCAGATACATGTTATTTTGTTTTATTGACATATGCTATTAAGACTGCAAATAGAATTGCATGCCTTTTATATTTCCCCTTAAAACTTTGCGATCAATATTTTCCATTTTTATCTTCATCTGAAACAATTGGCTCCAGCAGCAAAAAAAAAGTAGTATTTGAAAACAATATATTTCACGGCGCAAAGGGATTTTTGAGGATTCCAATCAAATCCCAAAAGGCGTTGGATTTAACATGGAAATATTGAGAAAGAAACTAAAAATGCTGGACGAGCAGAATAATAACGGTTTTCACACTAATCATTGTTTCATGTTTTGAAATTGAAACTGTATTTTAAAATGTAAACTTTAATATAGTTCAAAAAATCTGAAAGTGTATTACAAAATATAATATTGATATAGCTTAAAGTGAGTAACAAAAACAAGAAATCATATGGTGAAGCTTATTCATTTTATAAGCTGCATTATTCGTACGTAGTTCTGTCTACGTAACTCGGTCTTACTAGAGGGCTCTAAGTCGTTGTTTTAATAAAAATAAAAACAATTCAAATAACTTCTACACACTCCGAAACTAAATTTATATTTCTTTGAACATTTCAATTGCCGTAAACATTTATTTATTTATTTATTTTGAAAAGTGTGGAAAATTATTAAGGTTGGGACATAATTAAAAAAATCCGTAATCCCTATTATTTTTTTGCTCTACGTTACAAAAAATAAAAAATCTCGAAAATGTTCTAATATTCATTTTTAAACAATGCTTCAAAAATAAAAAATTCTAATTCTAATTTTTGATAAAAGTAAAAAATGACATGATTATGTATTAAAATGTTTCAGCTTACTTTGAAAAAATATCTAGCTGCAAAAAATTATGCATATATATATATGTGGGGGGGGGGCGGAGTTAATCGACCATGCCAAGCTTCATCTATCAAAAGGTACCTCATGATAGAATCAAGTTAGTATGCTTTATATACAAGTGAACGATGTTAAACTTTTGTAGTGGTAGTTACGCCACAGTACTCCCCCACCAGAATTTTATCAGAGATATAATTCGATGAACAGATCTCACTAGTTGCTGTACTTGTGAGAGAGTCACCGGATTTTTTTTTTTTAGTGCTGAATGTGAGCGGTGTATTAACTTCACATTTGAAGTCGCTCCTGTGTTGCCATTAGCAGTTGAGAGTATGCAGGTGTTGAGAGTGTATGACGTTGTATATGTTCGAGACGAGACAGAGTAGCAACAGAGCAGGAGGTGAATGACGCATTCACAAATAGCAAGTCAACTGTTCAATGTGGACTATCCATCGAAGTAGGCGTTACCAGACAAGAGATTGTGAAGTGGGCGTTACTTGCATGATCAAATCACGTCCGAAGGTCACCAATGTGGGGGGCGGAGTTAATCGACCATGCCAACCTTCATCTATCAAAAGGTACCTCATGATAGAATCAAGTTAGCATGCTTTATATACTAGTGAACGATGTTAAACTTTTGTGGAAAGACACAACACACACACACACACACATATATATATATATATATATATATATATATATATATATATATATATATATATATATATATATGTATATATATATATATATATATATATATATATATAAATATATATATATATATATATATATATATATATATATATATATATATATATAATATATATATATATATATATATATATATATATATATATATATATATATATATATATATATATATATATATATATATATATATATATATATATATATATATATATATATATATATATATATAAAGAGAAAAACGAAGAAAATTAAGAAATTTTATTTACTGCGCATGTTCTGCAAGTAATTAGAACCCATAAAATCAGTTAAAAATATGGAGAAAGCATGGAAATAATGTATTAAAGATTAATGAAACGAGAAGAAGAAAAATAACTAAAATAGTTAAAAAAAAAATATTAATAATAAGTATATAACAATTTTAAAAAGCCGGACAACAAAATAATGAAAAGATATAATCTCGTCTGCAACTTACACGTTTATACGTGAAAAATGGAAGGCTTTCTAATATTGTGTTAGTATTGAAAAATCAAAATATATCAATACAATAGTGTGAGGAGCACCCAAAAAATTTGAAACGAAAATAGAACACATTTAGTCAAAAATCTAAGAAATAAAACATATCAAGCAAAAAACAGAAAATAAAATGTAAGAAAAATATAGAACAAAACACTAAACGTAACATATAAAGCGAGTAGCGAATTAAAATGAACTTTTACGTTCCGGAATCTTCCAAGAATGATTTAAATTATTTTAATCATAAGTTTGCTAAATAACAAAATTTGAAAACAGAAGCTCAAATCGAGGCTTGAAGCGTAAATAGAAGAGGAATTTTACGGTGCTTTCTTACTGCTGTACTGAAGCAAGTTTGATTTGTAAATCACCTTGGATTGGCTCAAAAGGGATGTGCACAAAGAGTTAAGATTTAATTGGATAATTTAAAGTTTGTAAATAATAAATTTAATATTTAATTATACAATTTTAAGGAATTTAGAAAATTAACATTTATTTTTAAAAAAAGAAGAAAAAAAAACAGATTTACCCGTTGTTTGTACAGATTTTTAGGCACGAATTTACCCGGTAAGATTACCACGAGGATCTCATGTTTCATCTCTCTTAGCTAACTTATTTTTACACTATTATGAAAAAAATTATTCTCTCTATATATAATTTGTTTTCAGATTTTTTGATGATATAACTATCTCTAATTTTCAAGATTATTGCATTTTGTCAAATAATATTTACCTCGAGGAATTAATCTTGCTTCAGAATCATGATGATGATATTAATTTTAATTTTTTCAATTTGGGTATTTAAGAAAGAAGAAAAGATCTGCTTTGTTTATTTATACAATGAAAGAAATTATCTTAATATTCATACAAATAAACAAATTACTAGGAATTCTAATGTTTCTAAAATCATTTACTTAAACACCATTTTTAATCAAATGAATAGAGTTAAAAGAATATGTATATTTATCAAAAAAAGCAAAATTTCAAAAATTAAACAAAAAAAAATTTATACCCAACTAATGTAATTAAGTTCTATATAAAATCATTGAGTAAATTCCATGTTATTATTGTTATTTATTTCACTAAATACTTAGTTAAAACTGTAAAAACTGCTAACTGAATATATATTTTTACCTCATGCAAATCTAATTTGTACAAGTCCGTGGCTAAAAATTTGTGCAAGTCGGCAAATCATGTTTCTTTCTTTTAATACATGTCAGTTTTCAGAAATCATTGTAATTGTATAATTAAATATCAAACATTTTAATTATAAACTTTAAATTATCCAGTAAAATATTACTACCTTGCACACTTCTATTTTCGAACCAATCCAGGGTAATTAACAAACCAAACACGCTTCAGCATTGCGGTAAGAACGCGTCATAAAAGATCCCTCTATTAAGCTTCAAACCTCCATTTGTGCTTCGGTTTTCAAATTTTGTAATCTGGCAAACTTATTAAAAAGTATTTTAAATCATTCTTGAAAGATTCCGGAACATGTAAGTTCATTTGAATTTGTTACTCGCTTTATAGACTATGTTTTGTGTTCTGTTCCTTATTTTTCTTGCATTTTATTTTCTGTTTTTTGCTAGTTAGGTTATATTAATCTTTATTATATTATTTTCTTTTTTCCATGTCTTCTTTCTCTCTCTCTCTCTCTCTGTATATACAGGGTTATTCTAAAATGATGGGAAAAATTTTAGGAAGTGATAGTACACACCCAGACAAACAATTTTTATCATAAAATGCATGGTCGAAAACGAAACCCAAAACCGCTAGAGGGCGTCAAAGTTTATGGTCTTATATGAGGCAAAAACACACAAAGAACGATGAAGTTAAGTTACAAAAGCAAATTTAATGGCATGTGATTACAATAAGTGTTCAAAACAGTGGCCGGCAGCGGCCATGCTGGTACAACGGCGAAGAAAAGATAGGCGAACTTTCCCTGCAGCGGTCGAATGCTTGGCGACAAATAACGTAGCGCAGTAACTCGCAATAGGAATGGAGCTTTCTCGTTTGCATGAAAAAACTTTCCAAATGCGCCAGCACCTTTGCGTCTTGTTTTCGACCATGCATTCTTTGATAAAAATTGTTTGTCTTGGTGTGTACTATCACTCCCTAAAATTATTCCATCCTTACATATATATATATATATATATATATATATATATATATATATATATATATATATATATATATATATATATATATATATATATATATATATATATATATATATATATATATATATATATATATATAGATAGATAGATAGATGATATATAGATGATATATAGTGATAGTACACACCAAGACAAACAATTTTTGTGGCCGCCATTAATCGTAAAGTGGATTTTACTTGGCCGTACGAAAATACATCTTGATTATGAAAATACTAAAAGTGATAATGTCCAGGAAACAATATATAAGTCGTTAAATGAAAATTTACTTTATTAAGCATAATTAGTGATAGAGAATGGCCATTTCTTCATCCAAAAAAAAAAAAGAAATCCCTTAAAGGGATGAAATCAGAATACCCTCTTATTTAGAGATCATACAGCCAGAATATCATTTCTGACGGTTAGAAATTGAGACTGGGGAGGGCCCGAAAGGGCACTCCCAGTCCCCACAATTTTGAAGTTAAAAGTGAATACAATTGTTCCTAACGAACACAGAAAGTATGGGTAGGAGAACCAAAATTGGCAAATTATCAAAATATAACATTGCCAAAACAAAGCAAACCAGCTTATCAGTATTGAGTTAAAAAGAACACCTTGGCGATCACGAGTCGCCAACAAATTTATGGAATTATTGCAACCATGCAGCTGAAACATTTAGCGATTGGAAATTTAGAATAAAAAGTCATACATAGATTTTTGTTTTCGATTAGGCGCGACAGTGAATTAATAAGTCTGCATAGTAATTAAATAAAATGTATCCGTTACATTGATCTATAAGAGAAGAATAAATATTTTATGTTCGTTTTAAAGATAAAGTCATCGATTTATTTTAAATATAATTCTATTAATGGAAATAAGCTTAAGTAATTAAATATATTTTAAAGGATAGGAAATAAATATGTAATGCCAATTGTGGCATCGCAATATATATAAAAAAACTGTGTATATCTCATATTTAAACTGTTTTTTTTAAGAATTTTCTTCTAAAAGAATTTTTTCTAAATAAATTTCTTATGACAAGTTAAAATAAATTTTAAAAAGATTGATGAACTAAAAGAAATATTATATCGTTCTCAAAAAAGCGATGTTTATCAAAACTGGGATAGAGTATGTTCGAATTATCTATATAAATGTTTCCCCAGACCTTCTCCAATAACCCATCTTGACGAAAGTAAAGTACTACTATAAATGCTGTTTAACCGGATTATTTGGATACGAAAACATTTTTCCGCTTTGAAGAAATATTAGAGAAAAAACTTTTGTCAATGGCTGAAACTGAAAAAAAAAATCAGTATTGGGGATAACAAGCAAGTGCATACTACTAGAAGACAATTTGTGAAAAACAATATCAGTATAGAGAATACCAGGATAGAGTATTCCAGTAATGGGCTAACGTCGCTTTGCCTTAAAAACTAGTCAGTGAAAGGAATAGTAAGTAATTGTATACCAGGAAATAGTCTCCATATCCCTTCTGGGTTAACCCCGTTAATCTTCAGTAATTGCAATGCATGATGTTGATAACTAATGGAGAATACTTAAGATTTATTCAGATCTCATAAAAGAAAAAGGACATAGACCTACTTGTTGTATCAATAAATTAAAATTATACTACTAAATTATAATGTGCTGCCAGTTTGCAATTTTCTTCAACTAAAATGATTTGGCAACAATTGTCGAGAGCAAATTGAAATTTCGGAAAAATTCGAGTTATGCATGAAGATGGCCCTTTAACAAATCCCTTTATTTGCATTTCAGCGGGCAGTAGACGTGATATTTTACTACAAATTTAACAGTTGATAATTTTTCAAACAACTTAAATGTTATTTTTTTTTATTCCAGTGAACTTTTTTTTATTCCAGTGAACTTTTGGTACATTTTTGCACACTTTTATTAATTCGAATTTCTAAGTCTTACAGATTTTGCGCATCAAAATGGAAGTAAGTAAAACATAAAAAATGAGAAAAATTAACAAACGAAGTCCTAAAAATAGTTATTAATTTCGAACTATTTAAAATCTTAAGAAAGGCTTTCATTAAAGTCCTAACTAAAATTGATTGACTGCATCAATTTTAGTTAATTGTCAAATTTTTTTTGTTGCATTCCTTTCTCCTGTAGAACTTCTGTACACAGCATTTTTCCTGTAAGTTTAATTGTTCTCCAACTAATTATCGAATGCAAATTTTTCATTCAATTGCACTCCATGTAGATTTTTCTACACACCTTCTATTTCTAAATGTGTTATTCTTGCAGTTTTTAGGCTGTAAAACAAAGTGTGACGTTCAAATGATTATTCAAAACAAGAGCTGTAGGGGAGACGCTTACCATTTTTTAACATAGTGAGACACTATAATTTTTTATTAATTTTAAAAAAATTCTTATAAAGCTATTAATTATAAGGCTATTTAACTGGTATTAGAAGTTCTTAACATTTGTTCAAGCTTTGTTGATCTTAAAACCTAAATTATGTTAATTGCATCTAATCATTATTTTTTAACTGCATGCTTAAAATCAATATACAAAAATGAAATATTTTATAAGAAAGCACACAAAAAAGTAAATTAATAATAACTATCCACGGGCTTTGAAATACCATTAAGGATATTCTCTTGCTTGTACTCCCCCAAAAAAATTAGAGTCACCTTTGATGGCACGCTAAATGTTCCTCTTAAATAGTTTAAAAAATTTCTGATTGCATTCAGGTCATTAAAATTTATTAAAGATGTAGGAACAGGTTTCGTAAACAAAGTGAGTTTTATCAACCCCCACATTTACGTCACATTAAGATGGAAAAAATTTAAAATATCACTCACTTAGTACTCAACCATCTGGGTATCCCCGTATTTGGTGACAACTGAGTAACTACCAGACTCCAACCCGACGATTCCATCAAGATGGCCTCGTAGGCCCTGATTAAAATAAGAAAAAGGTCGTGTAAAAATAAATCGTACAACCTGAAACATTGTAAAGAAACGGAAGGTACCAATTTAAGGTACTTATTAGGGTTTTTTTTCTTAAAGGGAATAAGTATTTTGGTGTTATTATATTTCAGATTATGTTCTAAATATTTTTTACTTAGTGAAAAATTACAGTTTCAATTGAAAAAACATTTTACTTAAAAGTTGATTTACAGTCCTAAATAGCAATTTAAATTTTAAGAAAGAAAATATCAGTTATTGTGAGTTTTTCTGGAAAATTCATCATTTCTTTATTCACAGTAAAATATAAAATATTTTGTATTGGGACATTCACAAAAGCATGGTAACAATTACTTTCGCAAATGTTTTACTTTCATCTATTTCAGAAGACTTCATTTAAATAAAAGGTATTAATTACTTTCAAAGAGCAAGATATTAATACTAACGAATAAACTCACTATTGAGTATATAAAATTTTAATGAAATTATTCTGTTTAAAACGTCATTGCTGTATTCTTTAATTTGAAAAAAATATAAATTTTTAAAAAAATTAATGGTTATAAAGTCTCTAGGTAAATTTGTGAAAATCTACATAAAAATTTCTAAAACATAATTTTCTTTTTGAAATTGAATGAATGATTTATTTAAAACTTAATTTCTTATGTCATTTTATTATCCGGAAGGTACCAATTTAAGGTACTTATTAGAGCTTTTTTTCTTAAAGGGAATAAGTATTTTGGTGTTATTATATTTTAGATTATGTTCTAAATATTTTTTACTTATTAAAAAATTACATTTTCAATTGAAAAAATATTTTACTAAAAGGTTTATTTAAAGTTTTAAACAACATTTTAAATTTTAAGAAAGAAAATATCAGTTTTTGCGAGTTTTTTTTGGAAAACTCATCATTTCTTTATTCCGTAAAGTATAAAATATTTTGTATTGGGACATTCACAAAAGCATGGTAAAAATTACTTTCGCAAATGTTTTATTTTCATCTATTTCAGAAGACTTTGTTTAGATAAAAGGTATTAATTACTTTCAAGGAACAAGATAGTAATGCTTACGAATAAACTCACTATTGAGTATATAAAATTTTATTGAAATTATTCTGTTTAGAACGTCATTACTGTATTCTTTAATTTGAAAAAAATCTAAAAAAAAATTAATGGTTATAAAGTCTCTCAAAAAATTTGTAAAAATCTACATGAAAATTTCTAAACCTTAATTTCTTATGTCACTTCATTATCCAGGTCATTATTTTTTTCAGCTAATTTATGAAAGTTTAAATAGTTAAACTGACATAAATATTTTTACAAAAAATGGTATTAATGCAACTTTATTACTTTTCTTTAATTTAAAATGTGATTTTATTTTTCATTTTCTTATTGTTTGATATCAAAAAAACTATAAAGAAATTAAATCCAATGTTTATGTTATTTTATTTCTAATTAATCATTCTATATATACAGTCTATTAAAAATCAATACGTATTAGTTAAACATTGTTCCTATATGTATGTAATTATGTTAGAATTTAATATTTTTTTTAAAAAATATTTTTCAATGTTCTGAGGTTTTTATTTCATTATAACTATTATCTAATAATTAACAATTTTATAATATTTCTTGTCATTAATTTCTTTGAATCTGAGATTTAAGTATGTAAAAAATTAAACTTATTAAAAAACCCATCATTGCATTGTAAAGGGAAAAAAAATTGCCAAATTATATTCTTTTCAAAAAACTTAAAAACATTGTGAAATATTGCATAAAATATTATTTTTTGCAGTATGCTTCCATTGTAGTTATTATGAGTTTTCATATTTTTATAAGAAAAATAAATTTTTCATGAATCTTTCTGTAAGTTATAACAGTTTCTAGGTTGCCACTTTAATTCAAAACAATGAAAACTTTGCTTGGATTTTGTTTTATTACTCTCTTAACAAATTTAGCACTTTTCTAAACGGAAGACACGTCCGCATTCTTATAAGATTTTCGGAGCAGCTATAACTGACAACGGTATTTAATATCAGCTAAAATTAATTTTGTTTTTCATTCCTTTTAGGTGGGTCACGGCTAGAGAAGAATTTAATATGCAGAATATCGGGACGCATTTCATTTTCTTCGGTGGGTAAATGACATGTTTGGTTGAACAAAAACTATGTTCTAAGCCCACTTACGTGTATTTTAAAGTTTGCGGAGTAATTTATTTCGTAATAAAGCTGGATTTTCTGAGTGTCTACCAAACTTTTGTTTACACTTTTGTGCTTAATTGCAAATTTAAAAAGATCTTCTTTTTTAGTTTGCAAACTATTTTGAAAATGCAGAAACTTTCAATAACTCTCAAACTTCTGAGCAATTTGGATTTTTTTCTGAGCAAATTTTTTTCGCAGAAAACACTCAATATAGAGAGAAAAACTGGTTAGATGTGGTAAAGCAACAACAGGAAATCTGCACAATCAACTAAGTTTTCTAAAAACTATTCTGTTAGAAATACTCTAAATGCAGTTAGACTTAAAAATGTGAAAAAATACGGTTCATTTACTTTTAATTTCGATGACATTTTTAAACGTCTTAAAATTAGACAGGTGGTACTATGAATTCGAAAGTAGAAATATACCGAAATTTAAAAGCAGATTTTGTAAAACACTTCTTTTTTCATATTAAACGATATAATATTATGAACAAACAGAAAAGCAATCTAAGAAAGAAATCAGAAGGAAAATTATGCAGCGATTAACGAACAGTTTTTATAAAACCCTTTTTTGCGTCATATTAAACACTATTATGTCATACAAAATTAAAATGTAGAAAATGTAAATGAAAACGCAGAAAATCTCTTTAACTTACAAAATTTGAGCAATTTGCATGATTTTTTAAAAAATCACTGAATAACAAAAAGAAAATCCATTATCTGAGGAATCATTTGCCAATATATCCCACATTGATTCTAATATAAGAATGAAAAAGGAAATCTGAAGAAGGAAATAATTTTTTGAAAAAATGTATCGGTAATACTTTCAATACAATTAGAGAAAAAAATTTTGAAAAATAAGTTTAATTTAAACGAATAGCATATCTTAGGTGTAAAAGATTTTTTTTAACATCTTAAAATTTAATAGGTGATTAGATCAATTTAGAAGTTAAATTATGTAGTAATTTAAAAGCAGCTAAACTGTTCTAGTTTTTTACTTTATACTAAACAATATTAAGATATATATAAATAAAATAACATTAAAAAATATATGTATTTTTTATTAAATGTCCCTATAAACATGTACTGAAACAAATTCACAAGTGAAAAGATTAAATTTTTTTAACTACTTTGATTCACTGCAAAGATATTACAAGAAAAAATTATCAGAAATTACATTGGGATGATCACATATTTCTATTTAACCATTTATTGTTTCAATTCAGAACATTTTAACGAAAACAAATGCTGTTACTTTCGATAAGAATTGAAATCTTAGTGAAATCTTAAGGAAATAAGTTCAAATGCTATCAGTATTTGAACATATATTATTTTAGTCTTATTTTTAAAACTCCATGTCATATTTATAAGAAAAAATATTACGACGAAATTATAGTGATTATCTTTTTGAACTAAAAATTTATCTATGCTCTAGATTGCATAAAATTCAGATTTAAACTATTGATAAATTTTCCGCCTCAAAAATAAATAAAAATAAAGATAATAAAAATAAAGATAATAAAAATAAGCATGTGATAGTATTGTTTTCTAAATAAATTGCTTACGCAGTTGACTGAATAAATTAAAACTTGTGATGTTAAAATATGAATTGCTGTTCAATGAGCCTAATGGAAATTAGCTTACGAGTAAATAAACAATGATATTCTAACAATACTAATACACATTTTTACGACCTTAATTCTGTGTTTAAAAGAAGTCTCCAAACTAATTCAATTCTATCATCAAAGAAGTTAAATTAAAAAAGATGGAAGAAGAAAGAAAAAGAACAAAAGAATGAGGGTTTTTTTAAAAAGCTAAAGCGTAAAAAAATTCTACATCTTATACTTTTTGTATTCAAAAAGTATTAAAATTTTTTCAACCCATACCGACAAGATTTTTTTCAACTTCCTTTTTTGAGATTATTACGTACGTAGATTGAGTTTCGTTATAAATTTTTTTTTCTTCAAATGCTTCTCTAAAATGAGTGTATTGATCGTTCGTTATTTTTATTTTTGTTACGTGCGTAGTACTAAAAAAATAAATTTTATTTCTTTAAACTTTTCAGAACAAAGGATATTTTGTCGAAAAATATTCTTTATCGCACTTTTTTTAATAATATTATTTTTTTACGAGTTGCATAAATAATAACAAGTAACAGAGACATGTAAAAAAAGTAGTGCAAAAGTTTTAATAGATCAAAAAAAATGAGGTTAATTCTTTTGAAGAGCTTTTGAGGAATTCAAGTCCTCAAAATAGCTTTATCTGAAATTAATATGTATTTATGAAATAAACATTTCGTTATAAGAGTGTTTATTGATGTTGGTTTTAAATTTGTGTTTGATAGAACTGCAACGACTTCACCTGATTTTTCTTAGTGGTTATCTCTATTCATCCTGAAAACAACTCAAATAAAAGTAAATAACATTCTGTAATAAATTTGTTACATCCGTTTGCTAATTTGATAGCAAGTTAAATTTCGAACTAGAAAGTTATCATCGTGTGAGGAGCCTGATCAATGAACTAACAAGCTCTAGAAACTCACCTAACATTAGAATTTAACTTTAAAATTTGGTGCTTAATAGCGGTAGATAGACTTACACTATTATATCCAGTAAAGCGTTGTCGACCCACATAACACTCTAATTATAATAAAAGTAGAATTTTATTCTTTATTAAGGTACTGGTAGGTACATTTTGATTGTGTTTAAATGCTACTCATTAATGTGAACCAGTACCTTCGAATATTACTAAACAGTGAATTAGAGTATTATGAGTAGAATAGGAGATATTTTTATCCACAAATTTTCAATGAAATGTATTTTAATGTTGATCATTTATATGATTAAGAACATTCTAACATTATGAACCAGTACATTACAATACTATGTGTAGAATCTGAATTAGTTTTTACACAAATTTTCTATGGAAAAAAATTAAATTTGCCCAATACTTCTGAAAATAAATTTTTATTTAAAATCCAAATTCCCTTATGTTTCATACAGATACAAATTATTTCTGAAATTAAAGCAAATATTTAAACAAGTATAAGCAAATCAAACTGAAAACAAGAATTTATCAAAATCATTCAAAACATTGTAACCAACAATTTGTCCAAATCAACTAGTAATTATCCCAACTCACCCTAATATATTCATGCCATCATTGTTTTTGAGCATTAACAACAAGTTAAAATTAACGAGTATTTGCAAAGGAAATGAGCAATACAATAAAAGAGCCGATGTCGTAGAAAGGAATAATTTGCATAATAACTTTGAACCTACTCATTGCCAGAGATAGAAACTTAAAATTACGAATCCCAGTTGACAGTCACAGTTAACAACCAAAGCTGAAAGGGCGAAGAGAAACCTTCTCACTGGCTTATCCCTAGCGCCTAACTTTGGTGTATAATTTGGCGCTATAATTGCCTCTGTGACTAAGAGGAAATATTTCGATTTCTGTCGCAAAGTGTTCAAAGGGTTAGGGGTGAATGACAACTCCACCCCCACTCGTTCACACTCAAAGCCAGCATTAAGCGTTCTTATACTTCAAGCGGCCTAGAGATTCAAGGCCTTACTCAATTAGTAATCACCGACGATGTGTATCATGAGCCTTAAGCTTTAATTTGAAACAAGTGCTCACCTTAATTCGTAGTTATTATCCTACGCAAATTAATACATTCCCCTTTAGCGTTTGGTGTTAATTCACCTTCCTAATCATCGAATAGTTTTCCAAAAGCTTTGTCCATGGAGTTGGTTTACTTTTATCTTAGGGATCGTTTTAACAGAGAAGTGTTAATTATGGGGAGATAACGGAAAAGAATTTTCGTTGTCATCTTATCTTTCACGGATAAGATATTTCACGTCTAGATTTTTTCTCGTCTCCTTTTGTACTGCTTCGATTTTTCGGAGCAATCTTTCTTTCAGATTTGGGAAGTTTTAAATGAAAATGCTTCTCTGATAGGGGCCTTCAGAATAAATTGAATCATTTTTTATTTCTTTCCACAATAGATAAGAGTCCACTTATTCCAGTGCTTTTGCATTTTCTTTTATCCAATCAAATAAAACATTTTTATTTAAAAGACTTAATTAGGTATTGTAATTAACATATATAGATTCAATTCTTGTTATCGAACTACAAAACTTGACGTTAAAAGTTTATCAGGAAAGAGAAATTATTTTTACCTTAAGAAAATGAATTTAAATGTTTTTTAAACTAAATTGAAAAATTATAGAAAATATTTTGCTTTAATAAGGCTATATAGTGTTAATTGTACAATCATATATAATATTGGATAAGACTGATGCCCAACCCAAATTTTTAACAAGATATATTATTGATGAATATAGAGTTTTGAGTAAAATAAAACAAAAGTGTTAGTATATTGATATTTATAAGAAATTTTGTGCCTTTTATTAGAATGCATTTTCGTATAAACATAAAAATAAGTTTAAGCATATTAGTAATTTGCAACAAAATATATTTTTGATCAATTTAGAGTTTTGCTCAAAATAAAACTAATGTGTTAGTACACTGGTATTTATTATCATCGATAAATACAAATGTATTTATAGGTGATGTTTCCAATTCAATTAGACAATTTAGACAGCAAAAGTTGCAGTAAAAATTTTATCATTTATTTTTTATCAGTTTTAAAACAGCAAAACTTAGCGTCACATTTGCTTTTAAGAATTAAAAAGTTGCTATTTTTTTAAACAGTTAAATAATTTCCATATTTCTTTAAGTTTATTTATGTCCTGTTTCATTGAAGCATAACTGAATCTACGATCCTTAATTTGCAAAATCATTAGTAAGATACTTTTAGATACTTAGATACTAATAAGATACTTAGGCATAATAAAATTCTATAAACAAAGCACAGCAATATGATTTTTATATGTAGAAGGTGTTTGTAAGGCGCACATTTATTGGCAAATAGTTATAGTTTATTGCCAATATAGTCTAGAGATATCCAGTACAAGTGACTGTAAGCAAACGGTGAAAATATTTTAGTATAGGACGTGCATTAATACCGGACTAAGAGTAAGCGAACGTCGTGGTTACCAATGAAACCATTTTTGCCGTTAATGAAATGATACGAGTTAATCAAAATGTTACGATCTGAATGAAATGATAAAATTTTTTCCTGAAGTTCTGTCACAAAATTTCTTAGCACTACTCCGAGTTGTTCTGTTTTGGACGCATTTTTCTTAGATGAATTTTGCTGTCACATAAAATTCTCTAATGCGAGATGATTATTCAGTTATACGCATTGTTCAATGCCTCTTACTTCCCTTTATAATTTTGTACAATAACACTACCTTTCCTACTGCATCTCAAACGCTATCATATTCGTTCTCTTTTATTTTGATTTAATCCTATACATTAAACGTTAGAACTATGTTAAAAAAAAACGCATCCATAAAATTAGCCTCGTTATAAAGCCCATTTTAGTTCCATAAAATTTCAACATCTTTGCATTTTAAGGATTTGTGTTAATTATCTTTACATTATTTACTTTTCATTTAACTATGGAAGTTAATTTGTACCATTCCATTTTTAATATTTATCTTAATTTTTAATACATAACTATGCAATGTTTTCAAATTATATACTAAGTTAATCGAATTTTAAATTTGTTTAAACATGTCAAGAACTACAGCCTTACACTTAAATTCTGATTAAACAAAGCTGTTAAAACAAATTTCTTTTCCAGAACAATAATTATAATTTTTACCATATTATTCGCAATTGAACTATCTGCTGGCATAAATTATGGCACAATCTTCGGTTTTCGAAACATATTTAAACTGTTACAATCAAATATATGGTAATAAAAAACAAAGTTAAATAATAAAAAGCGCATTTCGAAATATGAAACCTCATTCCCTTACTTTGATTTTACACTATATTACAAAATTAAAATTAGAATATCTTAACGCAATGTTATAAATAATTTAACACTCATTCCATAATATATTACAAACAAAAAACATTAAAAAAACAATATAATATAAGAAATAATAAAATTAATAAGCAAAATATTTATAATGAAACAATTCATTAAAAATATAAACTGAATAGAAACTAATAATGCTTTGCATTTTATAAGATTGTCAACAATGTTGAAATTCATGAATAAATAGAATAAGAGTAATTATTTCAGGTAATTCATACTTTAATGAAGGTAAATTGCGTAAATGATCGTATTTAAATGGTACCATTTCTCGGCACATAAATACTTAAATGAGCAATTAAGAGATAAACTACTCATTTGCTTATAAATGGATGGCCAAAATTACATAGATATTCTCTTAAAATGAAGCAATGCTTATTCAACGTAAATTGAAATATTTACTTTTACTTCCTTCGAATTATCAAATGTGTTTTTCATTTAATTAGCAGGAGGGCAGATTTTTATTTCAGCAAATGTCTTAAAAAGCATCATTAAATTTTTACAAATCTCAAAGTTGTATCGTGAAAATTTAAAATTTAATAGTTTTCTAACAGAAATTTTTTCTTGAGAATATTAAAAATTCCATAATTTCTTTATTAAAATGTATATCTCAGTAATTAAATATTTCTGTCATGTATACAAATAGAAATGAAAGGTTGTAGGTATGTTGAGATGAAATAGACTTACTTTCTTTTTCGAAACCTGAAAAATACTCTTTTAAAACGGCAGTATTGTATTTGAATGAGACATAAAATTTTCAATTCCTTATTACAATTCTTTAGATTTTATATTTGGGTTGTACTGGGTGCTATGAAACAGCAATCACAAGAATCGATTCCTGCAATTTCTTTGCTTTTACCAATAAAAGTTTTTGTGGAAGTCACAGATGTTGCTTACTCTTTTCTTATAAAATGATATTTGGCAAGATAGTGGAGGTGAAAATTTATCCCTTATATAAGATATTAAAAAATACAAATCTTATTCCTCTAACATATTGTTTAAACTTCATCTTTATTGGTTTTTCTTCATCAGAATTATGAGTTTATTTTTGAAAGTTTATGAGTTTATTTTTGTTCGGAAAGAAGATAATATTAAAATAATTGCATCAAATCAGTATTTAAACTAGAATTTTCGGTAAGCCATTACCATACGAACGGACAGTTACCAGATAACTAGTGTAAATACAGTATATTTTTGGTTTTTATTCATCAGAATTATGAGCTTATTTTTGACAGAAATGTCGTTACCGTACAGTACAATAAGTTTACTAGATTTTTTTCTCCATGCACAATTAACTATTTATTGCTTCGGAAAGAAGATAATATTAAAATAATTATATCAAACCAGTATTATTTGTTTGTAAGATATTTGTAAGACATTATATTTTATTTATTTAAATTTATTTTTCAAAATAAAATTAAAAAAGACATCAAATAGCTATTAGGACTTCAAATTTTGAAAAGGGCAATTTCTCAAACACCGCTACATTTTCAAACTTAATAATAATAATTTGTTGATCAATGCTTTACCAGATAAACCAGATCGTAAAGTGTAAAAATGTAAATTCTGCTAAAGAAGGTGCAAAATCTGCAATAATCATAAAAAAGAACTGCTGGAAAACTGAAATATTTTAGAACAAAAAGTGGAAATTTCACTGAAGCAAAAACTATGCTCTAAAAAAATTAAAATCTGCAATAAGAAAGAGCATAATTAAGAAACAAAAAAACAGTAAATCGTAGTTGCGTAGCAATAACGGCTCAACCTATAGCTTATTTAATTTCATGGAAAATCAATATATAAGCTTGGAGATCAATATATACGCCTTATGGACAAGCTGCAGTATGTTATGGAAATATTACCTTAATAACTACCTAAATGAGTATATTTTTGATTTGAATTACAATGATTTATTTCTTTAACGAGAAAATCATAAAAGACCCCGTGTAAGTCATTCGGAAATTAATTCTCTGTCAAATTGCCAAACAATTTAATGTATTGTAGTTAAAAACATTCCGATTAAAAGTTCTCAGAGACATGAAGTCCAAAAATTTATACTTTCGAAGGTACGAAGCCTCACTTAAAAATAATAACTTTCAACTCTCTAATACCGTCACGACATCAGCGTAAAAGAATGTGCGCCACGTGGAGGTTGTCGAATTGGAATTTGCACGTGGTATAGCCCTCATAAGAGATGATTGTTTAAACAAAAGGGCACTTGGATATATTCAAATATATATAGTTACGCATAAATATAAAGTCATCAATTACTTGAATGTTATTTAAGTTTTGTTAGGCAGGTTGATTCGCTGCATCACAGGTACATTCTTTTAACTTCGTAGATAAATACTTGATGTTATCTCTATATCGTGCAAAAACCATATTACACTCGCAATGTGTGCGCTAGTACCCAATACACAATGCTGTGTGCAGTGCGCTTCAAGCACCTTTCATCCAAGTGACTGTTGCCCTTACCTCTTACGTTTGACACTCCGTAACTCACAAGCTATCCATTTTTGCATGTCAATGAGAAGTTTTGCATTACAACATATTAAATTCTTAGCCAATTTGACAGAATTGGAAAATTTATGGTGTCCTTTTTAGAACAATTCTTCTCTATGATTTCTCGTTCAGTACATTTTTAAATGCAAAACATCTACCTGAAAAAGTGTTAATTCTAAAATTCTAAGATCAATATATGATTATGAGATTTGTAGAGTGGTTATGGTTGGTTGGTTCTAATGCCACTTGCCACACGGACAAGCCTGCTTGGTGAAACCGAGCAAATTTAAGGCAGAGAGTGCGATTCTTGTTTTTCAGTGGCGCCATCTATGGCTAAGAATTCGACTTCTGCCACATCATACGTCATACCTGGTTATAAGGCGGACCCATTCATACATCCATTCATTCATCCCTAGGTCGTAATTTTGACCTGAATCAGAGAACGATCGATCTCCAATCCGGTACCCCCAGAGGTTTTGATTTGTTTTGGGAACATAGAGGACTTTGCGACTCAACAGAATTTAACGTGGATCAGTCACCAACTACACGGGGAGTCTTCGGCCGAGGGGGTTCGAGCCCACGAACTCTCGGACATGGGCCCAGTGCCCTACCGACCAGGCTATCACGGCCGATGTAGTGTGGTTATTGTACTAGCAATGCGGTTCGTTCACTGACTTACCACAATTAACTTAATTTTTCATTTATTAATCAGCGTTAATAAGTGACCCTCGTCAGATGATTAGATTATTTTTAGATAAGATTAGATTATTTATCAGATTAGATTATTTTATAACTCGTTAGATTATTTTTTTATTGCATGAACTTTAGACTAAATTTCTGATTTGTAAATAAACAAAGCATAAGAAAGTGTCAGTCAAGGGAAAAAATTTTCTTTATTCACAACTCGAGAAGTATTTCCGTAGCATCTTTCCGACCCCACATTTTAAGAATGAAATTTCCAAATCTCAATACATTATAAACTTAAAGAAAAAAAGAATTCTAAAAAATAAAAAATATCGTTTTCAAATTATTAAACAGCAGCGGTCGCCATAGCAACGCATGAAATTACTACACGTGCGCACTGTTTCCTCCAGAACACGAAATTTGAATTAAACTACAGTCTGTATTTTATGTATAACGTGATTACAAAGAATTTGTCCATGATAAGGTGTTTAAAAAATTATAGAATTTATCAAATTCCGAAGTCGTTACAAAAATTAAGGTATAATATTTTTTGCAATTATAAACTACAGCAAGTTACTCTAAAACGTCACTTAATTTTAGTTATTACACAACATATTTCTAATTGAATGACAAAGGTTTCTTCCCAACTATCATTATGTTTACTTTATACCATAAAATAAATATTTAATGTTACAAATTTAAGATGATAACTTAGAAAACATTGCTAAATTAAGTTTTTATTTTATGCAACTCACAAATTGCTACAATTAAAGAAACTGAAAAATTATTATTTTAATTTAGGACGGAAAATTTATTGATGAGCAAACTCATTTGTAAATTTAACAATTCTTTATCATTATAACATAACGTTAACATTATTAATTCGACATTACGAATTTATAATCATAGCTTCAAGGAAATCCTTAAAATTCAGCTTTTATTTTATTGCTATGAAAAATTGATGTAAGCAATGACTTTAAAATGATAATTATTTTCATTTAGGTTATAATACATTTACCTAAAGCTCTTACAATGTTAACATTTTAGTTCTGAGCTTGATCTTAAATAAAAAAAAAAATTTGTTTTGTGACTTGATAGGTGTTCAGGCAGACTTTATTTCCAAGGCACTTGCATCATTAGCCGTAATGGAATCTCCCAAGTGGTTTTCTCAGTGTTAACTAAGTCATTAACTAGAATCTCTTAACCAAAGCAAGAAAGAGACAGAGATGAGACCCTAGGGTATTCGCAGGTATGTACTGGAAGGGGAATCTCCGGATTTGAGCCCTAATGAAGATGATGATGACATGGTGAAGATTTTTATTTGAGTTAAGCACGGAACTCGCAGAAAAATTGAGGGGTGATTTTTTATTAATGTCTGCCTAAAGTAACTGGTTTGTAATGGCAATACGTTTTTAGTGTCGAAATCGAAGCAACTTATTAAATTTAAGGCATAAAAGTTGAAAACTAAAAGAAAACATTATTTGGAATTTACGTGTGAGGAATTGTGCAAGAGATTCATTAAATTTTTATTAAAAGTATTGTTAATTTATTTCACTCAGGTAAAATTATCACTCATTAAAATTATATATATATATATATATATATATATATATATATATATATATATATATATATATATATATACATATGAACTGCATTTTTTAGTAAAATATTCTTTTGATTAAACTAAATTTATTACATTTCTTAACGAAATTATTGATTAGTAGATAGTAAGTATTTAATGATAAAAAAATATTAGAATAATATAAAAAACATTGATGAAATACTTATGAAGAAAAGGAATTATTTATAATAATAACGAAATACTTAAGGTTACATAATTTATGTGGATAGGGAAATATTTATGATTCATATAAAAATAAAGATATCTTTATTATTGAAAATATTATAATACTTTTCGCGCAGTTACAAAAAGAGAATGTTTAATATGTAAAATTAAAGGGATATTTACAATATGATAAAATTTTGAGTTAACGATGGAACTTGTTGAGAAGTTAAGATGATTAATCAGATTTAATTTATTATTACAATGAAAATATTTTTAACTGCAAGCAATAAAGCATTTCATATTTAAAAAACTTATTTTTGAAATATATTCTCAAACTTAATAATTATAGCATTAATGTGAAACTTTCGACAGGAAAAAAAACTTTTAACAGCTTAATAAATTTCTTCCGAAGCAGGAGTGCTTAAGGGCATAAAAGATCTAAGATTGATACATTCTAGAACTATATCAACTAATTGTTTAAACATTAAGTGAATAATGAAAAAATATTCAAATATAATCGTTTGAATGGATTTCTTAAACTAGAAATTCGAAGGCTTCGTCAATATTATTAGATATCATATTTTTATTGTAATGTCTAAGTAAATACTCGAACTGAAACATAAAACGTTTTGATTGTTTGCCACAAGCATAGTTATATATGAAAATATTGAATTCCTTACAGTCTGTTTGAAATATTTCTTTCATTATTAAATTAAATCGATAAGAAATTTAAAGTAAGAGTTTACAAAGTATTATCTTCTCTTGGAAACATCTTTCCTTAAATTATTTTATTTTTCATCTTTAGTCAGTTTTCTTTAAAATATTTTTTTCAAAATTGCGACTGAAATCACAATGTTTGGAAATATGAATCTGATTTTTATTAAAAAGACTTGCTTACTAGTTATAAATCGTTATATTTCATTTCTAGTAATAATTCCTTTTTGAATCACTAGAAAGATCTCATATTATAAATGTAAGCATTTAAATACGTGTTTCCAATATTATTAGAATTAATATTGACTAGAATTAACTTCAAGAAAAATTTAATTTCAATTTAAGCTATGTAAAATACATAGGAAATTATATATTACGCAATAATAAATCATATTACAATATATGTATAAAATATATATCACCATTAAACGAAAAATTATTCGTAAATTTATCTAATTCTTACAAGTAAAAAAAATGAAGACCCATTTGCTACCCTCAAGATTCAAAAACAGAGCTACAAAGAAAGGCCCTTGCCAATTCTGGTAACTAATATAGCCAAATGTAACGAAGAATTTTGATTTGAGTGTTTTGTAACAGTGAAAATTTGCAGTTTTTTAATTTCGTTAGAAATATTTGAAATATGTTTGGAATATTTTTACCATAAGTGTGTACAAAAACAGAATTCTTTTTCAAAAGAAAGTATATTTAAAAAACAGTATATTTAAAATGAGTTTGCTTGAATATTCCGATTCTCAATTGAATCTTACAATATTACAAAATAGACAATAGAGAAAAAAAACCCACACGAAACAAATCTTTCAATTCTCTTCTGGTTTACAAAACAGCAAAAATTATTTCAAAATACTTTTTTAAAAAATAGTTTATGGAAATATATATATTTTTTTAAATTTCTATGCAAATCTTTATGAAAACTATTCTGAGACTATTCTTAAGAAAACTATTAGAAATTTTAAACATAAATCGTGCTATGGTGCCTCATACTGCTATACAAATTATTTGTGATGGAGTACATACATATATATATATATATATATATATATATATATATATATATATATATATATATATATATATATATATATATATCATATCATATATATATATCATATAATATATATATCATATCTATGATATGACGATCATATATATATATATATATTCAGCTTTTGTGCCGTTTGTCACTACCCCATTTCAAAACCATATATGCAATATGTAAATATATCCTTATTGAAGTGCACTTTGAATTACGATATTAGAAATAAATTATAAATTTAATGAGAATTTTAGGAAGTATATTTATTTAAAAAGAAAATGGCAACCACCTATTTTAATATTCATTTATGTAAGATAATCCCCTCTGCAATGCAAATAGTGAAAAGGGAATAAGTTACTTTCTGTGTATATAAGCTTTAATTTTCAAATTTAACATTCAAGCATCTAAAACTCGTTTTTTCACTTAATCCTTCACAATTTATAAAGGATTGAAATGACGCATATAGAAACAAATGACGTCCAATGCATCATGGGAAAGCGAATCTCTTCTCTAACATGGATGGAGACGAAAGTATTGTATTTACTTTACCATCTTTCATCCTAATGAAACAATGAAGATCATTAATTTTCTCTGTTTGCACACTGAAATCGATAATTAAACAATAGAGTGAAGAGAGCAAGGCAGGAAATGAAATCAGGAAAAAAAATAATCTCCTCTTCTGGTGAATTTTACACTGAATAGAGAGAGACAATGAAACTCGTTATTCGTATAATCTCTTGCAAAGAACTCTAATGTTTATTCTATTTTTGAATAGGTGTTAGTGAATATCGCAGTCTGTAAATTTCTTGAAATAAACTCGTTTCCTGGAAAATTGTTTACACTAATTATTTATGTTTATTTTGTCTGTGATCATTCTTGGTCATTGTTAATAATAGTTTGATCATCATGGTTATTCTTATATTTTCTAAACAGGTAATTAACAAAAATATCCGGGCAGCGCTTATAAACTATGCAAGAAAGGACTGTTCATTATTCCTTAGAAATACGGAACTGAATTTTTATTTTTTCATAATGTTCGCAATCGGTAAAGTCAGTTAATTTTGGAAAGAATTTCATGCTATGTTTATTTAAGAAAAATAAAATTAATTTCGACAAGCCTACTCTATCTTAATTAACTGACTTTAGATATTTTTATGTTATCATGCGTATTCAATTTACGTCATATTTAATTTGAAATTAAGTTCGCTATCGAATTCATAATGTTTAATATATATAATATTTTATTTAAATATCATGATTCACAAGATTCAAAGTCTTGAAATAAAATTTAGATACAATACAATTCATACTGAGTTTAAAATAAAATATTCTAAGAAACTTTTCATTTTTAAATAATGTTTAATTAGTTTTTTTGAGAAGAATTTCGAAATTGTATAAAAAATTACCGTTAAAAAATAATTTTTTATTAAATTCCCATTTGATAAAAATTAATGATTAATTACTTTAATCATTGTGATCAATTTAATAATCATTTAGTCCATAAGGAAACATTTGTAGCGATAAAGAATATAAATATGATACAAAATTTAGCGAAATAATTTTCCGATTCATTCGTATTGAAATAATTATTTGTTAAAACATATTTTTTTTCACTGAATATTTTTTAAAATACAAATAATTCATTAAATGTTTAAGGAAAAACGTCTAACGACAAAAAATTTAATTGCGATTTAGAAGCAATGCTTTAAAATTTAGAAAATGATCCAAGTCATTTTCTTTGTTAGACCCCTTTTCACTTATAATCATTAAAAATATGTACAGTGTTTTTCAAACTGCATTTTGTAATTAGAACCGTTATAAATTCTCTAAAAAGATATACTGTTGTTATTTAACATCACTTTAGTTTTAAACATCACTTACTTTTACTCGTTTTTAACACAAATTTACTCGTTTTTAACACAAATTTACTTTTTAATCGTTATCGCCACTTTAAAACGTATGATTTATTATACAAATCACTTGAACCTTTAACTGGACAAAGAAAATTTTAATGACGGAATTATTGTAAGTTTGAAGTTATAAATAAATGACTCGTTAGTGAAACTAGCAAAAAGGTAGTCGAAAATATAATGACTAAAAACATTATAAAACATTATTAGAAAAGAAACATTAACATTATCACTTACATTTAATTATCTTTATTTATTTATTTATTCTTTGTGCAATTCGAGTAAAGTTTTAACGCGCAAAAAAACATGTCTGCTTAACTTCACACGTTAATGTAAAATTTCAAGTACTTTTTTCCAACGAGATTTTATTTCAAATCAAAGAAATTTTATTTGAAATTAAATCCAATCGAAAGAGTTTTATAACTGTAATTTTTACCGAAGCGCTTTGGTAATAATTTTGGTTAGATTAACAATAAAATATAGTTTATTATTAAGTTATAAAATTTGGTAAATTGGGTTAAATTCAGTAGTTTCATCGTGATACTGAAGAGCAAAAAAATTATTTACTCAGTTAAAATACTTTGTATTTTTTACTAAATGTGGTACAAAACTGCCATAATGCAGTAAAATTTACCGTGTTTCTGACTCTATGTGAAAGTATGGTATTTTTTCAAAGGTAGTTTTCTAAAACAGAGATGGCTTCATATTAAGAGATAAAATTTGGTAAATTTAGCAATTGTATCATAATAGTAAAGAGCGTAGCATAAAAATATATTATTCGGTAAAATTTACTTTTCAGTATTGCAATTTTTACTAAATATGGTAATAAGAACTATAGTTTTTACAGACCAATTTTTTTTGTAAAATCATTGCCCTTCATTTATTTACTATTAATTAATAAATATACTAAAAAATTAACAAATGACAGGTTTAAGTACCGTATATTTCGGTTTATTAACCAGAATATTTTGCCAGATATGTCATCACCGAACAGTGCGGTTATTGCACCAGTACTTGTGTTTCTTTGTGCATAATGTCTAAATGTGTAATGATTTTTTTTCTCTTAGTGGCGACACTTATGGCCACTATTCCCCTTTTATTTTAACTGAATATTTTAAGTGATCTATAAAAAGGAGACCCTGAAAACTACATGGCATTGAAAATCGAAAAAATCTAAATCTATATTACATTTAACAGTTTATAAATAACTCTGCTTGCAATTTAAAATGATATTATCTATTTATTAAACAAATGTAGTTGTTTCAAATAGTGTCACTATTTTTATTCATTAAATTATTAATTACACATTTAAATTCATATTTCGCTGAAATCTTTATCTTTTCACAAATCTTCCACTGCTGCAGCCAATTTCAATGCTTTTAATTCCTTCCAATCATATCAAATGCAATCCTATTTATCACATTATCATTAATAATATAGAATTTCGAACTAATATCTTTTCAATTTGTAAAATTTAAAAAAATTCCCCAGTTCTGAAGGTGAATCTTATCTATGCACTGATGCCTACCATAAAAAACCGGTACTTTGGATGCATCATCTGTAAAATCCATTTTATCCTAAAATCCCTTTTTACCATTGACGAAATATATCTTAATTTGAACAGTAATAGTTATTTAATTAGATTGATAAAAGGATTTTACGGTAATTATTACTGTAAAAACTATGCTATACCAGATTTTTCGTTCCGTAATATGTTCTGTATTTCATTTCCTGGTAAAAAATACCTCCCATCTGGAGTGTCGGTACTTTTTACTGTAATTTGATCCGGAATTTTTTTATCTATTTCTTTCGGAATGACATCGGCTTTTCAAAAATGGCATTCTCTTCTTTCCAGAAATGGTTTATAAAGTTATTACATAAAAGTTTCTAAGAATCAGAATTCTATAAAACACTTAATTTTTTTTCGAAATATATTTTATGAAATCAAAGACCACCATGAGTTGCTCAGAAAATTTGATCTAAGTTCTTCAGATAATTCTAATTTTTTTTATCTCCAGAATAGTAATATTTTTTTCTGTCATCAAATAGAGAATTCCGATATTTTCTGACATTCATTTAGAAGGTTTTAAATATTTTTTGCTTTAAACTTATGAAGCTGTGAATTCAATTCGTAAATACCCTAATAAATATTAATTTAGATAAATTTAACTTATTTTCCAATTCAATTGTATATTTAAATAATGCATTTAACTTTATTAAACTTGATAGTTAAAATAGTCGAATAAATTTTTAAAACATGGTATTTCTTACAAACTCTTCAATGCTCAAACAAAACTTTATGCCATTAGACAAAGAATATAATGTGTGTTTTGGAATGTTCAATGAAAAGAATGAATAAAAAAAGCTAACATAAGTCAGATATAATTTTACTACCAGGACTAAATGATTCATACTTAGAGTAATAATACGGTAGAAACTGTAAAAAGCATAAATTTGAAACAATTTATACTCAAAAAGAAAGTTAGTTTTAAAGAGAGCAATTTCTAGAGCAGTTAGTTCTAGAGAGCAATTTTTTTATTTCAGTGCAGTTCCTCTTTCTAAACCACAGTCTAGAAAAATTTATTGAAAGCTCAAACAATATTTAAAGTTAACTTTCATAGGAAGAGCATTGTGTTTTACAATTGTAAAGCAAAATGCCAAGAATTTCCCTTGAGGTTCCAATACAATTCAGGTTAGGTTTATTTATTTTTAGTAATTTCTCACGTTTTTCCTTATGTTATGCTTTTCTATAATTTACTCCATATAGATATTAAAAATGTCATTTTAGTGGTTTTTATTAAACATCAAGTTTAATAAAAACCACTAAAATGACATTTTTAATATCTATATTTCTCTTTTCAATTTCGTTCTAATATATTTCTTAAACTACGCAGAAGAAACTACAGCGTATAATTACCTCATGTGCAAATTAATAAAAAAAAATTGCAATTTCATGAATTTGCACTGTATCAATTTTTATGGCACCAATTTGTAATGTATCAATTCGTATTTCATCAATTTGTATTGTATTGATTTGTGTTGTAACGATTTGTATTGTATTTGTATTATTATCAGAATATTTATTCCTAATTACCATTTTTATTGAGAAAACGAATCACTGAATGCTTTAACATACTTAGATATAGGTAGACGAATCCTAAGATTTTATGCTTTTTTTATTTCATATATCTTATTAAATTTAAGATTTCCCAAAATTGCCTAAAGAAAACAATTACTTTTGCATTCCTTCTTACATCCAAAATGAATATTATTACAAATGTATACCTATGTTTTAAATTCTTGTTTTTTTATATGCGCTAAGATTTTTAACTTTATTATAAATAAAATAACTGTGAAAGCATAATATACGAAATATAATTTTGTATAACGCAGAATATCACGCAAAGTTAAATGATGTTTCGCAAGGTAGTAATTAAATAAAAAAAAGGTTGAGGATTGATAAATCAACTTATAAATACATGACAATAATGCTTTGAGCCGATGATTTATTCCTTTCAAAGAATGAAATAAATTAAATACTTTAAAAAGCGAATCCATACAGTTATCACCTTGTGATCATATGGGGTCTAATTTTGTTTCAAAATATTTAACTTCCTTCAAAGTAAACTTTTAAAAAATTAACTTCTTGTGTCCATTTCCTTCACTTCATAATTATTATTTTCAAGTTGAATGAAATACAAAATGAAAAATACTGAATAGTTGAAGGAAAATTTATAATGTTTTAATAATTTTCATTCGGAATATTTCAGCCTTTGTTTTTTGCTATTTGTTTAAAATCAAACAGCCATCTCTTAAAATTGAAACAATATTATATGTAGTCGTAACTGTACTTTCAACTGTACTCTCTATTAATTTACTCAACAAGCAATTTATATATAGCTTGATTAAAAGAAAATGCGTATAATTTCTATGCTATTTCCCAGTAACATTTAATGATGAAAGTGATGTCTTATGGCGCGTTCCTACTGCAATACAGCAGAGCGTTTAATATGTAAAATACCTAGGATTGATCCGAAAGTGGATGTGTGCAAAGTAATAATATTATACCGAATAATTTAAAGTTTATAATTAATAAGGTTGATATTTAATTATGTAATTTCATTGATTTTAGAAAATTAAAAATTATTTAAAAAGAATCATTATTTGCTCGTTTTACACAGATTTTAACATGCTCTAAATTATTATTATTACTGCAGAAATCCATAAAAATTGGCTCTAAGAATGATGCCCTCAGCACACGAAATTAGAAAACAAAATTAAAAATGGAAACAAAATGAAAACGAAAGTAAGTAAACAGTAGATAATATTAAGCCCTAAAGCTGCATTAAATATAATCACTAAAACATTTTTTTTATTTCCAATGAGCTGCATTATCGGTCTTGCCGATGAGCAGACCTAGTGCGTTCTCCAGAGGTGGTATCCACTCTTTCAGGACCACCACAATGGGTGAGATACCGTTGGTCATGTTAATTTGGACGTCTAGTTTCTGCCACACTAGATGGCAGCACCGAGACTCTATTTGGATGCTAAAGTGCACTAGGAATTTAATTTTGCCGGAAATGCCAAGAGCCAATAAGGCACTCCAGGGATCTTTTACATGCCGTATAATCATACGACATGGCCGCTGAGGATTTTCTGCATCCCGAAAATCCGGTGTCTGGGCCGGGGATCGAACCCGCAGACTTGGGCTCAGAAGGCCGAGAATCACTAAAACATAGCTCAATGAAGACAAAAAGGATAAAACATGAGAGAAAAACGAAGAGATAGTAAATTTTATTAAGTACGCATAAGCTGCAAGTATATAGAACTCAAAAAATAAGTTTTAGTGTTGAGAAAACATGGAAAATAATAAGATTAATTAAAAGAGAAAATGAAAAATTATAAAAATAAAATAATTATAAAAATAAAATAATTATAAAAATAAAATAATTATAAAAAAACATTGAATTTTTTTATGTATCTTATAAAAAACATTAAAATTCAAGAAAACAGAATAAAGAAAATAAGATATAACCTCTTTATCAGCTCACACGGTTATATTCACAAACAAGAGTGCTTTCTGATCTTTCTAAATCTAGCAACAATGTCACCGTTTTTAACAATACATTTCAAAATAGCTCAAACATATTTTCACTTCAAACTCCCCAGAATTACTTAATATCATTAATATATTTTAATAGGCAGCAGATTTGAACTCAGAAATTACATATTCTTCTATTAAAGACAAAATTATCTGTTTGAAAATATCGCTTCGCAGATTAATCTGTAGTAAGCAGCTTTCTACTTTCTAACATGAAGTAGAGCAGGTCAAGAGCTCGAGATTGCTGTTGTTTACATTTATATTGAAAACACCAAACACCATATATATATATATATATATATATATATATATATATATATATATATATATAATATAAATTTTTTATTTTTTAAAACTTTTTTTACATTTTCTGTAGCATATACATTTTTTTTGGTCTCAAAATAAATTTCTCAATCCTTCTACTTTATTTACTTTTCTTCAAAAAAACAACAAGAGTAAACATTTTATTCCAGCCGAAATACACAAAACCGTGTCGTTGCTTTAAATACTGCTTGTAGACTCAGCAAACTCTCAAATATTGATTTGCATCTAGAATATTATATCTCAAAGCTATAAAAACGAAGTTGGCGTGGAAAAAAAAACATTATAAGAAATGACAAGCTTGGCGGAAATGAGAGATCTCGAATCAGAAGTCTAACGGAGTCAGGTAATTGCTTCAACTTAGTAAACAACTTCAGAAGAGGAATTTCTTCCAGAATAATATAAAAAGCTTGTGCCCATCCAAAGGTCATTTAAAGACGGAATTACTTCCTCTCCGAGGAAACTTAGTTTTTTAATACCTGTTTGCTTTCGAATGTTAGAAAAGAGCGAGAAAAAGTTTTTTTCTTCTTTTTTGAGTGGAGGGAAAAAAATGTTTTAGTAATTTCGAATGTAAATTTGATCTGCGCCTTCTCCCGTCCGGCAAATAAGAAAACTGAAATTTTAGATTTCTTGAGTGTTTTTCTATGTATCTGATGAGGAATTTTTTTCCCTCCTTATTTCGTTTTTTTTTTCGATGCTGTTCACTTGAGTACCCGGTACACGTTTGTTTTTTCTGATGTTCCAAATTAGGGATTTCCATTAAGGGTGACTAACAAATAATCCGTGACAGAACTGACAGGCTTATTTGACAGAGAAATAATTGAAAGTGTAGTTTTTTTCCGTTTTACAAGCAGGAATAATATTTGATTAGAAAAAAGTTCAAAAGTTTAAGCAAGAAATAATATATATAAGAAAATTAGATAAAATTATTGTTAAAAAATTCTTTATAAGTTTAAAAATTTTTGAGTTATTTCGTTTTTTAAGGCCTTTTCATTTTCTTCTATGCTGTTAACTTAAGTACCCTGTACACTTTTCTTTTCTTCTGATTTTCAAAATTAGGGATTTCCATTAAGGGTGACTAACAAATAATCCGTGACAGAACTGACAGGCTTATTTGACAGAGAAATAATTGAAAGATGCTGTTAACTTAAATTCCCAGTACATACTTCTTTTTTTTTAATCAAAATTAGGGATTTCTATTAAATAATGCGTGACAGAACTAGCAAGCTTTTTTGACAGAAAAATATTTAAAACTATTTTTCCTTCTTTCAGCATTACAAACATAAATAGCATCTTACTGGAAAAAGATCGAAAGTTTAAGCAAGGAATAATATTTATAAAATGTGTAGATAAAATTATTGTTTAGAAAACATTTTTAACTTAGCTTGAAGAGGAGCGTTTTTTTTTCCTCTTTTTTTCGTTACTCTCAATTTTTCAATGTTTCCTTGAAAATCCAGCCCATTTGATACTCCTTCTTTTACGTTTTAATTTAGGGATTTCCATTAAGGGTAACTAACAAATAATCCGCAACAGAACTAACATGATTTTTTTGACAGATAAACAATTAAAAGTATTTTTTTCTTTTATCCGCATTACGAAAAGAAATAAAATCTTATTAGAAAAAGAACATAAATTGAAACAAGGAATAATATTTAGATAAAAGTATATGGGATTATTGTTTAGAAAACAATTTTAACTTTAACAATTTTAAAATTATTTCTTTTTTTCTCATGTTTTTTGTTTTTTCCAGTTCTGTTTACTTAAGTACCTAGTACACTTTTTTTTAGTTCCAAATTAAATGCATGCATTTAGAGTTACTAAATAATTAAAAGTTTCTGACAAGAAAATAATTAGAAATCTTTTTACTCTATCCAAGCAAAAATGATTTAAAGTCTTATTCGATGAAAAATCAAAATTTAATCAATAATGAAAAAAAAATTGACACTACTTTAAAAGTTTATTTGTTATTGAAATTATTTTCGTTATAATATTTAACTTTTTAATGCTTTTCAATTGAAAAAAAAACAGCTGACTTTTTTGTAAAAATTTAAATAATGTATTTCGCTATTAGGATGCCTAAAAAAATAATCTCTGATAGAAATATCAGATTTTTTCCTTTAGTAACACGAGCAAAACTAGTTTAAATCCTGAAGAGAAAAGGATTATTGTTGATATTTTTAACATGAAGTATTCTTTGAAAGAAAGAAACAAAAAGCTTACATTGCACAGTATGAAGCTATTAGCCGTTTAAAATTATATTTTTATTATTTCGTTTTAATTTGATTTTTGTTTTGAAACCCAGCAGACATTTCTGTTCAATTTAAAAACCAGACACATATATATTTTTCTGAAGTTTCTAAATTGCAAATTAGGGATTTCAAAACTCAGAATGAATCAAAAATAATCCGTGACAGAACTGAAATATTTTTTGGCTGAACCAAATATTTTTTTTTTCTTCTATGTTACTAACAGGGCTATAATAAAATCTTATAGGGAAAGAATCAAGAGTTCACGAAGTAATATTTATGAGAAAAAGGAACTAAATTTATAGTTGAGAAATAGTTTATAATTTTACAAAGAAAAAAGTAATTCATTTGATAGAAATACTATAAGTATTTTAAATACTTCATTTTTCATTGTTAAATTATTTTTCGAATGAAAAACAGTTATCTCTTTTTATTCTTCTTGTTCCAACATATGATAAATAGCCAAATAATATTTTTTTTCAAATAATCTGTGATTATACTTTTAATTATACTTTTTACTTAAATTTAGATCCGGGAGGTCACGAGAGTCTTGTGGCTTTTAGGTGACTTTATCGATCTCTGTTGTTAAGCGTTTTATAATGTTTTTAAATTATCAATAATTTTTCTAAAATATTGAATCTGAATATCTAATATTCGTTCTGGGTAAATGAAATAAGCAATCAATACATCTGTACTTAACAACACAGCGAAATTCTGCACAAAACTGCAGGAAATTCTAAAAGATGTATGTCAACACAGTTAATAAAGCAAAAATTACTTAATTTTTTTAAATTTATTATTATATTTTGTCATTTTTGTTGGCTTTAAAACATACGATTAATCAAAAAGAGGTTGTAGTAGTAAACCCCATCAAAACAAAAATAAAACATATTCAGCATCATTTCTGAAAACTTATCCTTTTAGATTGATAAAAAAAATCAAAACAACATTAAAATCAAGATTAAAATCTCTCACGATAACATTTGAAAAAATAACATTTTGAAAAATAATATTTTAAAAAATAACATTTTATAAAATAACTTATAACGATAATGCTAAGCTGAGTACTCGAAAGCAATGTAATTACGTAGTTAAAGCAATCGAACCCATTGAGCGCAAGTTATTCCTTTGGCATGGTCAAAAAATTGAGCTACGTATTACAGCATGAAACTGACATAGTTCCATCTCATATTTTAAAACTTAAAAAACAATGTTTTTTAATTGATTGATTTATATCAATTTCTTAATTATTCAGAGTGTCATTGTTCCGATTTCCTTCGTCATCCAAAAGTTTTTTTGTCAAATACAGTAATTTAACATTAAGCAACTTAAATATTGATTAACTTGAAGGTTATCCACAATATCAACTTTCTTCGATCAAAAGTTAACTCAAGATTGAATCGAGTTAGCATGTCTTATATACTGGTGGTATACTAGTAGATGTTTAAATATCGTAGTGGTAGTTGCGCTACAAACTATATTTGGATTCCAAAATCTATGTAAAAAAGTGTTATGCATGTTAAGACACAGTCACAGTCTAAAACACAGTCACAGTCTTAACATCTGATGCGTGCTTAACATATCTATCAGTTAAAACTTGCGAGTCCTCAGCGTGATATTATTTGTATTTGTAATTGAACTTAGCTTTCATGATTTAATTAAAATTTCTGATTATGAAAAACACAAAAAAAAGAACATTCCTCTCTTTTTATACAGTTTAGATAGTTGCTTATAATATTTATGCTATTTTGCTAGTTATTTTCAAGAATAGTCAAATAAAAGTTGTTTATATCATAATGCAACTTCCTTGCTAGATTGCAAACTTGAAGTCCACCCAGCCTCTGGTTTATGATTACCAAATTTTGCGTAAAGTAAAGGCGGTATAAGTTTAATGATGACCACATAGTCACAATCCTGGTATTGGTCTTGAAATTGTGGCATTTTTTGTCGTCTTCATGTTCCTTTCACGGACGGTACCAGATCTCTTAAAAAGCATCTTCTTGCATCTATTGTGTTATTTTATGAGCAGAGTTCATTATTTTTCTATGAATCTTTAACATGCCAATTGTTATTTCATAGACAATTCTGTTTATTTTACAGGCTAATACTATATTTGTTACAATGTGAAATTATAGGTGATTCGTAAATTAAGACTTAAGTATTTTTTTACGGACTTTGTCGGGAGTCTCTGCTACCAGCATTTGTCCGCAGTTGTACATGGATTTTTTACGGTGTATATCTAAAAGGATAATTCATGATAATGTATGAAATAATACATTTTCCACAACTATCTTTTTGCGACAAATTAATTCCATACTTTTTAATCTTCTATATAATCTTGTTAAAACCATATTCGATTTTTTTTAATGTATCGAAATTTATTTGCTCAAATTTGTCAGAAAAAATGCTTATCAGATTTGTCATAAAACAAAATAATATAGTAGTTAAAAATTTGAAGGAATGACTCACTGCGCATTTTAAACTATTTCTTGAAAATTGATAAGTAAATTCAGAGTCATTAATTTAAATGTACAAACTAACATTGACGTTAACTTAGAAGATTTCATTAAATTTTTTTTTAAAATGACTATACCATCTGCAAGATAATGTTTTAACAATAAAAATTGTTTAAAAAGTTAAATCAGTTCTTCTTTTAAATTTGGCTTCTTAAAACATGTTATTATCAGCATTTTTTACCAATGTAGAAAAATTATATCACATTAATTAAAAGCACTGATCCACTCTGTTTTCCATTAGACTTATCAGATGAAAAATTCGAAAGTTTGGTTCAAAAGGGGTGAATATCTTTTATATTTCTTCTTTTATTTTATCTTGATCTTTTTATTTTTTAATCCATTTTATACAAAGTGAAAATAAAATCGTTTGGAAAGTAAGAATTGAGGAAGAAAGCAAAATAATTAAAACTGCCATGATAAAGGTTGACAAAGAAACTTTCTTAGTTTTAAATTATTTGATTTGAAATAAACTCCTCAAAAGAAATATTGCTTTCTCATATTTTCAGAGAAAACTTTTATGTGTAAGGGCTAATTAAAGAATACACTTCCCCAGACATTTTTCCATTTAGCAATTTTGAAATTACAGGAACATAAGTAATTGAATGTTCAAAATAAAGCCGAAAAATATCAATCGTAAAAGTGACCAACGATTTAAAAAATGGATTAAAAAACGATGGAGATCGAAAAATTCGGTTTTCTGTAAATGCAGGAAAAGAAAAAAAAAATATTTTTTCTCACCAAGCCTAATTTAGCTACAAAACTCACAAAATTTAGGTACAAAGCTCATTAAATTAAACTACAAAATTCATTAACAGGTAATTTTAACTGAGAAATCTAAAAAATTATGTTTTCAAATTAATCATCATTTGCAGTGGCATGCAGTCAAAGAAGAATGCATGGTTTTATATGTTTCTCGAAACCGACGCCATCTATTGACATAACAAAGTGCAAAATTAGGATGTAAAAACATGGTTTCATAAGCAGCATGCAAAAGCCATTACATTTCTATCTTCTTTTTACTTAGATTGACCCGATTGTAAAAGTAATTTCTAACATTTCAGCATGCACGGAAGTAATATTTTGCGTATTAAATTATTGCCATTGAGCTCATTAAAATAATTTACTAGAATGATACGTAGTAAATTTTTCCCTATTCGTTTCGTTAATCATTGTCTCTCGTTGCTATCTCATAAAGAATGCCCCATTTAAGTAAATCATATGAATTTTAATGTTTGTTTTTATTTATTTTGCATATTTAAATACAAATATAATACTATGGAGAAAAATCTAATACTATGTGAAGCCTTTTAAATACAGTAAATATTTAGCGAATCCTTAACATTAGATTCGGAAACAGTTTTCCAAGGGCTAATATTTAAAAGATATATAATTTATTCATAAAAGTATCAATACAAACTGCAGTAATAGGAGTAAGGGCATATTTTTTATTTGACTTGTCATCATTGATTATAACTTAAGAACTGAAAAATATCTAGATTCTGAAAGAAATAACATTTTTGAAACTCAAATAACTGAATTGTATCTTTATAAAAAGAGGCTTGAAATATTGAGATAAAGTAAAAAAAAAATATTAAATTTTTTATAATTCAATAAATAGTGCTCTTTCCTATTATGACCTGTTCAGGATCACACGAAGAAATAATTCATAATAGAAAAGCACCAATAGCGGCGTATGACGCTATATCCACTATATTTTTATACTGATGATGTGCCGTAACTCCCCTAGGTTGTCGCAACATTTATGCGATCCCCTATTATATATATAACGTTTTTAAACTTGTATATTTCGAAAAAATAGATTTAAAAAAAATGTCATTTGAAAAAAAAAACACTGTATATTGGAAAGTGATCTTGAAGTGTTAGAAAAAATCACGTGCAGCATAAAAAATAAATTCTAGTGTTATTCTAGTGTAAATTAAAATCATTGAAACAGCAAATTATGAACTAATGTTGTTATTTAAAATTATAAAAATTTAATAAAATTATCCATTTCACAAAGTATATATTTAAATTCTTATATAACAACCTATATTAAACACGTTACATTTCCATATTTTTTTAACAACTTTCAAGATTCAAAAGGACTAATGTGCTAAAATTCTGTGACAAATTACAGTTACTTGTACAGTATGAGTTGTTTTCCGTTTATAAATCAGCTTAAATTTCGGTTGAAATTCTTTCCAAACTTCGAAATACTTAAAATTATCCGCATCGAAAAGTCTAATTTTTTGAATTAGTTACGCTATACAGCTATTTAAACGTAAGTTTTAAATAAAAAAATTTAATTATTTAGTTTTCTTCACCTAACATAAATTATTATTATTTTAAATACTAACTAAATTTAGCATAATACGGTTTTTTAAGAATAATTTGTCCGTAACTATGTTAATACACAATTTTTCTTATCTCAATAGTCAACAAATTGTCTTCATTCATTATTAAAAGATTTTCCTATTTACATCTTTACTTTTCTATCCACAAAATGCATGAGGAAAGTGACTCAAGCAATGAAGTTTTCACAAAAACTGACTAAACGCAGTAATACTTTTCGAATATTTGTGCATGTTCTGACAGTTTGTTCACATATGAATGAACATTACAAAATTGTAATTGAGAAAGTTGAAAGTAGCTTCACCGTTGCCAGAAAAATATTTACGAACTAGTACGGAAATCAAAGAATGTAATTAGAGATTTGGTGACTGGAATGTTTGGTTGCATGGCAACAGAAGTCTGCTGACAAGACTCTCTTTTACGTACTTCAACTGAAGTAATTTAGAAAATGAAGGGGATCAGAGGAGTGATGGAAAGGAATGCAGCTGCGTAATACTTCTAAATGAAACACGAACCAATCTCTGTAACTAAAAATGAAGTTCTTGATTGTTTGTAAAAGATTCACTGAAATATACGAAGTGAAATGCATTTTAATTTATATGCAAAAAATGTCGATTTTTAAGAAATTACGTAATTGTTCATATTTTTTCCCTCGCACTTGTATCTGACTAATTCTTAGAAATATTTTCAATTTTAAAGTGTCTTTTCGTAATAAATTTTGTCCTAAACGTTAACAATGCATTAAAATAAAACCCAAAATGCAAAAAGAGTATATGACAAAGCGAAACGACTTAGAGGCAGATGTCTTATTCGAATTTGTTTTTAATAAATTCACTTTTAATCATTTAATTCACTGTGTTCAAGTTGTTTCCAAATGACGCATATTTCTTCAATATTTAATAATTATGAAAATTTAGCTTAATATTTTCATGCTATTTCATTCCAAATAAGACATTCTGCAAATAATGTGAGAATGACGTACTATAAAACCCTAAATGTGTAAAACAAATATTTTGAGTTTAAATGAATTTAAAACAAGTCAGTTATTTTTATTTAAATTTACCGAGAGTACTTAGCAATATTATTCTTCAGAATAAGTAAGTCGTAATGGCTAGTAAATAAATATTTAGAAATTCTAGGATAATTGACAATTTCATGACTGATCTGATTCGTATAATTATTTTTCTTTTGTAGTAAGGTAATGAGCAATAATTTGCTGCCTTGTTTGCCCCAATTTTGTTTTTAGAATTAAATTATTTTTTAACAATTAATCTTTACTCGTTAGTTTAACTTCAAATGTCATACTCTTTTGCAAAATAAAACATTGCAAGCTTAGAGATTATGGTAGTCTTAAATTAACCAACTGGATTTGATTATTCTGTGTTACGTTCTTTAGATAGGGAAGTTAGGACTTCTTGTGATTCAATAAAACATCATAATTTTTAACTTAAAAAAAAGTATGTATTGTTTTTATTTTTCGAAAAAAAATTTGTAGGCTTAATGAAATCTATAAGCTAAATCTATCTAGCTAAAATGTAAAATCTCAATTTGAACAGTATAGTCAGCAATGGGCGTAATGATTGTTCAATGGGCAGGATTGTTTTAGACAGAATATTCCGTAATGACATTCCTTTGAATACAATTTTACAATCCTTATGTAAAGGGCATACATACTAGAGCTACAGATGACTAGTTTAACGAGAAAAAGAAAGCATCAGAGTTGAAAGGGGATTTATAGAAACACATCATTGTTTAACGTCCCGCATTGGACTGATCGTAAAGACACGGTTCCCTGTAGAACACCGAAGTCAAGCTGTGGTCAGTGAGTGGGAGGGTGACCGCTTTGATCAGCCTGCATAGGGACTGAGTGTGCGCGGTATCAGTGCTCGATTTCGCTCGTAGGTCATTGGGCTACCGAATCAGGGGAGCCATCCCCTCTTCATGGGTTCAAAATAGCGATGGCATGTCTTCGGATCATCCTCGGAGGTATTTCCCAGACAGTCGCAACAAACCATTGTGCAGCTCTAGTGTGACGTAAATAAAGTGCCTACTCTACCTACCTATAATCATTGTTTCACAGAACAACCAAACTGACCATGATGTTTTTCATTTCGTCTTCCTCAGTAGCAATTGAATAGTTTCAGTGTGTGATTTGGTTCTTTCTTTGCAGTTTGTAACTTCTAATATGTTTCTATGTTTTTTTTTCACACTTCCAAATCTCAATAAAGACGTTGATCGGAAAACACCCACTTTATAAAGCAGCAATAGATTAAATGTATTCCACAAACTTAGTTTCCATTATTTGCTCATCTCATTTCCAAAATTTATTTTAAAGTTATTCTGGTAAACCGAAACAAACACCTATAATTTTAAACTGAAACCAAGTATGTTCTGTCACTTTTTAAAACTATATTTATGAACAGTTGAAATTTATTATTCTCGCAAACTACTACCTTTCCATGCCAAGAAATAGATTTTTCTCAGTCATCAATAATAACTTTTATGTCTGGGTGGAATTCTGAAACATTTGCCAATAATACAGTCGCCAAGTCGCCTAGAGAATTCATACATTTCACAAAGACAGTGAGAGTAAATTCTCATAAAAGCTGCCACAAATCCTGATCTTATTACCACTTCCAAAAAGGCGGATATTATTTGATAAAATATATCTGACAATAGAAATGGCGAGAGTGTCGTCAAATTCGAGGTTTAACTCCAACAAATCACTCGTCAGTGTTACGAAATACAGGAGACGCTCTCGTTTATGGAATAGCATAGGAAATCGCACGGAGCTCTTCCCTGAGGGAAAAGTCGCTTTCCGTCAAAGCAACTGTGTTAGTATATGAAACTCTTATTATCGATGCAACATGAAACTCAAGAGAGTGTATGAAATGGGGAAAAGAGACAGATATTATACAACATTGTAGCGATTCAAATGTAGAGGGAATAATTTTCTGATTGATAAGAAATGAAAACTCTATCAAATCTAATTTACATAAGTTTAACACATATTGAAATTAGACGTATCGAGATCTTTTCTTTAGACTTCATCAATCCACACATAATAGGTATTTTTAGAGGTAATAATTTTCTGATTGATGAGAAATGAAAACTCTATCAAATCTAATTTACATAAGTTTAACACATATTGAAATTAGATGTATCGAGATCTTATCTTTAGACTTCATCAATCCACACATAATAGGTATTTATAGTTAAAATATTGAACAGTTGGTAAAAATTAATTTCGCATAAATAATCGCTATTTAAAACCCATTTTCAATTCTCAAGTTTTCAAATGCTTACTAACTAACTACTCAATTATTTAAGATTATTTTCAAAAACACCTTCTTATAATAGCATTAGTGTGGGAATATAGGCAGTGCTATCGAGAGAAAGCTACTGGTGGAAATATAACTTTTTGTGGGCTTTCAAGGTGAATCAGAAGAATAAAGTTAAATTTATTGAATGAATGATTGTCAATATCACGTCTTGAACAATCAATTTATATAGGGTTATTCATAATTCCCTCCGCCTGTAAACGCCATTTTCCTTTACTACAACTGGCTTCAGTAGTACATGTTGCTGCCATCTACCGGCAACTGCTTAAATTAAAACCTGAATATTTTCGGAATAATTTCATATGTTCTTTTTTGCCATATTCGTCTTCCTTTTTTTACTATAACGCTTCGAAACCCCGAAAGGAATTATGAATAACCCTGTCTATCACCCATTCATGGCTAGGCACTTAGCCTTCTATTTTCTTTCATTGCTCTACACAATGCCCATTAAATTTGATCCTGGTCAGACGCAGTGATGGCGCCACCTTGCAACCAACTCGAGTACTTACACACACGGCAAACTTAACGTGAATCTTGCTGCGAAAGACGCTGAATGTTTTAACAGCAACTAGGATTGAACTCACATACCCCCAACTCTCCACAATCAGCAATATGAGAGATGCCTTAACCTTGAACACTAGTATTTTTGGTTCCAGTGAAGCAACGAATATTCGCGACTGTGTTTAGTTTTTGTTCTATAATTTATCTATCAATTAAAAAGTGATGAAACTATAGAATATTGTTTGATATAATAAACTGATCTATGGCGAAATATAGATTATAAACATTAACCTTTTCAAAACTCATATAACTCTTTTTTTAACGCTTAAAAATATCAATATTCTTTCTGATATTGACTTCTACCGCTTCCTTTTTTCCTCCCCAATGATTTTTTTAGGTTTATGCAATTTAGCTACATGTCACTTAATTTAGCTACAATTACCTACATTCCATACTTCTGCTTCTTGACCTTGGGGTGCAGGAGCAAATGTTTCGGTTAGGTGGTCAGCCGAGCGTGAAACCCCCAGTGTTTAGTTCCCAAGCTTGCTTGGTACTCATTTATCGACCCACTGAAGGGATGAAAGGCTGAGTCAACTTTGTCCTGCCCGAGGATCGACATAGGACCTGTGGCGTGGTAGCGCGAAGCGCTACCACACTTTCGCTTATAACTGTGCAAAATACCGCTAAAATTTTCTTACATCAAAACACTAAAACTACTTTTTTTAAAAAAAAATAAGAAAAGCTTTGCTTCAGATAAAAAAAAGTACAAAATTATCTGATTGAATCTCGTCAAATAGATCACAACTAGTTGTTTAGCTGACCACAACTGCGAAAAGAAAAAAAAAACTACCGCAAACCGTTGGATAGTGATGAAGACTGTGGTACCGGAATAATCAAGTCCTTATTAATTAATTAATCTATCAATTTGCGCAGTGTTTCTTACAAACAATTATAAAAAAAGCATCACAATCTCGACGAGATTATTTTTCGATATGCATTACTTTAATTTCATTTCAATTATCAATCACAGCGAGAAACAGGCGTCCACTTAATATTTTTGCCTTACCTTCTTTTTGAAAGAAGGTTTTTATAATTCCTAGAAGAAAATTGTTTAGTTAGTTAAAGGTTTTATTAATTTAGAATTTCATGTTCAGAAAATCTAAAAATTGATAGCAATTCGGATTTTTCTAATATACACTATCTGACCAAAAATAGCCGGACACCCTGTGGCATGGACTTAGAGCTTCCTAAGGCTACTATTAATATGACATTGGTTCCCCCTTTGCATCGATATCGATGAACGCCAGTCCACGTCTTGGAAGACTTTTCACCAGTTCTTGATAGTTGGCTATAGGAATTGACATCCAGGTTTCAATCACAGCTGAAGTGGGTGGCTGCCGTGATAAGGGTCGATTTGGCTGGCTACGTAATCTGCGTTCTAATACGTCCAAAAGGTGTGTGGGTTTTAGACCGAGGTTCTAAGAAGGCCGGTCATGTTTTTGAACACCCATTTTCGCAAACCATGTCTGTGCGAGCCTCCATGTGTAAATAGAGTAGTTATCCCGCTGGAAGAAAAATGGACATTTTTCGAAATATTTCCATAGAGTTGGGAGTGCAGAAATTTTCCAGAATGTCCATATACTTCTCAGAGTTCATGTTTGAAACAACAGGAACTAATGGACACAGGCTAAACCCCGATAAACACCCCACACCATTATGTTTTCACCACCATGACATCAGGGTGACCGGATACTTTTCGTCAGAGAGTATAATCCAAATTACGATTTAGAATGTTTTTTTTTCTTTCTTTAACATTTTTCTAACGTATTTTGAAATTTTTCCAAAGTTTTATTACTCCTCCAAATATAAAATAAATTTAATATTAGACATTGTTATATTAATTACATGGGATATAGTTGATAAACAAAATATTGTTGAAAAAGTGCAACTTGGGCATAAATTAGTTGTTCATGTAATAGCATTGATTTCAATCAGAAAGATCTTCATGATTGCTAGTCCTTGTCAATTTAATTACGCTTTAAATCAAATTTAATCACTTTATTTCTGGAAACTAAGTTTAATGATAATGGAATGAAAAATTAAGATAAATTTAAACTCACCGTGTTTGGCTTAATCTGAAAGCTGCATACTTTTCTGCCATTGCTATTGCTACATCGAAATCTTCGATTTCCCCTAAGTGAAAAAAAAAGTATTTTACACGTCTATCCATAATATACACATGCATGTAAATATGCACTCATATGCATAAATTAAGGATAATTCAGAATCACTTGGAATTTCTCTAAAGTTAAAATTTTACCTGTGGAACTATCCGACCCGTCTCGTCCGCCATCTGCAGCTACGGATACACAGTTACGATACAAACCATCCTCGCAGACCTGTCAGACGTGTTCCGCTCACGGCACCTTGCTGCCATCCGTGATTAGCTTGGAGTACGGATCATGCAATGTGAACGCAATAATGTTTTCCGACTAGTCCAGGTTCAGCTTGCAGTCTAATTCATGCCAAACTTTCATATACGCCAGATACGCGTTACCTCCAAGACAATATTACTTAACGACTTCGTTACGGTTTTGAACGATTGCTCGTTTCTGGGGATCCGACTGATCACTGATCCGACCCGTCTCGTCCGCCATCTGCAGCTACGGATACACAGTTACGATACAAACCATCCTCGCAGACCTGTCAGACGTGTTCCGCTCACGGCACCTTGCTGCCATCAGTGATTAGCTTGGAGTACATATCATGCAATGTGAACGCAATAATGTTTTCCGACTAGTCCAGGTTTAGCTTGCAGTCTAATTCATGCCAAACTTTCATATACGTCAGATACGCGTTACCTCTAAGACAATATTACTTAACGACTTCGTTACGGTTTTGAACGATTGCTCGTTTCTGGGGATCCGACTGATCACTGATCCGACCCGTCTCGTCCGCCATCTGCAGCTACGGATACACAGTTACGATACAAACCATCCTCGCAGACCTGTCAGACGTGTTCCGCTCACGGCACCTTGCTGCCATCAGTGATAAGCTTGGAGTACATATCATGCAATGTGAACGCAATAATGTTTTCCGACTAGTCCAGGTTTAGCTTGCAGTCTAATTCATGCCAAACTTTCATATACGTCAGATACGCGTTACCTCCAAGACAATATTACTTAACGACTTCGTTACGGTTTTGAACGATTGCTCGTTTCTGGGGATCCGACTGATCACTGATCCGACCCGTCTCGTCCGCCATCTGCAGCTACGGATACACAGTTACGATACAAACCATCCTCGCAGACCTGTCAGACGTGTTCCGCTCACGGCACCTTGCTGCCATCAGTGATTAGCTTGGAGTAAAGATCATGCAATGTGAACGCAATAATGTTTTCCGACTAGTCCAGGTTTAGCTTGCAGTCTAATTCATGCCAAACTTTCATATACGCCAGATACGCGTTACCTCCAAGACAATATTACTTAACGACTTCGTTACGGTTTTGAACGATTGCTCGTTTCTGGGGATGGATTATACTGAGCTCAAGAACATATCTGCATGTTCAAATCGGAATGAAGGGTGAATATATTGGGACCTCATTCTGAAACAAAAATATACTCTTGTTTAGGAGGGCTATGGGCGCAGAAATTGAGTTTTCGGATGACACAATCCGTTCTCTCCGAGCAATCACAATCTGATAGTATGGAATGGTCAGCATTCTCATCTGCCTTTAAGGAACCTTCTTAGGAATCCTTTGAGGATCTGCCTTAAGGATGTGTGGAACATACTTCACCGACGAGTTGCAGCCACTTAACCACTTCCTACATGTGTACCGGAGCATCAAAGAGCATTGATTGCTGAATGGAGCAATCTTCCTCAAGATCAGCTTGATACTCCGCCTGCCTAGGCATTGAACGTAGTGTATTTAGTTTCATGGGAGACGTTCAATGCATTAATTATCATAGCAACCGTGTTATATTAAGTTTTTATAAAAATATTTTTTTTTATAATTGCTCAAAGGAGTCGTAGTTTTTTATGAACAGTATTATATATACACGTCCTTTTTTGTTCTTTTTCTTTTGTTCAATATTAGATTCCACGAATTAATCACGTTTTTTTCCGAACCTTGATTTTACAAAGCTGCTATTATCCTTAATTTATGGACATCAGTGTACTACTCTGTATTATAAGTATTTTTCAAACTTTGGAAAATGGGTTATAAAATATTCCTTGACTAATGTTAATAATTAATTTTTGGATAATCGTGTGAGGCTCTTAAAATTTCTTTTTCAATTTAATTTGCATGCAATTTGGTTTTTTTATCAAAAAAACCTTTATAAAAATACGAATTTGTCCCAATATTTGAAACAAAAATGTGTTTACGTTCTGGTTTAAAATCTACATCATTGCTAAATATTCTTTAAAACCGACAAATTATCAGTGGGGGTAAAGTAAAACAATATACATTATCAGAATATGCACAGACTTGAAATAATATCTTCAATGCATTATTCTTCACATAAAAATTTTATTTTTTATTTAACAAAATAAGTTTTTTTCTGCAGACGATAACATTCTAAAGAATTATTAAGCTTTTTGAAATTTAATCACTTAAGAAGTTTAGTATGGTAAAGTTTTTTTACTATAAGAATAAAATTAAAGTTTCTCTAACATAAAGCAAAAGCACTTTGAATGTTACTACTTTTATGCAGTACATCTTTACATTTTAACCTCACTTTATCACATTATCAATGTCAAATCCTTTGACTTTAAATTTAATGATTATTACGAAATATTTTGTATTGTAAATGATAAAAAAAGTCGTGTGTAATTTTCGAAAATAAGCGGCAAAAGAAATGTTAAAGACTTATAGCAAGTTATTAGTGTTTGAAATAGCAGTTTCAAAAACGCTGGTTCAACGTTAAATTAAGTAAAGCAATGCAGTCAAAAATTTAATATGGTAAAACTTTCAAACGTTATTGACTGTTAGTATATTTTCTGGAATTTTTAAAACAGTATTTGAATGAGAAAGAGATAATCTTGCAATGTAAAACGTTATGTAAAAATTCCAATGTAAAACGTTATTTAAAAATTCCAATGTAAAAATGTATTTTCCTTACAAATCAAAGATCTGTAAATTACTATTAAATTACATAATAATTAAAAATTTATTTTAAGCAAATGGATTTTTTAAATTCATCACTTATGTTTTCCAATTCGTCAAAATAGATATAGAATTATTGTGATGTATGCAAAAAGTGAAATTAGCAGCAAGAATATCGAATGCTTTCTAAGAGAACTATGTGAACTATTTAAACCAAATTTTTGAGCAAAAAAAGTACGGTAAAAGTAATATGTAATGAAACTGTTTTTCTTTCATTACGTATTTAGTACGTATTGAAATACATTCATTACGTATTAAAATACATAATTAGAGTTGACTGCTTGGTACAGATTGTTAACTGAATTACGTAACTCTGTATTTTCTAAAAAAAAAACGAAATTTCTTAAAAGACAGAAACTTCTAAAACAGAAATGTTTAAACAACGTGTTTCTAAACTATAGCGAGATTTTTTCAAGAAGAAAGAAGAATAAAGCTTATCACCATTCATTTGACGTTATTTGGTAACAATGAATATTAAATTTAATTTCAAGTTATTATTTAGGGAAATAAAAGGATGATAGATATATGGACGACATTAGATGCATTCTTTTTAAGCATCGATAGTAATTTTTAATATAAAACAGTAGAATTGTAGAATTTTTTTTGAAAAGATCCTAACTTATCCGTAGTCGTATACGCTTGTCGAACACGTACAAAAATACGGATTAAAATTGTAAGAAGAGTACGACGCGTTTTTTGTATTGATATCATAAATAAATAGAAATGTCATCCTTAAAATCCTTTTTCATATAATATTGTATCCCTAAATCTATTTTGTTGTAATAGGGGAAATCTAGTGATTTTTAACTTGTTATAATTATAAAATTTTTATTTACTCTATGATTTCATATTACTACTATCTATCATCTACAGAGTTTAATTACTTAAAAGTCATAGTTTCCACGATGAAAGACCCAGGGTATCTGTTGTAAAAGTTCTTAATTTTCATGTGTGATAGCTAATTTTTGTAACTTTTATATTTTCTTTAGTTCAAAATCACTGAAAAAACTGAAATTAAAGGAAGGAAAAATACGAAAAGAAAAAATAATTATTAAAAATATGTTTCATGGAATTATTAAGCGTTAAATAGTAAATTTGGGCAATTTGGATTAAATATATGATTAAATATATTTGGATTAAATATATGATAAGCGGTGGATAAAACATTATATTTCTCACACCAAATATTTTGCAACGGAAACAAATATTTTGCTTAGCCATGAAAAATCCTGATTAGAAAAATATTTGGCTACCAATGCACATTTTCTATTCAAGAAATAGATAAAGAATAAAATGCGGCGATAAGAAAAGTTAAGGCCTTATATTTATTTTCCTTATTAATCATATACACAACTGTTGTTATGTATTAGATAAACTAGTACCTTGGAATGTATATTTTTACTTTTTTTGATATTTTTTAGTGTTTATGTATTGTCCTTATTTTGAGACGGTAGGAAAAAAATTGTACTTGATTTTCCTCGTGCTGGTGCATTATTATTATGTTTTATCTGAATGATATTTTTAAAAATTCATTTAAACATTTATCCTGGGATATTTAATTATTGAAATAATTTCTTGGTGTTCTTAAATATATTTATTTTATTTTATTTTCATGTATTTTTCTTTATTATTGAAAGAAGTATTCATTTTTCAACAAATTTATGCAAGATTTATCCAAAAAAATCTATAATAAATAATTTATTTATGCATAAAAAAAACTTTAAAGCAAGCTATACTATTGAAGATACAATTAGGAAAATATTTTGAAATTTAAAAATATTATAAATTTTTTTAATTTTTGGTTTTTCATTATTACTAGAAACGAGAAAGAAAATGTCTGTCTGAAAATATCTTTAAAAAATCTATATCTTATACAAAAAAATCTATAATAAATAATTTATTTATGCATAAAAAAAACTTTAAAGCAAGCTATACTATTGAAGATGCTGACAATTAGGAAAATATTTTGAAATTTTAAAATATTATAAATTTTTTTAATTTTCGGTTTTTCATTATTACTAGAAATGAGATAGAAAATGTCTGTCTGAAAATATCTTTAAAACAAATTTATGAAATGGTCTAAAAATGAAGCTTTTTATACAAGGCATCATTTTATACATATATCATGAAAATTTTGCACAATTTAACTTGATAATATGATCCGAAATACTTCCATGTAAATACGTAATATGGTATAAAACTCGAAATTCGTAATTTATATGGTGGTTTTTAAAAATTTATTTTTTCTGCAATTGAAAATGCATATCCTTGTCCCATACCATCTAAGAAATGTTGATGGTCATTATATGTTGAGTTAGAAAGTACAATTTGAAATACTTGGCTGGTATATTGTTCGTGACAATTATCTTAAAGATGTTAGATTTTCCATGATGTTAGATTTTCCAGCTTGACCAGTTACTGTAACACGCAGATGCAAAGAGCAATATGTTATTAGATATGTTGGTATTAAGCAGTTTTGTCAATGTGAACAAAACACAAATACCATGCCGTGAAAATTGTGGAAGAAAGGTCACTAGAAAGTGTAATAAATACAAAATTAGACTGCGCGAAAAAATTTTCAAGGACTTTCATACTAAATAACTACATTTTATTTATTTTCTAAAGAAACTAAATTCTTAATTTACGAAAAATTAATTTATTTTATGAAGTTTTAAAAGTATTACACATGCTTCAATCACATCTTTAAATAGCAGAAAACATGTATCCATTTTGTACCCAAAGAAACCTGCCCTGTTTTTTAGATATTTTTAAGTTCATAAGGCAATATTTACTATAATTAAGCAGAATATTAAAATTTAAAGAAAAAGCATAAAAAAATTTAGGCAACTAATAGTTGAAGTTTTCATTTGATCCACATTTTTAATAGAAGATACTATTTTACTGTAAATTTACTATTATTGTTTTTTAACTCAAATTTGTACTATTTTAATGTATTTATTCATAACAGCATTTCCAGTTGACGTAACATGTTTTTAATTCGATAGCGGACATTTTTTAAATATAGATTTCATATTTATTAACATCGAAGTTTTCCATAAATACAATTATTTTTCTTTTACATCGATTACTTTTTAAAAATAGATTTCATATACCTTTGAAGTAATTTTTTCTGCATTTATACTAGGTAACATTTAAATGTAGATTTCATATTTATTCCAAGACTATTTTAGAAGAAGGCTTAATGGGTTTGATCATAAGCCCAATAACGTGAGAGGGGAGGAAAAAACTATTCTAAATCTAGGTCCTCCATTAGGTATTCTCTCAGTCTCTCGTACAAAATTCATACCTTTGATGATAAGGGAACTCGTATTCTACATTAGTTTTGGCAGAGACACACCAAGATGGTACTTAGTATCATTAGATTCATCTCATGTCACGTGACACATAGGAATGATTAATGCGATAACTTACCTCTCGGTACCATCAATGAAGATTTCTCGGCAAAACCTCTGGAATTAGCCCAGAGCTGGGAATATTGATGAAGAGGCACGTTGTGATGAAGCTGTTGGTAAAAATGTTTAATTATGTAATGGTATAACAAGAAAAATACAGGAAATATAAGGATAGTTCTGCTAAGCAACAATAATGAATGTTTACTGCGTAGTTTTGGGATTCACAATTTAACCAAAAGAACAATAAATCTCATAAAATAAGATATTTTACTAGAAAATACAGGTAAATGTTTTGCAATAAATCAATAACTATATAATTAATTTATAAAAGATCTCTACACAAAATGAGAATTTGAAATAAATGCTGTAGTGATTTACTTAGTAAGTGGATTGTTAGGCTTCATGTAACAATGGCTGTCTAAATTATGGTAAAGTTATATTTAGTGATAATATTTTGCGTAATATTAAATAATAATACTTTAAGAAATAATTAAGATAACATTGAAAATAAATGTAAATAAACTGGTCCTACTATGAATTGAGTTCTATAAATGGATACTGATTTCACACTCAATGTCAACTTTCTAATTTGATTCCGATTTGACTATCTATTTTCCATTTTGAATCTGAATTGACGGGTTTTTTTAATTGAATCTGTTTTGATTGCTCATTTTCTAATTTAATTCAAAATTGGCGGTCTATTTTTTCAATATGCTTCGTTTATTTATACTTAAGGGAATTTCAGTCAGATGATTATTGGTCATCTTGTTCAGTTGAAGCAAATATTCCTACATAGGCCGGGATAGCCTGGTCGGTAGGGAGCTGGGCCCATATCCAAGAGGTCGTGGGTTCGATCCTCGCCGGCCGAAGACTCCCCGTGTAGTAAATGGTGACTGATGCACGTTAAATCTGTCGAGTCTCAAAGTCCTCCATGTTCCCACAACAAATCAATACCTCTGGGGGTACTGATCCAGGAGTTTCCTTGTCTTCTGGATTGGTTCAAAATTACAAGGCTACGGAGTTGAACGTAAGTAGTCGTAAACCTATGAAATTGGGTCGGCTGTTCAACGACGTTATAAAATAAAATAAAATATTCCTACATGGTCTGGATAGCCTGGTCGGTAGGGTGCTGGGCCCATGTCCAAGAGCTCATGGGTTCGATTCCCTCCGGTCGAAGACTCTCCGTATAGTAAATATTGACTAATGCACGTTAAATCTAGTGAGTCGCAAAGTCCTCCATGTTCCCATAGAAAATCAAAACCTCTGAGGGTACTGATCCAGGAGTTTCCTTGTCTTCTGGATAGGTTCAAAATTACAAGGCTACGGAATTGAACATTAGTAGTCATAAACCCAAAAATTGGCTCGGCTTTTCGACGACAGATATAAAAAAAAATAAAATATTCCTGTACTCTCAGAAATAAAGCTTTCGTAATTGAAAATTCAGCAATACTATAGCTAAACCTATAGCTATTTGAGAATGAAATCGCGTGTTTTGTGACGAAACAGGAACTGTCAAACATATGTTTCCTCAACACGAAAACTCATCACAGTGTACTGTAGAAGATGGACAACTTAACCATTGTGTGTACTTTATGTGGTGCCACTGGAAAGTGGTTTTTAGAAAAATTAAATACCTTAAACAGTACAAGTTGTTTTTTTAGAAAAAACTTGAATCATGAATTTTTATTTTTTACTGTTGACGAACTTCGTTTCTTCAAAGTTAGTTGTTAGAAATGATAGTCGTCACTTTAACGAATTGTTCCCTCAGAACCAGAGGTGGGTTTTGTCAAAAACGAAGAAAGTTTCTAGAAATTTAAATCTTCCTTTAGTGTTTTTTAAAGTGCTACTGATAAATAGCTGATTTAATACATAACCTACAAATTCGCATGATTGAATTAAAATTAAGTTCCATGCAATAACTCCATGTGTGCAATAATAAGTTAAAAGATTCGTAATTAAAAGCTGACAACTAGAGACTCACACTGACCCTTCGTTACCTGGACTCGTTGTGGTACGTCGTGAGTGTGTTCTGACATGCGACCTCCACCGCGACTTCTTTGATTGACAATTCGTATGATTGACTTAAAATTAAGTTCCATGCAATTACACCATGTGTGCAATAATAAGAAAAAAGATTCGTAATTAAAAGCTGACAACTAGAGACTCACACTGACCCTTCGTTACCTGGACTCGTTGTGGTATGTCGTAAGTATGTTCTGACATGCGACCTCCACCGCGACTTCTTTGATTGACAATTCGTATGATTGACTTAAAATTAAGTTCCATGCAATAACACCATGTGTGCAATAATAAGTTAAAAGATTCGTAATTAAAAGCTGACAACTAGAGACTCACACTAACCCTTCGTTACCTGGACTCGTTGTGGTATGTCGTGAGTGTGTTCTGACATGCAACCTCCACCGCGACTTCTTTGATTGACAATTCGTATGATTGACTTAAAATTAAGTTCCATGCAATAACACCATGTGTGCAATAATAAGTTAAAAGATTCGTAATTAAAAGCTGACAACTAGAGACTCACACTGACCCTTCGTTACCTGGACTCGTTGTGGTATGTCGTAAGTATGCTCTGACATGCGACCTCCACCGCGACTTCTTTGAAGACTCTGTTCTGGAGATTCTGTTATCTGTTCTGGAACGTGGTGGTTCGGAATGTGTGTGGTGGCGTAAGGCAGAGGATAATACAGTGGTTCTCTTTGGGAGTCATAGACGGAATTACCCTTTGCCTTACCGTAGGAGCTCATGGAAATATCGTCAGCTCTACCTCCGGATCCCCGTGAATCTGTAAAGAATAAAAAAGGGGTATTTTAACTGCAACTATAGTTAAAAGTATGATAAGTAAGAACCTAAATTGTAGAAGAAGTAGTAAACAAGCTAATTTTTTAACAATTTAAGTCCCTAAAGCCGTGTTGGTGTAGAGGATATAAACACTCGTCTCTCAATAAGGCTGGTCGATACGAATTCCGCATCCGGCTCGCACTGATTACACTGCTGACGCATGCAAAAGTATCCTCAGTGGTAGACGCATTATTAATCAGAGTACTCTTGAAGCTAGACTTACCGTGGGAGGTTTACGTGGTTTTCTTCTTCATGTAACAAATAATTTCATCAGAAAAGTTCTCCACGAAAATAAATTTCTCCCACTACTTGATTAAGAGTTCTCGTGTCTTCTGGATCGGGTTCAAAGTTACAAGGCCATGGAGTTGAACATTGATAGTAGTAAACTCCAAATTGGGTCATCTGTTTAATGACGTTTATAAAATAATATAAAAATTAAATTTCCCCACCGATGTCAGGATTATCTTTTAGAGTCACAGTGGCTCAGGGGAGATGACCAAGTGAGGTGACTCAGGTTCAAATCCCACTGCTTAATACAAATTCTGCTCTCGATTCGCACCGACCTCAACGCTGACGTAAAATATCCTCAGTAGTAGACGTATCATGAAATAGAATTTCCTTGCAGTCGGGATGACCATGAGGGGTTTACGTGATTTTCTTAAGCATGCAACTCAAATCTGGATTAGTTCCATCAAAAAGTCCTCCGATAAGGCTAGTTAGCCCCAATGCTTACCCAGGATTTTTCTTATCTTTTGAGTTGGCTTCAAAATTACAAGGCAATGGAGTTGAATACTGATAATCGTAAACTAAGAATTAAATTGGTTGTTCTACACT